>NC_081376.1:1895628-3095628 GCF_030684315.1 Stegostoma tigrinum | reverse complement strand
AGGGTCTGCGCACAACTTAATGCAGTCACACACACAAAGGTGGCCATCAAGACGGTGGCAGCATTGAGTACGTTCCCTCTCTGACCCCACTACACCACCACCTTATTCAGAGCTTTGTTTAAGCTGTCCCTGTGGATCTGGTCCATCTTAGACCTCCAGATGAAGTGGAAGATAGCTCAGCAGACTGCAGCGGCGCAGGTTCAGGAAAAGGGCCATATCTGCACTATGTACAGTAACAGAGTGCCTCACACTTGATGGACCAGGCTTTTATCCACAATAGAGAGGGACTGGTGCTTCCAAAAGATCAGTTTCTGCCACACCTTCTCCAAACCATATTCCAGCACCTTCAGGTATTTGTCTTGATAGTAACGGGGATAAAGATTTGGTTGACTCAGTTCCCATAGAGCATAGCTTTGCTCTTGCTCAATTTACCTTGGCTCCGTAGCCCAATTCAAACTGGTCACAGATGCTGATGAATCTGCACAATGACAGTGAATCTGAGCTGAAAGCATTGATGTCATCCGTGTATAGGGAGGCTTTGCCGTGCAGGCCTCTCCTTCCTGGAATAGTTATCTCTCTCGGGCTCCCATCCTTCCTGACGGGCTGAACAACACACACACACACACGCACACGGGGCAGAAGGCAGAAGAGAGTGGGCACCCTGCCTGACTCTGCACCTGATCGGTAAGCTTTCTGATTCCCAGCCACTGATTGAAACTGCACTTATGATGTTAGTGGGGCGAGTATAAGATGTACCTTAATAACCAATTCATCCATCTGTCCTGACACCTTAAAGGACCGTTGGACAGGCACACTAAGGCCCTTCTGACCCTTGGTATTTCCCAAGATCCAACCTTTCATCATGTATTCCCTTGCTTTGTTTGTCCTTTATAAATTAGGATGATAAAATCAATTATAAAAAGCAAATCTTGCTCCGTTATGGCCACTTATCTTTTTCTGAACTTCAGATATTGTAATTCATTTTGTAACTGTATTTAAATTATTATCACTGGAGGCAACTTTGGTAACTTTGACAGTCCTAGCTTTATGTCCGAAGTATTTTAACCTGTGTTAAAATTAGTCACATCTAAGTGCATTTAACATTCAACACTCAAGTCTGATTATTTCCTTAAAATATTCAGGTGCTGCTTTATCTTTTAAGAAAAGGATTGGCTAGATTTCAGTTAAATAGTTCTTCTAATGTTTTTATGCTGTTGTTTAAGACCCATATCAATTAAGTCTTTCTATGTATTGCAGTGTATTTACAGATGCAAACTGTAATCATTTTAAATTGATTATTACAGAATGATTCATCAACAAAGATAGGATGCGCCTCAGTTATGATTTTTTTTGGCACAGTACAAATTGTGCTGGTGTACAGATCATGTTCTGGGAACTTTACAGTCCTTGATTTGAACACTAGAAGTAGCTCAGCCTCCCATGTGTGATATTTGTAACAAGTTGTCCATACAGCATGTCCTATTATTTCTTTGTTCAAAACTTTGACTTTCCATAGAGCAATAATTAGAATCATCTCATTTGCAACTTGTATCTAATTTACACATTTCTTCTCTGCTCCTCCACTCCTTGTCTTAAATTTTATTATCATGAAAGCACCGACTTCAGATTACTGTTTGATGTTTTATAAAATGTATTGAATTGTGAAATGTTACAGCAAACCAGACATTGGTCTCTTGGCTGACTGAGTATTTTGTTTTAAAAAAAATCAAAAGCACTACAGTATTTTCAGTATGTTGTAGTAAAGGGGAGGTGATGGCCTTGTGGTATTATCACTGGGCAGAGTGTTCTTGCGTTCAAAACCTACTGTGGTAGATGGTGGAATTTGAATTCAGTAAAAACCTGGAATTAAGAACCAAATGATGACCATAAGTCGATTGTTAATTATTGGAAAAAACCACTTGATTCTCTAATATCCTTTAGGGAAGGAAGCTACCATCCTTACCTGGCCTGGTCTGCATGCATCTCCAACCACAGTAATGTGGTTGACTCTTAGCTGCCCTCTGGGCAATTAGAATTGGGCAATAAGTACCAGTGATAGCCAAATTTTGTGAATGAATAAAAAAAACTTGCAACAAATCGTGCCTTTTTCATTGTGCTACAGGAAACCACAACAATACTGTTTACTTCGCAACCAGTCAATCTACTTGCATTTGAAAGCAGAATTCTGCAGTAATTTATTAAATTGAATGATTCTTCAGGTTAAGAATTGTGGAGTGGAACTGTTTTCTGTACTTACCACCCACTCTGATACCACTATGTTGAAATGTTTTACAACATTATAAATATTGGCAAAGACCATAAGACATAGGAGTGGAAGTAAAGCCATTTGGTCCATCGAGTCCACTCTACCATTTAAATCATGGCTGATGGGCATTTCAACTCCACTTCCCTGCACTCTCCCCATAACCCTTGATTCATTGTGACATCAAGAATTTATCGATCTCTGCCTTGAAGGCATCTAATGTCCCGGCCTCCACTGCACTCCGTGGCAATGAATTTCACAAGCCCACCGCTCTCTGGCTGAAGAAATGTCTCCTCATTTCTGTTTTAAATTTACGCCCTTTAATTCTAAGGCTGTGCCCACGGTCCTAGTCTCCCCACCTAACGGAAACAACTTCCCAGTGTCCACCCTTTCTAAGCCATACGTTATCTTGTAAGTTTCTATTAGATCTCCCCTCACGCTTCTAAATTCTAATGAATACAATCCCAGGATCCTTAGCCGTTCATCATACGTTAAACCTACCATTCCAGGGATCATCCATGTGAATCTCCGCTGGACACGCTCCAGGGCCAGTATGTCCTTCCTGAGGTGTGAGGCCCAAAATTGGACTCAGTATTCTAAATGGCATCTAACTAGAGCTTTATCAAGTCTCAGAAGCACATCAGTACTTTTATATTCCGACCCTCTTGAGATAAGCGACAACATTACATATGCTTTCTTAATCACGGACTCTACCTGCAAGTTAACTTTTAGAGAATCCTGGACCAACAATTCCAGATCCCCTTGTACTTCTGCTTTACGAATTTTCTCACCGTTTAGAAAATAGTCCATGTCTGTATTCTTTTTTCCAAAGTGCAAAACCTCACATTTGCTCACGTTAAATTTCAGCCATTTCCTGGACCACTCTCCTAAACTGTCTAAATCTTTCTGCAGCCTCCCCACCACCTCTACTACAAGGACACAAAATGTTCTTGATTCTGAACGATTTGCCGGAAAAGCTCAGCATGTCTTGTAGCATCTGGGAAGAGAAATTAGAGTTAATGTTTCAGGTCCATTGATTCTTCCTCAAAACTGATGGTAGCCTGGAAGGTGTTGGTTTATATGCAGAAGACAGAGTTGGGTTGAGGGGGATGATAGGGTTGGGGGAATTACTATTAGCTGCCCACAGTTTTGAGGAAGAATCTCTGGACCTGTAACATTAATTATGATTTCGCTACACATGCTCCCAGATCAGCTGAGCTTTTCCAGCAATTTCTGTATTTAGTTCTGAATTCCAGCATCTGCAGTTCTTTTGATTTTTGTCTAGTACTTGACTCTGAAGGCATTATGAATTATCTGTTGACTGATTTTTATGGACTGCACTGACTATTGTCTTCAGCGATTATGAGGGATAATTGCCAAAGATTCGAAGCATTTTCTCAAGTATCCTAAAATAGTTTTAAGCGTAGCTGTGGTGGCCTTCAATATTTTATATTTCACAGAGCTACATTGAAACTAATAGCAGAATCATGTCTTTATTGCTGATCTCTTGTGTTCTAAATGTGGTAAAGTCAACATTAAATTACTATAATTTGTTTAATACTTTTGAGAATTAGTTCACATTTCCAAACCACAACTATTTCCAGTTAAACTTGACATGCTTCTCCCATTGTATTACATACAAGCATTGTCAGCACGTTTTATCATCTGTAATATATGGCTTGGGTTTTTTGATCCACCAGTTTTATAAAAATAAATCCACTTCCCACTGTCAGAAGAGGATTGACTAGAGAGAGTGATAATGGGAACTGCAAATGCTGTAGAATCCAAGATAACAAAGTGTGGAGCTGGATGAACATAGCAGGCCAAGCAGCATCTCAGGAGCACAAAAGCTGACATTTCGGGCCTAGACCCTTTTCTCTTTGATGAAGGGTCTAGGCCCGAAACGTCAGCTTTTGTGCTCCTGAGATGCTGCTTGGCCTGCTGTGTTCATCCAGCTCCACACTTTGTTATCTTGACCAGAGAGAGTGTTGCTCTACAAGTGACAGTGACTTACCCACTTGGTAGTTTATGTTTACTTCAATTGCCAAGTTGTCTATGTGAGAGATATCACAGAGCTATGGGGAAATGGTGATGTAGGGTCATAGGACTGTTAAATTAGAGACTGAGGCTAATGTTCTTAAGAGGTGAGTTCAAATCGCACCACAGCTTGATGGCTGTGACTATGACAGCTGTGATTGGTAAAAAAAAACCCACCGGGTTGCTAGGAAAGGAAATCTACTATACTTAATAAAAATGGAAAGAACTGCAAATGCTGTAAATCAGGAACAAAAACAGAGGTTTCTAGAAAAGCTCAGCAGGTCTGGCAGCAGCTGTGAAGAGAAATCAGAGTTAATTGTTTGGGTCTAGTGACCTTGCCTCAGTTCTGAAATGGCTCAAATGTGTGTTTTGTGAATTAGGTGTTAATTGCATTTGTCAGAAATTAAAGTTTATAAAATTTTTTCTTTCAGATCGACATTTCAATAATGGCCAATGTTTTTAGCTACTTCGATTGGACGGACGTGAAGTTCAATATTGCTATCTTGGCTGTTGCTTTCAACCCGCTGTTCTGGAATATTGTGAGTACTGGATGTATAAACTATTCTGCTTGACTGCAGTACAATTCACTGCATTTGTCTGGTGTACTTTCATTCCATTTGTCAAGAAGGGTCTCATTTGAAAAATCCCCGCCCAGACAGTAATACGAATCAGTATTAAAATATTAAAGAAAAATGCACATTGTGGATATTGAAAAGAAGTGAAGGTAGGTCCTTTGGCTCGCCCTTAGCTCAAGTTTGGTATTTACTAAAAATCATCCAAAATCATGAACCATAAAACATCAATTTTATACAATCTGAATTCAGTAAAAAAACAAGAAATGATCGTCCATTTAAGCAAGCAATCAATTCCCTGAAAGTAATGTTTATGAAGTCTTTAAATTAACTATTAGTTTCTCACCATCCCTGCATTTACCCATTAAAACATATTTTCTTGCATAAATAATGGAAACAGCAACCTCCCCCACTCCCCCAAAAAAAATCCGAAGTGTAAGCATTGTAGGTCCTAAGCTCTAGAATTCTTTTTGAGTTAATTTTTTTTAGTTTGGTTATTGGTTGTGGGGGTCGTTCACTGGACCAGGATGTACTGCCCCGTCTGTAACTGCTAAGAGTCAAATACATTACTGTGGATCACATGTAGACCACACTGGATAATGGTTGTAGATTTCCTGAAGGACATCAGTGAACTAGATAGTGCTGACATTAAGCCAGCTTTTCTTCTAATTTTAAATTTAAATTGCACCATCTGCTATTCAATCCATTGTCCCCAGAAAATTAATCAGAGTTTTAGATTGTTAGTCCCTACCTCCAGGCCACTATAAACATTCTCGCCTCTCCATCATTTGTCCTTTTGAAGAACTTCCACAAGTCTAGTTCTTTGGTCAAACTTTGGCAATTCCTTGAATCAGCTCTTTCTTGAACTCTTTCTGTGATCAGTGTTTTTATGTTCCTGTGAACATTTTTGTGATGTTTTACTCTATTATATGTATAATGTAGCTGAAAACTGTAATAATTTTTCTTATTTTGTTATTTTATTTCACTATAGCCCAAGAACTTAATGTTCCTGTGTATCAATGCATAAGTATCTAGAATGTCACATCACATACTACTGAACTACAGTCTTGTATTGCATTCTCAAAAAATCAGTCCACAGCAGTGTGAAATGTTCTGAAGCTTTTATGTCTAAAAATGCAATGATTTCAAATTTCTGGGAACGACAACAAAAGCAAAAATTTCATATGTCAGTCTCCAGAAGAACAAGATGAAATCTACCTGTAATAAAGGCAGTCTGTTTTTCTAGGTTGTGGGTGAAGTAAAGCCAATAAAACTTTGTTCTTATGCTGCTCATTAAGTATATAATAATGCCTGCATTTAAATGTGGAATTATGGTGTTTATCCATACAGAAATTAATGCTTCTGTTTTAATCTTTAATATTTTTGCAGTACAGGATAAATGATTGTGAATATATTTTTGGATTCATTTGCAGCCAGTTCTTTCCACAATTTTGCTCTGGGCATCTCTCTGCCCTCAAGAATACTGGGAGGAAATTATTAGACAATGCTGTCACCTCACTGATTTAAGATTGCAACAGTCCCTCACTGCTGAGATAGTAGTGGAAAACATGAATCTGGAAGTAATTTTCATTTTTACTTTTGAGTTGCCTGATATGTTTTTCTTATGTCACCATTCAGGTCAAGGGTCACAAGAAAAAGAAAACTTTGGATGACCTTGGGAGGTGTTGTTAGGCGTTCTTGTGTTATCAATGTTTTAACAGGAACAATAACATATTGATCCAAGCTGTGTCTTGAATAGGTGAAATGCCATCAGTATGGATGTCAACAGAAAATCTTCTCAGAGACTCTGGCGACTGAGATTTTCTTTTTGGTTCCAAAATGACCTTCAGACGTTTCAAAAAAATAGATGACTGGATTTTTTTAAAAAAGAGCATTGTGCATTTTCTTTGAAGGGCTTAGTCTGGGAAGATCCTGGTGAGCTCTCAAATTCTGCTGAATCACTTCAGGATTTTTTGCTAGGATTTTTGCTTAAGTATGAGAATGTCAGTGATATTGGTAAAGATTGATTTACAAGACTTCAAAAGCATTTGAATAGTTGAATATTTAGTGCACACCTTTTATTTCAGTAAACCTTTCCTCAAATTTGCCAAACATTTATCTAATTGAATCCTTTTGCCTCCATATCGTTTCCTATATTACTTTATAATGTGTTCAGATTTTAATTTTCTACCTTTACCTTGTGATGTGAAGTACCTCACTTACTGCATTATAGAAGTTTAACGAGGACCAACATATTGGTATGGATAGCAAGTTGCCTAGCTAACAGGAAGCAGAGTAGGACCAAGTGGGTCTTTTTCAGTCTCACAGATTATCATGACTGGTTTGCCAATGTCGGGGCCTCAACTCTTCACAGTTTACGAAATTCAGTTGAACACAGCGACGACTGGTGTGGTAACTAAATTTACAGATGACAAAGGTAGATAGGAAAATGACTTGTGAAGGGAGCATAAGGAGCCTAAAAGGGGACATATATATGTTAAGTGAGTTAGCAACAATCTGGCAAATGGAATACAATGTGGGAAGGTATGAAATTGTCCATTTTCATACAAAGAAATAATCAGGTTATCTAAATGGTGAGAGATTGCTGAGCTCTAAGATGCAGAGAGACCAAATGTGCTTGCATGAATCACAGAGGATTAATTAGGAAAGCCAAGAGAAATGTTGTGTTTTATTGCAAGGGTGGAGGGCATTGATTGCAAGAATATATAGGTTATGCTTCAACTAAACAGGGCATCATTGAAAAAAGCATCTCTGTCAGCGCTGTGACAATTCTCTGCCTTTTAGAGGTATAATTTGTCATGGTTATTTTTATGAAGAAATGTTGAGATAGTTACTGAATGGTTTGCTACAAGCCAGTGAAGTAAACAGCTTGAGAATCCTTAAGTTTTATAAAAAATGTTGGAACAGTGGAAGAAGCCTGAGAGGGTGGGGGTCAAGCTCACATAGAACCAGGATTTTTTTTAGTTTTAGCCTTCAGTAGCAATTGTTAGGGTCTTGAAGCTGGATGTGGAAGCAGTTATTCCTGTCTCTGTTACCGCTAATAACGGGCTCTCTTCCAGGTGCTAGAATTGAATGTGAGAAAATCTATTCTAATGAATTTGCCTATGCTATGAGTGTGTTACGATATTGGAAGAGTTAATTATTAGTAGTTAATATGCTATTCGATTGACTTACAATTAAGCCAATTCTTTTATTTTCATTTTGTGTGTTTGAATTGTAGTGTAAAATTAAAGTGTGTTGTGCTTAGAATTTGTTTACGAATTGAATTGCATCTGAATTGCAACGCCTTAGCCTTACCTTCAAGAAAAAGTTAGGGGTCTCGGCTATCTTGATATATTTGGTCTGGTCTGTAACAGCACTCTTATGCAAATTACTTGGAAACAGTTTAGAGAATGTTTTCTAATCTAATATTGGAATGAGGAAAGACTAGCAGCCAACACCTGTATCTTCTGCAGTTTAGAATAATCAGAGATGACTTAATTGCAACACATTAGATCCTGAGAGGACTTAATCAGGTGGATTTGGAAAGGATATTTACTGTTGTGGGAGAATCTAGGACTGGGGCTCACAGTCAAAAAACAAGTTGTTGCCCGTTTGAGGCAAGTATAAATAAATGTTTTCTCTTAGGTTTGAGAGTCTTTGGAATTCCCATCCACAGGAGGATGCAGAATCTTTAACTATTGCTAAGGTAGAGGGACATAGATTCTTGCATTGGTAAGGGCATGAACAATTAATGGGAGTATTTGTGTGTTTGAATTGTAGTGTAAAATTAAAGTGTGTTTTGCTTAGAATTTGTTTGACGAATTGAATTGCATCTGAATTGCAACACCTTAGCCTTACCTGCTACTGAAGGCTAAAACTAAAATGTAGAGCTTCGGATAAAATCAGATTAGCCATGAACTTTTTGAATGACAGAGCAGGCTGGAAGGGCCACATGGCCTACTCTTGTTTTTTGGTTGAACATTTTTCCCTCATAGACATTCCAAACACTACCAGCTTTGTCTCTGACTGCCTGCCTTGGGATCTTTACCTTGCTTGCTCCTCTCAGTCTTTCAATATGATGGGACTTCCAGCAGCAACGATGTGGGAGGGCATCGAACAAGGCAGCTCGATCATTTAAACAGACCCTGTATGTTGGACAGGGGTTATTTGAGTATGGAGGCCTTGTGGGGAGAGAAATCAGAGGTAAAGAATTTTCACAGCAAGATGTAAGCCACAGAATTGATTTTGTGTAAATGTTGCATCATCTTTGATAAGCTCAATTTCTCTTCGCATTTGTAAAGACCTGAGGTGTGAGCAATAAAGAATCATGATCCACATCCTGAGCTTTGGGCCTTCCATTCGATGAAATCTTGTGTTACATTTCTGGCGTCCACAGCAGGACCCCAAAGTGTAGACACATGTCGTTGTGTGAAGGCAATGGAATTAATCATTAAAAAGATTATAACAGCATGTTTATAAAAAAACTGAAGTTAAACAAGAAGTGTTAACACAGTTTCATCAAAGAAAATTGTTTTTAACCAATTTATTGGAATTTCTTGAAGAAGTAGCATGCATGTGGATAAAGGAGAACTTTTAATGCACTATAATTGGATATCCAGAGAAGGCATTTGATGAGTTGACGTGTCAAATGTAACAGCCAAAAATAAAAGTGGTGTAGGAGGAGATATATTAGCATGCATACTGAGGCCCTCTTGTGGCTCAGTAGTAATGTCCCTACCCTTTGACTGGGAGGTCTAGCTTCAAGTCCCACCTGCGCCTGAGGTGTGTAATAATGTCTCTGAACAAGTTGATTTGAAAAAATGGGAAACTGGCTGCCTGGCAGAAAACAGGTGTGATGAATAAAGTCCTGCAGGGATCTGTTGTGGCTTCAAGCTTTTACAATTGCATAAATGACTTTGGTGAGATGAATAAAGACACGGTAGTTGAAGTCACAGATGCTACCGAGATAGATAAGAAAGTGTGTTGTTAAGAAGACCTAAAGAAGTTGCAGACAGCTTTAGATGGGTTGATTGAATGCACAAAATCTGGAAAACAAGTGTGGGAAAATGTGTTCACATTGGCAGTAAGAATGAGAAAGTAAAGTATGACTTAAACAGTGAATGACCACATAATTCTGAGGTGCAAAGGGATTTAGGTGTTCTTGCGACTCTCACACCAGATAAATATGCATATAATCAAGAAGCCTAATGGGATGCTATCCTTTATTATGAGATGAATTGAACATAAAATGAAGGATGCTACGCTTCACTTAGATCACTGATGGAAACACATCTTGAATACAATATTTACTTTATTTCTCCTTGTCTCAGGAAGGATGCAAATTCTTTAGAGGTTTTGTAGAAGAAGTTTGTAGATTGTCTGTTGAGGAAAGGATGGAAAGCTGGGCTTATTTCCACTGGAGTTTATAGGAAAGTGAGGGGTGACTGGACTGAATTGTATAAGACCCTGAATAGTTTTGACAAGGTAGATATGGAAAGATGTTACATCTTTTGTGTCAGTCAAGAAATAAGCATGATTTTAAAATCAGGTGCCATGCTTTCAGAACAGAAATGATTAGAACTTTTTTCTCTTGGAAGTTGATGCGATTTTGCAATTCTCCTCAAGAGGTGGTGGTGGGAGCCATTGAATATTTTTAAGATAGCGTTCCTCGATTTCTACTTAGGTAAGGGAGTAAGGACTATCTATGGTAGATGGTGATGTAGAATTCAAAACACAGACAGATTAACCATGACCTCATTAAATGGCAGAGCAAGCTTGGTCTGCGTCTGTACCTGTTTCATATGTTCGTGCTTTCATATGAAAGCCCAGTTACTGAACTTAATTTTTAAAAAAAGCCACAAGCGTCATTGTTTAAAGCAAACAATTTTACTACACAAAATAGCACAAATATTCATGGCTCCACTATCTGAAGTAGTCAGTAATGTTAATTTTTAAAAGTTTAATGATCACTGTTCTTTTATTCTATATTAAACTTTTTTACTCAAATTTCCATCTACAACCAAATACATTCATCCAAAACACGTCAGAAATCCAAAGGTTAACCCACTTAGCCTGAGTGCCGTCTGAAAAGAAATTACATAAGGTTGGCATTTCTTGGGCTTTCTGCTTGCTTCCACCAAAATTGGCCCTTTGCATCTGCTCCAACTATCCTACAGTTGTGAACTCCCAATTGAACACAGGTGTCACTGGCATCTTCAGCATCTCAGTTCGGAGCTGGCTTGTTTCTTATTGTTCCTTAAATCAGGAATCTTTATTTCGCCTCATTGTCGCGCTTCTACTTCCATTGGCTAACGCAGAAGTTCATAGACTCCTTTGGTTGTCAAGTATGTCAAGCTTTTTATCCAGTATGGAGATTTTTGACAGAATTCTGCTTGAGAGATGTGTTCAGTAAATTTTAAATTTTTAACTGTAAATTAACCTACTTGAAAGCAGAGCCATGTCCACTATTCCTGCAACTAACTTCTCATTGACTTTTTCTTCTGCTGATCATATCCAAGATAGCTTGGTCACATGAGCCATCCATGACCAATTTAGTCTTTACTCTTAAAATCATCTTCTAGGGAAACCTAGTTCTTAAAGGAATCATCATGCAAAATATCGGTTTTTCTCAAAGGCGCAAGAAATATCCTACATAAATCCATTAGTTGTGACCTTTTGGTTCTTGAAATGTACTGTGTTGACATGAATTTGATCAAAGTTGAAAATAACATTCTTATTTAGCAACTTCTGTTGTGGAATAAATTACACACTGGACTTTCCTGTCAAGAACCAAGTCCAGCAGTAAGTGCCGAAGGTTTTGACTGTCTGCTGGGTGCATTAGAAGATAACGCATTGACTATGGCATTAAACTGACAAACGCATTCAAAGATTCATGTGGGAAATGACAAAAAGGTCATTTACGCTTTTGGCATGGGACAGAGAAAAGGGTGCTTCTCTGTATCTGAATGCTGTATCCATTTGGGGAGTCATAGTAGCAGATGCATGGTACCTAAAATGGAAACTTGTTCTAATTGCCAGTGTTAACATTCTTTCCCTGAAATATCTCTCAAGTTTTTTTTTCGGGATTGTGTTTTATTTGATTACTATCTCAGAACGGGGTTTACACAGAACTTGGGAAGAAGCATATTGTTATTCTTTGCTTTGAGGAAACTATTTTCTGAAAAAAAAGTCCTGTTATCTCTTAAAATCATGAATACACTATAAGATCTTGAGTAACACTTCTGTTTTTCCATGACTATTCATGGCTTTTATTGTGCCTTTTCTCCCATAGTGATGTGTGTTAGTAGAAAACAGTTGTGCCAATATTTATTGACTTATAAACAATAAAACTGTATCTATTGCATTTGGATTTTCTCCAAAAAAAGTCTCGAATTTCACTATTGCCAGATTAATCATGATGAATATTCATATTTTTTTCTCTCATAATAGGCACATCAGCATTGCAATCTGTCTGTGTCTTGCTTGTGTATTCAGTTTTTTTTGTTGTTACTATTTTACTTTACTATGTTGGTGGTAGCGTGCAAGGTCTTTTGTCACAATGGATAGAATAGTAATTTATTATCACATATTTTTACAAAAAAATTGTGAAAAATATTTACGTCGCTAAATGCTGCTGCCTGTCTTATTAAAGAAATCCGGTATTTTAAAAAGAAATTAGGACACAGTCCATCTTTGCTCAATTCACTGCTCTTATGTTCCCAAGATTGAGGCAAGGACAGGAGCCACATTCTCCACTGCTGCAAAAAAACGCCATGGAAATTGCTGAATCTTAGGCTGTTGGAATCCCAATCCACATTACCATGCTGCTGAAGATGATGCCGAAGCTGCCTCAAGGACCACCTTGTCAGCTCTGAGCCAAAAGCAGCTTTGAATTCAAGTCACACTCCAGGATTTGATGGCCAAGGAAGATGTGTTTGTAATGAAGAACTTGCTTACTGCATACCAATGACAGGCAGTAAAAGTGGGAGAGATTCCTGATAAAATGTGATGGAAGAAGAAACTGGAGCCTCAGCATTAATTTTTTTTATTTTTCTTTAGTGGGATGACGGCATCTCTGCAAGCTTTTTGTTTTGGCTCATCCCTTGTTATCCTTAACATGACTGATATAGTAGGTAATTTGAAGGACAGTGGTGTGAGTCTGGAGTCATATGTAGCCCAGACCAGTTAAGGACTGCAGTCCTTTTCTTCCCTAAAAGACAATAGTAAACCAGATGTGTTCTTACATCAATTGGTAATAGACATCACCATTTAGAAACTAGTCTTCAATTCCACATTTATTGAATTGAAGTACTACTCGTTTATGTCGTGGAATTTGAACTCCTGAGTCTAAAGCATTAACTTGGGCCTTTGAATTGCTAGCCCAGTGACTTTGCTACTGTCTCCAAAGAACCGTCACTGTTCATAGCTCTGGATTATGACATAATCTTGGCTCAGTTGCTGTATGTCCCATGTGGATATGATTGATGCTAGGCAGACATGCAGAGAATATGCATACTCCACATCGTCACTGAGGATCTGGCACTGTTAGGCAGTACTGCTAACCACTGAGCCACCATGCCCTCTGCCCCCGTCCAATTTATAGCCTTGAATGTTATGACACTTTGAGTGCTCATCTAAGTAGTTTTTCAAGCTAGTGATATTTACTACTTTGACTGTCCTGAGGCAGTACATTGAAAATGTTTTACTTTGGGTCTGCTCTCAACTTCCTGTTTTTCACTCAAGCTATGCCCCCTTGTTACTGATCTTTTGACTGATGGAAATGGCTGCTTTCTATTCACCTTGTCCATTCCCCTCATGATCTTATACATCTCTATCATGTTCCCCCTCAAACTTCTCTGCTCCAAAGAAGACAATCCAATCTTACCCAGCCACTCTTCCTAGCTGAAATGCTTCATCCCAGACAGCATCTTAGTGAATCTTCTTTTGCGGCCCCTTCAGTATAATTACATCCTTCCTAAAATGTGGTGACTAGAATTGCGCAATAGTGCTCAAGCTGTGGCCTAACTAAAGTTCTGTGCCATTCCAATATGCCCTCTCTGCGGTTACACTCTATGCCATAAAGTGGTGAAGGCCAGCATCCTGCGTGCCTTCCCTGCTACACTATTAACCTATCCTGCCACCTTCCAGGATCTGTGACCGAGCACTCCAAAGTCCCTCTTTTCCTCTGAGCTTCCTAGTGTCCTGCTGTTCATTGAATACTCCCTTGCCTTGCACTTTGAAAGAAGGATCATCATCTCATATTTATCGGGGTTAAATTCCAACTGTCACAGATCTGTCTTCCTGACCAATTTGTTCATATCTTCCTGCAACCAGCCTTCCTTCACCACCCTCTGAAGGAATGTGGACGTGAGGAATGTCGGATCAGCCCTGATCCTATTGAATGGCGGAACAGACAAGAGGCCGAGTAGCCTACTCCTGTTCCAATTTCTTATCATTATGTAGATTTGTCCATTTTTAAAAATCTGCCAAAACCACGATGCCCCTGTTTCTTACATCTGCTCAAGAGCCTCACAGTGAGCTTCTCGAATGCTGCACTTGCATCCTTCTCCAAAGTAAAGACAAATGTGAGGAAGTAGTGGACAGATTATAGAGTTTTGAGCAATATAATCATAATAGTGCTAAATGTGGAAGACTACACAGTTGTGTAGTATTCCTTTTGTGTTCAAACTTTGAAGGCTATGCAACTGTGTAGTTTAGGATCTCTACAGTTTGAAACGACAAGCAAAGTGGCCTTAATGATTGTTGCAGCTGGTGCTACTTGCAATACTAAACACAACTAAAATGAAATAAATCGATGTTGCTGTCTGTACCTTGATACATCAGACAGGTGCATTTCACCATCTACAAGAATTCAAACAATTCAAACGTGCCAAGATTTTGTTTTACCCCTCACTATTCTTTCATCTTGAAAGTTGTCTTGCTGCTGATCCCTTGGGTGATGTTACTAAGTTGCCTCCGATGTACATTTAAGTCGTCATTGGATAAGCATATGGACGTACATGGAATAGTGTAGGTTAGATGGGCTTCAGATCGGTATGACAGGTCGGCACAACATCGAGCGCTGAAGGGCCTGTACTGTGCTGTAATGTTCTATGTTCTATGTAACCCAACACTCCCAAAGTCTGAGGTAAGAAGTTGTAGAGCTGAAAGAACTCAGCAGGCCAAACAGCATCAGAGGAGCAGGAAGGCTGATGTTTTGGGATTAGACCCTTCTTCAGAAATGGGGGAGGGGAAGGAGGTTCTGAAGTAAATAGGGAGAGAGGGAAGGCGGATAGAAGATGGATAGAGGAGAAGATAAGCGGAGAGGAGACAGACATTTTCCTTCCCAAAATCCACAAACCTGACTGCCCTTGTTGACCCATTGTCTCCTCCTGCCCCTGCCCCACCAAACGTATCTCCACCTATCTCGACTCCATTTTCTCCCCATTGGTCCAGGAGCTCCCTACCTACGTGCGTGACACCACCCACGCCCTCCACTTCCTCCAAAACTTGCAATTCTCCGGTCCCCGACGCCTCATCTTTACCATGGACATCCAGTCCATATACACCTGCATTCCCCATACAGATGGCCTAAAGGCCCTCTACTTCTTCCTATCCCACGGGCCCAACCAGCCCTCCTCCACTGACACCCTCATCCGCTTAGCTGAACATGTCCTCACCCTCAATAACTTCTCTTTCAACTCCTCCCACTTCCTACAGACAAAGGGGGTGGCCATGGGTACCCGCATGGGCCCAAGCTATACCTGCCTCTTTGTAGGTTACGTGGAACAATCCCTCTTCCGCACCTACACTGGCCCTAAACTCCACCTCTTCCCCCGTTACATTGATGACTGTATCAGCATCGCCTCGTGCTCCCACGAGCAGCTCGAACAGTTTGTCCACTTCAGCAACACCTTCCTCCCCAACCTCAAGGTCACCTGGACCATCTCTAACATCTCTCTCACCTTCCTGGACCCCTCTGTCTCCATATCAGGCAATCACCTGAAAACTGATATCCAATTCAATCCCACAGACTCCCACAGCTACCTAGAATACACCTCCTCCCACCCACCTTCCTGCAAAAATGCCATCCCCTTTTCCAAATTCCTTTGCCTCCGCCACACCTGCCCCCAGGATGAGGCATTCCACTCCCATACATCTCAGATGTCTTCGTTTTTTAAGGACTGCAACGTTCCCCCCCACCCCCAGATCGAGAACTGTGTCTCTTGCATTTCACGCAACTCATACCTCACACCCCGTCCCTGCAATAACAACCAAAACAGAATCTCCCTCGTCCTCACGTATCACCCCACCAACCTCCAGATCCAAAGCATCATCCTCCGACACTTCCGCCATCTGCAATCCAACCCCACCACCAAAGACATTTTTTCCTCCCCACCCTTATCTGCTTTCCAGAGCGACCACTCTCTCCGTGACTCCCTTGTCTGCTCCACACTCCCCTCCACCCCCAACACACCTGGCACTTTTCCCTGCAACCGCAGGAAATGCTACACCTCCCCCCTCACCCCCATCCCAGGCCCCAAGAAGACTTTCCACATCAAGCAGATGTTCACCTAATATGGTATACTGCATCCTCTGTACTCATTGTGGATTCCTCTACATCGGGGAAACCAAGTGGAGGCTTGGGGACCGCTTTGCAGAACACCTACGCTCGGTTCGCAATAAACAAATGCACCTCCCAGTCACGAACCATTTCAACTCCCCCTCCTGTTCAAGAGACGACATGTCCATCCTGGGCTTCCTGCAGTGCCACAATAATGCCACCCGAAGGTTGCAAGAACAGCATCTCATATTCCGTTTGGGAACCCTGCAGCCCAATGGTATCAATGTGGACTTCACATGCTTCAAAATCTCCCCGCCCTTGACCGCATCCCAAAACCAGCCCACGTCGTCCTGCCTCCCCTATCCTGTCCTTCCTCCCACCTATCCCCTCCTCCCACCTCAAGCCCCAACCCCATCTCCTACCTACCAACCTCATCATAGCCCCTTGACCTGTCTGTCCTCTCTGGACTGACCCATCTCCTCCCTAACTCTCCAAACACACTCACCTTTACTGGCTGCCTCCCCGCCTCTTTGACCTGTCTGTCTCCTCTCACTCTATCTTCTACTCTATTCATCTTCTATCTGCCTCCTCCTTTCTCCCTATCTATTTCAGAATCTCCTTCCCTCCCCCATTTCTGAAGAAGAGTTTAGGCCCGAAACGTCAGCCTTCCTGCTCCTGTGATGATGCTTGGCCTGCTGTGTTTATCCAGCTCGACACATTGTTATCTCAAGATTCTCCAGCATCTGCAGTTCCTACTGTCTCTGAAACAACTCTTCCAAAGTCTTCTGGTTACACACACAGATTACCCCATAGTTCCTAATAAGCCCTACTCTTTGGCTGTATACTTTTGAATACCTTGGTATTCTGTCCCTAATCTTGCCCTTCTTTCCCCTCTTCTAATTGCTTTCCTGAGCACCCCTGCCTTCTCCCCACCCCCACATACCGTCTATACAGGCCACTGTTATTGTGCTGGCTTGTGCCTGTTAAATATCTGTTATTTGACCTTGAGAAGGTGATGGTGAGCTGCCCTGCAGTACCAGTGAAGTCTATCTGGTGATGGTGTACCTACAATAGTTTCAAGCTGAGATGTCCAGGATTTTGACTGCGATCGTGAAGGGAAGTGATCTCATTCCTGGTTTGGATGGTGTTCGGCTTTGAGGGTAACTTGCGTGTGTGTAGCTGTATTCCCAGGCATCTTGTGCCCTTGCCTTTCTAAATGATTGAGGTTATTTTTAATTTTACTGTCAATTATTTTAACAATTAGTCTAACATGAAATGAATCTGATTCTGATTTTTAAGAAGCTAAGAATTAATCAAGCCTGTCCATAAGTACTTGTGGAATTTATCTGATCGATTGCAACATCAAAATTGTTTTTCATTAGTCTTTAATTTAACGTATTCTATATTAATGTTATCTTTAAATACTGCAACTTGGAAGAAGTTTTATGTGAATCTTACTAATAGTGGCGCCCAAATTCAAAGTTATATATTTTCTTGTTGACGTAGTGGGGTACATAAAACTACTAACACAAGATAAACTTCTCATTTCACATTTAATTTCCTTTGATTGCAGAAAAAAATGATTTTGCAAATAATGGTGCAAAGGAATTAATCAGGCGATACAGCTCTGTGTTGATCCAAAGTGGGATTTCTGTCTGGTGTGAACAGAGTGTGATAATCTCAGTTTATAAGTAAGCAGTTTGAAGTAGAACATACTGTGCTTGTAACTCTGTTTGCATTTCCAGTCCTCAGCAAGGGCCTTGGACCGGAAATGTCATTGTCCTAGCTTTTGTTTATTAGCAGATGCTGATGTTTCTACATTTCAAACATTTGTGTTTTCTGATTTTTGGAAAACTTTGTTTAATTTTTTTCAGTGTTGTGTTTGAACTGTTCTGACTTGCACCTTCACTTGGCCAGAAGTTACAATAACCGCTTACAATTCTGTGGTCCCCTTAAAATATTATAAGATCCTAAAGTACTTCACAGGAAACTTATGAATTAAAATTTAGCAGAGAGCTGCTAGAGGTATTAGGAGAGTTGACAATGTTTGACCATTTAGGCAAATTTTGATGAGCAACTTACAACGTAATGGCTGAATGTGCAGGAGAAACTTAGCAGGTTTGTCAGCATCTGTGAAAGTAGAAACAGTTAACACTTCAAGCCTATATGACTTAAACTTTCTGTTTTTAATTCAGATTTTCAGCATTCCTATTTTATTTTTCACTTAAGGATGACAGAATTAATAGAAAGGTGAAGAGAATTAGCGAGGGAATTCCACAGCTGAGGAACAAGGAAGCTGAAGACCAGTTGCAAGAAAAAGGGAAGAGAAGATTAGGGACAGAAGGTCAGCAATGGAAGAATACAAATTTCTTGAAACTTTGTAGGACTGGCAAAGCATTCGGAGATGGAGCAATGCCATGGGACCTGAAGATGGAGCGGTGAGACTTGAATGGACAATGAGAATTTTAAATTTGAGTGCTACTACAGCACAAGTTACAGCCAGTCAGTGCAACCCATGAGCGATGGGAACTTGGCATGAGTCAGGGCATTGCCTGTAGAGCTTTATGGAAGATGACAGCTGAGAGGTCAGCTGGAGAACGCGAATAGTTAAATCTGGAAGTAATAAAAGAATGGCTAATTGGCCGAGAAGATTGTTAGCTCAAAAATGGAAACGAGTTGTCATAGTGATGATCTTGCTTGCATCTGATTTATTGAAATGTGACTTTCAATATAACGCTCACCAAATCACAGCTGGACCTCTACAGAACATTATCACTCAACAAGTGCTGAGCAGAAGTAAAAACTTTCAAGCAATGGTCAGTAATGTTTCTGTGTCTTTAATCTCTGGCGTAATTGCTCTTTGGGTGATGAATCTATTCTGGTATCTGGATTTTCTGCAATCCTATACATTTGTTGTTTTGTTCACACATGTTGTGTCATTATGTGTCATGGTGAGCAATTGTTAATTACTGGTGATCATTGTTGAAGAGCTAGCAAATAAACTGTGGGCAAAAGAAGGCATAAGAACTAAGGGAGCATTGTCCCTTTTACCTACTATTGGTTGAAAGAACTAAATCCCTTGGAGCACAGACAGAAACAAAATATTTCTTAGCATTTTCTGTTTCTACAACCCCTTTCATGAGTATGGGCTATCTTGAAGTATTTCTCTACCTTGGAATCATTTGTTAGATAAAATGGTACAATTGAGGGCAATATAGTAGCCTGTTTTTGCATATATGTTATAATAGCAATACAATAAAAAGCCAGGTTCCTTGCTTTTTAATGGTGATGTTGATTAAGGGATAAATATCGTTAGGACATCAGAAGACCTTGTTAAATAATGCCAAGGGATCACATCTCCAGCAGAGGCGCCAAATGAGATTGCAGTATAGCTGTTAAACTGCAGTCTTTTAAGGATCAGCTAGAATCCAAAAACGTTTGACTCGGCAGCAAGAGGTGTAGCATTGATGTCAGTTGATCCTGGAATATGTGCTTCTAAATAAATACTGTTGAATTTCTGGTCAGTTGCTTGACTTTGTTTTATGGAATATGGTGTGGAATTCTGGTTTTTTGGCACTAAGTGTGGAGAGAGATGTAAAAACTTGCAGGACTTCCCTAACACAGATGTTAGGTTTTCCTACGTGTCCATACTCTTCTCAGTTCATTCTATTTTCATACTGTGGTAAAACACCAGCTTTTAGAGGTGGGCAGATAGGAAGTACCCACCCCTGCCAAACACCACCACCACCCTGGCATGAACCATTGGTTGTGCTTTTAAAAAGGCATCCAGCAGCACTTTAATTGCAGCAACATTAGTGGACCTGAACAAATTCACAGGTAAGTGGACAGCTAGAAAGAGGGAAACGTTTTAAAAAAAAATGAGCCTAGAGACAGTTTTTTTTTGTTAATGTGAAGTGCAAGGCTGGTGGATGAAGGGAATGCTGGATAACTAGAGAAATTAAGGCCCTGGTCAAGATAAAAGAGTCATATGGATATGAGTTTGCTCACTGAGCTGGAAGGTTAGTGTTCAGACGTTTTGTCACCATACTAGGTAACATCATCAGTGAGCCTCTGATGAAGCGCTGGTGTTATGTCTTGCTTTCTATTTATCTGGTTAGTTTTCCTTGGGTTGGTGATGTCATTTCCTGTTCTTTTTCTCAGGGGATGGTAGATTGGCTCCAAATCAATGTGTTTGTTGATGGAGTTCCGGTTGGAATGCCATGCTTCTAGGAATTCTCGTGCGTGTCTCTGTTTGGCTTGTCCTAGGATGGATGTGTTGTCCCAATCAAAGTGGTGTCCTTCCTCACCTGTATGTAAGGATACGAGTGATAGTGGGTCATACCCTCTTGGCATCAGGGTAGCCCACAAACCCACCAACACACTAAAACAGCAGCTAATGAACTTAAAAGACCCTATACAGACAACAAATAAAACAAACGCCATCTACAAAATACCTTGCAAAAACTGTGACAAACACTACATTGGACAAACTGGCAGAAAGCTAGCCACCAGGATACATGAACATCAACTAGCCACAAAACGACATGACCTACTATCACTCGTATCCTTACATACAGATGAGGAAGGACACCACTTTGATTGGGACAACACATCCATCCTAGGACAAGCCAAACAGAGACATGCACGAGAATTCCTAGAAGCATGGCATTCCAACCGGAACTCCATCAACAAACACATTGATTTGGAGCCAATCTACCATCCCCTGAGAAAAAGAACAGGAAATGACATCACCAACGCTGGAAATGACATCACCAATCCAAGGAAACCTAACCAGATAAATCGAAAGTGGGACATAACACCAGCGCTTCGTCGGAGGCTCACTGATGATCTTACCTAGTATGGTGATGAAACGTCTGAAAACGAACCTTCCAGCTCAGCGAGCAAACTCACATCCAGAACCTCAACCTGAGCTACAAATCTTCTTAAAACTCGCTAAAAGAGTCATATGTCAGATAGAGACAGCTGGGATCCAGTGAATCTGTACCACAGTACAAGGGCAGCACTCAGGATGGAAAGCAGGAGGTCAAAAAGGGTACTTGAGATAGCTTTGACCAAAAGAGTTAAGGAGAATCGACAAGGATTCTGCAAATACATAAAGGACAAAAGCTTAACTGGGAGAGAGTAAGCCCCCTTAGAGATCAACAAGGCCACCTATGCGATGAGGGAGGTGCCATTGCAACTAACAGGGAGAATTAAACCCAGGGACACCCATCTTGGAGCACTCCAAAGGTACCCTGCACCTCTGCGTTCCCTCTGCCAGGCACCAAAATGCCTTTGTAATTTCAGGTAATGGAGATTGAGATTTCACCTGCACCTATGCAATAAATTATCAGAGGGCCAAATCCTTTACCCCAAAGTCCGTAACAGGATCCCCAACAAATTTACAAAAAGCAAGGTGATCAACATGCTTCTTTGGATTCAGCTGCAGCTGCCAAGGCACATCGAACTTTAGTGTTGGCAAAAAAAGTTTGCAACATTGAACTTGCTTTGCACAGGGGATAACCTTCACGCAGCGCTACATTGGAAACAAATATAGCATTTTGCTGTTTAACATGCATATCATTCAAGTGCAGAGAGCTTATGATGAGGGGGCCAGGAAGTGAAAAAGAGACGCACAGCAAGCAAGCGCATACAGCAGCGAGAACACAAGAAAAAGCAACTTTCTACATATAATGCCATCTAAATTTCAAGTAAATAGGAACAGAAAAATATTTTTTATCTCGTGTTTCTTTCTATTAAATTGGCAGACAGGTTACAACTATTTCAAGTTATTTTTGGGACCAGAAACAGCAGACGGTTCGATGTGTTAAAAAGGGATATTTTTCAGAATCCTCCCCCCCCTCCCCCCATCCCCCTCTCTGATGAAGGGTCAAGGCCCGAAACGTCAGCTTTTGTGCTCCTGAGATGCTGCTTGGCCTGCTGTGTTCATCCAGCCTCACATTTTATTATCTTGGAATCTCCAGCATCTGCAGTTCCCATTATCTCTGATACTATTTTAACCTCACTGCGAAGCCTCTTCCAGGGATGCCTAACCTGAAGAAGTTACCCTCCTCCCTCCGGACCAACCTCAGGGAATCTCTCTCCCATTGCAACTCTCTTGTACTCTCCATCTTCGGTCCGCCTCCCCCTCTCTCCCTATTTATTCCAGTTCCCTCCCCCCATCCCCCTCTCTGATGAAGGGTCTAGGCCCGAAACGTCAGCTTTTGTGCTCCTGAGATGCTGCTTGGCCTGCTGTGTTCATCCAGCCTCACATTTTATTATCTTGGAATCTCCAGCATCTGCAGTTCCCATTATCTCTGATACTATTTTAACCTCACTGCGAAGCCTCTTCCAGGGATGCCTAACCTGAAGAAGTTACCCTCCTCCCTCCGGACCAACCTCAGGGAATCTCTCTCCCATTGCAACTCTCTTGTACTCTCCATCTTCGGTCCGCCTCCCCCTCTCTCCCTATTTATTCCAGTTCCCTCCCCCCATCCCCCTCTCTGATGAAGGGTCTAGGCCCGAAACGTCAGCTTTTGTGCTCCTGAGATGCTGCTTGGCCTGCTGTGTTCATCCAGCCTCACATTTTATTATCTTGGAATCTCCAGCATCTGCAGTTCCCATTATCTCTGATACTATTTTAACCTCACTGCGAAGCCTCTTCCAGGGATGCCTAACCTGAAGAAGTTACCCTCCTCCCTCCGGACCAACCTCAGGGAATCTCTCTCCCATTGCAACTCTCTTGTACTCTCCATCTTCGGTCCGCCTCCCCCTCTCTCCCTATTTATTCCAGTTCCCTCCCCCCATCCCCCTCTCTGATGAAGGGTCTAGGCCCGAAACGTCAGCTTTTGTGCTCCTGAGATGCTGCTTGGCCTGCTGTGTTCATCCAGCCTCACATTTTATTATCATAGCATTTTGCTGAAAGTTTTTTTGAGACCTATGACTTTTGCTTATATTGTAGACTAGCTTAAGGTGTGATGATTATCCCTAAATATGTACAGCAATGTGAAGACCACTAAGGCTCTCAATCTTTGGGAGGAGTAAAACCTCTAGAAAGCAGGAAGTTAAGTTACGTCATTTGGTTTTATCAATGAATTGGCATTGTATACCCCTTTACCTTTCAGTTATAGATAGTTGTCCCTTCCAAATGAAGGTTTGAGGCATTCAGCTGCAATTCCTATTTAAACTTTCAGGGCTCCGTACTAATTGTGGCCAGAAAACTGAGCAGGAGGTTATTGGTGCAAAGGGAGCAAATTCATTTCTAGTCTTGACTAAGTAGAACATTTCAACAACTTGAAATGCCTCAAACAAGAACACCTCTGATCCAGAATTAGCTCATACTTCTGCGGGTTCAGAAATGTTCACTCAAAGCTAATTGACCTGAAATCAGCTTTCCACTATTATCTGACTATTATCCTGGCTTCCTTTTGTCAATCTTTATTCTTTCATGGGAGGTGGGCCTCATAGGCAAGTACAGCATTTGTCACTCGTCCCTAATTACCCTTAATGTGAGTTTCTTCTTAGGCCTTTGAAGATTATGATTCTTCTCTTGCACTACCTGTCCACAGTTGTAGCCCCCTGAGCCTCACATCTGTTTCTGTTGTTGTTCTTCTTCCTCTTTTATTTCTTCTTCTGTCTCAATCTTTGCAAAGCTAAAATAATGGCAGCATTAAATGGAACAAATATGTAGCATTAAAGTACTGATCTGTGAAGACGTATCAGGAATGCAATATATGCCTTCCATTTGGCATTTTAACGTATTCAGTGCAACTTTCAGGCCCTTATCAGATTGCTTATATATTGGGTGAAAATTTGATGTACTGCCATCCTTGCATGGTGAGGTGCATCCTCAACAACCTGTGACTTCCCTTCCCCTCCTGATGCTGCCATTAAAGATATTTGTGGATGGGATCTTTACATTGTTTTCCATGCATATGATAGCACATTGTGACTCTCGTTGCCTTGCATTATCTCCTGCTTTTCAGCCCTACAACCTCAGCATGAACGTCTTTATTGTAATACTTTCATGTTGGTTGTCTTCAACCTTCACATGGTCCTGTCAATGCTGCTGCATGGCGGAATGTAAAATGATCCAACACCATTAGCTCTCCTATGATTCTTCAGTGCCCTTTTTGCCAGAGCGTGATGATAATAAGATGTGGTTGGGACACGACTGTTTGCAGATTTAAGAGCTTATTCACCTTTTATTCTGCAGTGGGTGCTTCTCTGGTATACAAAAGCCCTCAGTGCTCCTGCAAGAGTATTTTACAGGTTCTTTTTCAGTTCCCTTAGTTACATGTGTTTGCAATGTGTAGGAAAGCGTGTAAACAAATAGGGGGCCCTCCAGTTTGCACTGCGCATTCTCCTAGACACTTGCCCAACTCTCTACCATATAACTGTAATTGACCTTGAACCTCTTGCATCCATTGCGTCCTGCTTCACTTCCCAATCCCACCACAAGCTTATCAGCCCTTTCACCATTTCCCTGCACTGTCCTGCTGTAATGCCCGAACCCACTTCAATTCAAATCTTCATACCCAGCTTACCCTTGCACAGCTCCTC
This sequence comes from Stegostoma tigrinum, assembly GCF_030684315.1. Lineage (NCBI taxonomy): Eukaryota > Metazoa > Chordata > Chondrichthyes > Orectolobiformes > Stegostomatidae > Stegostoma > Stegostoma tigrinum. The sequence goes on along the minus strand of NC_081376.1, from coordinate 3,070,628 downwards.
ATTAAGTTCACCTTCTCTTCATCCTTCCCCAACATCACTCCATTGTGATCCCCACTGTAAATGTGCAGTTCTTATTCATTGTTGACCTAATGGGGTGGCACAGTGGTTAGTACTGCTGCCTTACAGCACCAGGGACCCAGGTTCAATTCCAGCCTCAGGCGACTATCTGTGTGGAGTTTGCACATTCTCCCCGTGTCTGCATGGGTTTCCTCCGGGTGCTCCGGTTTCCACCCACAGTCCAAAGATGTGCAGGGTAGGTGGATTGGCCATGCTAATTTGCCCATAGTGCTCTGGGAGGTGTAGGTTAAGTGGGTTGTAGGATGATGGGTCTGGGTGGGATGCTCCGAGGTTTGGTGTGGACTTTTGGGCCGAAGGGCCTGGTAGGGTTCTGGATTCTAATTGCCTGTCATCATCACTCTCCCATCTCTTGAATTACTGTTTCCTTCTGTTCCCTAGGATCCTTTCAGTGGCACTAAATTCCATTCCCTACTATCCCTTTCCACATAACCCACCTTTTTATTTCACCATTCCAAAGATTGCCGTATGGTTTTACGGGTATAACAAATCCTTACTCTCAAAGTATTTCACCACTTCAACACGCAGTAATCATTGACAGTGATGAGCTTGCTCAGAGTCATCAGGTATAGAGCTGAGAAAGCACAGCAGGCCAGACATCATCCGAGGAGCAGGAATGTCAGTGTTTCGGGCTGAAATCCTTTGTCGGCCAGAAACATTGATTTTCCTGCTCCTCAGATGCTGTCTGACCTGCTGTGCTTTTCCACCACCACATTTATTGACATGAGCTGTATCAGGAATGGTGGGGCTGCCTTCAAGCGATATCATTTTTCCATATTCTAAAATTACTTAAAACAGCACCATTTTGTGGCGACAGATGAAAGCTTTTCACTGTGTTGTAGTTTTACATGACTCTAAATTCAAAATTGTTAATGCTGAAGTATTTTGACACATTCCTGAAAAACACTATGAATAGCTTATATAAGTAAGTTAATTTTTACAATGCTATATTAGAATCATCACAATTATGGTAACTTAAAATTATGTTGAAAGTGCATGTAAAGTAAATGGCCCTGTAGATATGCAGTTGTAAACTATAATAAAGAAAACTGTGGCTTAAGGATAATTTTCCATATTTGCTCCACTCACGAAAAACTCATCCATCTGCTGCTCCTATGAGAAAATCATGGGTATATTTTAATAATCTCCATCTGTGAAATGAATTGATAGAAAATTGTTTTGGTATCAGACCTGCAATTTAAAATCTGAGTTTAAAAAAGCCTCCAGACTCCACAATCTTGGAATGTCAGCCTTCTAGTGCTGTTTAACAGTGTTCTATTTAACTAATTTCTAGTGACTTAAATTCTATCCAATTAGCAAATTTGTGGCTTCAAAGCTTCCAGAAAGCATTATGACGAGTAAAAATGTTGATGGCAGACTGAGTGAAAATCGTCTCCTGGTGAGTGTCAGTCAGTCCTGGATGAGCTTGGAGATCCGAGGAGTTGATCTGTCACGAGTTGCCAGTGTTTTAAAGAGGACTGGAGGCAATTGCTATCGGACAAGCAGTGATTAACAACATGAAAATTGAGTCTAGAGCTAAGAAGAGCATTCTTGTTCAGCAGTAACACACATAAAGAATAACTTTACTTTCCATTGGTTGCTAACTAGCTACAAATACCACAGTCAACTGTTTTGCAAACGGGATTTCAAGCACACATCAGATGTAATCAGGCTTAATGCCTGTTCAGCCATGTCATTGGCTGCCTGTATCATTACCAATAGGGTAGGTAGAGTTCTTCTGGTACAGCTGATTTATTGAATTTGTTTTAAATTCATTAATGTGAAATGGGTGCGACAGACTAAGCCAGCACTTGTAGCCCTTAAGAATGTGATGGTTAATCCAGTTTAAACTCAAAATAGGTGCATTGTAATCACGTTTCTAAATGATAATGGCCTGACAATATTGTATGCTTAAACTGACAATACTGCTGATACATCCTTTCAGGTGATACTACTTTTGCATATCATCCTGTCAAAGATCTGCAAACCTGATGTGATCTTCATCTAAAAACATAGCACTTATACAACTACTTCCTGGAATATTAATCATAGTTCTTCAAGTGAATGTTCTCGTAATGTCAACTGCTTCCCAAGACTGCCAAAATCTCCAGAGAGGAAATCAGCAATAAAGATAGAATGTACATGGGAACAGGCAACATGCCCAGTTTGGCTCAAGCACTTTTACTGTGTCGTTTTAGCTAAAAGAAATTATTTGCAATGTAGCATTTCATATGAAAATTGAGAATTTATTTTAAGCAATTTTCATAAAGTATTGCTTATAGTAAGTGATATGCTAATCTAAAAGGTACAAGCAGTCTCCCTATTTTGCCTCTAATGCCAGCATATTTTTCCTGGCATAAGGAATCAAGACTGTTCAGAATATTCTTGCTGTGGTCTGTATTGTATCTGGTATAATATGAGTAAGACCTCTCCATTTTTACACTCCAGTCCATTTGAAATAAGAGCCAATATTTCATTTGTCTTCACTAGCACCTTCTGAGCTTGTAAACTAAGGAACTCCAATCTCTGATACCTCTCTGCAGTAACTTGCCACAGACGTTCTCCATTTAAGTAATAATCATTTCTTCACTTCTTCCTGCCAAGGACGTAACTCATGTTATACCACATTACATTCCATCAGCTAAGTTTTGCCCATTCACTTAACTGTCTGTGCCCCTCTTTAGACTCTTTGTGTCATCTTCAGCCTTCCCACCTATTTTTGTGTCGTCCACAAACTTGGCTATAGTACATTAATTTTCCTTGTCCAGGTCATTAGTTTATGCTGTAAATAGGGTCCAAAGAAAGTTTCTACCCACCCTAGACACCGTACTCCTCAATAACCCTAAGGAAAATAGAATTCCCCTTCTTGGAGTCTTCCAAGAGTTGGAAAGAATGTCCAGCACTAGAGAGGATCAATCAGAATGGAACAAATCAGGAATTGCAACAATGAGATTCTCCTACACACCAAATGTGCGGAGCACCTGTTGGCCATCACCAACACACTGTTCCACTAAAAAAAAGAGTTCAAGACACCTTAGAGCTACCCATGATCAAGACACTGGCACATGATCGACTATGTCATGATTCAATCCCAAGACCTAATGGATGACCTCATTGCCAAAGCAGTGACCGGTACAAACAACTGCTGGACAGACACGATCAGAAGCAGCTGAATGTGAAGAAATAGTTCAGAAAAAAGCTCACCGCTAAGCAGCTTCAAGAGCCAAGTAAACTAGTGAACCTCCAACAATGTCTTCACCAGTATCTCCAAAACATTCATTTTAAAGGAGTAGAGAAAATCTGGAAAGAGCTGAAGATAGCAGCAATCTCATTGTGAAGAAAGCATTGACTACAAGACCAGGAAACATCAAAACTGGTTCAATGAGAATTAACCACGTTATCTACGACCTCATTGACAAGAAGAAGAAACCTCTCTGCACCTGGCAAAACAACATCACCAGCGAGGCAGAGAGGAAAGCTCATCAAATAGCAGAGACAGAGTTACAAAGAAGAATGCGGGGAATCATAGACCCATGTGGACTGAGAAAGCTACAAGCTACAACTCCTTCCTGACAATCGTGACCACTAGGATTTCTTAAGTACTACCAAAGCCTGTTACATGACACCCCTTTGAGAGATAGGGAAAACCTCAGCCTCTGATGAGAGAATACTCCTAAATCACTATACGACTGTCAACAAGAATACGATTGAGGAAAGCCATCAGCTCTTTGTCAAAGATGATCTTGGACTCCCATCTAGTGTCATAGAGGTTGAAGCATTCTTTGGAGTCATGAAGAATGGCTAAGTTGCCGGAGTAGATGGTATTTCAGCAGAGATTTTAAAATTGAAGCAGAGCAGGGATGCTACCCTTGCCATCATTTTCAAGAAAGGTGATAACATGGACTATGGGAATTATCGAGGAATCTCCCTATTCTCCATTGCTGTGGAGATGACTGCCTGAATGGTCACGAGTTGCCTTCTCCCACTCCTGGAGGAAAATCTTCCTGAATGCCAGTGTGGCTTCTAACCAAGCCATGGAACTATGGACATGACATTCTTGGCAACTTCAAAAGGAATGCCTGGGACACCTCCAACCACTCTACATGGCCTTCGTTAACCTGACCAAGGCTTTAAATTCAGTCAGTTTGAAAGTGCTGTGGAAGACCCTGTCAAAGGCTGGCTGACCAGAGAAATTCAGAAATATCCTCCGGAACAAGATGTCATCAATAGTCCTCACCAACAATAAAATAAAAGAATCCTTTGAAGTCAACATAGGGATCAAGCAGGGATGGGTCATTGCCCAACCTATTCTCCATCTTCATTGCCACCATTCTTCTTCTTGTCAAGAGCAAGCATCTCCGTGGTGTGGACATTGCCTATAGAAGGGACAGAGAACTTTCAGCCTCAACTGGATGAAGTCCAAGAAGGAATTGACACTGACCTCCGTTGTGGAACTTCAGTATGTGGATGACAGTGTCCTCTCTGTTCTTTCAGAAGAGACTGTTCAAGCCTCAGCCCATGCCTTTGCAGAAATTTATCAAAGGATTGGTCCCGGCCTCAACCTTGCACTCAAATCCTTTCATGAACCTGTCCAGGTCATGTTCTGGCCATTAAAATCAATGGAAAAATTCTCCCAAATGTGGAACATTGCCCCCTACCTGAGAAGTTACCTCTCATCTAAGGCTGACAGCAGAGATTCAGCATCGCATCTGTTCTTCGAATGACACCTAAGGATAAGAGTCTTCAACAACTGTGACATCCATGCTGATACCAGGATCCTTGAGTATAAGGCATTCATCCTTCTGAGTGTTCTATATGGCTTCAGAATGTGCACTATGTGGAGATGCCATCTCAAGTCCCTTGAGAATCCTGTCGTTGCTGTTTGAGATAGGACTCCCAAAAGCAAATCTTCACCCAGCTCAAGGAAGGCACTTGAATGAGAGAGGACAAAGGAAGTTTTTCAAAGACCTCTCTAGGGCTTCCCTCAAGAAATGCAAAGTAGTTGCCAACACGTTGGAGACTCTTGTTCAGAAGGATCTGACCTAGAGGATGCGCCTGTATAAAGGGGCGCAGTTGTTCGAAAACACTTAGTAGCAAGAGGACAGTATAGAAAATGAACTAGAGAAAGGAGTGCCAGAGATCTCAAGGTCAAGAATTAATTCAACCTCCAGAAACACCTGCCAAATGTGCGGCCAAACATGTGGTTCTAGAATCAACCATGTAAAACCCACAGAACCCATGAGCAGTGACAGAATTTCTGTTGTCTTTGTTAATGAGTGATTGCTGACAATGACAGCAATGGTTGTAAATAATTATAGCCCCAGCATAGATCTGTGTGACACACCTGTAGTTACAGGTTGTCATTCTGAAATGCCACCCTTATCCCAACTCTACATCTTCTATTAGTTAGCCATTCCTCTCTCCATCTTGATATACACCATGGACTTCTTACTAATTAAGTAGCTTAAGGTCAATTTTTTTTGAGGTGGGAAACAGCTCAGTCTAACATGCTGCCTGAGACTAAACATCTCCCCAAGTAAAGTTTCTGGTGTTTCATATTTTGGCGTAACGAAAGAGGAAGTTTTGGGAATCCTAAATTGCATTAAGATAGACAAGTCCCTAGGACCAGATGGGATCTACCCCAAGTTACTCGGAGAGACAAGGGAGGAAACAACTAGGGCATTGGCAGATATCTGCACATCCTCGTTGACTACAAGTGAAGTTCCAGAGGACTGGGGGTTAGTGAATGTTGTTACGTTGCTTAAGAAAGGAAGCAGGGATAATGCAGGAAACTGTAGGCTGGTGAGCGTGATTTCTGCGGTGGCGAATCTCTTGGAGACGATACTGAGGGACAGGATGTATGCACATTTGGAGGAAAATGGACTAGTTAGTGACAGGCAGCGCAGTTTTGTCTGGGGAAGGTCATACCTCACCAACCTGATTGAATTATTTGAGGAGGTAACAAGGATAATTGCTGAAGGAAGGGCTGTGGGTGTAGCTTATATGGACTTTAGTAAGGCATTTGATAAAGTCCCACCTGGCAGGTTGATACAAAAACTAAAATCACAAGGGATTCAGGGTGGCCTGGCTAGTTGGATAGTAGACAGAGGGTAGTGGAGGAAGGATATTTTTCAGAATGGAGACTGGTAACTAATGGTGTTCCACATGGGCCAATCTTGGGTGCTTTGTTGTTTGTAGTATATATAAATGATCTGGAGGAAAATTTGGGTGGTCCAATAAGCAAGTTTGCTGATGACATGAAGATTGGTGGAGTTGCTGATCATGCCAATGATTACAAAAGGTTCCAGCAGGATATAGATAGATTGGTGACTTGGGCACAGAAATGGCAGATGGAGTTTAATTTAGACAAATGCGAGGTGATGCATTTTGGAAGGTCAAATTTAGGTATGAATTGTACTGTTAATGGCAGAACTGTTGGGAACACTAACATTCAGATGGATCTGGGTGTGCAAGCCCACAGCTCCCTGAAAATGGCAACAAATTTAGCCAAGGTGATTAAGAAGGCATATGGCATGCTTACTTCATTGCCGAGGGAATGGAGTACCAGAGTTGGCAAAACATGTTGCAGCTATATAAAACCCTTGTTAGCCTGCATTTGCAATATTGTGTGCAGTCTTTGCCACCACATTCCAAAGCTTCCACATCCTTCCGTTGGAGCGTACAGAGAAAGTTCACAAGGACATTGGCTGGTCTCCAGGGCATTGACTATGAGGAAAGGTTAAAAAGACTAGGATTGCTTTCACCGGAAAGGTGGCGACTGAGAGGAGACCTGATTGAGGTCTACAAAATTGAGTGGCGTAGATGGGGTGGATAGTCAGGCTTTTTCCCAGGATTGAAGTTTCAATTACAAGGGGACACAGGTTCAAGGTCAGAGGAGGAAAATTTGAGGGAAATGTGCGAGAAAACGTATGCAGAGAGTAGTGGCAGCCTGGAATGCACTACCAGAAGAGGTGGTGGAAGCGGGCAGATTGAAGACGTTTAAGCAACACCTAGATGGGTACATGATTAGGGAGGGAATAAACGATATGGATCGAAAAATGGCAGGTTCGTTTTTAGATTAATTAGAGCATGATGGTCGGCACAGGCTTGGAGGGCTGCAGGGCCTGTTCCTGCGCTGTACTTTTTCATTTGTTCTTCCAGGTCCTCCTTGGAACTTTTAGTGTAGTATCCACGTTTTTGGTTACGGTGGGTCTCCTGTACCTTATACCTTGTAGATAACAACTACCTAGTGTATAGCAGCTACCCAATCTGCTTTGGACTTTTACAAAAATTATTTATCTCCCTGAAGTGCCTGTGCAATAGACATTAGATTAGATTACCTACAGTGTGGAAACAGGCCCTTCGGCCCAACAAGTCCATGCCGCCCCTTGGAGCATCCCACCCAGACCCATCCCCCAATAACCCACACACCCCTGAACACTACGGGTAATTTAGCTTGGCCGGTCCACCTAGCCTGCACATCTTTGGACTGTGGGAGGAAACCGGAGCACCCGGAGGAAACCCACGCAGACATGGGGAGAATGTGCAAACTCCGCACAGATAGTTACCCGAGGCTGGAATTGAACGTGGGTCCCTGGTGCTGTGAGGCTGCAGTGCTAACCACTGAGCCACCGTGCTGCCCGATCACATGAAGAAGTGTAGGAATGTTGAAATTTCTAAAATGTCTATCAGTGAAAACAATTCGTTGCCTTCTCTGGAAACTTGCTGCATGCTGTGGATGTAGAGTGGATGATTTATACTTTATATGCACGTCTGATGTTTTGGCATGTCTGTTTTGATTGCACAGGTAGGGCGGTGGGAACACAGAACAAGATCTCTCACTAAGTTGTTTGGTTCTCCTTTCACTGCGTGTTACTCTGTTGCAGTCATAATTCTCCTTCTGAACTTCTACAGGAGTTACAGGTGAGTCAATATCCATACTTCATGTGCTGACAGATGAAGCAGATGATAACTGGTTGGGATGGGAGATGTACTTTTATAAACAATAACCAAGAAATTTCATTTGACTTTACAAATGCGTTTAATATTAAGCATGCATAAAGTAACAGAGAAGACAGGTATGTTATCACCTGTAACCAAATCAATTTTGGAAAAAATAATTTGCTACGTGGATAGTGATATAAAGTAGTTTATATTCTTGCACATCTCATGTGCAAGCCTAAGATTTGATATTTTAATTTTTGTACTTGGTAACCTTGAGATTTACATGTAAAATTGAGTTTAACTTGTACAGCTAGCTTCATATTTGTGTATCCAGTACTTAATGCTACATAAGTTCTGTACCAGTCAACTCTTGGCACTAAATTGAGCAAAAAATAAATTAATCCAGTTTTCATTTATTCTAATTACTTTGTCAATCTTTGGCTTTTGTGTAGTTCTGCATAGTTCTTGTCAGTGCTAGAAACTGAATGTAATTAAAGATTATTGCTTTGAAAACAGTAATAAGGTTTCCTTTACATCTTTGATTATGACATAATTCTGCACAGTTGAAAAACCTTAAGCAAAGAATTGCTTTCCAGTCTTAAACTGAATGATAATTTGAAGAAGTAGCAGATTGAAGGTAGAGCAGTGGACGTTGTCTGTATGGACTTCTGTAAGGCATTTGACAAGATTCTACATGGTAGACTGGTTAGCACTGCTCGATCACAAGGAATCCAGGGAGAACCACCCCTTTGGGTACAAAATTTGCTTGAAGGTAGAGGACTGAGGGATGGTGGAGGGTAGCTTAACACTTGGAAGTCTGTGACCAGCTATGTGCTGCAAGGATCGGTGTTGGGTTCACGGCTTTTTGTCATTTTATATAAATAATTTGGAAATCAGCATGGGAGATATGTGAAGTGTTGCCAAACAAAGGGACGTTGGGGTACAGGTTCATAGTTCCTTGAAAGTGGAATTGCAGGTAGACTGCGTAGTGAAGAAGGTGTTTGGTATGCTTGCCTTTATTGGTCAATGCATTGCGTATAAGAGTTGGGATGTCATGTTGCGGCTATATGTGGGATATTGGTTAGGCCATTTTTGGAATGCTTAGATCAGTTCTGGGCTCCCTGTGACAGGGGAGGTGTTATTAAACCTGGGAGGATTCAGAAAAGATTTAGTAGGATGTTGCTGGGTTTGGAGCATTTGAGCTGTTGGGAGAACCTGAATAGGCTGGCGCTACTTTCCCTAGAGCACCGGAGGCTGAGGGCCGATCTTCTATAAAGGTTTATAAAATCATGAGGGGGTGTCGTGGATAGGGTGAATAGCCAAGGATTATTTTCCAGCGATGGAGAGTCCAAAACTGGGGAGCACAGGTTTAAGGTGAGAGAGGAAAGATTTAAAAGGGACATAAGGAGCATCTTTTTTTTTCAGCAGAGAATGGTGCGTGTATAGAATGAACTCCAAAGAGGAAATGGTGGAGGCTGGTACAATTACAACAGTTAAAAGGCAACTGGATAGCTACATGAATAGGACACGCTCAGGGATAAGGGCCAAATGGTGGCAAATGGGACAGATTGATTTGGGATATCTGGTCAGCATGGACAAGTTGGACAAAGTGTCTGTTTCTGTGCTGTGCAACTCCGTGACTGTGACTCTAAGCACTGAAATAAAAACTGAATGTAATCCATGACCATTTTAATGTCCTATTATCGTAAAATAATTTTATTGCAGTAGTTGTGAGTGCGATAGATTATACAGTCTTCTTGGAATTTTGCATTTAAATCAAACTTAGATGTAATGGAAGTCTTTTTTTTGTTTTGGTGGGCACACAACCAATTCTGAGGTGAGTGCAGATTTGTAGTATGAAACTATTGACAATGCTACACTGACTTGCAATTTTGACAGAAGAAAATGGTTTCTGCACTCGGAAAGTATGAAGTGAAATTATTGCTGATTAGTGCTGATTACAATATTAAATTTAATATCCTTGAGTTTCCATTGTGAGCTTTGAGAAAAAAGGAAAACCTTTCTACAAATTAATCTTGTTTATTCACCATCCTTATTCTTTTCTTTCCAATTGATAAAGTACAGTTTGTATCAATATATGCATTACATTCAATGGACTGTCTAAAAACTGTACTCTCAGTTGGAAAGAATACATATGGGATGAATAGTGTTTATTTTCTAATGATGCTAACGCATGTGGTCATCAAATCCTAGTGTATAAAGCATTTTCAATATGTTACAACATAAAAAAATTCAAAAACATAAAACTTACTTAGCCCCTTAAAATCTAACTTAGTGCTTGCCTGGGATAAAAACAGAGAAACTCCAGACTGGCAACAACTGTGGAGAGAGAAGCAGAGTTACCTACTGAAGATGTGTCATATTAGACATTTTCCTCCACAGGTCTCTGCCGAGACATACTGAGTTTCTCCAGCACTTTTTTTTGTTTCTATCTCAGATCTCCAGCATCTGTAGTACTTTTGGTTTTATTAATGTTTGACTAAAATGTCTCAAATTCCAGGGAATGCTGTCAGTCCAAAAAAATTTCCCCCTGTCCCTAACTTAGTCAACTGAAACGTTGTTAGTTTTAGTTTCATTTTTGTAAATTGTGTCAATTGTGAAAGCTTGTAGATCACTGAAAATTCATTTCTTTTTGATTTGAAAATTATTCATCTCGGTCGTGATTGTAACACTTACGTGAATAAGATAATAAAATGTGAGGCTGGATGAACACAGCAGGCCAAGCAGCATCTCAGGAGCACAAAAGCTGACGTTTCGGGCCTAGACCCTTCATCAGGGAGGGGGATGGGGAGAGGGAACTGGAATAAATAGGGAGAGAGGGGGAGGCGGACCGAAGATGGAGAGTAAAGAAGATAGGTGGAGAGAGTGTAGGTGGGGAGGTAGGGAGGGGATAGGTCAGTCCAGGGAAGACGGACAGGTCAAGGAGGTGGGATGAGGTTAGTAGGTAGCTGGGGGTGCGGCTTGGGGTGGGAGGAAGGGATGGGTGAGAGGAAGAGCCGGTTAGGGAGGCAGAGACAGGTTGGACTGGTTTTGGGATGCAGTGGGTGGGGGGGAAGAGCTGTGCTCCCCCTCCCATTCTCTTGATGACATGTCCATCATGGGCCTCCTGCACTGCCACAATGATGCCACCCGAAGGTTGCAGGAACAGCAACTCATATTCCGCCTGGGAACCCTGCAGCCGTATGGTATCAATGTGGACTTCACCAGTTCCAAAATCTCCCCTTCCCCTACTGCATCCCTAAACCAGCCCAGTTCATCCCCTCCCCCCACTGCACCACACAACCAGCACAGCTCTTCCCCCCCACCCACTGCATCCCAAAACCAGTCCAACCTGTCTCTGCCTCCCTAACCGGCTCTTCCTCTCACCCATCCCTTCCTCCCACCCCAAGCCGCACCCCCAGCTACCTACTAACCTCATCCCACCTCCTTGACCTGTCCGTCTTCCCTGGACTGACCTATCCCCTCCCTACCTCCCCACCTACACCCTCTCCACCTATCTTCTTTACTCTCCATCTTCGGTCCGCCTCCCCCTCTCTCCCTATTTATTCCAGTTCCCTCCCCCCATCCCCCTCTCTGATGAAGGGTCTAGGCCCGAAACGTCAGCTTTTGTGCTCCTGAGATGCTGCTTGGCCTGCTGTGTTCATCCAGCCTCACATTTTATTATCTTGGAGTCTCCAGCATCTGCAGTTCCCATTATCTCTCACTTACGTGAATAAACTGGTTTTCAGATAAAAGTCCTCAGTTTTCCAATTAGGTTGATTAACATATTGGATCAGTTTGATTACATTCTGTGTCTTTCTAGTTATTACTTGTGCAAAGAAAATCATACTGGTATGAGTAACAGTGAGAGCCCTTAAAGACTCATTATTATACCCAGCCTACTGCTGGAACTAAGTAGAAAAAATAGCATGCAAGTAGAATACAGATTTGGAGGGCATACAGACATCAAGCAACGATGAGTTAATAGTTTAGCACAGCTTCTTTCCTTCTGCTCAAAATAACATGAAAGGCACAATGTTTCTCCATTTGCCACATTGGACAGGTGACCTGTTACTATGAGAATTAATTGTTCTGAATTCTTTTCTATCCCTGATTAGTGGACACATCCCGAAATTAGATGTCTCCAGTTGAGAATGAATTTCTTTTAGTTCACTTGTGAGATATGAGCATCGCTGGCAGGCCAGCCGGCGTTTATTGCTTGTTTTTCTATCCCTGATTAGTGGACACATCCCGAAATTAGATGTCTCCAGTTGAGAATGAATTTCTTTTAGTTCACTCGTGAGATATGAGCATCGCTGGCAGGCCAGCCGGCGTTTATTGCTTGTTCCTAATGCCCTTGAGAAGGTGGTGAGCTGCCTCCTTCAGCCCACCTGATGTGGGTTGACGCACAATGCTTTTCGAGAGGGAATTCCAGGTTTTTGACCCAATGACAGTGAAAGAAGTGTGATATATTTCACTTCAGGTTGGTGAGTGGCTTGGACAAGCACTTGCAGGTAGTGGTGTTCCCAGGTATCTGCTGCGTTTGTCCTCCTAGATGGAAGTGGTCATGGGTATGGAAGGTGCTGTCTGAGAATCTTTGGTGAATTTCTGCAGGGCACCTTATAGATAGTACACGCTGCTGCTACTGAGCGTTGGTAGTGGAGGCATTGGGTATTTATGAATGTGGCACCCATCAGATAGTCTGCTTTGTCCTGGATGGTGTCAAGTTTCACAAGTGTTGCTGGAACAGCACTCATCCAGGCAAGTGGGGAGTATTCCATCGTATTCCTGTAGTTGAAACCTGTGTAATGGCTCTTCATTACTAAAGCCCCATTGCAGAAAAAGGAAATTTTTGTGCATTTATTGGGAATTAGACATAATCATGCATCCTTTTAATTTGAAAGTTGCACTGCTTTATGCATGATTATGCTGTTGAAACATTTGGATGAATGTATGAAATGTGCCAATGTCACAGTGGTTATTAAATACTCAAATGCAGAAACTCGCCTTATATCTCAGTAAATAGTTTCATAATTAATTTGACCATTTGTTGATATCAGCACATGGGCAGAATATTCCCATTTATTTTGGAAGTGTGGGAATGAGCATGTAAGTGACAACTAATAATCTACCTCCATCACCGAGAAAGCTCACTGCATTGCCTGCCAATTTAAATCATTAAGACCTGAAAGCTGATCACAGACAAATTTCTCATCAAACCACAACCCTCTGCCCTGGTGACTTGAGTTTTCAAAAGCTGTTAACCAATTGGCATGTGTTATAGTTGGTTGGATGAGGCTAATCTTTGGTGAATCTAGTGATGAGTAGGTAAGTATTTTGTACAACTTCTTGTGGACGGGTGTTGACAGGGAGAATGGGGTCATGGGATATCAGAGACAAGGAGAGAGGGTTGGCGTTCAGAACCCACTTCCTTACTACCCTCCACCCATGTTTTTGATCACCCTGATTGACGCTAGTACAGGGTAAATAAATCAGGAGTTAAATCTGTGCCTTGAAGATTAGTGTGGGAGGAATGGGCTTCAGATCATTGGGCACGAACATCACCATTGAGGTGGAAGGGAAGTGTTCCAGTTAGGTGATCTTCACTTGGACAATGTTGGTACAATGTCCAGGTGAATTGATTAATTAGAGCTGTATGGAGGGATTTTACCTAATTAGTGGGGAGCTCAAGAGAGGAACACATAGGGCAATTACTCGGATAAGGATATCCACGGAGTGGCAGGAAGGAACTGTCCACGCTGGCATAAGAAAACAGCAGCAAATAGGATCAAAAGGGGAAAAAACTTTTAAAGCAGCAAATTATTCACTCTTACGAACGCATAGTATTTGGAACAAAATAAATTAATTAATGGCACAGAGTTAATGGGTATGTCTTTATAACCATTACGAAGATGCAGTTACAATGAGATCAAAGTTGGGAACTCAATGTTCAAAAGTACGTGACTTTTCAAAAGCACAGGCAAAAAGAGAAGTGTGGTGGGGTAACTTTGTTAGAATGAGATGGAATAGGTGTGGGAGCAAAAGATAATCTTGGGTACGATGATGTAGAATCCATGTGGGCGGAAGGATGAATTAACTGGGCAATGGGCATTGATGGAAGTAGTCTGCAGACCCCCTAATTGTAACTGTACTGTAGGAAAGAGAATAATTCAGGCATGTAAAAAATATAGTGCATTAATGGAATACTATAATCATCACATATATTGGGAAAATCAAATTGACAAAGGTAGCAATCAGGAAGAATTCATACTGTGTATTTGGACAATTTCTTTGAGCTATATATTGTAGATCCAACTAGGGATCTGACTTTTTCAGAATGGATAGTGATTGTTGGATTGATTTATTGTTACATGTGCCAAACTACAGTGAAAAGCTTTGTTTACAAGCAGTACAGGCAGATCATAGTAAGCAAGGATGTACAGATGAAAAGACTCAGACAGAGGTTACATTGCACAGGGCGTATGGTAGGTGAGATCAACGTTAGAAGATCAGCGTTGTTTGAGACTAGAGTCCACTTGTCCATGTCATAACAGCCGGGAAGAAGCTGTTTCTAAATGTGCTGGTCTGTGTGTTCAGGCTTCTGTTTCCCCTGCCTGATGGAAGAGATTGTGGGAGATCATTACCAGGGTATGGAGGTGTTTGATGATGTTGGCTGTCTTTCCATGGTAGTAAGCTGTGTAAATGGAGTCTGTGGATGGAAGGTTAGCTTCTATGATGGTTTGGGCTGTGCACGTCACCTTCTGTAGTTTCTTACAGTCCTGGGCAGAGCAGTTGCCATAGCAGCCTATAATGCACTCAGACATGAGTCTGCTTTCAGTTGTGCATTTTTCGAAGTTGCTGTGGGTCCTTATGGACAGGCCAAATTTCCTGAGCTGCCTGTGGAAGCAGAGGCATGGTTGTGCCTTCTTGACTGTCACATCTACATGGGAAGCCCAGGACAGGTTGTTGGTTATAATCGCTCCAAGGAACTTGACGGTCTTCACCCTGTCAACCTCAGTTTCATTGATGTAGATGGGGGGATGTTCCCCTCCCTTCTTTCTGAAGTCAATAATCAGTTCTTTAGTTTTGCCAATGTTACAAGAGAGGTTGTTCTCATTGCACCAGGTCACCAAGCCCTCTGTCTCCCTTCTGTATTTTGATTCATCATTGTTAGCTGTGCTAAACTTAAATGAAGATGTTGATGTAGGGATGAGGGCTGAATTGACTAGAGTGGATTGAAAGGAGTTCAGAAAAATAATGGTTTGGGGACAATGGCACACTTCTCAGAGAAAGCTCATGACTCACATCAGAGATACATCCGAGTGAGGAATAAGAACTGCAGGAAAGGAATAAGCCACCATGGCTAACAAGAAAGTTAAGAATAATATCAGATTGAATTAAAAGTATTAATGTGGCAAAAATTAATGATAAATGGAAAGTTTTAAAAACTAACAGCAGATAACTTTAAAAAAGTATCGGTTCAAACTAGCAAGTACAAGCAGTTATAAGATATAACCTTGTGGAGCTGGAGGAACACAGCAGGACAGGCAGCATCAGAGGAGTAGGAAAGTTGACGTTTCAGGTCGGGACCCTTCAGGCAGCCCTCGGGTTATAATTGGGTTTCATTCTAGAGTACGTTTGTAAGTCGATTTGTGACAAGTGAGAACACAATACTGTGCAGTACAGTTTAAAATAGCTGTTTTTAAGTGTGAGAAAACATTCATGTTAGATCTTTAAAATTAGTGTAGTATTAATATGAGATCCCATTCTTAAGTCAGGTGTTCATAAATCAGGGACTGCCTGTAATATGAAAAAGGATAGTAAGGACTTCTTTAAATATGTAAAGAGGAAACATGAACATAAACATAGGCTTCTCAGAGAGAGTCTCTAGGACAGTGGTAACCAGGATATGGCAGTGGAATTGAAAGAATATTTTGTTTCAGCCTTTACAGTAGAGAACATAATAGCATTTTAAAAATATTAAATAATTAACAGGACCCCAGGGGACAGACAAAATAAGCACAATAACTATTGCTAGAGAAGATGCATTTGGGAAACTGATGGGACTAAAAACCTGATAAATCTTGAATTGATGGGTTGCATCCTAGGACTTTTAGAAGAAGTGGATACCAGGATAGTGGGTGCGCTTTAAATAAGCTTGCAAAATTCTAGATTCTGGAAAAGTGCCAGAGGAAAACTGTCAATGTAACACCTTTAGTCAAAAAAAGGAGAGAGATTTAAAAAAAAGATAATTTTTTTAAAGAGATAGCTTAACATTTGACATTTGGAAAATGTTACAATCTGTTATAAATTATGGCATAGTTGGATCATTTAGAAATCCATTGTATATTCAAGCAAAGTCAGCATAGCTTCATGAAGGAGAAATCGTACCTGACAAATATATTATAGTTCTTTGAGGAGGTAGCTAAAGGGGAACCAGTGAATATAATGTATTTAGATTTCCAAAAGGCATTCAATAACGTGCCATATATAAGGCTACTCAGTGATATAAGGGCCCACACTATTGGAGATAGTATAATAGCATGGATTGGTCAAATAATAGAATATAGAGAGTTGGGATAAGGGTGGCATTTTCAGGCCCTTTGGCCCAACAAGTCCACAATGCCCCTTGAAGCATCCTACCCAGACCCATTCCCCTATAACGCATAATATCCCTGAACACTACGAGCAATTTAGCATGGCCGATCCACCTAGCCTGCACATCTTTGAACTGTGGGAGGAAACCGGAGCACCCGGAGGAAACACACGCGCACACGGGGAGAATGTGTAAACTCCACACAGACAGTTGCCTGAGGCTGGAATTGAACGTGGGTCCCTGGTGCTGTGAGGCTGCAGTGCTAACCACTAAGCCACCGTGCCGCCCCAAATGCATGGAGGATGTTTCCCTTAGTTAGAGTGCCTAGAACCGGAATAATAGTCTTATGCTATAAGTAAGCCATTTAGGACTGAGATGAAGAAATGTTGCTTCAATCAGAGAGTGGTCAACCTGAGAAATTTGTTACCACAGAAGTCTGTGGAGGCCAGATCACTGAATATCTTCAAGAAAGAGATGGGTATTCTTTTAGATGTTAACGACATGAAGGTGTGTGGAGAAAGAAACAGGAATATGATGTTGAAATAAAGGATTATTAATGATCATTTTGAAAGGTGAAGTAAGTTCAAAGAACTGAATGGCCTACTCGTGCTCCTAACTCGTGCTCCTAGTTTCTACATCAGTTTACATGGGGAAAGACTGTAGAAAGCTGCAGGACAGACGGTTATGGGTGATCTGGCGCATGAATCACATAAGGCCAGCATCTAAGTTCATTGAGTAAGAGTCTTGCTCAAACTATACTAATCATTGGTCAGCCCACTGCTGGAACACTGTGAACAGTGATTCTATGATTCTATAGCAGTTTTTGTCTCCTTATCTGAGGAAATCTATACTGTTACATCTGAGTTCTGCAGTGTTCGCCAGCATTCAATACACTCGCCTTGATTGGGTCACAAATGAAAAGGCTTTTGAGAAGATTTGCAGCTTGGGTTGTTGATGCAGTTGTTGACTTGCTCACCGAGCTGGTAAATTTGTTTGCATAACCAGCTTGGCGAGCAAGTCAACAACTGCTAATTAACATTATATTTGGGAACACTGAATGGAAAAGTAAAAGCGAGTGAGATCAGGTCAACTGTTGCCAAACCCTTGGAGGGCAGAGGACTAACACTGGAGGGCAAAAATGCTGATCTTCATGTACTGCATTCAAAGAGGGTATTCCTGATGAGTTTTCAAATGTTGGGGATCCCTAAGGTATTGTGGTGATAAGTGGTTCAGTTCATGCAGTACATGTGCTACTTTATCACTCAGTGATTTGAGTACTTAAGTCCCTCTGTTGAAATAGTCACCACTGACACGAGAGACTTTGGCGCCATCACTTTGGCTATAGAAGCAGCATGTCGACCTGAAGAAAAAGAGAGTCACTGTTACATGAAACAGTCAGTATTGCTAATTGCACAGTGATTTTTGAAGTGGATGCCAGGTGCATCCTGACCAGAGACCTCACTCCCTTCCAAAGACACCATTAAAGGGCTGCTGTGGTCGAAGGACCTATGAGGGACCAGCCCTCAAGGCACTGGAATCATTGTTTGCTTCCCTGGCCCCTCCATCCCTGTAACCATCCCTGTCACAAGACCCTGTGACAGAGGCTGACCCTGCAATGACACAAATGCAGCAGCCTGTTACTAGACTCCCAGGTATCTCACTATGAGGCTGGAAGCCATTAGCACTGAGCAGGGTGCAGATACAATGGAACGAGTTGCCTCTACTTCACACTCAGACAGCAAAGGAAGCAATTTTCACAAGGAATGTCTGTGACCCATGCTATTTAGTTACCTTTGGGTCACATGGGTGAAGTTTATTCTGTTTTTTTTCATTGATTTATCCCAGTTTGGTAATGTATAGTCTTGTGATATCAATCAGTCTTTTGTGTTTTTGTAGTTTGCTGTGAAGACTGAAGGGGTGTAGAGATTGGAAGTTGGATGGAGGGGCCTGGATTTGGTGCAGTTGCATGGCCTGTTATGTGGGTCTCCAGAGGCAGTGAAGACCCTATGTTCCATGCCTCTGAGCATCTGTGATTCGTATAATTGAGCATGCTGGATAATTTGCCTCTCTGAAGGTTGAGTTTCGTAGTTATCTGCTGTAGGGCTCAGAGCTAGTCCTGTGAAAGCTTATTAATTCTGTTTGCAGCCATGATAATCATTGAGGCTTGGAATAGTTTTGTCAATCCCCCTCCATTAGCACCTTCTTTTAAACACCATTTTCTCTGTCATCCTCCAAGGAAGAGTGGTGTTTCAGCTACTTCACTCAGTCCCAGGCATCTTTGTATATACATACAATAGATAACGATAATTTAGGATGCCTTGGCAGCTCACATTGGAGAGCACCAGTCAACCAATCGAGGCAATGGAAGCACATCTTCAAGATGCCAAAAGGCTGCTCAGTGCTGGGATATGTTACCAGATTGCTGTGGTTGTTGCGATTCCCTATTTCCGTGCCTAGGTACTAGAAGAGCATCAGAAGCAAGGTCTTCAGAGGATTGTTCTTAACCCCAGTGGCCACCCACAGAATCTAATGTTTCTAGCCTTCATAATCTAGTCTGAAGAGGTGCAAAACGTCCTTCAGGTAGATGTCATTATGAAAGATGCCCAGAAACTGAGCCCAGATCTAAAAGATGTGCTTCTTCTAGTCACAGGTCAGTTAACCATTCAGTGAATAGAAGCCCCTCTCTTTTTGAGGAACTAGTTAGCCTGCTGGTTCACTGATGGCTACAAAGGTGCAACCAATTAAATCCCTGGATCCAGGGTATGCCTTGTAGCATAGTCCACTGCTTGCTGTGCCTGTGCTGGCCATCTGTGTCAAAATGGATGTAGTTTATGTCCTTTTTTTAAAGAAAAAAGTGGCATGACCTGCCTTAAGGCATAAATGAGCATGAAATGCCCACAATTTATTGGCTAATTCCAGGATGTCCTACCTGATACCTATAGCAAAAAATCATTACTTTTAAATAATTTTTGTTTGTACAGAGTTGATAGATCAACATGTGCAGTAATGATGATGCTGTAATGTTGGATGCATGTTATGAATACATATTTCCAGAGCTGAATTTCTTTTACTGGAGGAAAGAGCAGGTAAAAGATCAACAGGTCTCATTCTCAACAGATACTCATTCTAATTTATACATCACAATCTAGTACCTCACCTTCTCTAATCATTTCTTTACTCTCTTGGGGGAGGCAAAACAGAAGGAGAAATATGTTTTGTAAACAATTTCATAAAAAATTCCTGGAAAGAAAGGCAATTTGCAGTATGAGGTTTCTGAGAAAGAGAGATAAGGTTTCGGAGGGAGCCAAGGTTAACATTATCTATATTATGAAGTTAATTGTTGAAAAACAGATGTCTAACTATGGTGGCATGGCTTGACAAAAGTTTTAGAAATCTGTGTCTATAGAGCTGAGCATCTTTGTACTCGGGGACGGGGTCAATTGTCTACACCATGCATTATCAGAGAGAATAAGGTTTTTTAGATTGTGCTATTCTGAATATATTCTACCAAAGAAGAAAGTTCAAGATGTAGCAAAAATTTACAGATGAGAAATTGATACCCAGCTTTAAGACCAGCAGAAACAGGCAGAAGACTTGGTTGCAGGAATCCCAGAGATATGGGAACAATCTAATAAGTATTAGTAAGTATCTATGAGTTGAACTGTGAATCTGGCTCAGATAAAAATGCTTCTTGGAAGACCCAGATAATGCTTATTTTCATACCATGCAACAGTGAACATTCCAAGCGGTAGAAAACAAGACAACCACAGGAATAAGAAATAGAAGATTATTTAATTCGAGGATTAGAGATTTTTATTGTATTCTTAACTAGAATAGTGTATGTCATCATGAAACCAGGATGAAGGCTTTCATGGAATGTGTGTCAAAACTAATGAGGAAGGGACATCAATAGCAAAAAGTTGATGCCCATATACAAATAGAAGCAAAATTCTGTCTGGATACTGGAAATGTGATAATATAAAAAACAGAATCTGAACCAAAGTGATACTGTTGTTCTTGAGAAAGTATGTAGAGTGGGATTTTAAACTATTTTTATAGACCAAGGACTAGAGAAGGGAAGCCAACTTAATATAGTTACTGAGTAGTAACAGCGCCAGTCTTAGTCGTACAGCATGGAAGCAGACCCTTTGGTCCAATTCATCCATGCCCCGTTTTGACGTGTTAAGAGAGAAGGAAAATTGTGACTTTGTTTTATGACAAAGCATCATGCAGGTAAGAATGGGAATGCTAAATGAGAAAACTGTAAATCATTTAAGGTCAATGCTGAAATTGAGCTACGAAGGAATAACTTGACCGTTATGTTTGAGTGACTTGATTATGCAAACTAAAATCAGATAGTAAGCATTAATAATGACAGACAAACATATTACAACAGCTGTCTAAAAATGACAACGTTAGTTTTGGTAAGAGTGAGAATTAGATATTCCAAGCAATAACAATTTCAGAAGAGTTCTAAAAGATGGTAGCATTGATAAAGAATTTTATCACAATGCTTGGACTTTTTCTTATTAGATTAGATTAGATTTCCTACAGTGTGGAATTATAATTATAATAATTTAAAGACTTTCCTTAATTGTTATATATCCTACAAAAGAACTTGATTTTGAGGTAAATCAGCTCAGTGATTGACATTTGGCCTTGTTAGTGTTAATCAGTCTACTTTCCAAAAGATTGGAGAAATGAACATGGTAGTGGGTGCAGAATTATAGCCTGCAGTTCTTATCACAAGAGAATTCATAGTTATCACCCTCTGGGTCACAATATTATATAGGTAAATATTGGTAAGTTCCTAATCAGCGGGAGCAGTGGGAAAAAAACAGATTTACAGAAAAAAATGGGATACTGCTAACTGAGAGAAAATCTAAATGGACTGTTTTGAACTGATCAGAGTGGATGAACAATTTGGCGACTTGTGATAATGTACATTAACGTAGTTCAATTTAACATTAAAACAAAGAATGATAAGCAATTTAAAATGAGTTTTTAACTGGAATAAAGCAAAATAAAATCAAAGAGAAAGTGATCTGGCTTGAATTAATGGCTGTAAAGCTAACAGATCAGTAGTGCAATCCTTCAAATATTGTATGCTGCAAAGGATGTCTTCCTATAAAACAAAAATGTTAAACATCAAAGAATCAAGTTTCATGAAGAAATGCATTAAAATTAAATGTTTGGAAAAAGGAGGCATTTAAAAAGTCTAGAGATAATCTTTAAAGAAGTTAATGGCAAACCTAAATGTTGGCAAAATGGAAAGGAAGTTTAAAAGGCTAAAAGTAACAGAGAGGATACATTTTGTTTTGATAAAATTTAATAACAGTTGAAACATTCAGGAATGGAGGTGAGATCTGATTGTGGAGGACGATACAAAACTGGAGATGTTAAATAAATATATTTTCTAAGGCTTCAAAGAAGATGATGAAATTTTGAATGTAGATGTAGTTTAGGAAAGGGATTTGAGATGAAAAACTAACAGCTCTTAAGTCAATAAAATGTGAGGCTGGATGAACACAGCAGGCCAAGCAGCTCTTAAGTCATTTGGCCTTGACCAGTACACTCTGTAATTGAAAGTGAGAAAGAAGATAGCAGCTTTACTCACAGACACTTGTCCCTTCAGTAGTACTTGCCTTTCTAATTTCATCTTGTAAAGACGTCTTAAAGCATATATTTAATTAAACTTTTCATTACCTGTACTAACAATTGCCCAAAATGGCTGTGTTCATTTAACCTTTACTTTTCACTGTGTCAAGAGGCTTGGGACATTTTTACGTATTAACCCTGATATGTGAGTGAAAATTGTTGCTTAGTTTCTCAATGAAGCTTCTATCTTTCAGGATACTAGAGCCAGTTAGGGGCTGCTTGTTGTTAGATTCCCTTAATCCAAGAATCTATTTTCATAAGAAACCTTTTGTTTCCTGTGAAGTACAACATTGTCTTTGGCGTGGCACGGTGGCTCAGTGGTTAGCACTGCTGCCTGCCAATGCCAGGAACCTAGGTTCAGTTACAGCCTTGGGCAACTGTCTGTGTGTAATTTGCACATTGTCCCCATGTCTGCGTTGGTTTTCTCCAGGTGCTCTGGTTTCTTCCCACAGTCCAAAAGTGTGCAGATTAGATGGATTAGTTGTGCTAAATTGCCCATAATGTCCAGGGATGTGTGGGTGAGGTGGATTAGCTATGGAAAATGCAGGGTTATGGGGATCAGGTGGGAACGATGAGTCTGGGTGGGATGGTCTTTGGAAAGTCACAGTGGAGTTGTTGGGCCGAACGGCCTGTTTCCATACTGTAGGGATTCTATGGACTATAGGATAAACGATGATCCCTTTCATAGATGACAACACACTATATTGTATTTATTCCAGAATTACTCCTGATCTCTCTAAAGCTGGAAGAAAAATGAGTAGGCAGTACAGTATAGGTTTAAAATTCCCAATTCTCGGGAAAAATACAAATCAGAATGCAAACAAATTAATTCACTGGCCATGTGATCATTGATTTCTCAGCACTGCTCAAAAATGACAATCTCTGGAATCCATTAATTTTCATTATCTCAGTGCATACATCTGTGAAGAAAAACGCTGGATCGAGAAAGACAACTGACCTACTGCTTCCCTTTAAAGGATATAGCAGGAAGGGAAATTAGATCAGCATTGATTAACCCTTGCAATTTTGAGGATTTACTCAACACAGTGCTAGAAAAGATTGAACAATGCTTTCAAAGTAATTGTAGCTGTCAGTCAAAAATCTACTTCAAAGCAAAAACTATAAGCATAGATATGTAAATTATGTTGAGTAATTTTGTCACCTAGGTACACCAGCTAATGCTTATGGAGTGATTTAAACAGCTTTGAGGTAAACTGTTTTTACTTGCTTTAATCAAGAATTGTCAGAGTAGATGCAATAGATACCTGATTAACTTTGATAAAGAGAGAGCATTTTTAATGGTTTGGTACTTAAGTTCCGAAATTGCGCTGGTCAGACTGACACCATTTGGAGAACGGAAATGGGTAGTGGTGGAGGAGAGAAGCGAAAGGTAATACTGACTAATGCATGAGCTGGTAATGTATGCAATGCGTTTTGTTTTTCTTAGTGCCTGTGCAGCACTCTGCTCAATTTAGGATTATTCAAGACTTCAAAATTCAGTTGCTCCCTGTAAGATTCTAGTTTGCAAGAAGTGGCAGCACTCTCTGATGTAAAATAAAGAGCAGCAAATATCAAAAATCAAATCCTTTCCCCTAATTCTACTTTGAAAATCTATGAATAAGTTCTTTACTGAAAATTCTACATTTCTTAAATGCTTACTTTTTTTGCAATAAGATCCTCATGAGATTTTGAGCCCTAATTTAGAAGCAATAAATGGCAAAAAAAAAAATGACTATTGACACCACTGAGTTGGAGTTGGGATGGAAAGTTTAGCCGGATTTGTGGCAGGCACTATTTTAAAGCAAAAATAAAGTTGCTAGAAAAGCTCACCAGGTCTGGCAGCATCCATGAAGGAGAAAACAGAGTTAACGTTTCGGGTCCAGTAACGTTTCCTCAGAACTCAAAACTCTGAGGAAGGGCCACCGGACCCAAAATGCTAACTCTGTTTTCCTCCTTCACAGATGCTGCCAAACCTGCTGAGATTTTCCAGGAACTTTGTTTTTGTTCCTGATTTACAGCACCTGCAGATTTTTCGGTTTTTGTTTACTATTTTAAAGCAGTTTTTTCATACAGCGTGTAGTCTGAGTATCAGTACCTTTACTAATTATAGCTGTGGAACTCGTATTATGGCAAAATCTTCTAAGTAATGTTAACTATCTAGAACAATGTAGTGAATGGAGAACAGTTACAAACAAAATAGAGTCTAAAATTAAACCCAAACTATTACCACGTGAATGATGCATAGTGGTGATGTTACTGGACTATATGCCCAAGAGGACAGTTTTTTAGACCAGCATATTAAAGCACCGACCAGTCAGCAGGCTATGCTAGACTGGGTTTTGACCAAAGAGATAGGATTTATTACTGACCTAACAGCGAAAGTGCTGCTAAGTAGCAGCAACAAAACGTGACTGGGCCAGGAGCTAAATACTGCAAATGCTGGAATCTCTGCAGAAAACAAAAAAAATGCTGGAATTCACAGCAGATCAGGTGGCATCCATGGAGCAAGAACAAGCTAACATTTCAAGATGCCTCTTCATCAGAGATGATGTGAAGTATTTAGGTGGCAACATTGATGCTATCGTTTGGGGTGGCAGTTGGAGTGCGGTTGTGGGTGGGGTCGGGCGTTGTTGCGGTGGAAGGGCTGTTGTTAGTGCAGATTAAATGATCAGAATGTGAGAATGACAGAACAATGGTGTGTCTAACTGCCAGACTGGAAAGAACGGACAGCCCCACTGGATTGGAGGAGGAGAGAGTGCACGTGGTGAAAGAGAATGTAACAAGTAAAGATAAAAGAAAGGGAAGAAATGGGTGAGGGTTCACAATCAGGTGCTCCACAATCTGGATTTAATACTGAGTTCACCATCTTCAGAGAACTATCAAATTTAAACCAGCGATTTAGGTGAAAATCAGAAGTCCTACAACACCAGTTTCTAGTCCAACAGGTTTATTTGAAATCACAAGCTTTCACAGAGCTGCTCCTTCAGGAGGAAGGGTGACCAGACCCGAAACGTTAACTCTTTTTTTCTCCTCCACAGATGCTGCCAGACCTGCTGAGCTTTTCCAGCAACTTTGTTTTTGTTCCAGATTTACAGCATCCGCAGTTCTTTTGGTTCAAATTAAGGGATATTTCAAAAGAGATACAGTGACAAACATTGAGGCGGATAATCCAGAAAGTGCAAAATAGATACATTAAAACAAATAAGAAAAAATTGAAGGGATGGACCTGCATCTGTGGGTAACTAAAAAGTCATAGCAACTGAAAGAAAAGGCATAATTGTACCAAAGATAAGTGGCAGGTCCAAAGATTAGATAGAGTATAAAAAAAAGCAAAGGATTACTAGAAGTTTAATATGGAGGAAAAAATTATGAGAGAACATTAGCCAAAATATAAAACAAGTGAATTTCTTCAGTTATTCAAAAAGGGAAAAAGTTAACAAAGTAAGTGTTGGTGTCATGAAAAATGAGTCTGGGGAATTAGTGGAGCATGAACAGATGGTTGATGAAATGAACAGATATTTAGTGTTGAACATGTGAGGGAAGATACAAGTAGCATCCTGGAAATAGCTGTAATCAGTAATTGAAAGGGAGGGAGGGACTCAAAGAAAGTGCAATTACCAGGGAAGTAGAACTGAGTAAAATGTTGGAACTACGAGTTGATAAGTTCCCAGGTCCTGCTGGATTTTATTTATATTAAAAGAAGCCAATGAGATGAGATTGCCAGGCTAACGGGAAGCAGAGAATAGGAATAAGTGAATCTTTTTCAACCTTGCGGGTTCGTTGCTGTGGACCTCAACTGTTTACGATTTATGTAGATGCTTTGGATAAAGAGGCCTAAGGTGTGGTAACTAAATTTGCTGATGACACAAAGATTGGTAGGAAAGTGAGTCGTGAAGAGGACTTAAGGAGCCTGCGAAGGGATATAGATAGTTTAAGTGAGTAGACGATGAACTGGCAACTAGAATGCAATGTGGGAAAGCATGACACTATCCGTTTTGGCAGAAAGAATTTTTAAAAAAAGCATCTCTAAATGGTGAGAGATTGCAGAGATCTGGGTAGCCTAGTGCATGAGTCACAGAAGATTAATTTGCAGGCACAGCACATAATCAGGAAACTAATAGAATGTTCTTAATTGCAAGCAGAATTGAATTCCGTAGTATGGGAGTTACGCATCAGTTATACAGAGAGTTGGTGAAACTGCATCAGAAGTACTGTATATAGTACTAGTCACTGTACTTACAGAAGGGTGTTAATGTAATGGAATTGGTTTAGGGAGGGCTTGCTAGACTAGTACCTGGAAGGAGTGGATTGCTTATGAGGGCAGGTAGGCAAGGTGGTAAAGAAGGCGTTTGGCATCTTATCTTCATTGCCAAGACCATTGAGTATTGGAGTGAGACATCATTTTGCAATTGTACAGGATGTTGGTGAGGCCACTTTTGCAGTACTGTGTACAGTTCTGGTTGTGCTGCCATAAGAAAGATATTATTAAATTAGAGAGGGAGCAGAAAAGATTTATGATGATGTTACCAGGTCTGGAGGGTTTGAGTTATAAAGAGAGGCTGGATAGGCTGGGACTTGTTTCACTTGAGCATAGGAGGTTGAGGGGTGACCTTTACAGAGTTATAAAATCATGAGGGGCAGAAATAAGATGAATAGCAAAGGTCTTTTCCCTAGGGTGGGGGAGTTCAAAACTAGAGGGCGTATTTTCAAAGTGAGAGGAGAAAGATTTAAAAGGGACCTGGGGGGCAACTTTTTCACACAGTGGTTTGTGTGTGGAATGAACTACCAGAGGAAGTGGTAAATGCAGGCACAGACGCGGCATTTAAAAGATATTTGCATAGGTATATGAGTAAGAAGGGTTTTGGAGTAATATGGGCCAAACACAGGCAAATGCGACTTGTTTAGTTTGAGAAACTTGGTCAGCATGGATGAGTTGGACCGAAGGCTCCATTTCTATGTTGTATGACTGTATGGGGTCAGCTTAGAGAGCTAGGCCTGTAACCTTATGGGTTTAGCAGAGTCAGGTAATTTAACTCAAACACAAGATCCTGAGCTGACTTGACTGGTTGAATGTGGAATGGATATTTACTCTTGTAGGAGAGCCTAGAACAAGTGGTCATAGTTTAAAAATAGGGGGCCACCCATTTAAGACAGATGAGGGGGAGAAAAGGTTCTCTCGGGGTTGAGTGTCTTTGGAATACTTTTCTTGATAGGCAGTGGACACAGAATTTTTAATATTTTTAAGGCTGAGATAGATTTTTATACCGAAGAAAGAACTGCTGATGCTGGAGGTCTGAAACAAAATCAGAAAGTGCTGGAGAAACTCAGCAGTTCCTCGCAGTAGAGAATATAGAAAAAGTGTCCAGTGACCTACATCAGAACTTAAAGCAGTTGGGAAATGATGATATTTATATTCGTGATGAGATGATGGGGGCAGGGTGATTGGACAGGACTATGATAAATTAATAGAGATTGTGCCCAGATAAAGAGAGAGACAAGAAAAAGAAGTAGAGAAAGGGATTGCTGACAACAAGGTGGGGAAGCAGTAAAGGCTGAGTAAGTGATAATGGAAACTGTGAACAGTTAACATCGGAATTAGGGCTGGTATTAGGCAACTCAGCCCTTCGAGTCCACCCCATCATTTAACATGATCATGGCTGATTTTATGCTGGTGTCAACTCACTCTCCTGCCTGCTCCCCATTGCCCTTTATCCTGCTTTTCATCGGAACCATATCCACTTCTTTCTTGATTCTGTTGATTAATTCTGCTTCCACTGCACTCTGGGGCAGTGAGTTCCACAGATTCACAACTGTCAGAGAAGTAGTTTCTCCTCATCTCAGTTTTGAACCTACCTCGTCTCAGTGTATGTATGATGCCACGTTTGAGACTGCCTCATAAGAGGCCACATCTGTTCAACATCCACCTTATCAATCCCCTTCAGCGTGTTATATACCTCAATCAGGACCTCCCCTCCATTCTTCTGTATTCTAACAAGCACATGCCCAAGCTATTCAACTGCTCCTTGTACGACAGCTCCTTCAACTCCGCAGTCCATCTGTGAACCTGCTCTGTACTGCCTCCAGTGCTACCACATCCTTCCTCAAGTAAGGAGATCAAAACTGGTCACAATATTCCAAGTGTGGTCTCACCAATGCCTTATATAATTGTAATAACAATTCCTTACTTCTATAATCCAGCCCTTATTATCCAAAATGATAGACAAGAAGGAGTAGGAGGTGGATTGCTTTATTGGTTAAGGATGACATCAAGGTTGCATTAAGAAAGAATATTGACACTATGGACCAAAATATTAAATCAAAATAAACAGCAAGAGAAGAAACCTCTTAGTAGGAGTAATTGACAAGCCCCCACAACAGTACTTCTGAAGTAGGGCATAGTATAAACCAGGGAATAATGACGCCCTGTAAGAAGAGCACAATGATGATTATGGGTGATTTGAACATGCATATCGAAAGGATTAATCAACTTGGCAAAGGTAGCCTTGAATAAAGGCTTATAGAGTTTATGAGGGATAACAAGGTGTAGTGCTGGATGAACACAGCAGGCCAAGCAGCATCTTAGGAGCGGGAAAGCTGATGTTTTGGGCTTAGACCTTTCATCCGAAATGTCAACTTGCCTGCTCCTCTGATGCTGCTTGGCCGGCTGTGTTCATCTAGCTCTACACCTTGTTATCTCGGATTCTCCGGCATCTGCAGTTCCTATTATCTCTTAGAGTGTATGAGGGATTGTTTTTAGAGCAATGAGTCATGGAACTAACCAGAGAACTGACTGCTTTGGATTTGGTATTATGTAATGAGGAAGAATTGATAAATGGTCCTGTAGTTAAGGATCCTCTTGGAAGATGTGACCACAACATGCCAAGAGTTTAAAGTTCAGATTGAAAGAATGACGACAGAGTCACATACAAGAATTTTAATGCTGAATAAAGATACAGGCCTGAGAAAGGAGTAGGCCTGAGTGGACTCTGCAAAAATATTAAAGGGCAGAACAGTTGAAGACCTGTGGCAAATGCTTGGGAAGATATTAAATACCTCTCAAAGTATATTCCTGAGAGAAAGAGAAGTTGTAAAAAGGTGAAAACTCATTCATGGCTTAATAAGGAAGTCAAGAGTAACATCAAGGCAAAAACTAGGGCATATACGGCAAAAGATACTGAAGGATTAGGAGAGTGTTAAAATTCAGCAAGGGATTGCTAAAAATAAAATCAAAAGAGCTAAGATACACTACAAAAGGAAACTAGACGGGAACATAAGCACTGATACCAAAACCTTGTGTAAGGATGTAAACGGAGAATAATGAAAGCAAATGTTGGCCATTGAGAGGACGAAAATGCAAGGTAACAATGGAAAAGCCAGAAGTGGCAGAGGCACTAAGTCAGTATTTTGTCTCTGTTATCACAGTGGAAGATAATAATTTTTCTTCTCAAAAACTGCAGAATAGTTGAAGTGCTAGGAGCAACCCTTACAGAACAAGGATCTAAAGGTGTTGGGATGGCTAGCCAACATGAAGGAAGGCATTCATCCTCTGAAATTGTTAAACTCAATGTTGAACCCTGAGAGCTGTGAGTTACCAGAAGGCGGAAAGTGAGGTGTTCGTCCTCCAGCTTGCATTGAACTTTATCGGAGCACTGCAACAGATCTGAAACAGAAATGTTGACAATGGGAACAGCGTGGTGTGATGAAGCTACAGGCAGCTGAAAGCTCGGGAGCCTTGAATAGTAAGGAGGGAGGAGGTAAATGAGCAATTATCATTGCATAAAAAGATGCCGTAAGGATGTGGTGAGTTATTGGAAGTAGAGGAAGAGTGGAACAGGATATTCTGAAGGGAATAGTCCCTGCAGAATGCTAGGAAGATAAGGAAATATTTGTCTGGTGGTGGCATCTCACTGGATCCGGTGATTTTATGGTCCTTTGGGTGCAGAGGCTGATGGGGTAGAAAGTGAGGATGGGAGGGGAAGGGAAGAGGTAAGGGCAGAAGTGCAGAAATTAGGTTGAACACAGCTGAGGATCCTGTCAACCATGGTGGCAGGGAGTCTGTGGTTGAGGAAAAACAGTGGACATGTCTGAAGCCCTCTGCAGAAGGTGACACCATTTGAACAGATGTGATGGCGTTTTAGAAACTGGAAGAGGGAATGAAGTCCTTGCAGGAGATAGGGTGTGAGGATGTATAGTCAAGGAAAATGTGGGAGATTGTATGTTTCTTCACTTCCGGTGGATAGATTCTAGATTACCAAAG
Source organism: Stegostoma tigrinum (assembly GCF_030684315.1). Taxonomy (NCBI): domain Eukaryota; kingdom Metazoa; phylum Chordata; class Chondrichthyes; order Orectolobiformes; family Stegostomatidae; genus Stegostoma; species Stegostoma tigrinum. The sequence continues at coordinate 3,040,098 of NC_081376.1, read as the reverse complement.
GGTGAAAAATTATCTGTGTACGTGGATTGCAGAGTTGGTGGAGCAGGCTCGAAGGGCCAAGTAGCCTACCCTTTTACCATGTTTGTATATTTGTAACATTTCCTAGTTGGAGCCATACCCAACACAAAGAATGATGGTTGTGGTTGCTGGAGGTCAGTCATCTCAATCCAGGACGTCACAACAGGTGTTCCTCGGTGTAGTTTCCTGGGCCCAATCATCTTAAGGTGCTTCATCAACGAACTTCCTTCCATCATATGGTCAAAGATAGCATGTTTGCTGATCGTTGCCCAGTGATCATTGCTATCCGTAACTCCTTTAGCTACTGAAGCAGTTTGTGTGCATGTGCAACAAGACCTGAACAATGCAAAGGATTAAAATGGTAAATTGCAAGTAATATTTGCATTAGACATGTGCTATCTGCAATGGCTATCTGCAACAAAAGCTGCACACACCTCTCTTTGCATTATTGGTATTACCATTTACTGATTCCCTTCCATTGATATCCTGGGAGTTAACATTGACCAGGTATCTACCTAAATACACCATATTCTACAGCTGTAAGACCACAGAAGAGAATGGAAATTCTCTGGTGAGTAACTTGCCTCCTACCTCTGTAATGCCTTTCCATCTACAAGGCACGTTTCAGGAATATGATGGCATACTGCTTGCTTACCTGAATGATTACAACAACTTCCCAGCTTAAACATATTTTAAGATAAAGCAACCAGCTTGATTGACACATCATCCAGCACCATAAACATCACTGACATACAGTGCCAGCAACTAGCCAAACCTGCGATAGAGCTTCTTTCAAACCTATGACTTCGACCATGCAGAATAGAAGAACAAAGGTAGCAGACGCATGGAAACATCTCTACCTGAAAGTTCCTCTTTAAGTCATATAATATCTTGGTCTGGAACTGGTGTTGCTGTTCCTTTTGCTGTCAGTGTATTTAAAAAAAAACCCTGCAAGATCCTCCTAAACAGCATTGCGATGGCAAAGAGCAAGGTTGAATCTCCAGCACTTTTTGTTTCCAGTTCAGATTCCAGCATCTGCAGTAATTTGCTCCTCGAAATCCAAACTCATGTATTCTTCATCTTTGCATAAAGAATAAGTGAACAATGTACTGTACCTCTCCCCCAAAGCACATGCACACAAGGAAATACTCACTTGCTCATTCATTCACTTCCAAAGAAAAAGGGGGGAGAGGTGGAAAAACCTTCTGGCCCACCATTAAGGTTTTAGCAAAGTCACTTATGCACTCATCATGAAGTCTTGACAGACACAGTTGCTTTGGAAGTGCAACATTGCGAAGTTTTCTTCAATGACTGTTTCAGCAGAGCAAATAGTTCTCACCTTGAATTCAACAAGAAAATTTTCTTCGGAAATAGAAGCATTCTGCTGGGCAACCATCCTCACAGTCTTTGTGTTTCCTAATGAAAGTCTAGGTAAAAGAAGATATGCTTTAGGGTAGTGATAGTTCAGCCAGACCCATCATGGGTCTGTAGTAAAGCAAGCAGCTATCACAAGTCATATAATTCTAAGAAGCCTTGTTTAAAAAAAATCTCCAGTGTTCACAGTGACATTTCAATGATTGCATTTTAAGAAACTAGTCCGGGTATCTCACAGTAAATAAACTAAACCCATTTTACACAACCCTTAATTCTTCCAAGAAATAGTGAGACGTCATTGAATCTGCATCCTGCATTAGGCTTTTATCCCAGATCCAAGGAGAAGGGCACTGTTTTCTTCTTTAAGTTGTTAACATGTTGAATACTTAAAGACTTGCTCCTTTTATTTATTACAGCTCATGTGAAACAACAGTTGCAAAGTAATCGTAGATCTAGGAAAATTCCTTGCCAGTGAATTCTATGATATTTTTGGACTGCACATTAAAGTCAAAAATGTAGGTTGAGTCAATTTCAGCTTCAGCTTTATCTGAGCATGATGCATGAACCTCTGAAGTGGATAAGGAAAGAGTGGTATTTTCACTACTTCTTCAGTAATAATCACAACATTTGCAACTTCTAGAGTCTGTGCCTGTATGTGATTAAATGCAGAAATTGAGAGGTTGCTGTCAATGATTCTGTTGCACTGTTGAACTTCCAACTGACTGCATTTAATTAGCAATCATTCAGCAGATGAGACTCTGTCCTTTTATGCACTTAATCTTGTTGTAAAAACTCTTGGAAAAAGTTATTTTGTCGAATGAGATGGAACCAGGTTTTAACTGTGCTGGATTCGTAAATATTGCTGAACTGCATCTGAGCCTTAAAGACTGATTTTGTGTTTGTGGATTATCATATGTATTGATAAGAGTTCATAGTTGTAAAATAATTTTAAATAGTTTATGACATCAGCATCTCCTATAATCATGTGTCTAATTTCTAATTCTAGTTATCCATAAAATCATATTTTAAAAGGTTCTCTCATTTTGCCGGCTTTCTGTCTGTAAGAATCTGTCAGCATGACAGACTGCTTACCTTGCTTGATCACACTATTTGCTGATTGCCTTTAGATCCCCTTGATGTTGTTGGTAAGTTTGAATTAACATCTGGGAAGGGGAAACCAAGCCCCATTAGATCACTCGGTTTTTGTATAGGTTTCTTTAAAATGGCAGGCATGCAACTTTGTAACTGACTGGAATTTTTTTTCTTGAAATGGAAAGTTACATTCATACAGAGATGACATTCCTCAGCTAGTTCCATTGAACAATGACATTTGTAAACATTATAATGGAAAGATATAAATGCAGTAGTAATTATGTGAAAATCATAAGCAGTGTGTGTGCTTCCACTGGGAACAATTTCACACATTTGCCCCACTATAGAAATGGTTCTGATCATGAGTAAGATGTGTCATTTGAATCCCTTACTGGCACCTTTTAATAATTTCGGTAGCTGAAACAATAGCAGGAAAGACTGAGATTCTTTCTGCTGTTGAATATTTTACATTATTCATTTGGCACTTGTTCATGTAAACATCAGATCCATGTTGCTTTACTGTCAGTGAGATGATATGTTCCTTTATAACAGCAGGACATTAATTACACACTGCGATTGAAAAAGTATTGCAGGTAGCAAATGCAAAACTTAGAGAAACTGGACAAAATATGCAATATTTAAATCTGCCAGTCAAAAGTGTAAGCCCCTCATTTTCTTACTGCAGAGATGTTCAACACTTGAAACTTGTATTTCCTGGTCTTTGTGAGATCTGACATCCCAACTAATGAATGTGTTATACTCAACATGAAATAGTCCTTCTTTCACTTTGTCATCGTCTGTTAGGGTTTCTTACTCCTCACTGTATTCACTATAGCTCAAGGCGCTTTCATTCCCAGTACTATACAGGGTAGTGAAGAAGGTGTTTGGTACACTGCCCTTATTGGTTAGTGTGTTGAGTATAGGACTTGAGATGTCATGCTGTGGCAGTACAGGACATTGAATGCAACATTCCAAAAATGGCCTAACCAATTCAGATATCCCTGCTATAGGAAAGATATTGTGAAACTAGAAAGACTTCTGAGCAGATTTACAAGGATCTTGTCAGGTTTGAAGAGTTTGAGATGTAGAAAGAGGCTGAATCGGCTGAGCTTTTTTCCCTGGAGCATCAAAGGCTGAGGAGTGACCTTACAAAGATCTGTAAAACCATGAGGGTAAATAGTCAAGGTCTTTTCCTCCGGGTAGAAGAGTCTAAAACTAGAGACCATAGGTTTAAGATGACAGGAGAAAGATTTAAAAGGGACTTAAGGGGCATTCTTTTCGATGCAGAGGGTGATGTATATGTGGAATGAGAGATAATGGGAACTGTAGATGCTGGAGAATGCGAGATAACAAAATGTGGAGCTGGATGAACACAGCAGGCCAAGCAGCATCTTAGGAGCACAAAAGCTAATGTTTCAGGCCTAGACCCTTCATCAGAAAAGTGCGATGAGGAGAGGATTCTGAAATAAATAGGGAGAGATGGGGAGGCGGACCGAAGATGGATAGAGGAGAAGATAGGTGGAGAGGAGAGTACAGGTGGGGAGTTAGGGAGGGGATAGGTCAGTCAGGGGAGGACAGACAGGTCAAGGGGACGGGATGAGGTTAGGAGGTAGGAAATGGAGGTGGGGCTTGAGGTGGGAGGAGGGGATAGGTGAGAGGAAGAACAGGTCAGGGAGGTGGGGACGAGCTGGGCTGGTTTTGGGATGCAGTGGGGGGAGGGGAGATTTTGAAGCTTGTGAAATCCACATTGATACCATTGGGCTGCCGGGTTCCCAGGCAGTATATGAGTTAACTCCCCCTCCCATTCCTTTGATGACATACCCATCCTGGGCCTCCTGCAGTGCCATAATTCTGCCACCCATAGGTTGCAGGAACAGCAGCTCATATTCCGCTTGGGAACCCTGCAGCCCAATGGTATCAATGTGGATTTCACAAGCTTCAAAATCTCCCCTCCCCTCACTGCATCCTAAAACCAGCCCAGCTCATCCCCGCCTCCCTAACCTGTTCTTTCTCTCACCTATCTCCTCCTCCCACCTCAAGCCGCACCTCCATTTCCTACCTACTAACCTCATCCCGCCCCCTTGACCTGTCCGTCCTCCCTGGACTGACTTATCTCCTCCCTACCTCCCCACCTATACTCTCCTCTCCACCTATCTTCTCCTCTATCCATCTTTGGTTGGCCTCCCCCCCTCCCTATTTATTTCATAATCGTCTCCCAATCCCCCTTTTCTGATGAAAGCTGTAGGCCCGAACCGTCAGCTTTTGTGCTCCTAAGATGCTGCTTGGCCTGCTGTGTTCATCCAACCCCACACTTTGTTATCTTATATATAATGAACTGCCAGAGGAAGTAGTGGAAGCTGGTACAATTACAATATTTGAAAGGCACCTGGATGGGTAGATGAATAGGAAGGGTTGAGTGCAATATGGGCCAAATGCTGGCAAATCTGGTTGGCATGGATGAATCTGACCAAAGAGTCAGTTTCTATATGAACACTTAGTATTGGAAATATTACACCTCTATGATTCTGTGCCCAAGCTGGAAAACTGTGGTAAACCTTTATAAATCACTGAATAAACCTCAATTTCAGCATTGTGCCCAAATGTAGGGATCAGTGTAAAAAAACGTTGCCAAGAATCTTGGCCTTCACTGGATTGGTGCAAGTGATGAGCGGATTTGATTATGAGGAAAGAAGCTGGGGTTTTCCTTTAAAGCAGAGAAATGGCCATTTAATAAAGTTGTTAATTATCATTGAGGGACATAAGTGAAATTGAATTTGCAATCACTGCATCGTGCAATATTTTATGCTCTTTGTCAACTCAGCATACAAGCACAAGTTTGCTGTTTCAAAGGCTGCTGATATATATTCATCTGCAATTTTCACTAATACTGATCTTTCAAAGTAATATTGACTTATTGTAAAGAAATAGCACCATAGAATCCGACAGTGTGAAAAAAGGCCATTCAGCCCATCAGGTTTACTTCGACACCTCCCCCCCAACCACCGAAAAGCATCCCACCCAGACCTCCTCCGATCCTGTCCCTGTTACCCTACCTTTCTCATGGCTAATCCACCTAATCTGTACATCTTTGGATAGTGGGAGAAAATCTGAGCACCCGGAGGAAACCCATTCAGATACAGGGAAAATGTGCAAACTCCACACAACTCACCTGAAGGTAGAATCAAACCCGAGTCCCTGGTGCTGTGAGGCAGCAATACTAACTGTTGAGCCATCATGCCACCCTGTTCATCTATTAAAAGTGCAATTTTCATAGTTTAAAAGACTGAATCATGATTTAAACTTTGCGAAGGAATGGCAGCATTAACTGAAGTGAGTTCTAATGAAGCAACTTTGAATCTTTTTTAAAGGCCTACATTTGCAGTTTCCAGCAGAATAATACATCTTTTTGCAACCTAACATTATTGTTAACATTGCAAGTATGTAATTTCTTAGTTCCTTAAATGTTGCCTCGCATGTGAGATCTTGTAGCTTGCCTCTGAGCTATGAAACTATGCTCACGTTCATTCCCATTGAATAATGCAACTTTTGCTTTTGTAATTGTAGATTGTAATTGCATGGAGTGACCATGTATCCATCTGGTAGATAATTCTCAAAAGTTGTGTCACTCACATGATATTTAAAAGAAAGACCAATTCAGTACTTTTCACAGAAATATGGGTCAGACTGCGTATTTCAAAGCTTGAAACTTGGCATGAGACAGCTGAAACTGTACATTTCACTAAACTGCCCCACTGAATCCACTGCTCATACTGTACGAGTTACTGCACAATTTGGTGTTACCTTGTTTTGTTTTGTTTTTTGTTTCAATTTTTCCCCTCATCTCGCTTTTGCTTATTTGTTGAACTGTATCACTGGCCTCTTTCCAGTATCTAACTAAAATGCATCTTCTTTCATGCGTGTATTTGAACAGAGTTTCATCTTCCTGTATCCCCTGATGTTTACTCCATGTCCAATTCTATCAGTGATCTCTGGACACTTATCAGAAGGTCTAACCATTGTTCTCATTACCAAACCAGGCAAATCAGAGCTAATTGTAGCATATCGAAGATTGTAGCTGAAATCTGCTCCTACTTTGTGCTCATAAAAATGAATGTTAGTGATGACTCATGTCTCCTTTATTCATTAATGGGATGAGAGCGTCACTGGCTAGGCCAGCATTTATTGCCTATCTCTAATTGGCCAGAGGGCAGTTGAGAGTCAACCACTGGGTCTGGAATCACAAGTTGGCCAGATCAGTTAAGGATGGCAGTTTCCCTCCCTGAAGGACATTAGTGAACCAGATGGCTTTCTTCCTGACATTTGACAATGGATTCAGAGTCATCATTAGATTCTTAATTCCAGATATTTACTGAATTCAAATGCCACCATCTGCTGTAATGGAATTCGAGCCTGGTCCCCAGAACATCATCGGCGTCTCTGGATTAACAGTCCAACAATAATGTCACAAGACCATCACCTCCCTTGTTTGAGGCATGCATTCTCACCATTAGGAATTCCCAGGTTATGTGCAATCAATTGAAGAGAAAAGCTACCCCTGTTTAATGTCATTAATGCATTTACCAATCTACTCTCAATCATCAGCAAAATGATGGAAAGTACCGTTGATGTGCTGTCATGCGGCATTAACTCACCAGTAACCTGCTTATCATTGCTCAGATTGTTCTGCCACCTGATTTATTATAGCTTTGATTCAAGCATGGCCAAATGAATTTATAGAGATATCAAGGTGTAGAGCTACCTTCATTTCTGAAGAAGGGGCTAGGCCCGAAATGTCAGCTTTCCTGCATCTCTGATGCTGCTTGGCCTGCTGTGTTCATTCAGCTCTAAGCCTTGTTATCTCAAATTCTCCAGCATCTGCAGTTCTTACTGATACTGAACTCATAGAGATTTGGAGACAGTAAGGACTGCAGTTGCTGGAAGCTAGAGTCAATAAACACGGAGCTGGAAAAACACAGCTTCAGCACAGCCTGACAAAAGATTTTGACCCGAAAGATTGACTTCCCTGCACCTTGGATACTATCTGACCTCCTGTGCTTTTTCAGCTCCACATTTATTGAATTTTCAATGTGATGTGAGGGTGACAACCCTTGGCATCAAAGCACCATTTAACAATGTGTGGCATCAAGGAGCCGTAGCAAGACTGGAATCATTTGGAATCAGGGAAAAACTCATTGAAGGACAATTCAGTCGCATTCAAAATGTTATTCTGTTTTCCCCGCCTGTCAGACCTACTGGGCTTTTCTAGCACTCTTTACTAATTTCATTACAGATTTTCAGCATCCCCAGGATTTAGCTTCTATTTGATTGAAAATCTCCACTGGCTGAAGTCAGCTAGCACAAATGAAGACGGTTGTGATTTAGAGACGGAAACAGAAGTAGCTGGAAAACTTCAGCAGGTCTGGCATTGTCTGTGAAGAAAAGATCAGATTTAATGTTTCTGGTCTGGTGACACTTCCTCAGAACTTCTGAGGAAGCATTCTGAGGGAGGGTCACCGGACCTGAAATGTTAATTCTGTTGTATGTTGTAACATTACTTAATACATCACTGCAGGAGCTGCTCAGGGTAGTTTCCTAGGCCAAAGTATCTTCAGCAATGACCTTCCTCCAACATAAGGTCAAAAGTATTTCCTGATGATTGCGTAGTGTTCATTGCCATTTGAAGCTTCTTATTACTGAAATAGTCTATGCACACATGCAGCAAGCCTGGACAACATTCAGACTTGGACGGAGAAGTGGAAAGTAATGTTTGCACCACATTAGTGCGGCACATTGACCATCTCCATCAAGAATGTTTAATTATCCCTCCTCAGCACTGCCATCACTGACAACCCCACTGCCACCATCTGGGGAGTTGTTATTGATCCAGATGAGATGCTCCAAATTTTCAAGCTCCCAGGTGAGGAGGAATGGGCTGGTTCCCTTCCTTTATTCACCTGTCTACTTGGTGTCACAACGTTGTTAATTTGTAAGGGAACCCTCCCTTGTTGATACATTTCTCCCAATCCAATTGAATTTATGTTTTGAAAGGAGCCAATTAAACTAGCCTTTCTCGAGTGAACAATAAAAGTGAATTTATTAATTACTAAACAAGAGAAGATTTAATAAAGCAACTTATCATACCATAGATTAGAAGTGAGTCCTATTATTTAAAAAAGTTAAAAGATCAGTCTGTATGGATCAATCATGAAGAGAAGGTCATGGCCCATCGACAGTTGAACAGTTGATTTTAGGATTCTTGGCTTTGTAGATAAATTGAAACCCATCTGTCCAATTGGCTTACAGCAGCCGGATCAAGTTCTGTTTAATTCAGACTCGGTAGGTGGCTTCTAGCACACAGAAGGACAGACATTTACCTACAATAGAAGAGTGGCGAGTAAGTGGTTTTTCAGTTGAGTATGGCAGCATGCTAGTGCTATAAGTCCGACTGTGCACAAGTACCTTTGCCCACTTTCTTCCATACAAGCACAGGCCAAGGCTCAACTGGCTTTTAACCTCTGTTCTTGTGCATTCTTGAAAGCTGAAAACACAAACATGCCTCATGCCCAGTCTGCTGTCTTTTCCCCTGTCATGTTTACAGTATGAATTTGTAGTTCAGTTTATAATTCATTTATCCCTTTTAAATCAATAATTTTGAAGCTTTCTCGACACCTCATTACATGCAACAATTCAGGGTGTTAATTGGCTACATCGATCCTCTTTCAAAAACGCGTTAGAACTAAAGTTCAATATGCCCATGGGAGACCCAGGCTTGCAATGCATGGTCATGATATTTCACATTTCTCTATTTGAACTTTACTGTCCATATGTCTGTCCATTTCACCAACCCCTCTATGATCCTTTGATGTTTATATTGCCCCTTTCATGGTCCACAATGCTTTCAGATTTCATTTATTTGCAGATTTTGAAATTAGAGCCTGTAGATCAAGGTTCCAGACATTAATATAATCAGGAAAAACATGGTTCTCAGCACATTTCAGGCCTTCCTTTAGCCTGAAAAATATCTTAGTTACTACTCACTGTTTCCTGGACATCATGGTGGTTCACTGATTAGCATTGCTGCCTCACAGTGCCAGTGGCCTGGATTCAGTTCCAGCCTTGGGTGATGTGCAAACTCGGCACTGACATTCTCCCCATGTCTGTATGGGTTTTTGCCAGATGCTCCAATTTCCTCCCACAGTCCAAAGATGTCGGTTAGTTGGATTGGCCATATTAAATTGCCCCACAGTGTCCAAGGATATGCAGTCTAGGTGGTAAATGTGTGGTTATAGAGTTAGGGCGAGTTGGGTTTGGGCGGATGCTGTTCAGATTCTGAGTCAAATGGCCTCTTTCTGCACTGTAGGGATTCTGTCATTCTATGACTCAGCCAAATTTTGGATACATGTTACTGACGTCCTCTTCACACCATGAGCTATCACTTCGCTCACGAGTACAACAGTCTGTTTTTGTTTACCTGTGGAACATGGGTATAGTTGACTAGTCAACATTTATTGTCTGTCCCTAGTAGCCCTTCAGAAGGTAGTGGTGTTGTCTATAGATCCACAATGTTGTTAGGGAGGGAATTCTAGGATTTTGCCCCAGCGACAATGAAGGAATGATGATATATTTCCAAGGCAGGATGCTGAGTGGTTTGGAGGAGAACTTGCAGGTGGCGATGTTCCTGTGTATCTGCAGACCTTTTCCTCCCAGATAGAAGTGGTTGTGGGTTTGGAATGCATTATCTTTGATGAATTTCCGCATGTATTATGTAGACATTACACACTCCTGCTCCTGAGCATCAGTGGTAAAGGGAATGGATGTTAATGAATGCAGTGCGAAACAAATGGTCTGCTTTACCCTGAATAGTGTCAAGTTTCTTGAATGTTTTTGGAAACAGGAAAATGGCAGGTATTTCATAACACTCCTGAATGCACCTTGTAGATAATGGACAGGATTCGGGAGTTAGATAATATTTCCGTAATATTCCAAGATTCTGACCTGCTTTTGTAGCCACTGTGTTTCTGTGGTGAGTCCTGTTGAGTCTCTTGTCAACTGTAACCCAAGGATGTTGATAGTGGAGAATTCAGTGATGGCAACGCTATTGAATGTCAAAGGAAGATGGTTAGATTATCTCTTTTTGGAGATAGGCTTTGCCTGTTGTATACGCCACTTGCCACTTGTCAGCCCTAGCCTGGACATTGTCCAGATCTTGTTGCATTTGAACATGGAATGCTTCAGTATCTGAGGAGTCATGAATGGTGCTGAACATTTCACAATCATCGGCGAACACCCCCACTTCCGATCTTATGGTGGGAAGGTCATTACTGGAGCAACTGAAGATGGTTGTGTCGAGGACACTAACCTGAGGAACTCTTGCAGAGATGTCTTGGAGTTGAGATGTCTGACCTCCAGCAACCACAACTATATTCCTATGTGCCAAGTATGACACAAACGAGCAGATTCCCATTGATCCCAGTTTTGTTCAGGCTCCTTAATGCCACACTCCATCAGATAGGATCTTGATATCAAGGGCTGTCTCTTTCGCCTCGCCTCTGGAATTCACCTTTTTTTGGCCATATTTGAACTAAGGCTGTAATGAGATCCAGAGCTGAGTGGCCGTAGTGCAACCCAAACGAGGGTCAGTGAACAGGTTGTTGCTGAGCAAGTGCATTTATTAATACTGTTAATGACACCTTTCAGCGCTTCACCGATGAGCAAGAATAGACTGGGAGGCTAATTAGCCGGGCTAGATTTGTTCTGCTTCCAATGTACGAAACATACCTGGGTGCTTTCCTACATTGTCAATTTGATACCAATGTTGTAGTTGTTCTGGAACAACTTGGCAAGAGTGCAGAAAATCTGGAGCTGAAATCCTGTGTGGGATTTTAAAGGGATCTCGCTTAAGTCACATAGTTGTGTACGAATCCATTCTTCTGTCATTTGTTAGTTCCCTGTTAATGACAAAATCTGGTGTGTATAACTTTTGAATAGCAGTCTGTCAGTAAATTGATCATCTTGGTGATTTATTTGAGTCGTTGCACATTTGTGGTGACTTATGGAATAGTAGTGCTTGACTTTTGGCACATTGTTCTCATTTGAGTTATGACACCATGTCACTTATGTCCTATACTCACCCCATGACGCCTCACACCCTCCATGCCAACCTATGCTTCTGTACCTAAACCCATTGTCCTTTATATGCCAAATTCATGCTAATCCATACCCACGCACCAAATGCCCCATACCTATCATAACAACTAATCAAATATGCCATGAGCAGACCTCAGGACCTATGCAGATGTGAATATAGACATGCAGCTGTGTCTGTCACCAACTTCACTACATTGGGAAAATGCTTTCATTCATAAAACCACTTGCTATATCTTAAGTACATGATGTCTGCAGCAACAGACATTTAATTCAAGTTTGTAATCCCGAATGATAACAAGTGCCGGTGTTCAAGCACCATTTCCAGCATATTGTGAAATGGTAGGCACCTTACTGTGATAATGGATTTTCGTGAAATCGGTCATGCAACAATAGAAGTAACCCAGAGGCTTATGTCAACAGGCTGAGTGAAATAGCAAGACTGGCTTATTTTATTACTTCAAGCCTTTGTTCAAGTAAACCAAAGAACCTTTAAATTGTCTTGACAGCTTCCTTTTGACAAATATTTCTGATCATTCTGAGCTTCTCAAAGGCAAAACTGATAAGGAAGCTTGGCGAAGAACCCAGGCAACCATTACTTTGTTGAAACACCTGAGCCTGTTTGATTGAAAAGTGTGATTGATCTCTAATAATTACACAATGTTTCCATAGATATGTTCAAAGCTTTATAGATATGTGAGGAGAAAGAAACTAGTGAAGACAAATGTAGGTTCCTTGCAGTTAAAATTAGGTGAATTCATAATGGATGACAGAGATTGCAGATCATTTGAACAAATTCTTTGGGTCTGACTTCATTAAGAGAATACAGATAACATTTCACAAATATTAGGGGACAGAGGGTCAAGAATGCAAGAGGAACTGAAGGAAATCATTATTATTCTGGAAATGGTATTGGGGAAATTGGTGGGATTAAAACCCACCAAGTCACCAAGGCCTGATGCTTTGCATCCCAGAGTACTTAAGGAAGTGGCCCTAGAAATAGCAGATGCAATGATGATCATTTGCTAGCATTCTGCAGACCCTGGAAGAGTTCTAGTGGACTAGCGAGTAGTTAATGTAACCCCACTTTTTATTTTAAAAAGGAGGGAGAGAGAAAACGGGGAGTTATAAGCTGGTTAGCCTGACATCAGTGGTGGGGAAAACACTGGAGTCAATTAGTAAGGATGTAATTGCTGTGCATTTGGAAAGCGGTGACAGAATTTGTCCGAGTCAGGATTGATTCACCAAAGGGACATAATGTTTGAAAAGTCAAGAATTTTTTGATGATGTGACCAGTAGAGTGGAGCGGGGAGAATCAGTAGATTTTCTGTATCTGGACTTTCAAAAGACTTTTGACAAAGTTCCACGCAGGAGATTAGTAAGGAAAATTAAAGCTCATGGTATCGGAGTTAACGTGTTGACATGGATAGAGAACTGATTTGCCGACAGGAAGCAGAGAGTTGGAATAAACAGATCCTTTTCAGAGTGGCAGGCAGCGATGAGTGGGGTACCATAGGATTCAATGTTGGAACCCCAGCTGTTCACAATTTTAATGATTTACATGAAGGAATTGAATGCAATATCTCCAAATTTGCAGCTGACATTAAGCTTGGTGGCAGTGTGTGCTATGAAGAGGATGCTAAGAGGCTACGTGGTGACTCGTACAGACCGGTTGAGTGGACAAATTTTGGCAAATGCAGTATAGCCTGGATAGGGGTGAGGTTATCCACTTTGGCCACAAGAAAAGGAAGGCAGATTATTATCTGAATGATAGCAGTTTATGAAAAGGTGAGGTGTAATGAGACCTGGATGTCATGATGGAACAGTCACTGAATGTTGGCATGTAGATGCAGCAGGACACGAGGAAAACTAATGGCATGCTGGCCTTTATAGCGAGAGGGTTTGCGTATTAGAGCGAGGATGTCTTGCTGCAGTTATACAGGGCCTTGGAAAGGCCACACCTTGAGTATTGTGTGCGGTTTTGGTTTCCTAGTCAGAGGAAGGACATTCTTGCTGCTGATAGAGTCCAGTGAAGGTTCGTCAGACTGATTCCCAGGATGGCAGGACTGATATATTAGGAAAGACTGGATCAACTGGGCTTGTATTTGCTGAGATTTAGAGGAATGCAGTGGGGGAGAATCTCACAGAAGCATATAAAATCCTGATAGGTCTGGACAGGCTAGGGAAGAATCTTCCCGATGTTAGGGAAGTCTAGAACTAGGTGTCTCAGTCTAACAATACGGGGTAAACCATTCAGGACTATGATGAGGAAGAATTTCTTCACTCAGAGTTGTGAACCAGTGGAATGCCCTCCCACAGAAAACTATTGAGGCCACTTTGTTAGATATATTGAAGAGGGAACTGGAGGTGGCCGTTGCAGCTAAAGGGATCAAGGTGTATGAAGAGAAAGCAGGAATGGGATACTAAAATTGCATAATCAGCCATGATCGTAATGAGTGTGGTGCAGGCTCAAGGGGTTGAGTGGCCTACTGCACCTGTTTTCTATGTTTCTACGTTTTCAGCAGCCTGCATGGTTTCAAGTGCCTTGTGGTTTCATGTTTTGAAACTTGTAAGGATGTGTATAGTTGAAACTTTCGTCCGTCTGAATGGAATTAAGTTTATGTTTAAACACAACTTTCCACTATATTAAAGCCACCGTGAATGATTCCCATTTTCTTAAAGCTTTGTTTTACACATACAACTGTCAATGTAGGTTAATGCCATCTGTAAGGTGTACAATGGGTGAATAGATATGAAGTTCCATACCTTGGCATTTAGGAAAAGGAGCTAGAGGGCCTGGGAAAAAGGGCATACCTAGGAATGGGAAAGCATTATGGAACATGGGGGCTGGTAGAAAAGCCATGAGGGGCAATAGGGTTTTTTGAGAGGGTATTCCTTGGCATGAGTGGCATAAGGAACTCATGCGAACTTGCATTTCAAAAGGCTGACTCATGCAGGCTATGATACATGACTGATCAGACTGCACAAAAGTTATGGAGCGGTAGGCATGGAGCCAGCCCGAGCAGGACTATCGGGTGATGGCTCGCAATCCAAACCAGCTACACCATTAAAGGAGCCTCCCGACATTGAAAGCCCAAGACTGGAATCAGAAGTCCTGCAGTCAAACAAGCTGCCATAGTTAGGGGCCTACCGAGTCGACCCAACTATGAAAATCTCCAGTGGTCAAATTGTAGAATAGTACCAGGGTGAAGGGCAGATTTGTAAACTTACCTAATGCTAAATAACAAATTTTATGACCACTTTGGTTGTCCCTTCAGGATCTTAGAGTTTTTTCTTTACGATGGTTATTTGTGGTCAGTACTCAAACCTGAGTACAGGGAGAAAGTAACATCTGAAAATCTTTTTAGAGCATTTTTATTGGTTGATTTTATAGCCTGTCAGTCATAAGTGCGTAATATAAAAACTAATTGAGGTGTTTGATTGCTGAGCTTTCAGTCTGGTAAATTTTATGATTTTGACTTGTTCACAAGTCGACTTTAAAGTGGTGACTTAACAGTTAGCAGTTAATTGATCGATTCATGATTTTCTGTACCTTACAGCATGCTGATGTCATTGCGGTGCACTTCCTGGTATAATTCTTCAAAATGTGTGATGATATATACATATGCTGGTCACCAAATGGCTCCGTATATGAAGTTGTAGATTTCCCAGAATGCTGAACATATGTTAAGTGAAGATTACAGGTGACATAGGTTAAAAGTGACTCTATAGTTGAACCAGAACACACTGATGTTTATTTCAGACCCAATTGACGGTTGTGCATTGTGATCCTGATTTGGTGTTGCTAGTTATAAATAATTACACCCACACTTGAAATGGAAAGTGCTCATGTGAACTTGTCATACTGTATTTGCACCTTTATAATTACATAATAGTACTTCTGTTGACGGGATGGGCCATTACAGTATGTCACATTAACTTATGCAGTTTTTGTCATGGCTTTAGATCTAGGAATATGTACTGAAGAAAGTTGATAACAGAAAATGCAGGCAGTTGTGAAATATTAATGATTGTTTTTGGTTTGTTTAAAATGAAACTGACGTCTTCATTCGTCAAATATTGGTGATGAAAGAAGATGTCCATTTCATTTGCAATATATTTAATTGCTATTTCTTTAGTCTTTCTATTTCAACACGTTGGAATGTGTAACAAAACTGTAATTAAAGTCAAACCAAACTTACTTCCTACTGCACATAATACCTTGTGCAACTGGTATTTTGTAAGGTAAAAGGTAGTTACAACACGCTGGCCTGAATTTCAGAGATCCCGTACCACTGACAGGACCTCGCACAATGACTAACTGGTAAAAGAGATTCATTTCCCAATAGGTCCTCTCCTTTTTCAGTACAAGTGTGTTTTATAATAATTAGGAAATATTTGAATAATAATTCTGGAGTTTTCCTTAAAGCTTGACAGTATTCACATTAACGCCAGTGAGCAGCTCGCTGCCCGTCATTCAGAATGGTGACACCTTGTCCACCAAGCTGTGTCATGCTTTGAGTCCAAATGATGGGTCAGTTTAGTGGGAAAGGAAGGAAAAGGAGGCAAATCCTGGATTTCAGAACCCCATGGGGCGTCGTGCTAAGGGCCCAAGACAAGAATTTATTTTACTGAGACAGTTGTCTTTAGAATTCTCTGCCACAGAGTGCTGTGGAAGCTCAGTCTTTGAGTGTATTTAAGGTAAAGATTACCAATTGCATACAAAGTTGTGTGGATGAGGTCGCTAAAAGAATGATGAAGTTTTCAATCAGCCATTATTGCATTTAATAGAGGGGCAGGCTTTGTATGCTAAATGAACCACTGCGATTGCCATGTTCTGATGCCAAGATCTGCTGGTCGTAAATTGGTCTATTCACTCGCAAGAAGATGCACGGCAGATGCTTGTGGTTTTGAAGGTCTGTCGCCTCAGCTTCAGGACTCTGCAGGAATTGCTCAGGGTAATGTTATACCCCCAACCATCTTCAGCTGCTCAATCAATGAACTTTCCTCCATCATTATGGGATTGTTTGCCGATGATTGCGCACTGCTCAGACCATTCACAACTTCTCTGGTAGTGGAATAGCCCATGTTCAAATGCAACAAAATCTGGACAATATCTAGGCTTGGGTTGACAATTGGCAAGTAACATTTGCGCCACACAGATGCCAGTCTATGACCATCTCCGATAAGAGACAATCTCACCACGACCCTTTGACTTTCAATGGAGTTCCTGTCATTGAATCCCCCACTGACAACATCCTGAGGGTTACCATTGACAAGAAATTCAACTGGACTATAAACCCAGTGGGTACAAGAGCAGGTCAGAGTCTACAAAATCTGCAAGTAACACACCTCGCTCCCCAGAGTCTATTTAACATAAAAAAGGTGCAAGTCAGGAATGTAATGGAATACTGCCCACTTGCCTGAGTGTGTGCAGCTCTGACATCACTAAAGAAGCTTGACCTCATCCAGGACAAAGCAATCCACTTGTTTGGCAGTACATTCTCACACACCAACTCCCTCTGCCACTGATGTTCAGTAGCAGCAGTATGTACTGTCTACATAATGCACTACAGTAATTCACCAAGGATCTTTCGATACTCCTTACAAACCAGTGACCACTTCTATGATAACAAAGTGTGTGGCTGAATGAACACAGCAGGCCAAGCTGCTGCTTGGCCTGCTGTGTTCATCCAGCCCCACACTTTGTTATCTTGGATTCTCCAGCATCTGCAGTTCTCATTATCAGTGACCACTTCTGTCTGGAAGGACAAGGTCTGCAAATACATGGGAACACCACCACTTGCAAGGTCCTTTCCAAGGAACTCATCTCCCTGCCTTGGAAACATATGGCCATTTCTTCACTCTTGCTGGATCAGGATCCTGGAATTACCTCCCTCAGGGAAGTGGGTCAACCTTCTGTGTTTGGACTGCAGTGGTTCAAGAAGGTATCTCCGTACCACCTCTCAAAGTCAACTATGAATGGACAATAAATGCTGGCTAGCCACCCCACATTCCACGAGTAAATAAAAATAAACTTGTGACCCTGAGTAGGCATTATCCTCGAATTGAGGAACATTGAACCACAATATTTAAATAAAGTTATTTAATTTGGATCAGTGTACGGATGAATTTATTCTGAACCACAAGTAATGAATTTAGTTCAAACTATGATGTAGTAAATGCAGAATAATGGACATGTTGATTTACCTTGACTGACACTTGTTCAAATCCCAGAATTCACTCGCAAAGTAATTTTCCTGTTGTGGCTTCTTTTGAGTCAGCTTTTTTAAGTTCAGTTTGCAGCCAGACATTCTGGTCTGAAATTCAGCGACAAAGTCATGTGGTGCTACATTCTGGACATTGTTTGTCTTTGTGACATGCACTCCTCGTCCTTCACTGTCTCTCAGGAGGGTATCTTGTCTGCTACCAGAAACATGGTCTCGGAATTCTGGCAAAGTGGGTCCACGCTCGTTGAATCTGGGAGCACGCTCATTGCTGCAACATGGCCTATCTGTGATAGCCCAAGAAAAACCCTGCAGTGCTTCAGTGTAACATTCCCAACAATATAGACGATGCCTTCATATAGTTGATGCTACCTGGATCAAGTGCATTGATACTAACCTGCTTATTTGTTAAATGTGTGGTGATTTAAATTTCATGTCCTCTTTTTAAGGTGCACACAGAAAGCTTGCTCAACAGATGAAACTAGAGTTCTGAACAAGCTGATTCATGTTTAATTTCTTATCTAACGAATGCTTTCTGTGTCTTCCTTGTAGTTTTACTGAAGCAATGAAGATTCAGCCTAAGGTTCAAGTCCTTGACAGTGCTGCAGCATTTTACATAGGCCTTGGCCTGTCACTACTTGGAACCATCCTTGTCCTGAGCAGCTTCTTTGCACTGGGATTCATTGGTACATTTTTAGGTGAGAACAATTACTGATGAAAGTAGTCAAGCTAATGGTCGTTTTACAGTACAGTTTTTCTGATCTAAGCCTGTCACTTTTTTTTTTGTCTCATCACTTGTGTATGATCAGTATAATTTGCATTAAAACTAGATTTCCTAAATTGTTTCCCATGAGTTTATGCCTTTGCTGTTCACAGCAACAGCATGTACTCACTGAGCTCTCCTGTTTGGGAGTCTATATCCCTTTGTCAGAAGACTGAGTTCACTACGGTGCCAGACTTGAGCAAACAACGAGGCTAATATTTTATTGCAATTATAACATGTAAAAAGCATCTGGATGGGTGTATGAATAGGAGGGACTTACAGGGAGATGGGCCAAATGCTTGCAAATGGGCCTAGATTTATTTAGGATATTTGGTCAGTATGGACGAGTTGGACCAAAGGGCCTGTTTCCATGCTGTACAGCTCTGGGACTGTATGTTCAATTTCCTTTATTATAGGTCTGTTTTATTTATTTCGTGAAGATCCTGAGACTCTTATCTAAGGGATGTAAAAAGTTTGAAGAGCAGGGAATTGTTCTGGTTGTCTGGCTAACGTTCATCCTTAGTCAACAACAGAACAAGCTAACTCGTGTCATCTGTGGCTCAGTTGATATTGCAGACCCCTTTGAGTCACAAAGGCTCCAGCACTACTCCACAATTTGAGCACAAAAATCAAAATTGATATCCTAGTGCAGTTCTGAGTGAATGCTTCACTTTTTGAGGTACCATCTATTAGATTAGATATTAAACTGAGCCCCATCTGCCTGCTTGGGCGTGGATGTAGAAGGCATTTTTTTTAAGCAAGGGACCCCTCCTCGGTGTCCTGGCTAATATTGGTCTCAATCAACATCATAAAAACAAGTTACCTGTTATCACATTGCCTTTTGTGGGACTTTGTTGTGTGGAAATTGGCTGCCAGATTTCTTGCCTTACAATGGTGGCAACTCCATTGACTGCATAGCAGTTTGAGAATAAAACAAACAACCATTTAGCCCAAGGTAGTCAAGGTTGCTGTCTGCTAGAATTACTCACTTAGTTTCATTCTCCTACCCGTTTAAACTCTGTAATTTCTTTTTGTCCACCTAATAAGTCAATTATTTTTAAAGACAATAAATGGATCTGCCTCCACATACTGTCAAACAGTACATTCTAGATCCTAATCACTCTTGGTTTAATAAGAATTCTTCCTCATGTCACAATTGCTGCTTTTTACGCCAGCCACCTCAACCTGCCCTGCCAATTTGAATGGTTTTTCCACTTTTTCTCAAGTCTGTCTGTTCCAGTGCCACCTCTAGATTTGTACCTTTTGTTTTATATTGGCTCACCTCTCCCTATCAAAGTGAATCACTTCATAATTCTCTGCATTAAATTTCATCCATCACTCGGTTTCCTATTCCGTCAGCCTATCTGTGTCCTGTTGAAGTTTGTCACTATCCGTACAGTTAGCAGAACTTTTAACTTGTGTGTCATCAGTAAATTTTGTAATTGTGCTCAGTGAAAACCAAGGTTCAGTCATTGGTATAAGTATCAAAAATAACAGGAGTCTCAAAACCCCATTGTATATGTTACTCTAGTCCAAAAGTAATTATTCACCTCTTCTGCCTGATTCTTTTCACTTCGCCAATTTTGAACCTGTTGATTGCATTTATTCTAATTTTACTGACGAACGTGCTTTTTGTTTTCAAACGCTTTTTTGGAAAATCACATAAACAATACTACCTACACAAACAAAATATTCAAGCAAGTTCACATGATTTGCTATCAGATCCATGCTAGTTTTCCTTAATGAATCTATATTTGTCTAAGTGGCTCTTAATTTTATCCTATGTTTTCATTCCTAAAAGCTTTCCCACCGCTAATGGTAAACTGTGGTTGCTGGACTTGTCCCTGCACCCTTCTTTGGAACAAGGTTTAACGTGCAATTCTTCAGTCCCCTTGCAACAAGCCTGTATTCAGGGAAGATTGGAAGATTATTCCCAGTTACCACAGTATCTACATTTAGTTTCCTCAGTGCTCCAAATGCATTGCATATAGTTCTAGCTAATAAATCCACTTTTTCAATTTTTAGTTCATCCACTGTCTCAATGATATTCTGCTCTCCCTTGGGAAAGACAGATGCAAAGGCCTTGCTTACTACCTTAGCCATGCCCCCTCCCTACATGTGTAGATCTCCATTTAAGTGATCTTAATCAGCCCCATTTCTCCGTTCGCCACATTTTCACTATTTATATCCTTATAGAGAACTTGCACATTCCCTTTTTATATTAGTTACCAGTCTCTTTTTGAACTCTGTCTTTGCTTCTCTTACTTATTTTAACACAGTCCCATATGTAGCCTGGCCCTAAATTATCCATCTGACATCTGTCTTATGCACCCTTCTCATGTTGCATTTCCATCTTTATGTCAGTCTATATTAAGACAACTGAAGATCCCCCATCAGTGCTACTCTGTAATTTTTGCACCTGTCAGTAATTTTCTTGCAAATTTGTTCCTCTATATCTTTCCCACTAGGTGATGCCTGTAGAATATTCCCCGCAAAATAAGAGTACCTCTGTTGATTTTTAGCTGTAACCAATGCATTCTATCCTTGACCCTGTCTAATACATGCTGTCACTTCTGCAGTGGAACATTCTCATCAATCAATACTGCCATTTCCTGTCTCTTCACCCCCACCCACCTCCCCCCGCCCCCATTTCTTTCCTGAGTGGCATCATCCAGGGATATTTAATAACCCAGTCTCGTTCTTTCTTCAGCTAGGATTTGTCATTACCATATAATCATATTTCCACGTGACAATCTTTGTGTTTATGTCCACTACAATTGCAGGGGGTGCATTCACTATAGATAGCTGTTTGCATCAAAGGACAGAATCACTCATTATATTAAGTGATGCAAAGATACTTTAAGAAGATAAGCATCAAAAAATGTTTTTGCAAATGTTACATATCAGTTCAAATCCTGGAATGTGATCTGCTCATTGTCCCTTACTGTTCCAACAATCAGCAGCCCTGCTTGCTACCTCCTAGGCCACCCCACTTAACCCCTCATTGCCTGCCTCCTGCTCAGGATCCTACTCCCTCATTGTTTTGGATGGCTAGTGGGATGGATACACTGAGAGGTTATGGACAGGATGATTAGGGAGATGGTAAATGGGGCACGGTTGTGACTAGAGTATCAAGTGCACCATTGAGAAGCATGTAGTCAGTGAGGTAGCAAGCAGGGTGGTAAACATGGCTGATAATTCATTAGGCATTCGATGATATCAGTAACACTGCCCATGCACCAATGCATTAAATGGGTGCAAAATTGCCACTTCCAGGCACACATCAACAACAATAGCACCAACTTCCTATCCCATTATGATGGCCGGCGAGATACCAGCAATCGGTGCTAGCAGTTCATCAGTCTTATTGACCACATTCAGTTTAATTTAGACCTTTCTATTGCCTCTTACTCTAACTCCACGCAATAATTTTTGTTTCCTACACTCACGCTGTTGGCCGCTGTTTCGGTTATCCTGCCGAATTTAACATCCTAGTGTTAGAATCTCTGCTGAGGTCATTTAAGCCTTCTGAAATATCACACTCAAATTGCCCTGCAAAGATATTGGTCACCAGCTCTCAAATACTTCCTTTTTAATTCATGCTTGTGAGCTTCTTTCCAAGATCCATAATTGCTTTCTTCACAACCTCAACCCTCTTTCTGCCCACATTGTTGATGCTGATATGAACAATGACCTCTGGCTGTTTTCCTTTGCCCATCAGTGGGCCGCAGCCACTGGCTTTGGCTTTGGGAGATGCCCTGTGGTTATGAAAAGAGCTACATAAATACAAGTCTATCTTCCTTTTTCTTTTTAGAGTAAAGGGAAGACCTTTTAGAATTGAGATACAAAGAAACTTCTTCAGCCAGAGTGGCGAATCTATAGAATTCACTGCCACAGAGGGCTGTTCTAAGATTTTCCCTGCTTCAGGGACTTATTGAGGAGCGCCACAGGAAATATGATTATAAGTTGCTGTTCTAAGGATATCTATGATATTACTCTGAGAGAATCATTGCTATCTGTTGCAAGCATTTGACTTTGGCTGGTCACAGGCTTGGCAATTTCCCTACCTACGTCCGTGACACCACCCACGCCCTCCACCTCCTCCAGGACTTCCAATTCCCTGGCCCCCAACACCTCATTTTCACCATGGACGTCCAGCCCCTATACACCTGTATTCCGCATGCAGATGGCCTCAAGGCCCTCCGCTTCTTCCTGTCCCGCAGGCCCGCTCAGTCCCCCTCCACCAACACCCTCATCTGCCTAGCCGAACTCGTACTCACCCTCAACAACTTCTCTTTCGATTCCTCCCACTTCCTACAGATAAAGGGGGTGGCCATGGGCACCTGCAAGGGCCCCAGCTATGCCTGCCTCTTTGTAGGTTACGTGGAACAGTCCCTCTTCCGCACCTACACATGCCCCAAACCCCACCTCTTCCTCCGTTACATTGATGACTGTATCGGCGCCACCTCTTGCTCCCCAGAGGAGCTCGAGCAGTTCATCCACTTTACCAACACCTTCCACCCAAACCTTCAGTTCACCTGGGCCATCTCCAGCACATCCCTCACCTTTCTGGACCTCTCAGTCTCCATCTAAGGCAACCAGCTTGTAACTGATGTCCATTTCAAGCCCACCGACTCCCACAGCTACCTAGAATACACCTCCTCCCACCCACCCTCCTGCAAAAATTCCATCCCCTATTCCCAATTCCTCCGCCTCCGCCGCATCTCCTCCCACGATGAGGCATTCCACTCCCGCACATCCCAGATGTCCAAGTTCTTCAAGGACCGCGACTTCCCCCCCACAGTGGGCGAGAATGCCCTTGACCGTGTCTCCCGCATTTCCCGCAACTCATCCCTCACACCCCGCCCCCGCCACAGCTGCCCAAAGAGGATCCCCCTCGTTCTCACACACCACCCCACCAACCTCCGGATACAACGCATCATCCTCCGACACTTACGCCATCTACAATCTGACCCCACCACCCAAGACATTTTTCCATCCCCCACCCTTGTCTGCTTTCCAGAGAGACCACTCTCTCCGTGAATCCCTTGTTCGCTCCACACTGCCCTCCAACCCCACCACACCCGGCACCTACCCCTGCAACCGCAGGAAATGCGACACTTGCCCCCACACCTCCTCTCTCACCCCTATCCCAGGCCCCAAGATGACTTTCCATATTAAGCAGAGGTTCACCTGCACATCTGCCAATGTGGTATACTGCATCCGTTGTACCCGGTGTGGCATCCTCTACATTGGGGAAACCAAGCGGAGGTTTGGGGACCACTTTGCAGAACACCTCTGCTCGGTTCGCAACAAACAACTGCACCTCCCAGTCGCAAACCATTTTCACTCCCCCTCCCATTCTTTAGATGACATGTCCATCATGGGCCTCCTGCAGTGCCACAATGATGCCACCCGAAGGTTGCAGGAACAGCAACTCATATTCCGCTTGGGAACCCTGCAGCCCAATGGTATCAATGTGGACTCCACCAGCTTCAAAATCTCCCTTTCTCCCACCTCATCCCAAAACCAGCCCAGTTCGTCGCCTCCCCCCACCGCACCACACAACCAGCCTAGCTCTTCCCCTCCACCCACTGCATCCCAAAACCAGTCCAACCTGTCTCTGCCTCCCTAACCTGTTCTTCCTCTCACCCATCCCTTCGTCCCACCCCAAGCCGCACCTCCATCTCCTACCTACTAACCTCATCCCACCTCCTTGACCTGTCCGTCTTCCCTGGACTGACCTATCCCCTCCCCACCTATACTCCCCTCTCCACCTATCTTCTTTTCTCTCCATCTTCGGTCCGCCTCCCCCTCTCTCCCTATTTATTCCAGAACCCTCACCCCATCCCCCTCTGACGAAGGATCTGGGCCCGAAACGTCAGCTTTTGTGCTCCTGAGATGCTGCTGGGCCTGCTGTGTTCATCCAGCTTCACACTTTATTATCATATATTTTGTACTGCTTGTATTAGGTCAGTTTTACTCTGAGTTCTTGCTGTGTAGTCACTTCCTTCAACCTGTTTCTCTATATCTCTGGTGAAATTTAAATTCGATCATTATCTGGAATAAATAATTGTGACTATGTTACCAATGTTGTTAGTTGTAAAAATGTATCTGATCTGCTAATGCCCTGTCGGGAAGAGAATTTGCTATCTTTACCTGGTCTGGCCGACATTTGACTCCAAACCCACAACAATGTGTTTGACTCTTAAATGTCCTCTGGGAAATTAGGAATAGACCATAAGGCATAGGACCGGAAATTAGGCCTTTCAGCCCATTGCTTCTGATAAGTTTCTCAACCCTATTCTCCTGCTTTCCCCCCATAACCCTCGATCCCCTCGACACTCAAGAACCTATCTATCTCCATCTTAAATAAATTCAATGGCCTTCTGTGGCATTGAATTCCATAGATTCATCACTGGCTGAAGGAGTTTCTTCTTATCTCAACTCTAAAAGGTCTTCCCTTTACTCTTAGGCTGTGCCCTCAGGTCCTCATCTCTCTTCCAAATGAAAACATCTTCCCAACATTCACTCTGTTCAGGCCATTCAGTATTCTGTAGGTTTCAATTAGGTCCCGCCTCCCCCCCTTTCATCTTCAAAACTCCATTGAGTATAGACCCAGAGCCCTCAAACGTTCCCCATATATTAAGCTTTTCATTCCTTGGACCATTCTCGTGAACCTCCTCTGAACCTGCTCCAGGGCCAGTACATCTTTGCTGAGGTATAAGGCCCAAAACTGCGCACAATACTCCAAATGTGGCCTGACCAGAGCCTTATAGAGCCGCAGAAATACATTCCTGCTTTTATATTTAAGTCTTCTCAGCGATGTTCACATACCATGAACAAACTTTAAAAAAAAATACATATATGTGTTTTTAACCTTTGTGTACCTTATCAGAATTGCTGCTGAATATAAATTGGCTTCTGAGCAGTTTCAGCTTGTGGGCAAACACACTGTTGATCTCTAGACGTGTTGATTATTTTGTCTTCCCTCCACAGCGCATCCTTACATCTGGTGTTAAACCTTCTCATGAGACCTGCTAGATTATTTTGCTCAAATTGTGCCCGGTTTTGATTGGTAAGGTAGCATTCCCAATCTCGGCCAACCTAGTTTGATTGTAGCTGCACCTTCACAAACCATGGTGCCACAAACATCAATGAAATGAATGGCCAGATAAGCACTTGCAGGTGGTGGTCGAGAGACGAATGTTGGCCAGGACCACTCTTTGAATCATACCCTGGGAAATTGATGTTCACCCCTGTTCATCTTACTTAAATATCTCCTCCAAAACATGTCAGCTCCAGATGTGCAGCAATCCCTCTACTGGAGTGCTAGTCATGATTTTGTACTCAAGTTGCTGAAATGGTTCTTGAACATATGACTTTTAAGTCTTGGATGGGAATAGTAACACTAGACAGTGACACATGTGAAAACTACAAGCTCTGAGAGTTTGGTATATCGGGGCATTATAAGGATATTGGATGAATTGCTTTAAGTCTTGTGGACCTCTTTATGCTTTATGTGTTAGAAATGTACTTCATGCATTAAGGAATTGGATTGCCACTTGGTTCATCAACTATTAGCCTTCGTTTTTGGTGAACCAAAGTTAATTTCTATGTATTGTTGTTGTGGCCTGCTTAAAATTGATTTGGTAAGAATATACAACCGTTTCTTCAAAACAGCAGTTTGAAATATCTGCAACTATAATGCAACGCCAAACAGCTTGGTGCAACTAAAGGCTGGACCTATCTGCTATCAAAATAATTCATGCATTAATATGTAAAGTCTGGGAAAATTGTTTTTGTATTGATCAAGTGCGATGACATTTCAAATTAAATCCAAGCCTCTGTTACATGTGAACCCTCCAACGTACTGGTCAAATATTGGGAAATTATTGTAATTTTGATATGCTCAAGGCTTATGTGGGCTTTAATTGAAGTGTATAACTATTCCATTTGGTCTCATGCCCAGATTTCCACATGGGAATTGCCTATGGTGTATTCCTCACTCATTTAAGGCAGGTGTACTTGTCTGCTCAATCAGCCTTCTTAAAAATAGATAGCCAATGGCAATTGGACTCAATTCCTGTACTTTTTGGCACATGTTGTGACATTCTTCCATACGTTCCATGCATTGTTTTTGCTGGCATCAGTGCAGTCTTTATTGTAGTTGCTTTATTTGCCCCTTCTAATTGTGTGAATGCTGTGGGGCATTAGAATCGCAGTACACAAAGTGGTGTGCATGGCCATTCCTTGCCATTCCAAACAGGCTAGATTAATTGTTTTAATGAGTCAAGGATAGCAAGAAGCCAGCAAATATAGATACAACAAGGCTTGAAGCTGAATCTTGTATTTTCTTAGCTAAATCCAAGTTGTGTTGAGCTTTTTTGGGCAGTGTTGGTAGAAGGCCCAGTAAGTTCTTTCATTATATCTCACCAATCTCTCCTCATTAATTACGTACTCTGACCCTATGACAATTCTCATCCAGTTCCTGCCTCATTTTATCATGCACAGGCCTCATAACAACTTGTCAGTCAGTGGATATCTGCTGAAACATCAGCATCCCTTGCATAAATGCCATCTCTAAAGACCCATTGTGCCCAGAAGAGCTCTGGCATTCTGAAACTACTCTGTTCAGCCAAGGATAGAATTGTAAGGGAAGATGGCACTGCATCCTGGAGATCTTTGTAGAAGGGTTGGGGCAAGGAGTGGTGTCCCATTCCAAGATGATTGGCAGAGGAGACTGCACCACCAGACTCTGCCACCTGGTCTGATAGCACTGATCTGGCGGCAGTCTCCAGAGTGCAGATGAATGGCAAACAGTCAAAAGAAAGTTAGTGACCTTCTCCTCTACCTTGGTAAGTGCCACAGTCTTGTCTCTGCTTCCTCAGACTCGTTCTAATTCTGCATACACCTGCCACCAATGCTTAAGGACTGCCACTTCCACTGTTGCCTGTCGCATCTTCCCTCATTCTGCCTCATCCATCCAGTCACTTACACCTGTAGCCCTGCATTCCCTCTGTGCTGCCTTCTTGCTCCTTCAGATTACCTTATCTACACTAGGATTAACAACTGTTTCATTACTGCAATCTCACGCATTGCCCCCCACCCCGGCCACCTTCCTTTTGCTTATTATAGGAGAAGACAGCCCCTAACGGGCAGGGAAAGCTTGCATGGGTGTCTGACATACAGGTCTACTCATCTACGTCAAAGGTGGAATCCTAGGCCTTGCATGACAAGACTGGGACCACTTCTGTAGGGATGCAGAAGCATCCATATCCCACTAAATGAATAACTCTCAGATTAACCCTACTGTCGCTCTTCATCATTGCACACCCCTTCTAACAACTGGCTACTGGTTCTCTCTCTTGCGTTGCCAGTTCCACCCTGCTGCCTATGACCTCTGTTGAAAAAACCCAACTCCATCAGAAATACCATCATTGGCCTGTGAGGGTGAAAGTACCGAGATCTCCGAGGAAACATCGGCAATACTGCCTCCTGCATCCTCTGCCAGCTCAGACACTAACATCTAGGCGGGAATATTATTCTTAGGGAACGTAGGTTCGCAATCTGCTGACCACCTACTGCGACCAAGAAATAAACTTCCAGGACGCTGGCTTTTCGCAGACTGCTGGAGACCAGGCACCAGCTCAGGTGCAGACAGATGAGGAGCCTGTAATGTTGGCAGTCAGAGATTTCATCCACGTCCACAGGGAGGGGCAGGAGCATCTAACAGGGTTGTGGGAAATATTCACCCGCATTTCCCAGAACCTGCATCAATGCAGTGAATCTACAACTCTCTGGCTGCTTCCATGGAGAGGTTAGTAGTTGCCAGGTCCACTATCATCAAGTGATGCCAGAGAGGTGCGCACACTTGCTCCACTCACTGATTCTTCATGGCAACAGCAGGCGGGGATCCTTAAGCCCACTCCAGGCACCCCGTCCTCGTAAGAAGACAAAACATCCAGCTGAAGGTGGGATCATACACAGGTACCTCTGCACTTTCTACTCAGGACATTGGTAGTCAGGCCCTCCACCTCCAGTCTGTCTGCCTACCCTTCAAATTTTGGAAGCCGAAGAGGGTCAGGTTTCTTCTGAAGAAGATTTTCGGCATTTCTGGCCTGTCCAGACACGAGTGCCCCCAGGGTTACCAATGTAAATACATGGCATTGAGTCATGATGACATTTTTGTCCTGCCTCATTAAATAGCTTTATTTCCTTGTAGGAAATAGGCATCGCTGGCTGGCTGGCATTTATTGCCCATCCCTGGTTGCCCTTGAGAAGATAGTGGTGGACTGCCTTCTTGAACTGCTGTGTTCTGTGTGCAGTAGGTCAACCCACAATCACATTAAAGAGGGAATTCCAGGATTTTGATCTAGTGACAGTGAAATAATAGTGATTATATTTCCAAGTCAGGACGGCGAGTGTCTTGGAAGGCAATTTGCGTGGATGGTGTTCCCATGTATCTGCTGCACTTGTCCTTCTAGGTGGAAACGTTCATGAGTTTGGAATGCTGTAAGGATCTTTGGTGGGTTTTTGCAATGCATCTTGTAAATGGCGCACACTGCTGCTACTGAGCATTGGTGACAAAGGGAATTCTTGCTTGTTGATGTGGTGCCAGTTAACGGCTGCTTTGACCTGGGTGGTATCAAGCTTCTTGAGGGTTGTTGAAGCTGTATTTGGCTAACCAAGTGAGGAGTATTCCATCATGCTCCTGACTTGGGCCTTGTTTGCCTGAGATGAGGAGGAATTCCTTCAGGTAGAAGGTGGTAAATGTGTGGACCTCACTGAGTGTATTTAAGGCAGAGATAGGCTGGTAAGGGGATCAAGAGTTATTAGATAGAGTGGAGCCTTAGAATCCCTACAGTGTGGAAGTAGGCCATTTGGCCTATACGTCCACACCAACCCTCCGAAGAGCATCCCACCCAGACTCATCCCCAGCCCAGTCCCTGTAACCCTGCATTCCCTGTGGTTAACCCACCTGGCCTATATATTCCTGGACGCTACGGGCAATTTAGCATGGCCAATCCACCTAACCTGCACATCTTTGGACTGTGGGAGAAAACCCACACAGATGCAGGGAGAATATGCAAACTTCACACAGGCAGTTGCCAGAGGATGAAATTGAACCCGGTGCTGTGAGACAGCAGAGTTAACTACTGAGTCACCATGCCACGATAGAACAACATGAGCTTGACTGTATTTCTGCCATTCTACTTGCCATAGCCCACGTCAGTAAGGCCCCTGCATAAGTTTGCCCAACAGTATTCTTATCATGCAGGATTACAATTCTGTGACGCGTATTTATAGACCACCCTGTACGCACATACCCACACAGATATGTCAGTGCTAACCTCTGCATGGTTTTTAGTCTGGGGACACAGAGGCCTGATTGAGTTAGCCTCACAGCTTCCAGAGACAGGTCAGAGACATCAACAGAGGTGGGCCAGTATCATGAGAGGTTGTTCAGAAAGTCCAACTCAGTTATGAGATTTTAGCCCACACCATAATTTAAAGAGTTCTTAAACCCTCTAGTCCTTATCCTTCCACGCACTCCCCAAATGCAACCTCCTTGACCCTATTCCATTCCACCTCCATGTTTCCTGTATCCACACACCACCTCCATAGACACTCAATGTTAATAGATGCAATGCAGAATTGAAAAAGAACTGTTAACAATCTCAGAGAGCTCTCACTCATACAACTTTAGTTCTGGAAAAAAAAATCTCAAAGAAAAAATTTAAATACTCTCAAATGGTCAATAGATTATAGAAGTAAAAGAAACGTCTGGTCACAAACCACATCAAAGACATATAATCCTTCAGTAACTTCTGAAAACTCACTCAAATGTGAATGCTGTCCCACCTAAATAAATGGTTTTGGAGATTTTGAAACTTGTATTCATAACGGGATCAACTATATAACAGTCCTTGGGAAATGTGAAAAATTAAGACTGAAAGTGCAGCAACAGATGGGTAATCATTTTTTTCTAAGCTGCTTATCAATCAGTCACCGCCAGCTGTTTGCAAGCAGTTAGCAGTGGGAAATAAATACTGGTCAAACCAGTGATGCCCACATCCTGTGATAAAATATAAATAAATAATCTCTCTCAAGGTGCTCCCGCCCACAGTCCCTGTGAAGGGGGCTGTGATGAAATATTGGAATCATTTGGAAACCCTCAAAGTCCATGGTCAAATTAAACGCAACAAACAACTGGTGCTGTTCATTCACAGCAAAGTCCAGTCAGGTCCATGAGTTGAAATATTCTGTTGCTGTTGTTGATCAGTAAGCTAACTACCAAAAAGCTAGAAACTGCAGATGCTAGAGATCTGAAACACATCTGAAAATGCTGGAAACAGTCAGCAGCTCAGGCAGCATCTGTAAAAAGTACAGATGAAATTACATTTTGGATGTGGACCTATCAAAGACTAAAACTACTATTTGAAAAGAAGAGGATGAAGAGAATGGGGAGATGAGTTCGCACACTCATTTTATTGCATGTCTGCATGTACATATACATGCGAGAAAATAAATAGATTGCCCAGAGAGGCACTTGATTGAGATATAGGAGGTAAAAGAATGCAAAGAAATTAAGGAACTGTGAATATTTGAAGGCTATGAAAATTAAAAGCTGAAAGTGGAAGCATAGCAAACTAGCAAGTAGGAAAATGCTCAAGGAGCCTGGGAAGAGAAATTAAAAACAAATTGAGTCCTGCCAGCTGCTAGTGTAGTTTACCGTCTTCACTCCTCCATTATTTCTCCCACAAAATACTGTTAGTGCTAGAATTCTTAGAAGTTTGCCCGATTGCAACTGAAAAGATTTTTGTTGAATTGAGATGTCAAGGAATAATGAGTAAAGACAGATCAATGATGGTAAATGACTGACACTGATCTATTTGAATGTCAGAACTGACCCAAGGGCCTGAATTTTGCTGTTTTGCAGAGGCACTTTGTGTAAACATTACAGAAATACTGAGGTTTTGAGTAGATTTGTAGCTCAGGTTGTGTATGGTTGGCTCACCAAGCTGGTTTGTTGTTCTGCTGATGTTTCATTACCCTGGTGGTTAGCATCATCGGTCCAGCTTCCGATAAAGCTCTGTTGTGCTTTCCCACGTTATTTAAACTCTCGTGTCCATTGAGCTGGGTTACCTCACTTCCGGTTTTCCTTGGCAGTGGAATATATATAAGATCTAGCGCTATGTGTTTTGTCGATGGCATTCTTAGTGGAGAAGCAGCCTCTAGGAATTCCCCTGTTTGTTTCTACTTGGCCTGTCCCAGAATCCTGGTGTTTTCCCAATCAAACTGGTGGTTTTCCTTATCCATGTGGACTGAGGTGAGTGAGTAACGGTTATGTCTTTTTGTTGCTAGTGGATGTTCATGTACTGTTGAGACTAATTTTCTTCCTGTCTGTCCAATGTAATGTTTGTGCAGTCTTGGCAGGGAATCTTTTATATTATGTTGGACGTGACCAATACTCATTCACCTCCATCCACATGGATAAGGAAGACCACCAGTTTGATTGGGACAACACCAGGATCCTGGGACAGGCCACGCAGAGACAAGCAAGGGAATTCCTGGAAGCCTGGTTCTCCACTAAGAAAGCCATCAACAAAACACATAGAGCTAGACCCCATATATACTCCACTGCAAAAGAGAACAGGAAGTGAGGTAACCCAGCTCAATGGACACGAGAGTTTAAATAACAGGTAGGAAAACACAACAGCGCTTTATCAGAGGCCGCATTGAAACATCCACAGAACCGCAAATCAGCTCGGCGAGTGAGCCACCCAAACACAACATTACAGAGATATCTTTGGCACAAGCGTCATAAAAGATATCCATATGTTGCAGCATTTTTAATGCCAGTTCAATGTAGAGCTTTGGCTCTTCCATGGCTTCTTTTTTATATCAGTGATAATTATCAAAACATTTAAAGAATTTTGAAATTGGATTCAGTATAAATCAATCTCTAAACTTGCAAAGAGAAAACTACACAATCTAATTTAGATTACAAAACTACAAAAACTACAAAATCTAATCTAATCGAGGGGTGGCATGGTGGCTCAGTGGCTAGCAATGCAGCCTCACAGCACCAGGGACCCGAGTACGATTCCAGCCTTGGGCAACTGTCTGTGCTGAGTTTGCACATTCTCCCCATGTCTGTGTGAGTTTCCTCCGAGTGCTCCGGTTTCCTCCCACAGTCCAAAGATGTGCAGGCTAGGTGGATTGGCCATGCTAAATTGCCCATAGTGTTCAAGGGTGTGTGGGTTATAGGGGGATGTGTCTGGGTGCAATGCTCCAAGGTGGGGTGTGGACTTGTTGGGCAGAAGGGCCTGTTTTCACACTGTAGGAATCTAGTCTAATCTAATCTAATTTGTGCCAGTATTTTTTTTGATAATCTGAGTTACGTTGCATTTTTGAAGAAGGCAGAATACATGTAGAAATAGCAAATTGAAATGCATCTTCTTTTTTTTTAAAAAATGATTTTTGCATAGATTTCATTGCCTGCAGTGCTTCCCTCTAAACATATAGTAATATTCAAATATTACTATTTTATTATTTAGGAACTCCAAGAAAAATAACAAAATGCACGCACAAATGTACACACAGATGTAAGTATGAAGTTTAAAAAGGAGAGTTTACTGAACAGATGTTTACTTTAATTCCTTACCCTTTCAGCATTAGAAAATTTTTTAAAAATTGTATTGGGAATATCTGGGAATCAATAAATTGTTTCCAGTCTGTTTGGCTAACAATATGACGATTTTTGCCATTCAGTCTTCACACGCAGACAGAAAACTGTTCCTTTGATACAGAATTACAACTATTCAACTGTATTGGTTTGACTTAATTAGTTTACAGCTTATGTAAATTTTGATAGAGAGCTATTTTCGACATTTATATTATATCAAATAATCTAACATCCTGTTGAGATCCATTAGAGTAAATCAAGTATTTACTACTTCGGGAATTATGATTTGTCATAAAGTGAAAAAGAATCATGGTTTAAAAATTCAGATTCATGCAGGTAATAACATCCGTTGCTGTTTTTTTAAGTCATTAATTAGTCAGCTGAGAGTCACAAATCTTGTAGAACATTGTAAAAACTGTGCAGCAAACTTTTAAACAATTCAATGTTAAACTTATTTGTTCAAAACTAACTAAGTTTAAAGTTTGAAAAAGATTTCTTTAAAAGCTTACATGCTATTTTTGTGGGCAAGCATGAGATATGTACATTGAACAGTAATGTTAAAGCCTTGATGAAGGTAAGAAGGGCACTTGCCCAAAAGGTACCACAGATAAGAGCCTTCAGTAACGTCGAGAAAGTGGAAGAATTAAAATGGGTTTCCTTTCAGCCGGAGTAGTTAAGTGACAGTTAATAAAACTGTTCAAAATTCTGACAGGGTTTGATAGGAACAAATAAAGGAACCAGTTTCTA
Organism: Stegostoma tigrinum; assembly: GCF_030684315.1. Lineage (NCBI taxonomy): Eukaryota > Metazoa > Chordata > Chondrichthyes > Orectolobiformes > Stegostomatidae > Stegostoma > Stegostoma tigrinum. The sequence goes on along the minus strand of NC_081376.1, from coordinate 3,006,041 downwards.
CCAGCAGAAGCGTCAGTAACAGTTTTAAGACAATTGGCAAAATGCAAGGACAAAGATTCAGCAGGTTGTTGTGATCTGGAATTCACTGCCTAAAAAGGTAAAAGCAGCAGATCCAAGAATAATGTTTAAAAATGAAATTGAATAAATACTTAAAAAGGAAGCAACTGCATGGCTTTGGGGAAAGAGCGGGGAAGTGCAACTACTGGGCAACTCTTTCGGAGAGCTGTCAACGAAATGTATTGGCCAAATGGCCGCCTTCAATGCTGTACAGTTCTACAATATGAAATTTCAAATTATTAATGTTGTATGGTCATGCATTGAATGCATCATTGAACATTTACTTGTGTAACATCATGTGTAGGAAGATAGAGGCATGATTTTACTCAGACTCTAGGAGTGAAGGTGCACAGGTACTCAGATTCTGAGCTTGGTCACCACGATCAAGCCAAGTCGGCATGACTTCATGAAAAGGAAATCATGTCTGACTAATTTTTTGGGAGTTTTTCAAGGAAGTCTGAACCAAAATGGATAGAGGGAAACCAGTAGATATGTTGAATTTGGATTTCCAAAAGGTGCTCCACAAAAGGTAAAATCGTAAGAGCACGTGGCTTTAGAAGTGGTATGTCTACAGAATTGGCTAAAGGGTAGGAAACAGTGAGTGAGGATAAGGGTTTTTTTTTAGGTTAGCAACCTGTGAATCGAATGCTAGGACTGCAATTGTTCACACTATATATTAATGACATGGTGGAAGAAGGTGAATGTACTGTTGCCAGATTTGTAGACAACACACAAGTAGGCGGAACGGCAGGTTGTGAAAGGGATAGAAACAGTTTAGAGAGCTATTGATAGGTTAAGTAAGTGGACAAAGCGTTGACAAGTGGATTAAAATGTATAAAAATGTTAAATTGTTCATTTTGGAAAGGAGAACAATGGAACAGAATACTGTTAAAATGGAGAAATACTATAGAAAGCTGCAACACAAATAGACTTGGGGTCACTTATGCATGAAACACAAAGGTACCACACTGTGCTGCAGGTAATCAGGAAGGCAAATGGGATATTAGCCCCTATTTTGAGGGGTTTGCAGCACAAGAGTAGGGAAGTGTTACTGCAACTCTATAAGGTGCTGGTGAGACCACATCTAGAGTACTGTGAGCAGTTTTGGCCCCATTATTTAAAGAAAGATCCTGGAGGCAGCTCAGAGTGTGTGCACTCAGATGATACCTGGTATGGAAGGATTGTCTTATGAGCATAGGTTAAACAGGTTATAATTCTACTCACTGGAGTTTAGAAGAATGAGAGGTTATCTCATTGAAATATATAGGATTCTTAAGGGGTTGACAAGATAAATGTTGAGAGGATGTTTCCCCTCATGAGGGAGTCTAGGACCAGGAGGCGTAGTCTCAGAATAAGGGAGTGCCAGTTAAGACTGAGATGAGGAGGAATTTCCTGTGAGGGTTGAGGATCTTTGGAGGTCCTTGACGTGGACAGCTGTGGGGGCACAATCATTGTGTACATTTAAAGCTGAGATAGATTCCCTAAGGTTGTGTGAAAAACGTGGGAAAGTGGACATGAGAAATGTCGGATTAGCCATTGTTATTGAATGACAGAACAGGCCTAAGGAGCCAAAAGGCCTACTACTGTTCTTATTACTTGTGGCTATGATCTAAATGGAGTTTGGGGTTGGGTGCTTCTCCAGTCTGCTACCCTGGCTCTCCTGGTTTGAATCATTTTTAGTAATACCAGTGACAGTTGTTAACTCTGAACATGTTCTGAGAGGTTATATCTTTGCCTTTCAACAGCCCCACCCTCTGTGCTAACCTGATAATTGTTATGTCTTTAGCATTTTTCAGTTCTGCCAAAGGATTGTTAACTGTGTTTCTCTTTCCACATTTGCTGCCTAACCTGACTATTCCCAGCACTTCTTGTTTTGATTTTGTTTTTTCAACATTCACAGTATTTCACTGTGGGGCAGGAGTGGAGTAGTGGTGATGTAACTGGGTTAGTAATCCGGAACCCCAGGCTAATGTTTTGGGAACAAGAACTCAAGTCCGATGGTAGATGGTAAAATTTGAATTCAACAAATAAATAAAATCCAGATTTTGTCAGCTTGCCTAATGTGACCATGTAACCAGTGTTTATTGACTTGGAAACACACCTGGTTCACTAAAGTCCTTTAGGGAAAAAAAAATCTTCCATCCTTACCGTATCTTCCATCTGTATATGAATGTAGACTCACAGCAATGTAGTTGTCTGTTAACTTTCCTCTGAGCAATAAATACTGACTTGGCCAAAACACCTGTGTTCCAATAACAACCAAAAGTGAAATTGGTCATCTGTCAGTAACACAAAATGAGTGATTGCAACTTGAATCTGGTTTGCATCCCATCTGGTTTTGTTTTCAAGATCTGTCAATCTCTATTAAAGTATACAAAGTGTACACGGATCTGGTGCCCATATATAGGACCTGCCTTAGCTCATTGGGTTTGGAGTTTTAATGTGAATAAAACTCCCTTGCTTGTCATGTATTTTTACATCTTTAAACAGTTAAAAGTTCAATAAGGGTCAGTTCTATTTTCCTTGGTTGTTGCTCAAATCTATTTAATCAGATGCACATGTAATTTAAGTCATAAAATATGCATGTTCATAGGATCAGGAGCAGGCAATTCAGCCCCTGAGGCCTGTTCTGCCATTCAGTGAGATCATGGCTGATCTGTGGCCTAACTTCCCCTCCCTGCGTTTGACCCATACATCTTAATATATTTGCTTAACAAAAATCTATCCCAGCTTCCTTAAGAAAACAGTGATCACTGATAAACCGTCTTGAGTTTCACTGACCAGACACCCCAGGACTGAATACGACCTATCCCTGAATGACTTTGTTGGACAACCCCATCTGGTCAGTGATTGGGTACCTGATATCTTTGCGCACTCCCCTTACTGACTCACTGACTTACTGATTTAAAACCAACAACTGAAGAAGCATCAACTGCTGTTTCTGGATCTGATTGTTTCCTAACATCTTCCCTGATAGCCTGGCTGTAATTTTTGGACAATGTCAACTAGTTTTAGAATCCCAAACCAGTGGAAATAGTTATCTACCCTATCTTTTTCCTGTTAATATCTTGAAGACTTTAATCAGATCACCCCTTAACCTTGTAAGTTCTAAAACAAGCAGGCCTAATTCAGCAATATATATAGTCAGGCAGAAGAAATGACTGGTGGAGTTTATAAGATGGAGTCTGGTGTGTATAATCTCTGCTCCCTGAATTCCAGGGCATATACTTCGAAATCCACATTGTACTCCCTCAAAGACCCATATATCCAAGTTCACAATACCCCAAATGGAGCCTGACCAGTCTCACAGGTCCCATGTATCCAACCTAGATTCATGGTGAGTCAGTAAGGGGACTGCGCAAAGATATCAGGTACCCAATCACTGACCAGTTGGGGTTGTTCATCAGTCATTCAGGGGTAGGTCGTATTCAGTCCCAGGGTATCTCATCAATGAAACTCGAGAGGGTTTATTAGTGATCACTGTTTTCTTAAGGAAGCTGGGAAAATCCATTCTGGGGATTGTAGGCTCATTCTGGGATGCAGAGGTTGAGATAATTGTGAAGCAGGCTCAGCTCAACATCAGGATGAAAATAATGCGTTCGAGAACATTGGGGGTGGGAGGGAATTGCAAATGGTCACAACCACTCTGGTTTCAATGCAGTATGGTGTTTGACTCAACCAGTCAGTTTGCTGGGGTCTCCAAGGGAACAGTTGAAAATTGAAGTAGTGAATGAAAGATTTGGGTGGGAATATGTGGAAGCTCAGTACTGATGGGAGTGGCAAGGAGTGAAAGCAACAAAAGGACAGAGAGGTTAAACAGGGGCTCTTGGATACCTGGCTGAGCTGAAGCTCATTCCACTAAACACAACCTGCATTGCCTTTTTTTCTCATCCGAACCACAAATGGAGAATGGCCCATTCCAGGTGTGGGCGCTGCCAAGAGAACGGATTTTTCTGTCTGAGCTCACAGGCTGTACGAGCTGCTGATGTGAGACCGTTCAAGAGGCAGCTGCATTAATAAGGCACTTACACTGTACAGGATGAAGACATCTGTAATCCTAGCATCGTGTATGTTAAATGCTTGCAGTGACCAACTATTTGCCGTGCAAATCCTTGTCAAAAGCATTGACCGTGTCATTGGTCAATGCAGATTGAAGATAGTTATCTCTGTGAGGAAGAAGTAATTGCGGGCTATTTAAAATGTGGCACCTGTGGGGCACAGAACACAGACAATTCAAGATGTCTTAGGCTGCACGGGACATGGAGCTAATTTCCTTTACCTTTAAAATATAAACATTTACCAACATGCTGCTAAGTGAGTGATGTGGGAGTGGGAGGACAAGCAATTGGAAATAATACCCCATTTTGTCTTATATAGCATTTAGAACATAGAACATTACAGCACAGCACAGGCCCTTCAGCCCTCGATGTTGTGCCGACCTGTCATACTGATCTCAAGCCGATCTAACCTACACTATTCCATGTACGAATGGCATGACTTGTGATGCATTCATTGGAATAAGGTCCTTTATGTGAGAAGCCTGTGTAGAGACGTTCCGTGGTGCTTTCATGTTTTCCTGTCTGCAGGAGTAGGCTAAACTATCATTTGTATGTGATGCGAATGCTGACTGCTTATATCACCAAGAATCTGTTCTGCTTCGATATTCCTCACGTGGGTTCACAGGTGGGCATTGTTGCTGTAGGCAGGGTGCCACAAAAGCACAGAGAAATGGAAGAGGAAAGGATGCACCTGGAAGCCTAGGGCCAGCTCCAGTCTGTGTCAGATCACACTGCAGCGTCTCCTTTCCCTGTGACAAGGTCAGTGCAGCAGCCTGAGAAGTAGGCTTTGCAAACATAGCTGCCTTCCCTCAGGGCCAGGGACACACGTCGCTTTCAGAGTATTATATAATGAAGCTGATCTCTTCAACAGGAAAGTGTTCCATTCCTGTACATGTCCTTTCATATCATTGGAACCACAGCATAGAAGTCCTTGCCAGGTACTGTTAAAGCTGCCATGATACCTATGGACTGAATCTAACTACTTTCCTGGCTGGGTCCAAGTTGCTTTGAGTTTCTTGGAGTGATTCTCACCATGAGGCATTGTGGGACGTCTTGCCTTGTCTTGCCAAACTCATCTCATTGATTACCTGCCACCCTGCTATAGATTCTCTCGTGTCTAATTTGTTCCCCATCATAACACATGCCGTTCCTGGAACAACTCATCACTCAGTGGATATCCCAGAATTCACCAGCATCCCTTGCATCAATGCCATGTTTGAAAGCCCATTGTACACCCAGACAAACACTTCCGGACTGGAGCTGCCCTGCACAATTGCTGACATTTGTTGGAGGGATGGCAGATGGGGTAGTCTCTTGGGGGTCAGGGCCCTGGAAATTCTACTGGAAGGGGTGGTACACATGAGGACATCCTCTTCCCCAGGACTGATACTTGAGGCCAGAATTACTGACCATGCCTCAGTCTCAGCTGTCTGGTGGAATATCCAGCAATGACAGAGGTCAGTATCCTCTTCAGTCCTCCAGTGTAAGTTCTACCATTTTCTCACTGACACCTCACTCTGTCTCTGCTACAGTATCCATCTCCCACCAAAATTCATGGTCTACCACAATCTGTCTTGCCTACAATATCTTCCCCAGTTGCCCTTGCCCCAAAACCACTAACTCTGTATGCCCTCTGCATGGTCTACATACTCATTCAAGATATCGCCTCACCTGCACCAGTCACAATAACCATGCCATCCACATTCCTCTTCCATAATGCCTGTCTGCCTGCCTGTCATGGCAGGAAGAAAACAGCCCACATTTTAGACAGCAATCCTCAATATTAGCGAGTTTTGAGAAGATTTGTAGCTCAGGTTGAGGTTCTGGATGTGCGTTTGCTCGCTGAGCTGGAAGGCTAGTTTTCAGACGTTTCGTCACCATTCTAGGTAACATCATCAGTGAGCCTCCAACGAAGCACTGGTGTTACGTCCCGCTTTCTGTTTATCTGTTTAGGTTTCCTTGGGTTGATGATGTCATTTCCTGTTCTTTTTCTCAGCGGATGGCAGATTGGCTCCAAATCAATGTGTTTGTTGATGGAGTTCCGGTTGGAATGCCATGCTTCTAGGAATTCTCGTGCGTGTCTCTGTTTGGCTTGTCCTAGGATGGATGTGTTGTCCCAATCAAAGTGGTGTCCTTCCTCACCTGTATGTAAGGATACAAGTGATAGTGGGTCATGTCGTTTTGTGGCCAGTTGATATTCATGTATCCTGGTGGCTAGCTTTCTGCCTGTTTCTCAGCAACAAACCCAAACAAACAGACAAAACGGGCCCAGAAACCAAAATCACTCTCCCCTACATCAAAGACATTTCCGAAATGACTGCCAGACCAGTCAGACCTCTTGGCATCAGGGTAGCCCACAAACCCACCAACACAATAAAACAGCAGCTAATGAACTTAAAAGACCCTATACAGACAACAAGCAAAACGAACGTCATCTACAAAATACCTTGCGAGAACTGTGACAAACACTACATTGGACAAACAGGCAGAAAGCTAGCCACCAGGATACATGAACATCAACTAGCCACAAAACGACATGACCCACTATCACTCGTATCCTTACAGACAGATGAGGAAGGACGCCACTTTGATTGGGACAACACATCCATCCTAGGACAAGCCAAACAGAGACACGCACGAGAATTCCTAGAAGCATGGCATTCCAACCGGAACTCCATCAACAAACACATTGATTTGGAGCCAATCTACCATCCCCTGAGAAAAAGAACAGGAAATGACATCACCCACGCAGGAAATGACATCACCAACCCAAGGAAACCTAAACAGATAAATAGAAAGCGGGACATAACACCAGTGCTTCGTCGGAGGCTCACTGTTGATGTTACCTAGAATGGTGACAAAACATCTGGGAACAAACCGGCAAGCTCAGTGAACTAGCTTACATCTCGAACACAATAAAGACCCACTCTCTTGTGGACCGAGAGGAGGAGAGTGCTATCTTGGAGGTGAAAGGAGGACGTCGGGTTGGCTGTGCACCCTTGCAACCAGTGGATCTTAATGCTGGCTTCGGCCTAACGCTGGTTCAGGGGAGCAGCCAACCTGCAACGATGGCTGCGGCAAGTGCTCGTGCCCCAGGTCAGGGGGTCCGGAACACCATCCGTGTTTCTGTAAAGAAGGTGGATGAAGGTGCACCTGTGGACCGCACCTTCTTCGTGAAGAGGGTCGTGTTGGACTGTTGTGGGTTCGCTGCTGCGGACTTTTACTGCCTGCAGGATTTCCCTGGAGGAGGTTTTTACGACGTGACCTTCAGGAGTTCCAAGCTTTGCGAGCGCTTCCTGGAGGTTTTCAAGGAGAAAGGAGGTGAGGGCCCCCTCTCTGTATTGATCGCTGTCCCGCTGTTCGTGATGCCAGCGCAGAGGAGCCGTATGGTGACTGTACACATGTACAACGTGCACGTGCCAACAGTTGATGTCCTGACCTTCCTTGGAAGGTACATGAAGGTGGAGGGGGACCTAACTGACATGGACCCCTTTGGCATCTGGACCAGTAAGAGGCAGGTCAACGTGACGCTGATGAGGGGCCCGGACGGGAACGTCGTAACCCACCGTCCAGCTTCGCGATCGGCGGGTGCAAGGGCAACCTGACCTATGCAGGGCAACCTAAAGTCAGCCATGCCTGTGGTAGGTCAGGTCACGTGGCGGCCGACTGCAAAGCCACCATCTGCAGGAACTGCAGGGAGGAGGGACACCTTGCAAAGGATTGCCCACAAGAGAAAAGCTGCAACCTTTGCGGGGAAGCGGGCCACCTCTGTAGGGCATGCCCGCAGTGGGGGAACCATCTACGCCCAGGTCGCCGGCAGGGGCAAAGTGGGGCCAGCCTCCCCCGGAGGAGAGGAAGGCACCAGGGCCCTGCAGGACCCCACTAATGTGCAGGAGGGCCAGGTCGTGCAGGAGGGCCCAGCCCCGCAGGATGGGCCCGAGGCCAGCAAAGCGCCCCTGCAGGCTCCGCTCCCCCCCCCCGACAACCCAGAGTTGATGGAGGCGGCGACAGGCGACCCAGGGGAGTGGACGACGGTCCGGAAAGCGAGGAGGAAGGTGCGTCGGCGGGCCCAGGAACCGCAACCATCAGGCGGGAAGAGGCAGCTACAGGGGGTCTATAAGAGCTCCTCTGACGAGGGGGATTCGGAGAGGTCCCACCCGAAGCAGAAGTTAAAGATCTCAAGGGAGAAGGAAAGCAGCACCCCGCCTCCAGGTGACGGGAGGCGTCCTGAGGCTCCCTCCGTCACCCAGTCACGTGCCGCTGGGGCACTGGAGGGCCCCCCGGAACTTCCAGGCGGGAAGGAGGAAACAGCGTGTCCCCAGCCTGACCTAGAGCCGGACTCTCCTGCCTCCATACCCCCGACGGGCGGATGCCACCCGGAAGGCAGCACGGACGGTTTCCTGAGCCCGGAGAGCGTCCAGCAGTTAGCCCGAGCAATGGGCATGAAGGGACAGATAGAGGAGCTGGACCTTGGACTTGGGGAGGGTACTGCGGTCACTGCCCACAATGGGGGTACGAGTTGCGAGCATTAATGTGCTCAGCGTCAAGTCCACCGCAAGATGTGTGTCCACGTTGGCCTACCTGACCACCGTCAGGGTGGACCTCCTGTTTCTGCAGGAGTGCGGGATACCGCACCTCAGCAGGTACGGGAAATGGTCCGGCGCCTGGACCTGTGGGCCTTCGATCTGGTCGGGGGTAACGACTGTCGCTCCTCAGGCCTGGCTATTCTGCTGCGGGGGCGCAACTTCACCATCTCTCAAGTTCAGGAGGTGGTGGGGGTGCGCCTCCTAGTGGCTGATGTCACCTACAGGAACGCTCCCCTGAGGCTGATCAACGTGTACGCCCCAGCGGTACGGAGTGAGTGGTTGGCCGTCCTGCAGCGGCTTCCACCCCTGCTGACTACGTCCAGGCTGGCCATCCTAGGCGGAGACTTCAACTGCATCATCGATGCAGATGGAAGATCCGGCGTGGGGACAGCGGGTGGGGGGAGCCAACTGGATGTCACGTCCAGATTCCTGATGGGCACGGTGAAGGACGCCAAGCTGCTCGATGTCTTCAGCACCCCTGCTGATGGAGTGCAGCAGAGGCGCACCTGGTTGCGGCCAGACCGGTCTATTCGCTCAAGGATAGACTTCCTGTTTGTGTCACGGGCATTCTCGGTCAGGTCCACCGGCGTCGAGCTGGTGTTCTCCTCTGACCACTGCCTCCTGCCGGCCGACTGTCACTTACAGGACGACCAGCCGGCCGGCAAGGGGACGTGGAAGCTCAACACGACTCTGTTGACCCCAGAGAACGTCGAGGAGCTTAAGAGGGAGTACGCTGGTTGGAGAACTGTGTAACCCCTCTTTGGGTCTCCGGGCGACTGGTGGGAGATGGTGAAGGAGAACATCAAGAGGTTCTTTGTCCTCAAGGGTGTTCAGAAGGCGAGAGAGAGGCGGGGAAAGCTGTCGCGACTCCAGAAAAGGGTGCAGAACCTGCTCCTTCTGCAGTTGATGGGGGTCGATGTCACGGAGGACTTCCGTGAGGTGAGGGGCCAGCAAGCCTCGCTCTTCGCCGCGGAAGTCTCCAGGATAACTTCCGGTCCAGGGTCCGCTCTGTGGAGCAGGACGAGACGTGCTCGCGTTTCTTCTTTCAGAAGGTGCACAAAGAGAGCTCTGTGCTTAGCCGGCTGAAGGAGGACGACGGCTCGGTGACATCGTCTCGGCCCGACATTTTGAGGATCAGCAGATCCTTCTATGCCGGACTGTATGACACGAAGCCCACAGACAGCACAGCCTCCGAGTCGTTCCTGTCATCTGTGACGGAGGTCTTAGACGACGGCACGAGGGAGTGGCTGGACTGGCCAATATCCCTGGACAAGCTGACCAGAGCGCTCAAGTCCTTGGAGAGGAATAGGACTCCCAGGAGCGATGGCTTACCGGTCGAGCTGTATTCCGCTCTGTGGGACCTGGTCGGCCAGGACCTGCTGGAAGTGTACGATAGTGCGCTTCAGGCAGGGGAAAATGTGCAAGTCCATGAGGAAGAGCATCATCACCCTCATTTACAAGAGGAAGGGGGAGAGGGAAGAAATTAAGAATTGGCGTCCCATTTCACGATTGAACGTGGACTACAAAATCCTGGCCAAAGTCATAGCCAACCGGGTCAGGTCTGTCCTGGAGTCGGTGATTCACCCTGACCAAACCTGTGCTGTGCCGGCAGGAAGATCGCTGAGAGCCTCGCGCTCATCAGGGATACGATCGCCTATGTACAGGACAGGTGGGTGGACACCTGCCTCGTCAGCCTGGACCAGGAGAAGGCCTTCGACAGGGTCTCTCATGCTTACATGAGGGACGTCCTCTCCAAATTGGGGTTCGGGGAGGGCATCCGCAATTGGATCCGGCTGCTCTACACCAACATCGTTAGTGCAGTCTCGATCAACGGGTGGAAATCGGACAGTTTTCCCATCAGATCTGGAGTCAGGCAGGGCTGCCCGCTCTCTCCTGCCTTGTTCGTGTGCTGTGTGGAGCCCTTCGCCGCATCCATCAGGAAGGACGTGAGCCTGAAGGGTGTGACTATCCCAGGCAGCGGAGGCCTTCAGGCCAAGACCTCCCTGTACATGGACGATGTCGCCGTCTTCTGCACCGATCGTCGGTCGGTGAGTAGACTGTTGGACATCTGCGGCCAGTTTGAACTGGCCTCGGGTGCCAAAATCAATAGGGGTAAGAACGAGGTCATGTTCTTCGGGAACTGGGATGACTGCTCCTTCACCCCCTTCACCGTCAGGACAGACTACCTGAAGGTGCTGGGTGTTTGGTTTGGTGGAGCTGGGGCGTGCACTAAGACTTGGGAGGAGCGTATCACCAAATTGAAGCAGAAGCCGGGCAGGTGGACGCTCCGGCCCCTCTCCATTGCGGGTAAGAACCTGGTTGTCAGGTGCGAGGGGCTTTCGGTACTATTGTATGTGGCGCAGGCCTGGCCTATTCCCTGGACCTGCGCCGCTGCGGTCACCCGGGCCATCTTCCACTTCATTTGGGAGTTGAGGATGGACCGGGTCCGCAGGGACACCATGTACAAAGACCTGGAAAATGGGGGAAAGGGCGTACCGAACGCCACCCTCGCCCTGACGGCTACCTTTGTGTGCGGCTGCATCAAGCTGTGCGTAGATCCTCAGTACGCAAACACCAAGTGTCACTACTTACTGAGGTTCCACCTGTCCCCGGTGTTGCGAAGGATGGGCCTGGCCTCGTTGCCGCGGAACGTTCCGAGTAGTTGGACCGTTCCGTACCACCTGTCCTTTGTGGAGAAATTTTTGAAAGGAAACACCTTTTGACCACAAGGCCATCAGGCAGTGGTCAGCACGTAGTATCCTCGAGACCCTTCGGGAAAAGGAGAGGGTGGATCCCGTCGTGTGGTTCCCCACGCAGACTGCCAAAGTCGTTTGGCAGAATGCCTCATCGCCAGAACTTTCAAACAAGCACAAGGACATTGCTTGGCTAGCGATGAGAGGGGCTCTGCCAGTGAGATCCTTTATGTATGCCCGGAATCTGTGCGCCACCGCATGCTGCCCTCGAGGTGGCTGCGGCAGGGGGGCGAGACTGTCGATCACCTCCTTCTGGAGTGTGCCTATGCGCAGGAGGTCTGGAGGGGGATGCAGTGGTATTTGTTGAGGTTCGTCCCGAGCAGCTCCGTGACGCGGGACTCCGTGCTCTACGGGCTGTTTCCCGGGACGCACACTGAGACCAACATCAACTGCGCCTGGAGCACCATCAATGCGGTGAAAGACGCTCTTTGGTCTGCCCGCAACTTGCTGGTCTGCCAGCTGAAAGAACTGACCCCGACCGCACTCCAAGGTCCAGGATTATGTGCTGAGGGACGCGCTAAAGCTTGGGCTTCCGCCGCCAAGGCGCTGTGGGGAAAGACCACGGTATGAAACCCCTCGTCCAGAATAGAAAAAAGGGCCCGATTTGATAACTGGGCCCAGCTGGCGCCTTCCCCAACTGGTCAGGGGGCCCACTGGGACTGTGCGGGGTGACGACTGCCGGGGTATTTTCTTTGCTTTTTTTTTTCTTCTTTGTTTTTTTCCTTTAGTTGGTGTACGTACCCCCTGGGTAACCCGAAGCGGCTTGCATGACTGGGTAGGTGTATAAATGTTTTATTTTTTGTACATCTTATGAATAAAGTATATTTTTTCAAATAAAAAAAAGTGACGAAACGTCTGAAAACTAACCTTCCAGCTCAGCAATCAAACTCACATCCAAATCCTCAGTATCTCAGGTTGTGCTCCATGGTCACAAGATTTGCTTGAAATCCTCTTTCCTATGGAGTTTGGAATCAGACACACACCAGCCTCAACATCATAGCACATCTCTGACTCACTTTGGATGCATTTCTCCATTTTAGTGCCGCAGCTTGCAGTGCCCTGCCTGGATTGGACAAGGTAGAAGGAGTCATGATGCGTGGTCCGCTGTCCATATCGGAGGTGGCCCTTGACTTAATGTGCGGGGACTCCTGAGAGAAGACTATCCCTTTATCTTGAATGAGGCGCGATAATAACTGTGACCAGCTTCCTGGCAGTAATGTGAGCCTAGTATCTCTGACTCAGGAGGGAAAAGTACTAAAAAACAAAGCAAGGAAATGCTAGACAGGGATACTGCAAGCATCTGAGTAAGCTCCGAATGAGCACTGACAGTGCAGCCTGATATCTTCCATGAGTTTGGTGTGTGTCCTTCAGCATGCGGTGTCCTTGCAGCAGTATTGCAGTGATAGATGTCAGTGGAACATTGAAATACAGAAGCGATATGTCAGTGAATTGGAGACGTACCACAAGGACTCTTCAAAGCTAGTACTTGTCAGCTGCCATAGTCCTTCAACGTAGAACGTTTATGGCCGGTGTCCCAGAGTGCACCCTAAAATGTGATGCCCAGTTTCCAACATGGAGGTGGTTTGGAACAAGCAGCAAACAGAATCTGATTTCCTTATCAAGTTTTCCCAATGTCTAGCTTGTTTAACAAATGTGGTAAAATGGGAATTTGTTTATTAATAAGGCATTTTGTGATGATAACAAGGCATTTAACAAGCAGTAATGACTGTCGGTTGTCATCTTACCACTGGTAAGTGAGAATCTCATCAGTTCTCGTAAAGAATTATCCAGACTCGAAATGTTAGCTTGCTCTTTCTCCATGGATGCTGCCTGACCCACTGTGATCTCCAGGACTTCTGGTTTTCAGTAGAGAATCCCACTTATTCCATTTCTTTATGCTTTTCACAAGTGGTGTGAGATGATTTCACTAAACCTGTTGCTTAGTTGTATTACACATCTCACCATAGGCCATGTTGCTGAGACCCCTGCAAGAGTCCATCCTACATCCTTGAGATCACTCATGTTTGTGTTGTTTCAAGAGCTGGATGCCTTATAAAGATTGTTACTTGAAGACAAGATCTACCCTCTGCAACCATGGCTGATTGCTCTGCTACACAGCTCCCTGACTGAGGAGAGGCCTAGATACAGTGCAATCCATGTTTCCACCAGGGCAATCATGAAACAGATGACTGGCTTCCTGAACATGAGGTTCCGGTGGTTGCAGTCCAGCTCAGTCCAGTCTGCTGCTTTGTATTCCTCACAGTCCTGTGCTCTGCATAACTAAAGCAGGCAAAACGGCAATGTGATAGACACTGAACTTCAGTTTTCTGAGGAGGAAGATGAGAACATTGAGTGGGAGGAACATCACCTTTGGCATGATAGAGTAATGCAGTGTCAGCCACTACAAGTCAGACAGGAGTAAACTGGTACCCAGTTCCAATAGATTTGAACTGGCTGCAGTGACTATTCATTAATTATAAATTTGTGAGACATGAGGCAAACATTGCGTTTGTTTGTTTCTTCACTTTTGCTGCTGTTCAGTAAAAGTTAATATGTTCCACTAGGTGAAGGCTTTCCTAGTGGCCTGGATTTTCCAAAGTCAATCTTTCAGGTGGGTGCTGCATGTGGAACGTCCAACAATGCATTTTCTAAAGGAATTGCAGGGAAGTTCAGTTTTGCACTCTGCAATTCTTCTACGTGTGGAACCCTCCAAAAGGCTCCATTTAAATTAGACCTCAGAGCATTTTGATGAAATAAAGTAAAATAGTAACCCAGGAAAAGTTAGACCATTAAATATATAGTCTGTTAAAGTACATAGTATAACTCCGGTCCATTTGTAACACCGTTCCCCACCCCCACTTTACCCAACTCCCACTGCCTGACACAACTCCCTCCTCCTCCACCCCATCTCTCAGCTCTACATGACCACACTATTCTCACCCACCAGACCACACCCAACCTGATCCCACCCCGCATGCCCTGGACAGTCCGTTCCTGACCCCAGGCCGACATGGTCTGATTCTTCCCACTGCCTTGCCCATGAAAAGAAGAACCTGAGCTCCAATCTGCATGAGATTGCCACCTTCAGAAAATTCAGCCCATTGTGCAATCCCCAAATTTTCAATTTGTGCTCATTATGGCTCAGCCTAGGCCACTATTATTTTTTTCTGAAGGGTTCAATAACAAGGGGGTATACTGAAATTCAAAAGCTTTAGAGAGGTATTAAGGAAAAGCTTTTTCACCCAGAGGATGGTGGGGTACTTGAATGCACTGCAAGAGAGGGGGGTTGAGGTGGGAAACCTCACAACGTACTCAAAAGTACTTGGATGAGGATTAGAAGTGTCACAACATTCAAAGCTGTGGGGGTCTAGCGTCAAAGAGTGGGACTACTATAGGTAATAGTATATTTTTGGTGTAAAAGTGATGGACCCAAGGGCCTCTTCTGTACTCTATGATTCTGTATCTTTCGTGAATGTATTCAGTGACTTGACCTCTGCAGCCTTCTGTGGTAGTGAATTACACAGGTTGGCCACCCCCTCCCCCGCAGAGTGAAGATATTTCTCTTCCTATCAGTCCTAGATGGCCTACTCCATATCCTGAACCCTGGTTCTAGACTGCCCAACAAGGGCAACATACCCCAACCCCCGGAAGCATTCTGTCCGGCTCTTAGAATATTATGCATTTTAGAAGAAGGAGAGGGGTTCTGATTAAACTGTGGTGAATATAGCTCCAGTCAAATCAATTTCCTGTCATACTACAGTCTTGCCATCCCTAGTATCAGCCAAGTAAATGTTCATTGCACTTCTTGTATGGTAAGTATGCCCTCTGTTAGGTAGGGAGGCCAAAACCGCACACAGTACTCCAAGTGTAGTCTTTCCAATGCCCTGTATAACTGAGCAAGATATCTCTACTTCTGAACTCAAATCCCCTTGTAATGAAGGCCAACATACCTTTGCTTGCTGCAGCGACGTGTTTACTTTCATTGGCCAGTATACAAGGACACCGAGATCCTTTTGTACCGCCACATTTTCAAGGATATTTGTCATTAAAATAATACTTTGCCTTTGTTTCTCACTCTAAAGTGTATAACTTTATGTATAGCAATGTTCTATATATTTGGCATATATTTATCCACACAATTAACTTGTGTAGAGCACCATGCAGCCCTCTTGTTGCCCCAAATGATGCACAGTGGCTCAGTGGTTAGCACTGCAGCCTCACTGCGCCAGGGACCCAGGTTCAATTCCAGCCTCGGGTGACTGTGCGGAGTTTGCACATTCTCCCTGTATCTGTGTGGGTTTCCTCCGGGTGCTCCGGTTTCCTCCCACATTCCAAAGATGTGCAGGCTAGGTGGATTGGCCATGCCAAATTGCCCGTAGTGTTCAGGGGTGTGTGGGGGATGGGTCTGGGTGGGATGCTGCAAGGGACGGTGTGGACTTGTTGGGCCGAAGAACCTGTTTCCGCACTATAGGGAATCTAATTTAATCTAATCCTCGTACCTCATAACCCGCTGTTTTGTGTCACCAGCAAACTTGGGAAGTTGTATTTGGTCTCCTCATCAAGGTTACTTAAATATGTTATGAATATCTGAAGCCCAAGAACTGATCCTTGCAGTACACCACTAGTCACCACTTGCCACCCAGAAATAGATCTATATATCCCCACTGTGTTTCTGGTCTGTCAACCAATTTTCAATCCGTGTCAGTATATTACCCCAAATCCTTTGTGCTTTAATTTTGTCAATTAACCTTATATGTGGAACCTTATCAAAACTTTATGAAATTGAAATCAGCGGGTTCTCCTTTATTTATTTATTTAATGAGTAAAATTCTCAACTGTGTTATACGTAATTTCTGTTGTATAAATCCATGCTGACTTTGTCTAATTCTTTCCAAGATTTCAGTTATCACATCTCTTAATATCAGTGTAGCCTTTTCCCCAGTACTGGTGTGAGGCTAACTCGTGAAATGCTGTGTTTTCTTTCTCCTTTCTTTTATGAAAGCAGTGACATTTTCCACCTTTGAATCTGTAGGAACTGCTGCAGAGTCTCTAGACTTTTGGAAAGCGGTCATCAGTGCATCCAGTATTTCCAGGGTCACTTCCTTTGGTATTCAGGGATGTAGATTATTAGGCCCTGGGGATTGTGAGCCTTTAACCCCATTACGCTCTCCAGCACCATTTTTATTTTCTAATACTTTTTTTTCAATTCCTTCCTCTCACCAGACCTATACTCCCCTCACACTTCTGGAAAACTCTTCGTATCCTGTTTTGTGAAAAGAGAACCAAAGTATACGTTCAAATCTTCTCCCTTTTCTTTTGCCCTCGGTTATAATTTCCTTCAATTCTGATTGTAAAGTACCTACATTTGTCTTCACTATCTTATCCACTTCGTATAATTATAGAAACTTTTACAGTCAGTACTTATGTCACTTGGAATTTTACTTTTCGTATTTTTCGCATCTCAACCAATCCTTTCAGACACAACAGAGAATGAGGTTATTAATAAGGAAAGGCAGTTGATGGAGTGAAATTGTGGACACAGGGATGGTTTGAAGTGTGTATACTTCACTGCTAGATATCAGAAATATGGCGGATGAACTTAGAGTATGGGTCAGTTTGGAGCTACGATGTTGTGGCCATTACAGAAACTTGTGTAACTCATGGACAGGAATGGTTATAGGAAGTTCTGGGATTTAGGTGCTTCAAAAGAATTGGGGAGGGTGGTAAAAGAGGCGGGGGAGTGGCATTGCTAGTCAGGGTTAGTAGAGCAGCTACTGAAAGACAGTTCAAGAATGATATATCTGCAGAGTCATTTTGGGCAGCTACTGAAAGACAGTTCAAGAATGATATATCTGCAGAGTCATTTTGGGTTGAGGTCAGGAATAAGAAATGAGCAGTCACATTGTTGGGGATAGAGATAATGGGAACTGCAGATGCTGGAGAATCCAAGATAATAAAATGTGAGGATGGATGAACACAGCAGGCCAAGCAGCATCTCAGGAGCACAAAAGCTGACGTTTCGGGCGTAGACCCTTCATCAGAGAGGGGGATGGGGTGAGGGTTCTGGAATAAATAGGGAGAGAGGGGGAGGCGAACCGAAGATGGAGAGAAAAGAAGATAGGTGGAGAGGAGAGTATAGGTGGGGAGGTAGGGAGCGATGGGTCAGCCCAGGGAAGACGGACAGGTCAAGGAGGTGGGATGAAGTTAGTAGGTAGATGGGGGTGCGGCTTGGTGTGGGAGGAAGGGATGGGTGAGAGGAAGAACAGGCTAGGGAGGCAGAGACAGGTTGGACTGGTATTGGGATGCAGTGGGTGGAGGGGAAGAGCTGGGCTGGTTGTGTGGTGCAGTGGGGGGAGGGGACGAACTGGGCTGGTTTAGGGATGCAGTTGGGGAAGGGGAGATTTTGAAACTGGGGAAGTCCACATTGATACCATTAGGCTGCAGGGTTCCCAGGCGGAATATGAGTTGCTGTTCCTACAACCTACGGGTGGCATCATTGTGGCACTGCAGGAGGCCGATGATGGACATGTCATCTAAAGAATGGGAGGGGGAGTGGAAATGGTTTGCAACTGGGAGATGCAGTTGTTTGTTGCGAACTGAGCGGAGGTGTTCTGCAAAGTGGTCTCCAAGCCTCCGCTTGGTTTCCCCAATGTAGAGGAAGCCACACCGGCTACAGTGGATGCAGTATACCACATTGGCAGATATGCAGGTGAACCTCTGCTTAATGTGGAATGCCATCATGGGGCCTGGGATAGGGGTGAGGGAGGAGGTGTGGGGGCAAGTGTAGCATTTCCTGCGGTTGCAGGGGTAGGTGCCGGGTGTGGTGGGGTTGGAGGGCAGTGTGGAGCGAACAAGGGAGTCACGGAGAGAGTGGTCTCTCCGGAAAGCAGACAGGGGTGGGGATGGAAAAATGTCTTGGGTGGTGGGGTCGGATTGTGAATGGCGGAAGTGTCGGAGGATGATGCGTTGTATCCGGAGGTTGTTGCGGTGGTGTGTGAGAACGAGGGGGATCCTCTTTGGGCGGTTGTGGCGGGGGCGGGGTGTGAGGGATGTGTTGCGGGAAATGCGGGAGACGCGGTCAAGGGCGTTCTCGATCACTGTGGGGGGAAAGTTGCGGTCCTTGAAGAACTTGGACATCTGGGATGTGCGGGAGTGGAATGTCTTATCGTGGGAGCAGATGCGGCGGAGGCGGAGGAATTGGGAATAGGGGATGGAATTTTTGCAGGAGGGTGGGTGGGAGGAGGTGTATTCTAGGTAGCTGTGGAGTCGGTGGGCTTGAAATGCACATCAGTTACAAGCTGGTTGCCTGAGATGGAGACTGAGAGGTCCAGGAAGGTGAGGGATGTGCTGGAGATGGCCCAGGTGAACTGAAGGTTGGGGTGGAAGGTGTTGGTGAAGTGGATGAACTGTTCGAGCTCCTCTGGGGAGCAAGAGGCGGCGCCGATACAGTCATCAATGTACCGGAGGAAGAGGTGGGTTTGGGGCCTGTGTAGGTGCGGAAGAGGGACTGTTCCACGTAACCTACAAAGAGGCAGGCATAGCTGGGGCCCATGCGGGTGCCCATGGCCACCCCCTTAGTCTGTAGGAAGTGGGAGGAGTCAAAAGAGAAGTTGTTGAGGGTGAGGACGAGTTCGGCTAGGTGGATGAGGGTGTCGGTGGAGGGGGACTGGTCGGGCCTGCGGGACAGGAAGAAGCGGAGGGCCTTGAGGCCATCTGCATGCGGAATGCAGGTGTATAGGGACTGGACGTCCATGGTGAAGATGAGGTGTTGGGGGCCAGGGAATTGGAAGTCCTGGAGGAGGTGGAGGGCGTAGGTGGTGTCACGGACGTAGGTGGGGAGTTCCTGGACCAAAGGGGAGAAAATGGAGTCCAGATAGGTGGAGATGAGTTCGGTGGGGCAGGAGCAGGCTGAGACGATGGGTCGACCAGGGCAGGCAGGTTTGTGGATTTTGGGTAGGAGATAGAAACGGGCCGTGCGGGGTTGGGGAACATTGAGGTTGGAGGCTGTGGGTGGGGGGTCCCCTGAGGTGATGAGGTCATGAATGGTGTTGGAGATGATGGTTTGGTGCTCGGGTGTGGGGTCATGATCGAGGGGGCGGTAGGAGGTGGTGTCGGAGAGTTGGCGTCTGGCCTCGGCGATGTAGAGGTCAGTGCGCCACCCTTGTCTGCGGGTTTGATGGTGAGGTTGGGGTTGGAGCGGCAGCTGCCCGTTCTGCGGGGGAGAGGTTGGAGTGGGTGAGAGGGGTGGAGAGGTTGAGGCGGTTAATGTCTCGACGGCAGTTGGAGATGAAGAGGTGGAGGGAGGGTAGGAGGCCTGGGGGTGGTGTCCAGGAGGAGGACTTGTGTTGGAAGCGGGTGAAGCGGTCAGTGGAGGGAGTGTTAGGCTCCCGGTTGAAGAAGTAGGCATGGAGGCGAAGACGGCGGAAAAACTGCTCTGTGTCCAATTGTGACTGGTATTCGTTGATGTGTGGTTGTAGGGGGACAAAGGTGAGCCCCTTACTAAGGACTGACCGTTCGTCCTCAGTCAGTGGGTGGTCTGGGGGGATGGTGAAGATGCGGCAAGGCTCAGTGTCGCTGTCTTCTCTGGGGTTGCTGGCTGTGGAGGTTGTGGGCGGAGCGATGAGGTCGTCGGCCGTGGGCGGGGTCCCTCGGCGCTGGCCGTGGGTGGGGTCATTGTTGGGTTTTTTTTTACAGACCCCCAAATAGTTGCAGAGAAGTGGAAGAGCGGATTGGGAGGCAGATGCTGGAAAGGTGCAGAAGTCACAGGGTTGTAGTCATGGGTTACTTCAACTTTGCAAATATTGTTTGGAAACTTTTTAGTTGTAATAGTTTTGATGGAGTGGATTTTGTCTAGTGCATTCAGGAAGAATTCTGTAGATTTCTGTGTAGATAGACCAACATGAGGAGAGGCCATTTTGGATTTGGCCTGTTGGTAGGAGAGCATTTTGGTCGTAGCAGTCATAACTCTGTTACTTCTACAATAGCCATGGAAAAGGAAAGGTACATACAGCAGGGTAAGGTTTATAATTGGAGGAAGGGTAATTATAATTCAGTTAGGCAAGAACTGGGTAACATAAAATGGGAACAGATGCTTTCAGGGAAGAGCACTGTAGAAATATGGAGATTGTTTAAGGAATGCATACTGCATGTGCTCGATATGTTTGTCACTAGCAGGCAGGGAAGATGCAGTCAAGTGAGGGAGCCTTGTTTCTCAAAAGAGGTCGAACGACTAGTTAAGAGGAAGAAGGATGCTTGTATAAGGTTTGGAAACAAGGATCAGAAAAGGCTCTAGAGTTAGCCAGAAAGGAGCTGAAGAAAGGATTTAGGAGAGCTGTAAAGGGGCATGAGAAAAC
Source organism: Stegostoma tigrinum (assembly GCF_030684315.1). Lineage (NCBI taxonomy): Eukaryota > Metazoa > Chordata > Chondrichthyes > Orectolobiformes > Stegostomatidae > Stegostoma > Stegostoma tigrinum. The sequence goes on along the minus strand of NC_081376.1, from coordinate 2,985,234 downwards.
CTTGGCAGATAGGATCAAGGAAAACCACAAGGCTTTTTACACGAATGACCAGAGAAAAGGGTAGGGCCGATCGAGGTTGTAAAGGGAATTTGTGCACAGAGCCTAAAGAGATAGGAAAGGTCCTCAATGAATGCTTTTCTTCGGCATTCGCAACTGAGGGGTACTTAGTTGTAGGGGAGGACAGTGTGAAACAGGCTGATAGGCTAGAGGAGATGGATGTTGGTAAGGAAGATGTACTAGGAATTAGATAAGTTCACCGGACCTGATGGGATTTATCCAAGGATTCTATGGAAAGCGAGGGAAGAGATTGCAAGGGTTTTGGCGATGGCCTTTTTGTCCTCACTGGCCACGGGTATAGTGCCGGAAGATTGGAGAGTGGCAAACATCATTTCCTTTTTCACAAAAGGGAATAGGGATAACTCTGGATATTGCAGGCCAGTTAGTTTGACTTCACTGGTGGGTAAATTATTGGAAAGGGCTCTGAGAGATAGGATTTATGATCACTTGGATAGGCACAGTTTGATTTGTGATAGTGCATGGATTATTGAGGGGTAGATCATGCCTTACAAACCTTATTGAATTCTTTAAAGAGGTGACCAAACACCTGGATGAAGGTAGAGCAGTGGAAGTGGTATACATGGATTTAAGTAAGGTGTTTGATTAGGTTCCCCAGGGTAGCCTCATGCAGACAGTAAGGAAGCATGGGATGGGGGAAATATGGCAGATTGGATTCAGAATTGGCTGACCCTTAGAAGACAAAGGGTGATAGTGGATGGAAAATCTTCAACATAGTGTTCAGCTACAATTGGTGTGCCACAAGGATCTTTCTGGGTCCTCCACTATTTGTGAGTTTTGTAAATGATTTGAATGTAGGAGTGGAAGGGTGGATTAGTAAGTTCACGGACGATACGAAGGTGGGTCGAGTTGTGGATAGTGTGGAGGGCTGTTCTAGGTTACAGAGGGACATTGGTAGGACGCAGGGTTGGGCTGAGAAGTGGCAGATGGAGTTTAACCCTGAAAAGTGTGAAGTGATTCATTTTGGAAGGACAAATTTGAAAGCAAGAGTACAGGGTTAGCGCAAAGATTCTTGGCAGTGTGGAGGAGCAGAGGAATCTTGGGGTTCATGTCCATAGTTCCCTGAAAGCTGTCATCCAGGTGGATAGAGTTGTTAAGAAGGCATATGGTGTGTTAGCTTGCATTAATAGAAGGATTGAGTTCCTGAACCGTGAAGTTATGCTCCAGCTATACAAAAACCTGGTTTGGCCACAACTCGAGTATTGTGTCCAGCCGCCTCATTACAAGAAAGATGTGGAGGCATTGGAAAAGGTGCAGAGGAGATTTACCGGGATGTTGCCTGGAATGGAGGGAAGGTCTTAAGAGGAAAGGTCGAGAGAGCTAGGGCTTTTCTCTTCAGAACGATGAAGGATGAGAGGTTACTTGATAGAGGTGTACAAAATGATCAGAGGTATAGATAGAGTAGACAGCCAGAGACTTTTTCCTTGGGTGGATGTAGCTATTACGAGGGGCTATAGTTTTAAAGTGAGTGGAGGTAGATATGGGGAAGACATCAGAGGTAGGTTCTTTATTCAGAGAGTGGCAGGGGCGTGGAATGCATTGTTGGAGAGGGTAGTGGATTCGGCCTCATTAGAGGCATTTAAGCAGCTATTAGATAGGCATTTGGATGATAGTATAAGGTAGGGGTGGAGGTTAGATCGACCTTAAATTTAGGGTAAAAAATCGGCACAACATCGTGGGCTAAAGGGCCTGTACTGTGCTGTACTGTTCTATGTTCTATGAATTCTAAATTGCTCCCAGTCCTCAGGCTTGCTGTTTATTTCTGACAATTATCTGTGTCTTTTCTGATTTAATACTGTCCCTGATTTCTTTTGGAAGCCATGGTTAAGCTGTCTTGGTTATTTCATTTTTGCACCAGACAACCATGAATAATTGCTGTAATTCATGCATATGATGCTTAAATATGAGCCATTGCTTATACAAAGTCAATCTTTTGTAAGGTTCCCTATCCATCATTGCCATCTTACACCTCATACCTTTTAATTATCTTCAGGGCCCTAGTTTCATATTAAGTAAACCTTTGAAAACTTAGTTCAAAAGATAATATGTAAGTCCCCCGTGCTAACCTCATTCACATTTATTCCTCTGGTGCAATAAAGTAAGAAAATTAGGAGAATGCGTTTCATAGCCTTGTTTTTCCTTGCATTTCAAAGATGGGAGTGATCTGATTGACATGATTAAAGTTTTGTAAAGGATTCAGTAGGACACCAAAAAGTGAGTCTCATGGCTGATACCAAGGGCACAAAATATCAGATGCCCAAGAGGAGTGTAGAGTGTAAAGATGTAACTTGAAAGGAGTTTAGGAGAGTTAAAAGTGGGTATGAAAGGCTACTGGTAGGTAAAATAAAGTTCTCCAAGTTGTTTTACAGGGTCATTTAAGAGTGAAAGGGTAATGAGGGAAAGAGTAGACCATGGTGGTACTTTTGAGTGCAAACCCAGAGGATGTAGAGCTTTCAATGAAGACTTTGTGTTGTTGCTCACTAATGAAAGGGTCATTGTGGATTTTGAAATCCAGGAAAAGGTTTGTGATACAATTAAAGAAATTAGCATAGACAGAGAGGATGTTCTGAGTGGTCTGTCAAGCTCAAAAATAAATAGATCTCCAGGGGCAGATGAAATATATCCCAAATTGTTGAATGAGGCAGAGGAGGAAACAGTAGGGATACTTGCAAAAATTTCAGATTTCTGTTTGGCCACAGCAAGACTTGGGTAAAGTTCTACGTGGGAGACTGAAAACAGAGGTAAGAGACCATGAGATCCAAGAAAATTTTATAAATTGAATCCACAGTTGGCTAAGTGGCCAGAACCAGAGGGTGACAGTTGAGAGGTGTTTATCTGGCTGGAAGCCAGTACCCATTAAGGTCTCTCAGGGTCAGTGTTGGGGCCGTTGCTGTTTGTGGTTTATATAAATTATTTGGATTTAAATGGGGAGGGTTGATCAGTAAGTTCGCAGATGAGGCACAAATTGTTGGGTTGATAAATAGTGATCAGGATAACATTAGACTAGAAGAGGACATAATAAGGGTTAATCAGTGGCAAATGGAATTTATTCTGGATAACTGTGAGGTGGTACACTTGGGCAAGATCAACAAGGCAAGTGAATAGATGATGGATGGTAGGACCCTGGGAAGCATTGAGATTCAGAGGGACCATGGTGTGCATGTACGCTAGTCCCTTGCAATAGCAGGACTAGTGGATAAAGTGGGTAAGAAGGAATAAGGTATACTTGCCGTTTCTTAGTCAAGGCATAGAATTTAAGAGCGGGGAGGTTATGTTGAAACTGTTTGAAATGTTGGTTTTGTCACAGCTAAGGTATTGTGTGCAGTTCTGGAATCCATGTTATAGGAAAGATGTGATATCCCTGGAGATGTTGAGATTTCCCAACATACCGCCTGGGCTGGAGAGTTTCAATTATGAAGCGAGATTGGACAGCCTGGGTTTGTTTTCCTTAGAGTGGAGGAGATTGAGAGGAAAACATTATTGAGGTGTATAAAGTTATGAGCAGCTTAGATAAGGTAGACAGGAAAAAACTTTTCCCCTTGATAGAGGGACCAGTGACACGGGGGAATAGATTCAAAGTAAAGTGTATAAGGTTTAGAGGAGATGCGAGGAAGCACATTTTCATCCAGAAGGTGGTAGAACTCACTGTCTGCAAGGTGTTAGAATCAGGAACTCTCAACATATGAGAAATACTTAGATGTGCATTTGTGATGCCAAGACATACAAGACCTTTTGGCAAAGTGCTGGGAGATGGGATTAGAATAGTTAGCTGGTTTATTTGTGTCCACATTGATCAGAATCAGTTAAAGGGCCTTTTTCTGTAGATCTCTCTTATGCAAAACGATATCCTGTCAGAACAGAATCAAAAACAAAGTAAAGCTAGCCCATTTAGATGCAAGATCAGGAAGTGCTTTCCACACAAGGTTAATAGATATCACAAACTCCCTATTCCCAAAGTCTGAAGGTACTGGGGCAAGTTAAACATTTTTGTCAGGTAAAGTTCATCAAGATTGTGGAGTAAGGTAAAGTTGAGGTTCTGCAAGCCTAAGCGCAGGGCTTCCATCTCCTGCAGCTGTACTGTGAAGTTAATTTGTGAGAACATTAGAGATACCTCTGATAAAACCGAAGGGAAACATGAAGATCCTGCTTAAACATAGCTTAATAAAGGGCTTCTCTGCTATTCCTCTTTTTATACCAATGGTGATGACTTAAAATGATTTTGAAATCTGTTCAGTGTAAGCATATTTTCAGATGTCCAAAGGAAAAGAAATACAAAAACTGGTTTCTGCCAGATTTGCAGGGTATTTCCAGCATTTTGTGTTTATTTTATAAGCTGTTGCACTGCACTCCTCTCTGGCCTGCCCCAATCTGGTAATGGCTTTGTAACCTAGCTTGAGCATTTCAGAAAAGTCACCTTGATATTTTGTTTTGCAACTTAAAAATATTACTGTAATCTTTTCAATAATAGAATAGCCCAGTGATGGAGGAGCCTGTAGCAATTAGAGTTACCTTGGAAACTAAACAGTTTGATAGAATTATGTGAGGTATTTTCTGGTTGTAGAATACACAAGTAAATGGCTGAGAGTCGTTGATATTTTAGGATGTAAATTAGGCAGGTAGCTCTGAAATGTAACCCTTGAGCAAAGCAAATGTGTCTGACAGTACTTGAAGCTTTAAAGCAAACAACTTTATATTCTAATAAAAGCAAAATACTACAAATGCTGGAAGTCTAAAGTGAACACAGTGTGTGCTGGGCCAAACCAACCTGTAGAGAAGGAAATAGTTAACAAAATTTCAAGTCTGATGTAACTGCTGTTCAGAACTGAAAGGAGCTGTAAAATCGTGTTTTTAATGCTGTAGACAAAGCGGGAGGAGGAGCAAGTGGAACAGGTAGTGAAGGTGTCCAGAGGCAAAGGTGAAAGGGTTGCTAGTAGTGACGAGGAAAATTAGAGGTTGTAGGATGTGTGTAAATGAAAAGGAGAAAATGTGCCTGCTATGCTGACAGCAATACCAAACAAAGTCAACAAGATACATATGCTCCTCAGATGCTGCTTGGCCTGCTGTGTTCATCCAGCTATGAAGAGAGACTAGATAGACCGGGGTTGTTTTCTTCAAAGCAGGGAAGGCTGAGGTAGCAGGCGTGCAGAATCTGATTAAAATTACAATTCTAGGGGGCATCGATGGGAAGAACTTTTTCTAAAGTTTCTAAATTTTTTTTAAATGTGTGAATAACCAGAGGTGCTGTTTTAAGGTAGGAGCAGGAGGCTTAATGGGGATTTGAAGAAAAGTTTTCACCCAAACAGTTCTAGGTAACTGGAACTCACTGCATGAAAGGATAATAGAGGCAGGAACTATTTAGATGAGTACTTGAATGTCATAGCACTCAAGGCAAGGAGCCAAGTGCTGGGAAATTAGATTAGAATAGCTCGGTTTGATGACCAGTGTGGACATGACTGGCCAAAGGGCTTCTTTCTACTGCAAAAGCTCTGACTCTAATATTGAGTCTGAAAGACTGAAAAGTGCTAAAGCAGAAAATGAGGTGTTCTTCTTCCGGCTTAAATTTATGCTTTGTTGGGGCATTGTACCAGGCCCGGGAGGGAAATATTTACAAAAGAAAAATGTGGATTATTAAAATGGCAAGGAACTGAGATGTGGGGATGATCCTATGAACTGGGCAGTGGATTCCTGCAAAGCAATCACCCAATCTGCATTTGGTCTCACCAGTGAAGGAGACCATATTGTGCACAGCGAAGGCAGTAGACTTGACTGAAAAAAGTGCAAGTCTCCTGAGTATCTCACCTCCATTTGTTCTCTTGAGTTGACATAATAGACCCATCATGTTATTGTGAGGTCATGTCCATATCATCCCTATACTAACATCACCGAAGCATATTATGTGATCATTTGTTTCATTGCTTTTTATGCATTCTTGCTGTGCACAAATTAGCTGTCATGTTTTCAAACCATGTACCTATACCTTAAAGTGCTTAATTGGTTATAAGGCACTTTGGAACATTGATCTTAAGAAAGGTACAATATAATTGCCCCTCGTACTTGACCGTAAAGAAAGCATGTTACAAATATTGTAATATTATTCATTTTTATATGTACATGGCCCGTAACATTCATACTGTGAGCTGTGGTGAAGAAATGATTTGCACTGCTTGTACACGCCAACTAAAATTAGCATCTACTTTTCACAGGAGACTATTTTGGAGTCTTAATGGAGGCTAAGGTACTGACCTTTCCTTTCAATATCATGGAGAATCCTATGTATTGGGGGAGCACATTAGTCTACTTGGGCTGGGCTGTCATGTGAGTATGTAACTTAAAATCATGTGTATTTTCTTCTTGTCTTTGCCTTCTTTGCTCACTCCTAATTTTCAGTTTTCCTTTCATAACATAGAGCCTTGAAATTTTCATGAAAAGGTGAGATCTGAATGCTAATGTGACTATTATTGTCCAATCTTTTAATGCATAAGTTAAAACAAAATACTTCTAATCACACTTTGAATAAAGCAATCACTGATAATTATTATTTACAATGAATTACAGAGAATGATTTTTAAAAGGCATGTGGTAAGGCACTATTTAGGACCCTTAATGAAATGAATCTTTATGGTATTAAAAATAAGTTGACTAAAAAACAGAAACCAACGAGTAGGGGTTAATGCAGTTTCTGGATGGGCAGCATTTTTTAAAAGGAACACTTTGGATATTACTATCCTATTGGCATTTGATGACAAGCCCTAACTGCCCTTAAGTGATTAATTAATTAATTAAGTGCACTTATTTTTACATTCATTCATTCATGGGACATGGGAGTCTCGGCTGGGCTAGCATTTATTACCCATCTATAGTTGTGCTTGAGAAGGGGTGGTGAGCTGCTTTCTTAATTCACTGCAATCCATGTTCTGAAGGTAAACCTACAGTGCCCTTGGGGAGGAGATCCAGGATTCTGAGTGACATGCTAATATATTTCCAAGTCAGCAGTGAATGGCTTGGAGGGGAACTTGGAGTTGATGGTGTTCCCACTTATTTGCTGCCCTTGTGCTTCTAAATGGGTTTGGAAGGTTTTATCTGAGCATCTTGTAGGTGGTACGTACTGCTGTTACTGAGCGTCAGTGGTGGAGGTAGTGGACGTGATTGCAGTCAAGTGGATTGAACAAGGTCAAGCTTCACGAGTGTTGTTGGAGACAGATGAGAGCCTTGTAATGGTGAAAAGGCTTTATGGATTCAGGAGATGAGTTACTTGCTGCAGGATTTCAAACTTCTGACTTGCTGTTGTAGCACTAGTCACTTCTGGTCATTGGTAACGCCCAGATTGTTGATTTAGTGATGGTAATGCCGTTGAATGTCAAGGTGACAGATGGTCATCACCTGACACTGTGTGGCTCAAATGTTATATACTACTATTCAGCCCAAGCGTGAATGTTAATCTTTTTGCAATCGAACACGGACTGCTGCAGTATCTAAGGAATCCCGAGGTATGCAGAACATTGTGCAGTTATCAGTGAGCATTCCCACTTCTGACTTTATCATGGAGTGAAGGTCATTGACGAAGCAGCTGAAAATAGTTGGGCCTAGGCCACTACCCTTCGAAATTCCTGGAAAGGTGCCTTGGAACTGAGATGACTGACCTCCAACAACCACAACCATTTTCCTATGTGCCAGGAATGCCTCTAACCAATACAGTCCTGACTTCTGCCTTTATAGATGGTGGGCAGACATTGAAGAGACAGGAGCTGAATTATTCGTAATAGAATTCTGAGCCTGCTGTTGTAGTACAATATTTTGTATGGCTAGCCCAGTTCAGTATCTGGTCAATGGTAACCCCCAGGTTGTTGACCATGGGGAATTCAGTAATGGGAATGTTGAAGGGTAACGGTTAGATTCTCACTTGTTGGTGATGGTCATTACCTTGGAACTTGTGTGGTATGGATGTTATTTGCCACTTTTCATCAAGGCTTTGATATTGTCCAGGACTTTCTGAAAAAGGACAGTATAAATATATCTATAATATATACCTTAAAATATATAGTAATATATTTTAATCTTGACGGTCATGCTTTTAGCTCTAGTACTTTGTTTTATCATAACAAACTGTTCCACTGTACAGCACTTCAGGTTCTCCGCTTTAAAGATAATGAAATTATAACTGAACAAATGAATTGGCTTTGGAGTGATGATCAAATAGTTATAAATTAGAATTTTAATTTTGCACATTAGCTACACTAATTGACAATTTTAGATTTTAAAGCTGTAATGAAACATGTCGATTTGGTTCTAGAGATTTTAGGTCTCTCTGTAATACCCATAATAAATGCATAGTCATTTAATTTAAAATTCTGTACAGAAACATTTATTAAGAACTTTGTGTATTTGGAATGAAATTAATTACCTTGAATGGGACATTGTCAATCTGTTACAAAATGTCCAAAAACTGACTTAAAATTTAAAAAGCAATCTAGATTAATTTTATTAGATTTGGGTGCTTTTTTAATTAAATAATTACCTGAATTAACTTGAGGTAATATATTATACATTAATCTGTCTTCTAACTGCCGCTCCATTAGTGGTGGTAATATACTTTTTATTCCATTTCCAAGAAATACAATTTAAATTCACCAATAAGAAGCTTGCCTTAAGTAAGTTTCAATGCTAGTTAATTCAAGCTCAAAAGTTTTAAAATGCAGAAAGCCATTAATTGGCATCAGGATCACCCATGAGATACTATATCGACAGCTAGGAAATATCTCACATTCTAAGATGGAGTTGATTCAGCCATTAAAGGAAGTCCCTGATCTACAAATGTCCAATTTATGAACGCACATACTTAAGAACATGATCCCATACTGGGTTGTGATTTCAAAGATCTGACACATGAATGTTTCTTGTACTTAATCAGAGCTGCTTAATAATTCCTGCATTATATTCTGACTCGCATATAAATCAACTTGCGACTGGACTCCAGAACTGAACCCTTTCACAGCTCAGGACTGCCAGACCTATTCGCCATATCAACAGAGAGTAATTCATTGTCACTTGCAAAATTAATCTGTTTTGGCTGCCTCACAGTATGTTGGCAGCAGGTATCAGCTCAGTGGTGCATAGATAAGGTGCATAGCCTTCTTCCTGGGATTGGTGAGTTCAAAACTAGAGGGCATCATTTCAAAATGAGAAGAGAAAGATTTTAAAAGGGTCTGAGGGGGCAACTTTTTCTCACAAATAGTGGTTCATATGTGGAATGAACTTGCAGGAGAAGTGATAGATGCAAGTACAGTTACAACATTTAATAGACATTTGTGTAGATGCATGGATAGGAAAGGTCTAAAGCGAAGTGGGCCAAGCACAGGCAAATGGACCTAGTTTTGTTTGGTAACTCGGTTAGCATGAACAGTTGGACTGATGGGTCTATTTCAGTGCTGTATGATTCTAATTACGAAACAATTTACAGGGTAAAGCATTAATAACTTCTGAATTTGTTGAGCCCATAGCAACTAGTGCATGCTAAAGTTCCAAAAGACAGTTAGAATAAATGAATCATAATGGTTGCAGCAAGGAAAAGGCCATTCAGCCTGTTACTTCTATGATAACGCTGCACAAAGCGATTCCATCTATGTCCAGCCCTTTCTCTGTAGACCTACAGTTTTTTTTCTCTTAAGATAATTTCCAATTCCTTTTAAAAACCAATTTGAAACAGCCTCCACCACACACTTAAGCAGTTCAGTTCAGATCCTAATCATGCACTGTAGGATAAGAAAAACTGTTTCCTCTTGTCACCTTCAGTTCTTTTTACTGTTTTATTTTAAATAGAATCCTCAGGTTCTTGACCCTTACATTAACAGGAACAGTTTCTTCTGATCATCTCTGCTCAGATTGCCCAAGGTTTTGAATGTCCCGAATATAACACCTCTCAACGTTCTCTTCTGTAAAGAGATCAACCCAGTGTCTCCAGTTTATCTACCAAATGAAATCTCTCAGCCCCACGAAGATTCTTTGATGTTTTGCTGGTTTTTCCAGAAGAGAAATCTCCAGTAAACAAGTTCAAATATTGTACTATCCATGCTGTCTGCATTCCTAGCTAAAATAACTTTTTAAAAAGTGCATTACTAATTATGAAAGATAAGCTAAATAAATTCAAATTAGATAACACTCGCCAGGCTCTCTTTCTTAGGCAACCCCCAACTTTAGGGATAACTTGTTTCCATTTCCAGTCCAATGTGTTGTGAGATGACTAATAAGCCTAAAGTGGGCAGCACGGTGACTCAGTGGTTAGCACTGTTGCCTCACAACGCCAAGGACCCAGGTTCAGTTCCACCCTCGGGCGACTGTCTGTGTGAAGTTTACACATTCTCCCTATGTCTGTATGGGTTTCTGAATTTTCTGAAGAAGGGTCCTGACCCAAAACATCAACTTTCCTGCTCCTCTGATGCTGCCTTGCCAGCTGTGTTCCTCCAGCTCCACACTGTGTCATCTCTGACTCCAGCATTGGCAATTCTTATTATCCCTAACCAAAACTGTATGCAGTACTCCAGAAATGGCCTCACTAATGTCTTGGACGACATCAACATGACTCTCAACTCCTATACTCAGTGCTCTGACCAGTGAAAGCAAGTGTGCCAAATGCCACCTCCACCACCCTGCCGACTTGCGACACCATTTTGAAGGCACAATATACCTGTGTCCCTCATTCTTTGTCCATTCTCTCTAGCAATATCCACCTCAGAACTTAAGTTTTATTCTGGCTTCCAGCACAAGTCATGGTCAGTTTTCAAAATATAAGAAAACCAATAAAGCAATGCTGCCCTGACAAACCACATTAAAAATCGGTGACATTTCTGTCTGCTTTCAGGGTTGTGGTCATGTGCTCAAACTTTAACAACTGTTACAAATACATGAAAGGACCGGGCATTAAGTCGGGCTTCAGTCATCATTTCCTATCAGATCATTGTCATTTCACCACAGTCCTAGCAACTGATGAGTAATTGGAACATTGTTTCAACAAACCCAACTTCTTAAATGAAACATTGCTAGATCAGCAACTTTGTTGACGACATTGTTTTCAAACAAGTGACCCTTTTTAGAGTTTTCTAGCAGCAAAGCAGGCATTAAATACTGTGTTTTCAAGCTTTGAGACTTCCTTTGAGATGCAGAAAGATTTCCAGGCTGGCTGCTGGTGGTATGAATTTTCCAGGCAGGGATAATTGATAGTTAAGCTCTTCTCTTAATCTCTTGCTCTTTGCCTCCTGTCATAGCATCATTGAATCCCTACAGTGCAGAAGGAGGCCATTTGGCCCATTGAGTCCACACCAACATTCTGAAGAACATCGCACCCAGACCCAGCCCTCCACCCTGTTTCCCTAACCCTGCATTTTCCATGGCTAAACCACCTAGCCCACACATCCTTCGATACTATGAGCAGTTTAGCATGGCACTCCCCCTAACGTGCACATCCTTGTGGAGGAAACCGGATCACACAAAGGAAACCCATGTAGACACTGGGAGAACATGCAAATCCACACAATCACCCCAGGCTGGAATTGAACCTGAATTCTTGCTACTCTGAGGCAGCAGTGCTAACCACTGAACCCATTCCCTCCTTAGTTTCCCCATTCTTTCTGGTAGTCAATTTGAAGCCCCAACAATGTCAGTAGGAAAGAAACCAGGCAGCAACAATGATAGTCATGAGGAGTGTGTATACATGCTGTATCAATCATGTTCTATCTGGCCACACTACACCTGTACAGCTACTGCAAATGCAAGATAACGAAATGTGAGGTTGGATGAACACAGCAGGCCCAGCAGCATCTCAGGAGCACAAAAGCAGTTTGTTTGTCATTCGTAAATGAAATGTAGCCACCCTGAACTTCTGGCTGAAATATAGAATGACAGGATTGTCCTTCTAAGATCTCCTAGATGGCTTTTATTTGCCACAGTGAGATGATTCATGAATCTGGCAGTTTCCTGATTGTTTAAATAGGTTAGCAATTCCATGTCCTATCAATGTGAAACAATGCAAAATGATGCTGAAATGACCTTTAGTTTCAATTGAATATAATTGTACAGGTAAATTGGGAACATTAGCCCTAAAACCTAAGAAACCCTAAAGCAAGGCAAACATGTTTAATCCAGAAATTCACAGTATTGCACAAGTCTGGTATTTCTTATTTTTGCTGCACTTAAATATTTGTTTTTTCCAAATGAATGACGTACAAAAGAGCCTAATTTCAGTTGTATTATTAATTCCTATGGGAACACATGATTCACTTAAGTTGTTTCACTTAAATTTGTAATTTTTCGGAACGCAGCTACAACGTATTATGTTTGTACCAGCCCACATTTTCTTTTCATGGTAGGGCTAAATGACTATTCAGTGTGGATTTTTAATAGGGATTAGCACTTCTAATATTCTTCACCATTGAAATCAAAATTCTGTTCTGCTTGTACTCCAGGGCACAGCAGTTTATTTAGAAGGAGGAAAAGCGACCCAAAAGGAAAAGAAACCCATAAATACAAGGGTTAGACATTTTGAAGGGAGATTGGATACACGATTTGAGTCCTAGATTTGTAACAGGTCATTTGGCCCCATTGTGTCTCTGACTGAACATTATAGCACTGTATCATTCTTCTACCTTTACTCAATTGATTAATCAATTAAAATAATCACCCATTTCCCCCTTGAATGCCTCAATTGAGCTTGCCTCCATCATATTTCCAGGCAGTGCATTCCAGACTCCAATGAATAAATTTTCTTTTTCCTGCATATCATCACATTTCCTTCTTTTGCAGATTACCTCATATCTACACCCAGTGTCACTCAATCTCTTTGTGAGTGAACATCTGCCCAGCTCTCCTTGTGATTTAGTAAACTTTGTTCCCTCCAAGGAAAGCAGTTCCAGTCTTCATAAGAAGTGCCTGATTCCTCAAATCATTCTCATAAGTCACTTCTGCATTTCTCCAGTGCATTCACACCCTTTCTAAAGTATGACGCCCAGAACTGCATGCAACACTTCAGCTAAAGTGTCTTATACACGTTCATCATAACTTCTTTGTTCTTTCAGTCTGTGTCTCACTGTATCTCCTTGTTCTTTCTACCAATTTTACCTCACATTTCTCCACGTTGAACTTCGCCTACCATCTATCTACCCATACCACCAGATTGCCATGTTTGTAAATTCATTCAAGGTATATGGGTACTGCTGGCTAGGCACGCGGTCATTAGCAATGCTGTTGGAAAGGGACTCAGGAACTTTGATGCAGTGACAGTGAAGGAAGTTCCAAGTAGGTGAAGATGTTTCCATGTATTTGCTGCCCTCATCCTTCTAGTGGGAGAGGACATAGTTTTGAGGATGTTGTAGTGCATCCTGTACGTGGTTCACTTTGATACTATTACGAAGGTGGTGAAGGGAATGAATGTTGAAGATGATGGAGAGGAAGCCCAAACAAACAGGTTGCTTTGATCTGGATGGTGCACTCCTTCAGGCAAGTGGAGAACAGTCTGTCACAATGCTGACTTGACTTCATGGAGACAAGGGATGAGTTACTTGCTGCAGGATTCCAGCTTCTAATCAGCTGTTCTAGCCACAGTATTAATATGGCTGGTTCTGCTCAGGTTCTTGTCAGTTGTCACCTCCAGGATGTTGTTAGTGGGAGATTGAGTGATGATAACAAAAACAGAAATTGCTGGTGAAACTCAGCAGGTCTGGCCGTATCTGTGGAAAGAAAGCAGAGTTAACATTTTAGAGACTGGTGACTCCTCTTAATAACTGATAACAGCTAGGAAAAAGTGGTACTCATTCCAATGATATGAAATTGTAAACTGGGAGGAGGACAAATGTAAAAACTACAAATGAACATTGATCAACCAGTTATCACCCTTTCAATCTGCTTTCAGTTATCAACAAACTTTGAAATTGTCTCCTGTGCACCAAAGATCTAGATCATGAACATCTCTCGGGCAGATGAAGAATCCCAAAAGCAACCTCTGGGGAATTCCGCTGCAGAAAAATTCCAACCTAAAAAATATCCATCGCCCTTAGATTTTGTATCCATGTTGATACTGACCCATTTATTCCGTGAGCTACTTTTCTTTCATGACTAAAAACCAAAAGAACTGTGGATGCTGTAAACCAGGAACGCAAAGAAAGTTGCTGGAAAAGCTCAGCAGGTCTGGCAACATTTGTGAAGGAGAAAACAGAGTTAATGTGTTGGGTCCCCAGAAGGGTCACCGGACCTGAAACGTTAACTCTGTTTTCTTCTTCACAAATGCTGCCAGACCTGCTGAGCTTTTCCAGCAACTTTATTTTTGTTTCTTTCATGACTGTTTGTCTTATAGCCTCATACTGAAAGTCTTTTGAAAATCCATGTACAACACATGAACAGAATTACCCTCATCAACTCTGTTGTATTTTCAATAGATTTCAGCAAGTTAGTTAGAACAGGATTTTCTCTTAAGAAATCCATGCAGGGTCTTCCTAATTAACTCACATTTTTCTATAAGAACAGGAGTAGGCCATTTAACCTCTTGAAAATGCTCCGCCATTCGATAGGATCATGACTGATCGAACACTTCAATGTCTTTTGCTCACGTTATTCCCATAATCTCTTGTGCCATCAGTAATTAGATAGCTATCAATCTCTACTGTAAACATACTCAACCCACGACTTAGGTTCCTGAGTTTTCTCGGGTTGAACAGCCATCAGAGTAAAAATATTTCTCCTTACCTTGGTTCTAAATGGCATCCCCCTTATTTTTAAATTGTGTCCCATGGTTCTAGACTATACAAACAAAGGAAACATCTTACCTGCACCTACCTATCATTTTAAGTATTTTCTATCAAATCTCTCATTTTTCGAAACTCTAGAGAATGTAAGCCCAGATTGCCCAATCTGTCTTCATGAGGACAGCCCTGCCATCCTAGCAGCGAGTCTAATGAACCTCCGTGGCACTGCCCCAAAGCAATAATGTCTTTACTAAGATAAGGAGACCAAAGCTTCTCTCAGTACTCCAGGTGCAGTCTAACCAAGGTCATGTACAACTGAAGGAAGCCTTCACTACTCTTGTACTCAAATCCTCTTCCAATAAAGGTTAACATTCCATAGACCTTCCTTATGTAGGTGCTGCAAGCTGTGTTAGCCTTCTGTGGCTTATTCGCAAGGTCACCTGGATCTCTTTGCACATCTACACTTTCCAATCTCTTCACATTCGAAACACCTTGCAATTTTCAGATTTAATACTCTCGCTGCAACTTTTTAGCCTTTACGTTGAATCTTTTACAGTCACTAACTTCCTTTGTCAGGCGCTATTGCATCTTGAAGCGATGTATAGTTGCTGCAAGCCACTAAGATAGGCAATCGGCGCCGCCTCTTGCTCCCCAGAGGAGCTCGAACAGTTCATCCACTTCACCAACACCTTCCACCCCAACCTTCAGTTCACCTGGGCCATTTCCAGCACATCCCTCACCTTCCTGGATCTCTCAGTCTCCATCTCAGGCAACCAGCTTGTAACTGATGTCCATTTCAAGCCCACCGACTCCCACAGCTACCTAGAATACACCTCCTCCCACCCACCCTCCTGCAAAAATTCCATCCCCTATTCCCAATTCCGCCGCCTCCGCCGCATCTCCTCCCATGATGAGGCGTTCCACTCCCGCACATCCCAGATGTCCAAGTTCTTCAAGGACCGCCCTTGACCGCGTCTCCCGCATTTCCCGCAACACATCCCTCACACCCCGCCCCCGCCGCAACCGCCCAAAAAGGATCCCCCTCATTCTCACACACCACCCCACCAACCTCCGGATACAACGCATCATCCTCCGACACTTCCGCCATCTACAATCCGACCCCACCACCCAAGACATTTTTCCATCCCCACCCCTGTCTGCTTTCCGGAGAGACCACTCTCTCCGTGAATCCCTTGTTCGCTCCACACTGCCCTCCAACCCCACCACACCCGGCACCTTCCCCTGCAACCGCAGGAAATGCGACACTTGCCCCCACACCTCCTCCCTCACCCCTATCCCAGGCCCCAAGATAACTTTCCACATTAAGCAGAGGTTCACCTGCACATCTGCCAATGTGGTATACTGCATCCACTGTACCCGGTGTGACATCCTCTACATTGGGGAAACCAAGCGGAGGCTTGGGGACCGCTTTGCAGAACACCTCTGCTCAGTTCGCAATAAACAACTGCACCTCCCAGTCGCAAACCATTTCCACTCCCCCTCCCATTCTTTCGATGACATGTCCATCATCAGCCTCCTGCAGTGCCACAATGATGCCACCCGAAGGTTGCAGGAACAGCAAATCATATTCCGCTTGGGAACCCTGCAGCCCAATGGTATCAATGTGGACTTCACCAGCTTCAAAATCTCCCCTTGCCCCACCGCATCCCAAAACCAGCCCAGTTCTTCCCCTCCCCCCACTGCACCACACAACCAGCCCAGCTCTTCCCCTCCACCTACTGCATCCCAAAACCAGTCCAACCTGTCTCTGCCTCCCTAACCTGTTCGTCCTGTCACCCATCCCTTCCTCCCACCCCAAGCCGCACCTCCATCTCCTACCTACTAACCTCATCCCACCTCCTTGACCTGTCCGTCTTCCCTAGACTGACCTATCCCCTCCCTACCTCCCCATCTATACTCTCCTCTCCACCTATCTTCTTTTCTCTCCATCTTCAGTCCGCCTCCCCCTCTCTCCCTATTTATTCCAGAACCCTCACCCCATCCCCCTCTCTGATGAATGGTCTAGGCCCGAAACGTCAGCTTTTGTGCTCCTGAGATGCTGCTGGGCCTGCTGTGTTCATCCAGCCTCACATTTAATATCTAAGATAGGCAATGGATGCTCTTTCGATAGCTATGTACTGTAGTGCCTTTTTACTGTATTTTTCCAATCCACTTCAGCCAGTTTGTGCCTCATGCCTCCATAATGTAACATCCTTGCTTCAAATTATCTCATTTAAAGCATAACATTGAATTCTATCGCATTGTGAGTATTCCCTGTGTTATTATATCAATCCCAAATAATTGTTTCAAGAAGCTTTTCCACCTCTGAATTCAAACTGAAATGGTTTGTAATTGCTGGTCTTATCCTTAGAACCTTTTTTGAACAAGGGTGTAATATTTGTAATTCCCCAGTCCACTGAGCTGAGGCAAGTAATTTCGCATGCAGTTTCTCTGCAGTTCTATTCTCACTTCCTTCAGTACCCTTGGATATATTTCATTTTGTCCCAGTAACTTATCAACTGTAATTATCATCAGCCTCTCCAATTCCACTTTCTTTATTAAATTTGAATTTGTCTAGTGACTGCATTTCCTTCTCTATCACTATGTCCTGGGCAGCTTCCTCTTCCTTAACAAAGACAGATAGAACATAGAACAATACAGTACAGAACAGGCCCTTCGGCCCGCGATGTTGCACTGACCTGTGAACTAATCTAAGCTCCTCCCCGTACAATATCCCATCATTATCCATATGCTTATTCAAGGACTGTTTAAATGCCCTGATGTGGCTGAGTTAACTACATTGGCAGGCAGGGCGTTCCACACCCTTACCACTCTGAGTAAAGAACCTGCCTCTGACATCTGTCTTAAATCTATCACCCCTCCATTTGTAGCTATGCCCCCTTGTACAAGCTGAAGTAATCATCCTGGGAAAAAGACTCTCACTGTCCACCCTATCTAATCCTTTGATCATATTGCAAGTCTCTTATTAAATCCCCTCTTAGCCTCCTTCTCTCCAATGAGAACAGACACAAGTCCCTCAGCCTTTCTGCATAGGGCCTGCGCTCCAGACCAGGCAACATCCTGGTAAATCTCCTCTGCACCTTTTCCATGCTTCCACATCCTTCTTGTAATGGGGCGACCAGAACTGTATGCAATATTCCAAGTGCGGCCGCGCTAGCGTTTTGTACAGTTGCAGCATGACATCATGGCTCCGGAACTCAATCCCTCTACCAATAAAACCTAAAACACCATAAGCCTTCATAACAGCACTATCAACCTGGGTGGCAACTTGCAGGGATCTATGTACATGGACACCAAGATCCCTCTGTACATCTACACTACCAAGAATCTTTCCATTGACCCTGTATTCTGCCTTCCTATTATTCCTCCCAAAGTGAATCACCTCACATTTGTCCTTTCAGCCCAATTCTGCAGTTTTTCCAAGTCTCCCTGCAACCTGCAACATTCTTCCACACTGTCCACCACTCCACCGACTTTAGTGTCATCTGCAAACTTACTAACCCGTGCACCAATGCCTGCGTCCAAGTCATTTATAAAAATGACAAACAGCAGCGGCCCCAAAACAGATCCTTGAGGCACACCACTAGTAACCGGACTGCAGGCTGAATATTTTCCATAAACCACCACTCGTTGCCTTCTTACAGAAAGCCAGTTTCTAATCCAAACTGCTAAATCTCCCTCAATCCCGTGCCTCTGTATTTTCTCCAATAGCCTACCATGTGGAACCTTATCAGAGACTTTACCAAAGTCCACGTACACCACGTCAACTGCCCTACCCTCATCCACATGCTTGGTCACCTTCTCAAAAAACTCAATGAGGTTTGTGAGACACGACCTGCCCTTGACAAATCTATGCTGACTATCTCCAATCAAATTGTTGCTTGCTAGATGATTATAAATCCTATCTCTTATAATCCTTTCCAAAATTTTTCTTATAGCAGACATAAGGCTCACAGGTCTATAATTACCTAGGCCATCCCTACTGCCCTTCTTGAACAAGGGCACAACATTTGCAATCTTCCAGTCCTATGGTACTAAACCTGTCGACAATGAGGACTCAAAGATCAAGGCCAAAGGCTCCGCCACCTCCTCCCTAGCTTCTCAGACAATCCTCGGGAAAAATCCCATCCAGCCCAGGGGATTTATCTACCTTCACACCTTCTAGAATTGATAACACCTCCTCCTTACTAACCTTAATCCTTTCAATTCTAGCAGCCCGTAACTCAGACATGTCCTCTACAATATTCTCCTGTTCCTCAGTGAAAACAGATGAGAAATAATCATTTAGCACCTCTCCAGTCTCCACAGGGTCCACACACAACTTCCCACTTCTGTCTTTGACTGGCCCTGTTCCTACCCTAATCATCCTTTAATTCCTCACATACCTATAGAAAGCTTTAGTGTTCTCCTTTATTCTACCTGCCAATGTCTGCTCATGTCCCCTCCTTGCTCTTCCTATCTCTCTCTTTAAATCCTTCCTAGCTAATCTATAACTTTCCATCGCCTCATCTGAACCATTTCTTCTCATCGTCACACAAGCCTCCCTCTTCCGCCTTAACAAGAGATACAATTTCTTTAGTAAGCCACGGTTCCCTTACCTTATCACTTCCTCCCTGCCTGACAGGGACATACCTATCAAGGACACGCAATATCTGTTCCTTAAACCAGCTCCACATTTCGATTGTCCCCATCCCCTGCATTTTGCTACCCCATTCTATGCCTCCTAAGTCTTGCCTAATCGCATTATAATTGCCCTTCCCCCATCTATAACTCTTGCCCTGTGGCATGTTCCTATCCCTTTCATTGCTAAAGTAAACGTAACCGAATTATGGTCACTCTCTCCAAAGTGCTCACCTACCACTGAATCAAACACCTGACCTGGTTCATTACCAAGTACCAGATCCAGTGTGGCCTCCCCTCTTGTCGGCCCTTCGACATACTGAGTCAGGAAACCCTCCTGCACACTTTGGACAAAAAAAGTATCTAAAGGATAAAAGGATCTAAAGTATCATTCAGCTGTGCTGCTATGCATCCTGACTCCCATGTGTAAATTACTTTTTTGATTTCTAATTGATCCTACTCATCCTTTTACAACCCTTTTACTGGTTATATGCCTAAAGAAGTCCTTGGAATTTCTTTTTATTTTAGCTACTTTTTTTTTATAATCCCTTTTTGTTATTTGTATTTGCTTTTTCACTTCTATGCTGAACCTTCTGCATTCAGCTTGGTCCTGGGTTCCACTGACACCTGTCATAAAAATACTTTTTCTTCTTTATCTTAATGTCTGTTTTTCTCATGCTGAGAATCTTAGATGTGTTTACCCTAACTTTCCGTTTTGAAGGAACATACCTGAACTGTGTCTGAAGAATCTCTTGTTTGAAGACTAGAAGAAATTGGAATAGGAGTAGACCATCCATGTTTTGAGTCTGCTTTTTCATTCAGTAGCATCATGACTGATCTGACATTCCTTATGTCCAGTTTTCTGCAATTTCCCCATAACCCTTGATTGCTCTATTGTTCAAGAATCTATCTCTATCTCAGCTTTTAATATACACAAGGACTCTGCCCTCACAGCTGTCTGTGGCAAGGAGTTCCTAAGATTCACAACCCTCTGAGAGAAGAAATTACTCTTCATCTCAGTCCTGAATTGGCACTCTTTTATTCTAAGACTATGCTGTCTGATCCTAGAGCGTCCCATGAGTGGAGAACATTCTCCCAGCATTGACCCTATCAAGCCTCTTAAGAATCGTGTATGTTTCACTGAGATTGCTTTTCGTTCTTCTAAACTTCAGTGAGTAGTGTCCCAAACTGTTTAATGTTTGCTCATAAGACAATTCCTCCTTACCTGGGATTATACATTGAACTTCCTCTGAACTGCTTCCGAAGAAATAGTAACCCATTGTTCAGCTGTTGTTTTTCCCTTCAGCCTTCAGTTCCAGTCAGTCCAATTTAACTTCACATTTACCTACTGAAGTCGGGTCTCCCCAGTGAATTACCTTGGATTGTCCTTTGTCCTTTCTTCACCATCGTCCTAAACCTGATCACACAATGATCACTGCATCCTAAATGACCTCCACGGACACTTGCTCAGCTTGACCCACTGCATTCCCAAGAATCAGGCCTAGTAATAACTTTCTTGTTGGGACTGGGCATTTGCTGATGGGATATTTCACTTGAACAACATCTAGGAACTCATGCACCTCATTGCTGTTTAAACAACATTTATTTGGGTGAAGTCCTCCATTCCATGATCTTTGTACCTTTCTTGCAGATTTATTCTTCCACATCCTCCCCTCTATTTGATAGTCTATAATTTACACCAAGCAATTTAACTGGACCCTTTTGTAATTCTTATTTCTAGCTAAAAAGACTCTGGTCTCTGAGATATCCTCTTACTGCATCACTACATTGCTCTCCTTATCCAATAGTGCCATCCCTCCTCTTTTTCTCTCTTTCCTATCTTTTCTGAACACTTTGCGACCAAGAATATTTGATGTCAGTCCACGAGCCATGTCTGTTGCACCAGCCACAACATCATAATTCTACATGACAGTCTGCACCTGAAACTTATCAACCTTATTAACTGCAGTCTGTGCATTCACATACATACAGTATAATCTCTCACTATATTTCATTTCTTTCTTCCTCTCTGCACCTTTGCTTATTAGCAATGGCCCAATGATATTATTGCTGGACTGCTAATTCAGAGACCCATGTATTGTCTGGGCATCCGGATTCAAATCCCACCAAGGCAAATGGTGGGATTTGAATTCAATAAATATATGGAATTAAGAGTCTAATGACCATTAAACTATTGTCAATTGTCAGAAAACCCTATCTTGTTCACAAATTCCCTGCAGGGAAGGAAATTGACATCCTCACCTGGTCTAGCCTATATGTGACTTCAGACCAACAGCAATGTGATTGACTCTTAACTGCCCTCTGGGCAATTAGGGATGGGCAATAAATCCAGCTTAGTGAGTGACACATACATCCTGTGAATGAATTAAAAAAACCAAATTGTTGGAAAAAGACTCAGCAGCTCTGGTAACATCGATTGGAGAGAATGACTTAACATTTCAAGTCCAGTGACCCTTCTTCAGAACAGATAGTAGCTCTGAAAAACTTAGTATCTAGCTGATGTCAGGAAGTGGAGAAGCAAGGAATAAGCAGATAGGTGGAGATGGGGTGAGATAGAGGAAGAAGGTTAGGCAGACAAGACGGATTGTTGATAGTAAGTCGTGGAGAAGAAAATGGGGACAATGAGTAGTAGTAGCTGTGCTGAAAGCAGCTACACCGTGACAGGGCCGGCGATGTGTGGGTGCGTAAAGGACATGGAAAGAAATGCTTAGGCCCTACAATTACTGAATTCTATTGAATCCTGAAGGCTGCAGGGTCCCCAAGCAGAAGATGGGATACTGTTCTTCCAGCTTTCTCTGAGCTTTGCTAGAGCACTGCAGCAGGCCTGAGACAGAAACGTTGATCAGGGAAAGCAGTGGTGTGTTGAAGCGGCAGGCAACTGGAAGCTCAGGAACAGAGCACTATGGGCAGAGCATAGGTGTTCTGTAAAGCAGTCGCCTAGTCTCTGTTTCGTCTCCCCAAAGTAAATCAGACCACATTGCATGCAGTGAGTACAGTCAACTAAATTGAGTGAACTACAGGTAAATCACTCCTCACCTGGAAGATGAGTCTAAAGCGTTGGGTAGTGAGGAGGGAGGCGATAAGCTGTCATGGTAAAGTTACACCTTCTACAGTTGCACTACATATTCCATAAAAACATTTCTACCAGTTTCTTACATGAGCATGAATTTTATTTTCTATGTTCTTTCATACGATTTTGTTATTACTAAGCCAGTATTTATCATTTGCCCCAGGTTACCATTCAGAAACTGGACATGAGCTGCTTTTTCCAAATATTAGTCTGTGTTGCCAAGATTTTGTTAAGAAGGGTGTTCCAGAATTTCAAGCCAGCAACAGTACTAGAATTATGATGTAGTTCTAATTCAGGATGGTATGTGACTTGGAAGTCTTTGATGAAAAACACTGAAGATGTTTGGGCCGACAATACTACCTGAAGGAACTCGAGCACTGATGCTCTGGAACTGAGATGACTGGCCTTCATCAAGAAAGAGTGTCTTTCTTTGGGGTAGGTACGACCCTGACCAGTGGAGAATTTTCCCTGAATTCCCATTAACAGCAGTTTTGCTCAGACTTCGTCATGCCACAGTTGGGTCAAATGCAGTAACTCTTACCTCACCACTTGAGTTGAACTGTTTGTCCACATTTGAACCAAAGCTACAATGAGATTGGGAGCTGAATAATCCTGGTGGGAAAATTGAGTGTGTGAGCACATCATTGCTGAGCGGGTACAGTTCAGCAGCGATTCCCTTCCATCATTTTCTTGGTGATCAAGAATGGACTGATGAGGTAGTAATGATCTGTATAAAAACTGAAAGAAATGCAGATGCTGTAAATTAGGAACAAAAGCAAAGTTGCTACAAAAGCTCAGCAGGTCTGGCAGCTTCTGTGAAGGAAAAAACAGGTAATGTTTCGAGTCCAGTGACCCTTCCTCAGAACTCAGTGATAATCTGTGTTGGTATGCCTGCTTTTTGGATACATTTTTCACATTGGGCAATTTTCCATACTGTAGGGTAAATGAGTGTTGTAGCTGTACTGGAACATCTTGGCTAAGAGTGCAACAAGTTCTGGAGCACATGTCCAAGATTACAAAGAGATCTTGATCAGTTGGGTCAATGAGTTGAAAAATGACAGATGGGGTTTAATTTGGATAAATGCGAGGCATTGCATTTTGGTAAAACAAACAAGGGCAGGACTTATGCAATTAATGTAGGGTCCTGAATAGACTTGTAGAACAGAGTCCTAGGGGTTCACATACACAGTTCTTTGAAATTTGCATCATGGGTGGTCAGGGCGGTTCAGAAGGTACTTAGCGCACTCATCTTCATTTGCTCAGACCATTGAGTATAGGAGTTGGGACATCATGTTGAGCTTAAGGATGTTGGTGAGGCCTTTTCTGGACTACCATGTGCAGTTCTGGTTGCCCTGCTTTAGGAAAGATATTGTTGAGTTGGAGAGGGTTCAGAAAGGATTTACAAGGTTGTTGCTGGGAATGGATGGTTTGAGTTATATGGGTAGGCTGGGACTTTTTCCCCTGGAGTGTTGGAAGTTGAGGTGTGACCTTATGGAGGTTTATAACATTATGAAGGGCATGTATAAGGTGAATAGCCAAAGTCTTTTTCCTAGGGTGGGTGAGTTCAAAACTAAGGGGCATATTTTTAAGGTGAGAGGAGAAAGTTTTAAAAAGGATACAAGGGGCAACTTTTTACACAGAGGGTGGTTTGTGTGGAATAAACTGCTAGAAGAAGTGGTTGTTGCAGGTACAATTACATCATTTAAAAGACATTTGAACAAGTCCATGAAAAGAACAGTTTGTAAGAATAAGGGCCAAATGCAGGCAAGTTTTGTTTGGGAACATGATTAGCATGGACTTGCTGGACTGAAGTGCCTGTTTCCATGCTGTATGACTCTTTGACTCTTTGCTATTGATGGAAAGTTATCAAGGCCCATACCCTTGCAGTATTCAAAACCTTCAGCCTTTTCTTGATATCATTTGGAGTGATATGAATCGACTGAAACCTGGTGTGTGTGATGCTGGGGACCTCAGGAAGAGGCCGAGATTGATCATCCACTTAGCGTTTCTGGCTGAAGATGAGTGCAAATACTTCAGCCACATGTTTTTCACTGGTGTGCTGGCCTCCCTCATCATTGAGGATGGGGATATTTGTGGAGCTTCCACCTTCAGTGAAGTGTTTTATTGTCCACTGCCCTCAAAACTGGACGTGGCGGGACTAAGGAGTTCAGATCTACTCCTTTGGTTGTGGGATTGCTTAACTCTGTCAGTGACTTGTTATTGCGCTGTTTGGTATGCAGGTAGCCCTCTGTTGTGGCTTCACCAATTTACAACTCGTTTTTAGGCATGCCTGGTGCTGCTCCGGCATGCCCCCCTGCACTGTTCATGTGTTCATCCCCTGGCTTAATTGTAATTGGTGTTCTGCTGGGCCATGAGGTGAAAGGCTGTGTTTAAATACAATTCTGCCTCTGCTGATAGCCCAAAGTGCTTCCTGAATACCCAATTTTGAGTTAATAGGTCTGCTCAAAATCCATCTCCATGGTGTGATACCACACAACAGGATGAAGGGTATCCTCAATGTGAGGATTTCGTCATCTCCACAAAGACCATGTGATTCATTCATATTGGTCATTCCTACCAATACTGTAATGGACAGTATTGTTTCGTTTTAATTCATTCATGTGTTGTGGATTGTGCTAGTTAAGCCAGCATTTATTGCCCATCCCTAATCGCAGTTAAGAGTGCAGTGGTGTGTAGGTCTAAAGACCAGATCAGGGAAGAATGACAGATTTCCTTCTCCAAAGGGCACTAGTGAATGAGTCGGGCTTTTACCAAAGTTGCAGTGGTTACATGGTTGCCATTAGACTAGTCATTCAGTGAGAGCATAGTGGATCTAATAATCGTTGACATACTTTCCTGCCTTTTCCACAGGAAACCAGGATGAGATCGGATAGTTTTTTTCCCTCTTATTGGTTCCCTCAATACCTGCTGCTGGCCCAGCCTAAAGACCCTGTCCTTTAGGGCTCGTCCAGCTCAGGCATTACTGGTGCTACTGAGGCATGCATGGTGATGGACTCTGAAACCCCTCACTCAAAGCCATTCCTGTGCCTTTGCATTACTTTGCTGCATTTTTGGTCTAGCCTGCCAGTGGGATGGAAGGTGATGTGAGGGAGAGTGATAGTGGTGTCTTTAAGGTACAGTTCTGTGAGTATTGACTCTGTTACTTGAACAGTCCGTCGACAGCTTTCCCAATTTTGACACAAGCCCTCAGATATTAGAAAGGTGTGCTTTGCAGGGCTGACAGAGTTGATTATGCCTTTGTCATTTTGGTGCCAGTTTAATTCCTTATTGAACTTTCTGTATTAGTTTGGAATAGCTGAGTAGTTTGCTTCACCATTTAAGAGTCAACCATTTTGCTGTGGATGTGGAGTCTGGATCATAGGCCAGATCAGGTAAGGATGGTAGATTTCCTTCCGTAAAGATTTTTAGAACAATAAAAGACTGTAATAGACAGTGATTTCATGGTCACCGTTGCTGACACTAATTTATAATTCCAGACTTAACAGCTGCCTTGGTGGGAGTTGAATCCATGGCCGCCGAGCATTAATTTGGGCTTCTGGATTTCTACTGCAGTGACAATACCATTACACCACTGCCTTCTCCAAGCAAATAAAAATGATTCACTTAAGAACGTTCCAATGAAACTGCCTGCATTATGTGTAGACAAGGGTTTATGGATTTCCAGTGCCAAGATTTCTATTTCTGAACCACTGTGCCAGTATGTCTGCTAACATGATGATTATGTTAGATGTATGTTTATCTAATAAATAGGTTTGACATTCCAAACTATTTACAACAGTGCCCTGTATGAGTCATTTATTTGAGGTCTTCACATTGATGGCGAGTCCCTGCCAAACTTATTCCTCTCCGTTTTACGTTTTGGTAATTGTCTTTGACAAATAGAGACTGAATATTCCCCATAAACCAAATAGTTTATAACTGCTTTGTTCTGGAAACTAGCAACATAGCATCAATACCTCAGTTTTTCCGAGCACATTACTAGCCAAGGACCTCATTTATGTACTCCTTTTGAAGTCGAGCCTGGTTTTTTTTTATAATTTATTGTTGTAAGAGTTATTATAATTTGGTTTTGAGCTACAGTCATTTTAAATATATTCTTTCTCATTTTAGGCCAAGTAAGTGAATTTGTAGAGAGAAGCAATGTTTTGATCTTCATGAAATGAACTACTGCTTTAATTAGCCTATGCTGAGAGCTGTTTTGAATTATTAACTCATTTGATAGTTGTTGGGCAGTACTTATTGATTTTGCGGTTGGTGATGTACAATTACTCACTTAGTTTGGACCACTTGAAATGTCTGCCTATCTGCCCGCAATTGTTGGGCACGGGTGATCGAATGATGTGGTTTGGGGAAAAGAAATGAGTGAGGCCTTGTAACAAGGGAGATTTGAGATTAACTTGGAAGATGGAGGCGAAGTAAATGGAACAGAGCATCTAACGTATAATGTTTGATCGGCTTAATAAAGTGAAGTGCAAAAACTTAGACTGCACCCGAATGTATCTGTTCAAGCCTGCTGTATTAGGTATAAAAACATCAAATGCTGGAAAGATTCAGCTAGTCTGGAAGAAATGGAGAGGCAAAGTTAATGCATTAGACTAGATTCCCTACAGTGTGGAAACAGGCCCTTCGGCCCAACAAGTCCACACTGCTCCTTGAAGCATCCCACCCAGACCCATTCCCCTACAACCCTGAACACTACGGGCAATTTAGCATCGCCGATCCACCTAGCCTGCACTTCTTTGGATTGTGGGAGGAAACTGGAGCACCTGGAGGAAACCCATGCAGACATGGGGAGAATGTGCAAACTCCACACAGACAGTCGCCCGAGGCTGGAATGGAATCCAGGTCCCTGGCACTGTGAGGCTGCAGTGCTAACCACTGAGCCACTGTGCCGTCCCAAAGGTCTGTGACCTTTCATCAAAACATCAGGTCACAGACCTGAAACCTAACTATCTTTCTGTTTCCAGAAGGGCTGTCTTTCTTGTAGAGTTCTTCTCTGTTTATTTCAGATTTTTCATGGGAAATGATGGATGAGCAATAAATGCTGGCCAACCAGTGATACCTATATTCCACAAATGAATTTTAAAAAATTTCCAACGTCTGCAGTGTATTGCCTTTGTATTGCTTTTTAAAAGAAAAGAATTGTTTTAATCAGGTACCTAATTTCAGAGTAATTTGGAGTAATGTTGTTTTCTTTTTTCCCTTCCACTGGTATAAATCAACAGGAACGCTAGTCCTACCGGACTGGTCCTTACTGCTTGGGTAGCAGCTGTGTACAAGGTTGCAATTCTGATTGAAAGGTAGGTCTTGTATTATCTAGTTTGAATTAATGTCCATAGCTGTATTTTCCTGGTATGTCCATTGCATATGTTTATATTTCAATGTACTTCTGAATAAAGTGTTGCCAAATGTGTAAATTAACTACTGTTAAAGTATATTTTAGACAGTCCCAGTATTCAGGTCAATCTATAGCATTATATTCATCTTCATTTATTTACATCCATGAAGAGGATTTTACACCTTTACTTCATACTAATGGTGCTGCTGTTCCTTTTTGTGCCAGTTTACTTCCGAAGATGGTTCCTTTTTAAAAAGATATTTAGTCTATGTGGTGTAAATAAACCCAAAACTGTTTGGAAGGAACTTCCAGGATTTTGATCTAACATCATTGAATGAATGCTGATGTATTTCCAAGTTAGGATGATGGGTGGTTTGGAGAGGAACTTTCAGTGGGGTGGTCCTATTTGTTTGCCGCTCTTATCCTTCTATTTGGCAGAAGTCATGAGTTTAGAAGGTGCTGTCTGAGGAGCCTTGGATGAATTTCTGCAGTGTGTCTTGTTTATGGTGCTCACCACTGCTATTGAGTGTCAGTGGTGGACAGACTGGATGTTTAAGCTGATGAATAGGATGTTGATTATGTAACTGTCTTGTCCTGGATGGTATTTTGGAGCTGCACTCATCCAGACAACTGAAGAGTATTCCATCTCATGTAGTTGTGCAGATGATGACAGGCTTTAATTAGACAGGAGGTGAGTTAGTCATTGTAGTAAAAACAGAAAATGCTAAGAAACTCAGCATGTCTGGCAGCACCTGGACGGAAAGCAGAGTTAACCTAGAACATTGAACAGTACAGGCTCTTTGCCCCACGAATTTGTGCTGACATATTACCCGACTAAGATCAATCTACCCTGCATACCCTACATTTTACTATCCTTCATATGTCTACCGAAGAGTTGTTTAAAAGTCTCTAAAGTATCTGACTCCACTACCATTGCCAACAGCGCATTCTACACGCCTACCCCTCTGTGTGAAGAACCTACCTCTGACATCTCCCCATACCTTCCTCTAGTCACCTTAAAATTATGCCCTCTTGTAATAGTCGTTTCCACCCTGTCTCTATCTGTGCGTCGTCATCTTGTAAACCTCTATCGAGTCATTGCTCATCTTCCTTTACTCCAATGAAGAAAGCTCTAGCTCCCTCAACCTCTCCGCATGAGACCTGCCCTCCAGTCCCAGCAGCAACCTGGTAAATCTCCTCTGCACCCTCTCAAAAGCTTTCACATCTTTCCTGTAATGAGGTGACTGGCTCGGAACACTATTCCAAATGTGGTCTAACAGAGTTTTATAGAGCTGTAGCATAACCTCACAGCTCTTAAACTCAATTCCCCTGCCAATGAAAGCTAACACACCCTACGTCTTCTTTACAACCCTATCAACTTGGGTTGCAACTTTGAGGGATCTATGTACGTGGACCCCAAGATCCCTCTGTTCCGTCCACACTGCCTAGAATCCTGCCATTACCCTTGTATTCTGCATTCAAATTCGACCTTCCAAAACTTTTCTGGGTTGAATTCCTTCTGCCACTTCTTTGCCCAGCTCTGCATCCTGTCAATGTCCCATTGCAACCTACAACAGCCCTCCACGCTGTCAACAATTCCACCAATCTTCGTTTTATCGGCAACCTTACTAACGCACCCTTCCGCTTCCTCATCCAAGTCGTTTATAAAGATCACAAAGAGCAGAGGTCCCAAAACAGATCCCTGCGGCACACCACTGGTCACTGAGCTCCAGGGTGAATACTTGCCATCAACTGCTGCCCTCTGTCTTCTATTGGACAGCCAGTTTTATATCCGGACAGGCAGATTTCCCAGAATCCCATGCCTCCTTACTTTCTGAATGAACCTACCATGTGGAACCTTATCGAATGCTTTGCTAAAATCTATATACACCACATCCACTGCGCTACCTTCATCAATGTGTTTTTTTAGATCCTCAAAGAATTCAATAAGGCTCGTGAGGCATGACCTGCCCTTCACAAAGCCATGCTGATGATTTCTAATCAAACTGTGCTTTTCCAAATAATCATACATACTATTTCTCAGAATCCTGTGCAATAATTTGCCCACCACAGAACTTACAACAGTACAGCGCAGAACAGGCCCTTCAGCCCTCGATGTTGTGCCGACCTGTGAACTAATCTAAGCCCATCCCCCTACACAGAAGTAAGACTGATTGGTCTGTAATTTCAGGATTACCTCTGTTCCCTTTCTTGAACAAGGAAATAATATTTGCTACTCTCTAATCTTCTGGCGCTACTCCAGTGGACAGTGGGGATGCAAAGATCATTGCCAAAGGGGCAGCAATCTCTTCCCTCGCTTCCCATAGTAACCTTGGGTTTATCCCGTCTGGCCCGGGGAACTTGTCTATCCTCATGTTTTTCAAAATTACTAGCACATCCTCCTTTCTAACAACAACCTGTTGGAGCATATTTGCCTGTTTCATGCCATCCTCACAAACGTCAAGGCCCCTCTCACGGGTGAATACTGAAGCAAAGTATTCATTAAGGACTGCCCCTACCTCCTCTGACTCTGCACACAAGTTCCCTACACTATCCCTGATTGGCCCTGCCCTCACTGGCCATCCTCTTGTTCCTCACATAAGTATAGAAAGTCTTGGAGTTTTCCCTGATCCTACCAGCCAAGGTTTTCTCATACCCCCTTCTAGCTCTCCTAAGTCCATTCTTCAGTTCCTTCTGGGCTACCTTGTAGATCTCTAGAGCCCTATCCAGTCCTTGCTTCCTCAACCTTAAATAAGCTTCCTTCTTCCTCTTGACTAAGTGTTCAACATGTCATGTCATCCAAGGTTCCTCACCTTACCATCCTTTCCTTGCATCTATGAGACAAACCTATCTAGTACCTGTAGCAACTGCCACCTAAACAACCTCCACACTTCTATTGTGCATTTCCCTGAGAACATCTGATCCCAATTGTTTCATCGTAATTCTTGCCTAATAGCATTGTAATTAACATATCGAGTCTAGTGACCCTTCTTCAGAACAGGAGATGGTGATGCTTTGATTCAGTGACAGTAAATTCATTGACTGTTAGGGAGAAGTGGTTAGATTCTCTGTTGTCAGAGATTCTGATTTCTGATACTTTTGAAACTTGAATGTTATTTGCCATTTATCAGTGTAAAACTGAATGGTCTAGTTTGAGCTATGTGTGACCACAAACTACTCCAGTGTCAAACATTTAGTATGTACCATTATTTAGTAATAGGAAACAGTGCTGAATATTCTACAATCATTACTCAATATCCCCACCTCTGACCTAATAATGGAGGGAAGGCCAGTGACGAAGCAGCTGAAGATGGTTGGGCCTAAGACGCTACCCTGAGGAACTCATGCAGAGACATTTCAAGCTGAGATGACTGACCTCCAACAACTGATTAAGTGTAGACCAAATCTGTGCTTTTCATACCAGTCTTGCAGCCAAGTCGAATGGGAGAGATTTCCACTTTAAAAACATGAGTATCTACAGGCATTTTAACATTCTGATAAAGGGTCTTGGAGCAGCAGTAATGAAAAGGAGTCTTTTGGTGTTTGTTTGCTCCTCCCTCTCTTTTGCTTTAACTGCCCACTGAGCCATCAGAGGCTTGGAGTCCACAATCCCCTAACCCGACAGAAGAGTTTTGATTGAGGCATGCCTTCTGTATGAATCTAGTCCATTCTGCTGCTGTTGACAGGAGTATTATGCACTTGTGACTCAGGTTTTCAACTCTGGCTGAACATATTTCTGGTCGTGTGCTCCTGCCACCAATTCTCTCGTCCAGTCAAACAATATTTGCTTACATCTCCAGTGTTCTTATAGTTAATGACCAAGAGTAATTAAATGGTACATTGAAAGAATTCACATTGTTCTTTCAATGCTTCCAAGATTTTTCTCCTTGTTTGTCTACAACAATGTCCATGAAACTGATATTTAAACCTGCAGTTTCTCTGGCAATCCTAGACTCTTTTATTGTGAAAGTGCTTTCACTTTGGTTTCAAAGGCAAGTTCTTTATTAAAAACTGAATTTGTGAATTGGTAACATTTTTTTGATGTGATGTTGCGTTTTGAATTGTCTTTGTGTGTAAGTCACTCTGACTGTTTTAATTTTTGACCTAGATACTATACTCATTTAGAATTAAAAACAAAATCCAACTGCCTCAGTGGTTCGCACACTTCTGCAGTCAGTGACTCAGCTGTACCTAACAAAAGGGTTTCACTGGGTTGACATTGGCTGAAATGAAAATAAGTTTCATCACCCTGTTTTAAGGAGGGGGACGATTTGGCCAGAGTGCCTCCTACCAGCAACCCCTGGTGGAAGCGTTTGTCTGTGGACGTCAATCAAGGACAGTTCAGGTTGAACTTTCAATGGCAAATAGTCTGCCAGCATTTGTAACATAATGAAGGAATCTCTTCAGTGTGCAAGCAGGCCATTTGGCCCATCGTGTTCACACTGACCTTCCAAAGAACATCCCACCCTCCAACCCTCTCCCTGTAATCCTGCACTTTCCATGGCTAATCCATCTAACCCGCACATCCCTGGCCACTGGACAACTTAGCACAGCCAGTCCAACTAATCTGTACATCTTTGGGCTGTGAGAGGAAACCAGACCACTGGGGGCAAACCTATGCAGACATGGAGATGATGTGCAAACTCCACACAGACAGTCGCCTGAGGCTGGGATTGAGCCTGGGTCCGTGGCACTGTGAGGCTGCAGTGCTAACCACTGAGCCACTGTGCCGCTCCACCTCAGTGTGCATGTAAATAACTGTCTGGTCATGGTACAAAATGGCAACTCTCAGTCAGGAAGGTGTATTTCAAAATAAGGAAAGAATTGGCAAGGGATAAAATGTTGCTCAGCAATGTAAAATACTAAACTATACATCAATTTGCTTTCTTTTTTTGAATTATTTTGTTAGTTGCTATAACATGGCGTAATGGGAATTTAAGTGACCAGTACAAAATTCCAGAAGATATTTTGAGAAAAGCTTTAAGCATCTTCTTATATAAAACCAACACAGTCCATTATTGACACATTACAATTTTACCTTTTGACTGTTCTTGGGAATGCCATTTTTGCCTCTTGGCGCTATTCTTGTTAAGTGAGGATCAACAGCATGATACAAACTTTTGGCCAGAATACATGAGTACAGCTACACAAACAGCATTTTCAGTTTCAGCTGCACATTAATCTAACAGTCTTGTCTCTTTCTTGTAAACGTCAGCCCATTCACAGATGAAGTATATCGTCAAAAAGAAAAAGTTATGAAGGAGAATTAAATGGATGGGACATCTTGGCAAGATCTAATTGGATTCAGTTGGATTCCTCATTTTATTCAATTTGGAGCTGCACTGCTTTGTGAAAGAGTTCTTTTATTTAGTTATGATGTTCTACTAATAAAGGCCCGTTTAAATATAGTTAATTAAAGTTCTGTTGCCAACATTGAAGGGTGAACTCAACAATTTTTTTAATGCTAACAGGAGTGCTAGGATATTTCATACAATGCAAAGTAATGATGGTCTCATTCGTATTGCCAATGGATTAACATTGAATTGTTTGGCATGACTTCATTGGAAATGTACATATAAATGGTACTGTCTCAATACCAATAAGCTAAGATCTGGACAGACGGTTAAAACCCAAAATATCCAATCACATCATTCCATTAATTAAACTAATTCTCTCAAACTAGATTGTCTAATCTTGCTATATTAGTGATAAATTTGCACAAACATTTCTTGCTGCTATGCTAATGATCTCATTAATTCCTTCTGATTTAGTGTTGCCTTCACACTTGATAACGTAATGGTAGCACTGTAAGACTGATTTTTAACAATATGTTTCTTTTTGACAGCTGGCAAGATTGGAACCGTTCATAGAAATTGGATTTGTCATTTCTATTAATCTACTCTGCAGGCTTGCAGCAAGACAGTGCATATTGTTATGAATCCTTGCAGGGCACAGCATAAAAGACCACATCACCTACTGAATTCTGTTATTTTTACATTAGAACACAGTACTGATCAAAAATATTGCACAGTTAGCATTTCCGATCATTTTATTTTGTAAACTCTTGCCTGCTATTGACTTTTGTGCAAACCTGCTTGATATAAAAATATTACAGCACTGCCAAGATGTGCTCTAACGGAGCGTAATTTGAACGATGATATCTCAAATATAGATCAAATTGTATTCTGTATTAATGGATGAGAAAAATATGTATTTTCGTATACAATAGAATATGTTTCCAGTGTCTTTGTCTGAGCCATCACCATGAAAATCATTTTGTAGCCATGTATTCTGGAGAGTTCCAAATTCAATTCCTGGCCTGCACTGATTTAGTTGATATCAGTGGATTATACTTGGTGTCGGTGCCTCTCAGCCGAGGTGGGCAAAATCACTTTGGGCTCTGGTTCCCTGCTTACAATCAATGACTCTCTGAAATATGAACAAGTATCGTTTTGAGTGAGGACCAGATTTAATGGCTCTTACAGTCAAATTGTCTGCTGAAATGGAATGTTTTGGCTTACAAATGAAGAATATCTGTTTGAACAATGTATTGTAAGAGCCTTTGCAAAATGGATGAAAGGGAAAAACATTTAAACAGTAAGGCGAGAAAAAGGATTTCTGCTGTGTGTAGTAACATTGTAAAACAGCTTTTTGGTGTACATGCATACATTGCAGTTAGTTATGAAAAACAGGAATCCTTTCCAGTAGTATTATATAAGATTTAAATGGAGGTATTGTGTTTTTTACTCTGACTGATAGTTGAAGCAGGCAGTGTCCTTTAAATGTATGGGCTAAGCCCCAGTTATGTCATTACAGTCTAGGACTTATTTTTACCCAAGGGTAAAGGGCAAAGAGTAGTGGTGGCTTCTCCCCAAAACCAAACTTTACAGAGTCCAGATCCAGGGCTAAAAGTGACTGTGGTGACTCTACACCTTTAATGTTTTCCATGTTTCCCAGTGAACCAACTGAAGCAGGATTGATGCTCCAAGCTGTACAGGGAAACCTGACATCTCAGGCCTGAGGTTGACTCACTACCCATCACAATCCCCTCCCTAAATCTGCCGAAGCACTTGGAGACGGTAGGGAAGGCAGATGCTGGAAACTAGAAATCAATAAATGTGGAAATGGAAAAGACACCTTGTCCTGATGAAGGGTTTTGGCCCAAAACATTGACTTTACTGCTCCTCGGAAGCTGTCCGACCAGCTGTGCTTTTCCAGCTCCACATTTACTGCCAATGCACTTGCCAGTGCTCCAGTTTCTTCATAGCAGCCTCTGAGCTGCCTGATTTTAACAGGGACCTCTGTAAGCAATATGAGATAATCAGATCTTGAAACTAGATTATAGCCAAGATGCCCAAAGGTTTGAGAAGATTTTTGTTTTTAGAGTAAATGAGATATTCTCGGTGTATTAGTAATCAGTTGTATGCCACCTGTGTCACATCAGTTCATCAGCACAACACAAAATTTTAAAATGATTTTCATCTTCCAAAAACATTTCTTGCTTTCTGGCAATACAACAGGCTGCTGGAGTGATGTGGGAAAGGAGTCTAACTTCAGTGCCCTGCTCTTTTTAAAAAAAAATTGTGGAGGTCAGTGCGACCAGTCCAAAACACTTTTTTTTGCTGCAGTTTCTGATGTTTACTTGCAACTGATTATATAGCCTTTTAAATTGTGTGTGTTTTTTTCTTTTGAAAGGATAAGGGTAATTTGTACAAGAATAATTGTTGCTCTATATTTTATTTGGACCATTTATTTCACATGGTGAGTCCAACCCTGCCTTTGCTACTCTTCAGTGTGGTACAGGGACAGCAGTGCTACGTAACAGTAGACACTGCCACTTCAGCTAGCCATCATTAGCAAACTCAAATCAAACTAAATGTAAAAGGACAAATGTAAAAACCAAAAGAACTGCAGATGCTAGAAACCCGAAACAAGAACAGAAATTGCTGGAAAAGCTCAGCAGCGTCTGTGGAGAGAAATCAGTTAACGTTTTGGGTCCAGTGACCGTTCCTTAGAACAGGACAAATGTTCCCTCTTCCCATCAAAGGGGAAGAAATGTTTCAGTTATTGCTATCACACTAAAAAAAGTTGGAGAGAATTTACTGTAATTTGAATAATCTCAAATCCTCTCCTACCTTAACATGAGCCATACCTTAGGGCTTCAGATTGGTATGACAGGTCGGCACAACATCGAGGGCCGAAGGGCCTGTACTGTGCTGTAATGTTCTATGTTCTAAGATCTGTTTGAGAGGAGGAAAGCTGAAGAAAACCACACTTGACCCTGAGTGACCACTAATTGAACTCTGAAAGCAAGGAAATAATTACAGACTGCTAACTATGTTACAAAAGCAAATTTTCTGTGCAATTTTGAATTTGAAATTGGTGGCACAGTAAAACATTTCCTACTGTGTTCCTTATTACTGTGTTTGTGATTTGTTGCCTCACACAACAGTGTAATTGTTTGGTTACCATTCAACTGACTTATAAAGTTAAGTATTAGGGCTATCCAGAAGGGAAAGTAGTCATTGCAGCAGAATAAGGTGGCATTGCACATTGAGGCCATGAAGTCCTGACGTATCTGACTCAGCAGGCATTACTAAACACGCTGAAATTTCCTTGAAATAATAAAGCCTGCACCCCAACTAACCCCACTGCTACCACCATGTGCACCTGGTAACAGCTAACACCCAACACCTAGCAGCTCTGGAGCTGGCATTCTCCTCCGTGATCTGACACAGGATCCTAAGCCCAACATCCCCAAGGCCTGCACCCTTCCCCCCCCGCCCCCAAACCAGAATATCCACTTGCACTGAACTGATCCCAGCCTGACAAATGCTCCTGTTCAATGCTTAAGCATTCATCCACTTACCTTGCAACTTGCATCCCGTACCCTTCACTTACATGACATCTTACCCAACCCTACCCATCTACTATCGTACCCCCTACTTCATCATTCATCTGGCACCCTATCTCCCTGACCTAAAAGCCATGCTACCTCCCCAACCTACCTGGCACCCTAATCCCCTCTCTGCCACCACCATTTCTCTCTCACAGTTACCTTCTCTCAGCAGCTTTTAAGTTGGCTACAGGATCTTTAAAACATAGAACATGGCACTTATTGTTAAAAAAAGTGGCCGGGTTTCCTCCTTGATCCTCTCTGTTCCTATCTTTGTGGATTCCTGGATTTGTCTGTGTCACTTTAAGAGCGGAGTCTCCTTGCCATGAAATTGGGACGGAAACCTTCTTTAAAACAGAAGTGCCCTGTAGCTATTGCATATTCCAGTGACAGCAAACAAAGTTCCATGTCGCCGTTCCAGCTAATTATATTCCCATCAATCTATTCTCAAACACCAACAAAATGACGCAAGTTGTCCTCAACAGATCTGTTATGCTGCTCATATTGACATTTTCAACAATGCTCAGTTTGGGTTCATGATGAGTGCTTCACTCCAGCCCTTTTTACAGATTTGGACTATAGGTTTTTTTATCAGAAAAGAAATGAATTCCAGAGGTCATGTTGACAGCAGCTTCCCTTCACAGCAAGGCAGCAGTTAAGCCTGAAAATTGGAGTACTTCCACTCACCAAAGTCATCTGTAGCATAATGGAAAATGATTGACATTGTTGGAGTTGTGCAACCAATGGAACCAATCAGTAGGTAACCTGTAATTGAAATCAGTTTCATTCATTTGCAGATGTGGGTTTGCTGGCTAGGCCAGCATTTATTCCTACCCCTAATTACCCAGAAAGCAGCTAAGAGTCAATCACATCACACTGGATCTGGAGTCACATGTAAATCAGATCAGGTAAAGATAACTGATTTCTTTCCATTCAGGAGTAAGAGATAATGGGAACTGCACATGCTGGAGAATCTGAGGTAACAAAGTGTGGAGCTGGATGAACACAGCAGGCCAAGCAACATCATGGCCTGCTGTGTTCATCCAGCTCCACACTTTGTTATCTCCTTCCATTCAGGACATCACTGAAGCAGATGGGTTTTTATTCTGACAATCAGCAATGGTTGCATTAGTCATCGTTAGACTCTTAATTTCAGAATTTTTAAAAATTCATTTCCCCTATCTGCCATGGTGGGATTTGAACCTGGACTATTACCTGGGCCTATGGATTAATAAGCTAGCAATAATACCACCAGGCAATCACCTATCATGATATCGTTTGCTGTTCCCAGGGTTTTGTGAAAATCAGTCCATTTCTGAGCTAAGATTTTACATTTGTTCAATTTATTCATGGGATATGGGTGTCACTGGCAATGCCTGCTTTTGTTGCTCACTCCCAGATAACTGCTGTAGTGGAATTTGAACCGATTTCCATTGTGCCGCCATCTGCTTCAAAGATAAATTGAGTCTGGTATGAGCAGCGATTGCCCAGCGCTGACCTGTACCCTTTCTGATTGAAAACATCTCTCAGATGCTGCTGTTTAAAACAGCTGGTTTCCAGTTAATATTTAATCTACAGCTGATTGTTTAATTGACATTACATGAAGATTTTGCTATGTAAATATACAGTTGCTTGAACTTGCTGTTGACCCGTCTTAATACACCCTCAAAAAAACCTCTGTACAAACAAGTCATCCATTCACTTTACTGCTGCTCAGTGATGAATCTCCCTGAAGTGTATTGACCTTAATGCAATGTAATTCTGGTTGTAACTTTGTTTTGAGCTACCTCAAATATTATTGTGTTGTAATTGCTGTGTATTGCTTTCTGGACTGAAAGTGTTAAACTTGGAAAGGAAACCAGTGGTGCCAGGGGAAACAGTCTGGCCGTTAGGACACTACATAGGCCTTGGGAGGCGACACAACTTTTCCAGGCAGGGATCCAGTTGGATCAGATCATGGAAGTACACACTGATCTATCAGTGCTTTTTACTGGTTAAGCGAAGTACATTTTTGTAAAAGCAGTTTACACAAAGAGCAGATATCAGAGAATCAGTTTAGTAACAAATTAGTGACAAATGCTTGATATTGAAAATTCCTCGGCCCTGAGCCAAAGTATATTAAAGAAGTGAGTCTGGAATCAAGGAAGGAGTGTTTCTCCCCCCTACCTCACCACCAATACAAGAGTTCTTCAGAGGTCGGAAGGTTAGGCTCTTTGACGCATCAGTGTAAAATTAAGTTCATTATGCAGGTAATCTATGATTTATGTTACCTGGAAGCAGTTAATGCCTATACTGCATCCAAAACCGTTGAGTGCTTTCTTCAATAAAGATGTTTCACCTTGATCAATGTGACATTCAACTGTAATATGAATGCATCACTGCTAACGTTTCAAGCACCATCTTTCATTGTGTCATGACAAAGGATTTTGTAATCAGTGAGCTCACACATGCACACACCTTTATTAATGAATCAAATGTTACAAACACGAAAATTGCATGTCGAAGAATTGATGTGAACCCATAAATTGTACACAGGAAATTTATGCGAAATATGAACAGCATGCAGGAATCCAAAATGCACACAAAAAAAATTAGAGGCTTTGAGGATATTTCGACATACCCTGTGGGTTTTACACTGTTAATCTAATCCAACTAATTGGTATGTGTTGGTGTTTGGGAGTGAGAACTTAATTGCTATTTTAAATAAATCATTCTCATGAATGTAAACCTCAGTGAAAGTGATCATAATGAATGTTTAACTTAGTCTAGAAAATTAATCAAAGATTTATTTGTATATTCTAATGAACAACAAATAGAGGTGCAGCCTGGTGAAACCTATTTTTCATAAAATTATGGTAGATTTTAATTAAAGTATCAGGGTAAGAATTGTTAATACAGTGGATGATACATAATTTATCAATGTTTTCCAAGCAGCCAATGAACATGAATCCAGTGGAACAAAGTTTTGGGAAATTGGCATAGCATCATAATTGAAACACTTTTCAAGTTCTGAAGATGTGTACCATGTTAACATAGAGATAGTAGGAACTGCTGAGATAACACTGTGAGTAGCTGGTTGAACACAGCAGGCCAAGCAGCATCAGAGGAGCAGGAAAGTTTGATGTTGTGTGATACCATTTCTGAAGAAGGGTCTTGACCAGAAACGTCAAACTTTCTTGCTCCTCTGATGCTGTTTGGCCTGCTGTGTTCATCCAGCTTCTCACAGTGTTACTATGTTAACATATTTTGTTATCCCAGCCATATGTTGCAGTAAGAGGTCCATAAACTCCGTTTCAGATTCTATGTAGCTGACATAATCACACCAATGTACAAGTGTGTGTTTATATGCTTTCAAAGGGTAAACTCCCACAAGGAATCTTGGGATATATGAACAAGGGAAGGACAGCCTGTCCCTTGAGTCAGTTCATTTAAACCATGGCTGATCTGCGTCTTAACCTTATCTACCCAACTGAGCTCCATAATTCTTAATACCCTTGCACTATGACTGGACAGTGGAAAAAGCTGCAGAACCAAAGTCCCTAAACTTCGAAGAAACATGAAAAGATTTACAGCACAGAAGGGGACCGTATTGTCCATTTTGTTTATTAATAGTGATCCAACTGAAGCCATCTTCTAGTTCTTGATCCAGAAGCCGTGTATGTAACAGCACTGCCAGCACGCATCCTTTTTGTTTTAAAATGCATTGATGGTTTCTGCCTTTACCACACCGGCAGGTTGTGATTTCTGCATTCTCAGTGGAAACATTTCTCCTCTACTCCACTTTAAGCCTATTACTTCAAACTTTTGTCCCAGGGTATTATCTCTCAATGAGAACAATAATCCACTCTGCCCGGGAACCTCTATTATGTGCATTTGAATTAACTCTCCCCTCAGTTTATTCTCTTCCAAAGAAAACCATTCTTGTCTGCCCAATCTTGCCTCTGAGAAAAATTCTCCATTCCTGGCATCATGTAATTTACCACCTTTGGGAGATGTCACATCTTTCCTGTAATGACATGACCATGCAGTACTCCAGCTGCAGTCTAACTGGTGTTTTATTCAGTTCTTTAAGTTTCTTTCAGTTCTTTCTAAAACCTCCTGGGTTTTATACTGTATGCCTTGGTCAGTAAAGAAAATTATCTTTTATACTGCCTTAATCACCTTATCTGCTTGTTGTATTCCCATCAGGAGTGTGTGGACTTGCATCCAAATTCCTTTTGTTCATCAATACTTTTCAGACTCCTACCAATATGCAGCCGTTAGCTTCTTTGCCCTCCCCAAATGCATTAGCTCAGACATTTTTAAATTGAATTCCATCCACCAGTTTTCTGTCCACTGCCATCTTTCTGCAGATCACAGCTGTCATCGTCTTTTGTCGTCATCTACAGACCTTTTTAATTATTCCCATTTCCTTTAAGTCCAGTTCATTCATTTTTGAAGCAAACAGCAAGGGATCCAGTCCCGAGAGCATCAAAAACCTATTAGATACAGTCTTCCAGACACACAATGCACCCATCAACCTTTGCATTATGCTTCTCAACC
Organism: Stegostoma tigrinum; assembly: GCF_030684315.1. Lineage (NCBI taxonomy): Eukaryota > Metazoa > Chordata > Chondrichthyes > Orectolobiformes > Stegostomatidae > Stegostoma > Stegostoma tigrinum. The sequence goes on along the minus strand of NC_081376.1, from coordinate 2,943,904 downwards.
AATGTTAGATCCAATTGGCTCCATGGACCCTGGAACTGTTCAATTTTCTGACTAATCTGTGAGATGGAACCTCGTCATATACTGTCTAAGATCCATGTAGGCTAAATGGCGGGGGTAGGGGGTGGTTGCGGTGGTGGTTGTAACCAGTGCAGTATGCCAATAAGTAAAATGATAAGAACATAGAACAGTTCAGTACAGGTCCTTCAGCCAATGATGTTGTGCCGAACTTTTACCCTAAACCTAAGGTCTGTCTAACCTTCTAAACTACTTCATGTGATCATCCATATGCCCATCTAAAGGCTGCTTAAATGCCCCTATTGAGGCCGACTCCACTACTCTCTCTGGCAATGCATTCCACGCCCCAACCACTCTCTGAATAAAGCACCTACCTCCTTTCACTTTAAAACTATGTTCCCTCGTAAAAGCTACCTCCACCCTAGGAAAAAGTCTCTGGCTAACTATCTATACCTCTGATCAAGTCATCGCTCATCCTTCGTCATTCTAAAGAGAAAACCCTAGCTCTTTCAACCTTTCCTCTTAAGACCTTCACTCCATTCCAGGCAACATCCTGGTAAATCTCCTCTGTAACTTTTCTAACGCTTCCACATCTTTCCTGTAATGAGGTGACCAGAACTGGACACAATACTCCAGATGTGGCCGAACCAGGGTTTTGTATGGCTGGAACATAACTTCACGGCTCTCGAACTCAATCCCTCTACTAATGAAAACAAGCACACCATACGCCTTTTTTACAACTCTATCCACCTGGGTGACAGCTGTCAGGGAACTGTGGACATGAATCCCAAGATCTCTCTGCTCCCCCACACTGCCTAGAATCTTGCCATTAACCCTGTATTCTGCTTTCAAATTTGTCCTTCCAAAATGAATCGTCTCACACATTTCAGGGTTAAACTCCATCTGCCACTTCTCAGCGCAGCTAAACATCCTATCAATGTCCCTTTGTAATCTAGAACAGCCCTCTGCACTATCCACAACTTGACCCACCTTTGTTTCGTCCGTGAATTTACTAATCCACCCTTCCACTACATCCAAATCATTTACAAAACTCACAAATAGAGGAGGACTCGGGACAGATCTTTGTAACACCACTCATAACTGAGCACCATGCTGAATATTTTCTGTCCACTATCACCCTTTGTCTTCTAAGGGTCAACCAATTTTGAATTCAATCTGCCACATTTCCCCCATCCCATGCCTCTTCACCTTCTGCATGAGCCAACAATGGGGAACGTTATCACATGCCTTACTTAAATCCATGTATACCACATCCACTGCTCTACCTACATCCACATGTTTGGTCACCTCTTCAAAGAATTCAATAAGGTTTGTGAGGCATGATCTACACCTCACAAATCCATGCTGACTATCATGAATCAAACTGTGCCTTTCCAAGTGATCATAAATCCTGTCTCTCAGAGCCCTTTCCAATAATTTGCCCACCACTGACATAAGACTAACTGGCCTGTAATTTCCGGTGTTATCCCTGTTCCCTTTTTTGAACAAGAGAATGAGGTTTGCCTCACTCCAATCTTTCAGCACTATACCTGTGGACAGTGAGGATGAAAAGTTGAAAGTTTTGATGAAAGGTTTTTCATCACGCCCCCTCTAACTCTGCTGCCACTTCGCTTGAATCTATGACCCCTGGTTTTTGAACTCTCTGTCAAAGGAAAGGGGTTCCTCTTGTCTACTCTATCTCTGTTCTTCACAATTTTGTATACCTCAATCATGTCACTCCTCAGCCTTCTCTCTTCCAGACTGAACCTACAACAAAAATATCAATCCTCAGGCACCATCTTTACTGTTGGGCTGATACTGTGCCACCATCTGCACTGGTCCAACCGACATCAGTCGTTTCTTTCACCACAGGATCCATCTCATTTATGTTGCCGTGATGCTCTTCAGCTACTGTTTTGCTGCTGCCAGTGCGGAAGCCAACCAACAATGAAATCACTGATCCTCAAATGCAATCTTTTACGGCTGGGCATACCGCATTGATGTCTCCTCTGCCGAACGTAGCAGCAATCAATTCTAGGTCCTGTGCTTGTTCTGGAGATGTAAGTAGGGGTTCACTCTCCTCCATGCCCTGAGCCTGTTCAAGGACCATGGTAGGCCCACCTAAGGACCCCACCTTGGGCCCAGATCAAGACAGCTCAAGATCTGCAGGTTGGGCTTTCACCACCATAAATGCCATCCAAGCTCAGGGCAAGATAAGAAAGTAAAAACAAGAAAAGAGATGAGATAAAGAAGAAAAAGCAAAGCAGTCAGAGCAAACAATCTCTGGCGCAGGAGGCCTACTCTGCTGCCATTTTGGATCAGAACTATTGTGTTGTAACTATTACAGAGACTTGGTTGAGAGAGGGCCAAGTTTGGCCGCTTAACTTTCTGAGATTTAGATGTTTCAGGTGTGATATAGATGGATTTTAAAAGATGTGGGGAGGTGCGTTACTGATTAGAGAGAATATCACCTCCCTATTGAGGACACCTTGAAGGGTTAAGCCAGCAAGGGGTTAAGATGGCCAAGAAAGTGTGTGGCCTTTGTCAGTCAAGGCATAGAGTATAAAAATTGGCAAGTAATGTCACAGCTGTATAGAGCATGAGTTAGGCCACATTTGGAGTATTGTGTGCAGCTCTGGTCACCACACTACTAGAAGGATGTGGAGGCTTTGGATAGGGCACAGAAACAGTTTACTAAGATGTTAGTAGTTTGGAGGGTGTTGGCTATGAGGAGAGATTGGACAAATTTGGCTTGTTTTCACTTGGAACATCAAAGGCTGAGGGGAAACCTGATAGAAGTTTATGAAATTATGAGAAGCATGGATGGGATGCATTGTCAGAGTATTTTTCCCAGGGGCATAGGCTTAAGGTAAAAGGGGATGAGGTTAAAGGAGACGTAAGAGACAAGTCTTTTACACAAAGGGTGGTAAGTGCCTAGAGTGTGCTGCCAGAAGAAGTGTGGAAACAGAAACAATAGCAACATTTAAGAGGCATCTTATATATGTGCATTGGCAGGAATTAGAGCGATATGGACCACATAGAGCCTAAAGGCTTATTTTAGAAAGGTATCATGTGTCAGAGCAGTCTTGGTAGGCTGTAGAACCTGTTCCTGTTCTGTGATAACAAAGTGTGGAGCTGGATGAACACAGCAAGCCAAGCAGCATCTTTGGAGCACAAAAGCTGACGTTTTGGGCCTCGACTCTTCATCAGAAAAGCGTCTTTTTCTGATGAAGGGTCTAGGCCCGACAGGTCGGCTTTTGTGGTCCTGAGATGCTGCTTGGCCTGCTGTGTTCATCCAGCTCCACACTTTGTTATCTCAGATTCTCCAGCATCTGCAGTTCCCATTATCTCTGTTCCTGTGCTGTACTGTTTTTTGTTCTTTGTACATCACAAACACACACACTGCATGTAATATCCTCAAAAAGAATTTGGTCAACCTAGTCAGACATGACCTTCATCTAAAATATACTGACTGATCTTGATTAATCCAGTACATTCTGCTGTAATCAGTCGGAGTGTTTCCAATAATTTGTGCATAAGAATGATTTGTCTGACTGACCTGCATTTATTCAGGTTATCGCTCCTCCCTGTATTAACAATGGGACAGGATTAACATCTCCTTCGTACTTGAGCACCACAGTCAGAGGAAATTGGAAAATTACTATCACAGTCTCCATTATTTCTTCGCTTACTTCCTGCAGCAGTCTTGGATACATTTCATCTAAGCCTGGTGACTTATTTCACAGAAGTTAAGTTTAGTATTTTTTCTCTTGACTTGTTTGTCCCACACAATATCCACGTAATTAAATATACTGCTTGCTTCTCTTACGTGAAAACAGGTGCAAAGTATTCCCACAATATTTTCCGTATCTACAACAAGCAATGTTTTAAAATGTCAATTGGCTCTGTACTTTCTTTAGTTATCTTTTTGTTCTTTGTGTATTGGTAAAAAAATTTACATTTCCCTTGATTTTAATAGTTTTCTTTTTAATTCTCTTTCTTTCCCTTAATTTCCTTTATATTTTCACTTCTTTATTTCCCTGTATTTGTTGAAATATTGGTAACTGATGTTCCCTTCAAGGAGGTGTATCCAGTCCATTTTCATCAATTTATGTCTGAATTTTGGAATATTGGCCTTATCCAGTTCCTTGTTGAAGTTTTAAAGAAACAAGAGGAGACTATTCAACTCCTTGCAGAATTTCTGCCATTCAAGGAGGCCATGGATGATCTCCTAACTTCATCTACCTGCCTTCCCTTCATGTCCCTTAATGTCTTTGGCTAGTAAAAACCTATTGGTACAGATTTAATATTGCTAATCCAGCTATCAGCTTGAATTCTTTGTGAGAATGTGTTCCACATTCCACTTGCATGGCAAAGTGGCCCCTACCATCTCTCATGAATGTGCTGGCTCTTAAAGTACAGTATCTAGAGTCATCCACCAGCAACCTTCTCAGCATCAAAACCATACTGCACAGTTAGTCTTCAGATCAATATGGTAGGTTTTAGAGATAACAAGGTGTAGAGCTAGATGAACACAGCATGCCAAGCAGCATCATAGGAGCATGTTTCGCTGCTTGGCCTGCTGTGTTCATCCAGCTCTACACCTTGTTATCTCAGATTCTCCAGCATCTGCAGTTCCTATTATCTCTGGTAAGTTTTAGAGTTTGCATTTGCTGAAAGCAATTGCAAGATGCCCTATATCCTACAATAGACCTTCAATCCACACTTCTTTGATATATTGCAGTCCCTCTTTACTTTAACCACTTAACTCTTTTCCCCAATGACACTTCACTATTCCTCCATTTCAGTTGGTTCTCTTTATGTTACTACCAATGCCCCATTTTTATCCTGAAGTCTATAACTATGAAACAGCCATGGCCTTTGGGCTGGCGTGGTGGTTAGCACTGCTGCCTCACAGTGCCAGGGACCTGGGTTTGATTCCACCCTTGGATGACTGTCTGTGTAGAATTTGTACATTCTCCCTGTGACTGCGTGGGTTTGCTTCGATTTCATCCCACAGGCCATAAATGTGCAGGCTAGGTGGATTGGCAATGCTAAATTGTCCATAGTGTTCAGGGTCATGTAGATTAGGTGGATTATTTGGGGATGGATCTGGGTGGGATGCTGTCAGGGTCAGTGTGGATTTGCTGGGCTGAAGGGCCTGTTTCCACACTGTAGGGATTCTATGATTCTATGATAGGGCCTTCCTTGCTGATCCTGTCCCCTCCCCATGTTGAGTATGGAGTGAACATGATTGTTTTGATGCCCCCACTGTGAGACGGTCTAGTTCCCTCCCCTGTGCTATCAGGTCTTGTCCTTCTAAATTCAGTTGTCTCCTCTTACTGTTACCGTTCCTTCAGCTAGGGGATACCCCCAGGCATAAGGTATCTGCAGCCTCAACAACACCATGGATGCAACCAAGAAGCTTATACATAACCCACCGCCTGCTTGACCATGGCCTAGCTCCTGGCAGACTCCACAAGATTGTCCGTCTCCGATCTCAGTCCCTGACTGTCAGTGGCTTTCATGTTAGCTCCCCTCCCTGCTTATAATGATGATTGCCTTATTTGGTTCAATTTCTAGATAGTCCTTCATGGTGAAGATGAGCATGTTTGTCAGCTGCTATATTTGGAGGGTCCCAGTAGTATATAGGCGATTGCTTAGGCTGGTTAGCAAATTATGCTGTTGTACAGATGACAGGACACCTCAGGACACTGAGTTTTGGACAAGTTACTGGCTTAGGATTTGCTTCCATTGCTTCCAGTGAGATACAGACAAGAATTACTATACTGAACTTGGCCTCTTGTGGACTTCAAACATTAGCCTCAGAATGAGAAAGGTACATCTGATGATTAAAGGTGATAGTCTATAGACTAATAATCCTCTCCTTTCTGCTGTACACATGAAAGAGTTGGAACTGCCGAAGAGCTTAGCCACTTTCACGGAGCTGCTACAAAAGCAGGATAAAATAGCAGACATTGGGGTGCTCACCCTGGGCTAGCATGTCCAGCATCAACAGCTTATTCAGACAATCTCACACAGGTTGGGCTGCTGCTGTAGTGATGTCTGACACTGATTTACTGATATAAGTTTATTTTATCTATTCTGGAGGTGAGGGGTTGGGGACAGAGAGATGTGGAATGCTACAAGGAGGCTGACAGCTTCATTTTGGAGTTGCGATTTCAAGTCCTGGGGACAAACGGGCTCAGTATCGCTGGAATCAAATGTGTAAATGTAAGAGCAAATGAATTTCAGAGGCACAGGCAGAGGAAATCCCAGCCAGCAACTCACCCAAAACCCAAAATAGGGCTCTCCTGCCTTATGTATTGCTTAAGCTTTTATGATCACAAATCAGTATTTACCTTCCCACCAAACTGGCAGGTTTGGCACACTTGCCTTTATTTGCTCAGAGCATTGGGACGTCATGTTGAGGTTGTTAAGGACAATGGTGAGGCCTCTTCCTGAGCACTGTGTGAAGTTCTCACTGCCCTGTCGTAGGAAGGAAATGATTAAGTTGGAGAGGATTCAGACATGATTTACCAGGAGGTTGCCGGGAATGAAGGGTTTGAGTTATAAGGAGAAGCAGGATACGCAGGGACTTCTTACACGCGAGCAGAGTGGTGACCTTATAGAGGTTTATAAAATCATGAGGAGTATTGATAAGATGAACAGTGGGTGTTTTTTCCCTGGGGTAGGGGAGCTCAATGTGAAGGAGCATAATTTTAAGGTAAGAAGGGAAAGATTTTAAAAAGCATGGGGGGCACTATTTTTTAACACAATGTGCGGTCTGTGTGTGGAATGAACTTCCAGAGAAAGTGTTGGATGCTGGCACAGTTATAATATTTAAAACATATTTGGATAAGTGTATGAATAGGAAATGTTTGGAGGCAGGTGGGACTAGTTGAGTTTGGGATTATGGTCAGCACAGACTGGCTGGACCGAAGGTTCTGTTTCCATGCTGAATGACTCTATAAACATGGTCATTTTATTCAGGGCGATGAAGTGCAGTTCAAAGAGGAATTCCATTTCTCAACCACAGCCAGCACCTTCCTTGCTTCCAAGGTGCACATTATCATATGTAGCCTTCTTACTCAGACAGAACTAACGGCCTTGAAAAATAAACAGACGCCAGATGAAATTTGTTGTGAAAGTGAAGGATGTCTGGAGTACAAAGTGGAAACGTTTGATCAGTCAATGCCCAGCATTGAGCAACCATCCAGCCAGCTGCAAAACTCAACCATTTCAGCTTTTCCCAAGCAGCAATGCTAGACATTTCCCTAATCCCAAAAGTGGCATCACCATGCTACGGTCATTCACAGGGTGGCATGTTCCCTAACGACGGTGCCTGAAATACAAAAAGTACGTAACTGACTTAAATTAGGCTGGACAAAGTCAGACGTGACACGACACCAGGCTGTAATCTAACAGGTTTGTTTGAAATCACAAGCTTTCGGAGTGAAGCCCCTTCATCAGGTGGACTATAACCTGGTGTTGTGTGACTTCTGACTTTGTCCAACCTTGTCCAACACCGGCATCTTCACCTCATTAAATCAGGTTGGTACGGTGGCTCGGAGGTTAGCACTACTGCCTTACTGCCCCAGGGACCCTGGTTCAATCCCAGCCTCAGGTGACTGTCTGTGTGAAGTTTGCATATTCTCCCTGTATCTATGTATGTTTCTTTCCACAGTCCAAATATGTACAGATTAGATGGATTAGTTGTGCTAAATTGCCATAGTGTCCAGGGATTTGCAGGCTAGGAGGATTCAGAGGGTTGTTGTGGACTTGAATGACCTATTCCCATGCTGTAGAGATTCTATGACCGTGAGCAAGAAGGGATTTATTGAGGTGTGCAGAGTGTTGCATTAGATGCAAGTACTTAATGAAATTAGGCAAGTTCTGTTCCACGGAATAAAGAGTACTATCCATTCCTCATTGAGTTATTGTCTGATGTATATTACCTGGATGAAAGAATGGGAAGATCTGTCCGACAGTATCTTTATCATCAACACCCCTGGTCCCTTCCAATTTTGTGGCTCCATCTTCAATCTAACCTGATCCACACGTATTCACAGTGTGATATTTACTGTAGGTGTTGAAACTAAAATGTGATCACGATGTGATTAACACTTGGCTCTTGTTAGTATTACAATTTTTAATGTATGCAGGTACAAACATGGTAAGGCAGAATACTTATTAATATTCCGTGTTAAACTCCACAACCATAATTTCTGAGCCCTCTGCTAAAAGAAAAACACTTATTTTAGGGCATTTTCCTTGCCAACTACACTCCCACTGGCAACTCAAAAGAATATTTATGACTCACACAAACTTATTTGATCAGTCACATCTTTAAATAATCTTATTTATGTTGTTTCTGATAACATCACTGAATAATACAATCTGATAGAAAATCCATTTAATTACAACTGAGTTTGCAATAAATCACTAAACATCTGTTGAATAATACATCATTTTAACCTGTGATCAATTATCTGTAACCCCTTTACAGAAGTAAAGATTTTTAATTTTTTAAAAATTTTATATATCATTGTAATTCAACTTCTAATGAATTTCAAATTCTGCTGGCTGTTCTAGCATTTTTTGCTGATCAAACGCTCTGATATTCATTCCACTGGCCTCTCACTGCCATGAAAGTATGTCTCTATTCATCCAGAAAAAAAATCATTACTACTCCTCTGCTTCCCTTGGTCCCATTGTTAATTCCTATTTATATCCAGGCAAGTGTGCCTGCAATTTTGGTAGTAGTTTTCAATCGAGAATTTGGAATGTATATGTGAAAAGGAGAAGCCTGCAAGTCAATGAGCAATGTACATTGGGACTGGGAGCTAGCACAGTCACAACTGGCTGAACAGCCTCCTTATATGCTGTAAGATTTACAGATACTGTCCACTGTTCTTCCTTAACAAAAAGCCAAGGAACTGCAAATACCGGGTGTTGGGGTGGAATGACGAAAGAAATCACTTGACATCTGGTGTCCAACTCCAGCATCAAAGAGTTTATTGAAGTTACACAGCTGGGAGGAAATCTCTGAGGGCCTAGAATCTTCTTCAATAAACAAAGGAAAGACATAAACTCTGATACGTTGTTTTCAGCCTGCCTTTAATATATACAGCCTAATATTGTTATCCATTATTTTTATACACACCCAATCAAATTAAACATGTGGCTGTGCTGTCAGTGTTGGGCAGCCTTATGTACAACCCTCAGTCATCCGTGACCCTCATGATGTTTCCCAGGCACTTTCATCTCTGCCCTCGGGGCTTTCACAGTGTATCACATTCAACACATTGCAATACTGCTGACTTCTACCCCCGTAACTGATCCTCCCTGCTAGTAAAGTGGGGCCCTCCATTACTGCCTAAGTCTATCTTATTTAGTGGAATCTCTTTAATGCTTGTTGTGTTTTTTTAGGAGATTATATACATAATCTATAACTAATTCAAAATCTTTAACTGTGATTAACTAAAGTAAATCTATCTGTGATGGATCTTAGATCTTAAATCAGCTAGGTATGGAATTCTTCTATGAGCAGACTCAAAGGTGTCCTTATCCAGCTGCCACTCTACAACCAACTTTAGCAGTGTGTCTATAACAGGAACCTGTGTGGACTTTCTTAATCGTGTTACCTTGGACATACAGATCTACTATTGTTCTAGCTTATGATATACTTCAGTACAAACTACACCAAACAAGCTACTCTGAGTCAACTGAAAAGTACTTCTGGACATCTTGTGGGGTTAAAATTGTATCAGGGATAATATCTCTGGACATCTTGTGTTGCTTTCAGCTGTTGGCAGTCCCACCGCTGGAAATCAGTAACAAAATCACAAATTTCTGGAAAAGCTCAGCACGTCTGGTAGCGTCTGTGCGGAGAAAGCAGAGTTAAACATTTCAGAATGGTTCTGAAGAAGGGTCAGTGGACTTGAGATGTTAACTCTGCTTTCATTGCACAGATGCTGTGGATGCGGACAAATGGCCACAAGGCAGAGCAGTAGCAGAAGTAGGCCATTCAGCCCTGGGTTCTGATCCACCATTCAGTGAGATCTTGGCTGATCTTTTATGTGGCATAGTGGCTCAGTGGTTAGCCCTGCTACCTCACAGCACCAGGGACCCAGGTTCAATTCCATCCTCGCGTGACTGTCAGTGTGGAGTTTGCACATTCTCCCCATATCTGCTCGGGTTTATGTCAGGTGCTTTGGTTTACTCCCACAGTCCAAAGATGCGCAAGTTGGTAGGAGGCAGGACATTGGAAATTGCCCTGTAGTGTCCAGGGATGTACAAGCTAGGTGGATTAACCATCAGAAGTGCAGGGTTATGGGAATAGGGTAGGATGCAGTGCAGACTCAGTGGGCCAAATAGCCTCTTTTGGCAACATAGGCGTTCTATGATAATCCTCAAGTCACTTTCCTGCATAACCTTTGACTCTGTTACTGATTAAAAATCTGTCAATCTCAGTTTTCAATATCTTTAATGGCCCATTGTTGACAGGTCTCTGCGGTGAGACATTTCACAAATGCACTTACCCCTCTGAGAGAAGAAATTTCTCCTCATCTCTGTCTTAAATGGAGAACAGCTAACTATCTCATCATGCCCTCTGGTCGTAGACTCTCCCATAAGAAGGAACAATCTTTCCACATCTTCCTTGTCAAGTCCCCTTGGAGCTCTGTATGTTTTAGTACATTTTCCTCTCATTCTCAGTGCAGTACAAGCCCAACATCCTCAAGCCCATAAGACAATCCATTCAAACTGGTATCAGCTTCATGAACACTCTCTGGGCTGCCTTCAATGCCAATATATCTTTCCTTCGGTAAGGGGCACAAAACTATTCGCAGTATTTCAGCTGTGGTCTGATTAGTGACCTTTAGCGGCTTTCTGCAGTTTTGTTTTCTCCTTTTGAGTTAATTTCAGCTTTCTGTTCATACTCTCAAATTGCATAACCTCCAAATTGGTCCACATTATATGCCAAGATATTGCCCATTCACATAACCTGTTTATATCCATCTGTAGACTCATTCTCACTACTCGCTTTCCCACTATTTTGTAACATCTGCAAACTTGGTGACAATATCTTTACTTCACTCATCCAAGTCATTAACACATATTTCAATAATTGTAGCCCTAGCACTGATTCCTGTAGCACTCCACTGGTTACATCCTGAAAATACTCCCCTTATTCCAAATCTCTGTTTTTTATTTGTTAGCCAGTCCTCTACCCATGCTAATGCTATCCAAGCAGCAACATCGTTGCACAGTGGTTAGTACTGCAGCCTCACAGCAGTAGGGACCTGGGTTTGATTCCACCCTCAGGCGACTGTCTGTGTGGAGTTTGCAGATTCTCCCCGTGTCTGTGTGGGTTTCCTCTGGGTGCTCCAGTTTCCTCCCACAGCCCAAAGATATGCTGGCTAGGTAGATCGGCCATGCTAAATTGCCCGTAGTGTTCAGGGGTATGTGGGTTATAGGGGGATGGGTCTGGGTGGGAGGCTTCAAGGGGCAGAGTGGACTTGTTGGGCTGAAGGGCCTGTTTCCACACTGTAGGTAATCTAATCTAATATACTACCTCCAACACCAAGGGTTCTTAATCAGTGGCATTAAATGTAATACCTTACTGAATGCCTTTTGGAACTCCAAATATACTACACCTGCTTGTTTAGCTTCATCTACAGTGTTTTGGCCTTCTCAGAGAATTAAAATAAATTTGTCAGGTATGATTCCCCTCCATGAAGCCATGCTGACTCTGTTTGATCATATTATGTATCCCTAAATCTTAAGGTGTTGTTTCTAATCATAAGATTAGACTCCCTACAGTGTGGAAACAGGCCTTTCAGCCCAACAAGTCCACACTTTATTAATGGAAGTTGTTATTTCATGATGTGGGAAAGGAAATTTCAGCAAGGGAAGGAGAAAATTGCCAGATTTTGAAACTTTCCTCTATGTTATCTACAAAGCCAAAACGAAATGAAAGATATTGAAACAGTAATATTATGAATGCTGTACTTGAAGTTCTCTCCGGTTCATTGATACATTGATACAAGTAATTTCATTTGGTGACAGGATCTGGAATTAAGTGATCAAATCAATAAGAAAACTGGGATAGAGTGAATTATTGATCGTTCCTTTTTTTCTAGCTACATTTATTTAAAATGTCAGGGAAATTTAATCATTCAGCATACTGAATGCTGATAAATTTATTACTGCCTCTTTTCCTTATACAATAGTACCTTTATCTCTTAAAATAAGATCTCTCTCCAGACTGGCTGACTTTTGAAATGCAGCTTCAAAAGCAGTGGTGAATTTAATGGATATGGTTTGTACTTAGTATTCTTTTCACTGCTGAGCAGGTTTAATCATGAGTGTCTATATACCAGTAAGAGATTGAGGGACCTATTATATTATGCAATTTTAGAGTTGGCCTTTAAACTTTTGAACAGAGATTAGTCTCTGCAATCTGAGCAGAGGAGGAATAAGATCAGCACAAGAGTTTCCAATGCACATGATATCTTAAGGATCACTCATCTTACAGGAGATGGAAGTGGGCACAGCTAATACGTGCATGGCACATAGGCATTGGGTGGAATCTTATAAAGGTCTGAACAATGTGGCAATGGTAAGATTTATGGCAGAACTGACTAAGGGATCAGGTAGGGTCTATCTCGATGCTGCGAGCAATCCACTGCATCATTTATGCATTTGCCAAGTTCTCACTAAGAAGTTAGATTAGATTAGATTCCCTACAGTGTGGAAACAGGCTCTTCAGCCCAACAAGTCCACACTGCCCCTTGAAGCATCCCACCCAAAACCCATGCCCATATAACCCACACACCCCTGAACACTACAGGCAATTTAGCATGGCCAATCCACCTAGTCTGCACATCTTTGGACTGTGGGAGGAAACCGGAGCACCCGGAGAAAACCCATGCAGACACGGGGAGAATGTGCAAACTCCACACAGACAGTCACCCGAGGCTGGAATTGAACCTGCGTCCCCGGTGCTGTGAGGCTGCAGTGCTAACCACTGAGCCACCGTGCCGCCCAATTAAGGGAGACTATTGCTTGTCAAATATCTACTTAATGCCACAACTTGACTCATTGATATTCAGATTTTTATCTTAGCAAACACATCAAACAAGCAAAAATGATAACATGGAAGTTCAAGCAGGTATATGGCAAATTCAGAAGGATCTAAAGGACTTCCATATTGGACATCAGGCACCAACATCTCAGGGCACATGACACTTCCACCCCATGTCCATGGACATTGATATCTGACTTGTGCCAATCTCTAAGAACCCTCAAGGCTCATCTCCGATCCAACTGCAGGATGTTTCTACCCTGCAATGCTATACCTCAGGCAACCCTGGTAACTCTCATTGTAATGCTGCAGTAGGGACACTGTGCTCAGGGACACACCATCAGCTCATGGACTGCACCAAAAGCTGTTTCTCCAGGAGCTTTCCTCACTCTCACAGCTCTCACTTACTGTGAGCCTCCCCCGATGTTCCCAGTATCCCTGCCCTGCCCTGCCCTGCATTGCATTGCATGGTCTTGCCTTTATGCACTTTGCCCCCTCAGCCAGAGATACCAGGCTCACAACATTGCTAGATTGCTTTACAGTGAGGAGCTGGAGAAGCATAGCCGGCCGGGCAGCATCAGAGGAGCAGGAAAGCTGATGTTTCGGGTCAGGGCCCTTCCTCACAAAACCAGGAAGCAGGCTGTGGTTGTTAATAGGTAGCAGTCAGGGGGATACCAATCGATCATCACCCCGTCTTAATTCTGCCCTAGTGTGGACTGTTTTCCCCCAGAAGGAGAGAAAGGCCGATATTACAGGAGAATGTAATGGGTGGCCCAGCTGTCACTGTTGTTGTGGGTGGGGAGGTGACTCGAGTGAGTGAGTGGGTAGCACAGGGGGCAGGCAGGATTAATGGTGTGAGGGATTGGGAATTGCTATGCTTAATTTCCCTGGTTAAACATGGTTTACTTATTCTTTTCCTAAAATTCTTCTTCCACTCTAGGAAATATCTTTATTTTAAGTGATTTACTATCCCTTAAATGCCTGCCGTTATTCCTCAACTGTCTTTTTTCCCAAAATTCCTTTCGCAGTCCAATCCAGCTCACTCTGCCCTCATCCTGATGAAATTGCCTTTCTTAAAGTTTAGTATAGTTCTTTCTGATCTAAGGTTCTCATTCTAAATCTGAATTTTAAATTATGTAGGTGGTTCCCTGGGCAATCTTGCACTCAGAAACCATTTATTAATCCTGCTTCATGATATATCACCAGATCCAAAACAATCTGATCCCTGGTAGGATCCACAACATTTTGTTCTAGGAAATTGTCCTGAAGACAATTAATATATCTTCCTCATGGCTACCCTTGCCAATTTGATTTTCCTATTCTACATGAAGATTAAAGTCACCCATAAGGCTCTGATTTTCTCCTGATTTATTCTCTGTTGTACAGAAAAGTGACTGTTAGTGAGCATATAGTCCTCTCCATCAATGTCTTGTCCTCTTCTTATTTCTTACTAGCAGTCATGTGGGTTCTGTACTGTCTGATCAAAAGTCACTTCTGACTATTGAATTTATTCCGTCTCACACTGATAAAGTTACACCACCACCCTGCCCATTCTGTCTGTCTTTTTGGAAAGTCACATAGTTCTATAGTTCCCAGTGTTGATTTTCTTGTAACTATGTCTGTAAGGTCATTCCATTAACCTCTATGTGTCCCATTAATTCATTTAGTTTATCTTGAACACTGCACACATCTAAGAGCCATTAATTTGGCTTTATCATTATTCTTTTGACCTTTGCCTGCTTGTTCTTTGGTGCTTGTGCACTCTGCCCCGTCCTGTCCCACGCTGTATATATGTATCTAAGTAGCTGCCCTACAATGCCACGATATCTTTGCTGTGTAAGCCTATGTTCCACCCTTACAGTCCCTCACAACTTATTTTGAATCCATTCCCATTAGGCCTAGTTACTTGACTCACCCAGATGCTGATCCCAGCACGGTTCAAGTAAGGCCTACCCCACCATAACAGCTCCTTCTAGCCCAGTATGTTTCCAGGGCCCCATAAACTGAAACTAAATTCCACCATCACCAAACTTTGAGCCACACATTTAACTCTTTGACTTTAGTCACCCGATGCCAGTTTTCTCTCAGCTTAGGCAGAATGAAGGATATCACTATAACAGTGTGAGGTTTAGGGGTTTGTTATCTGGGGTAGTGATTGGAACCAGCTGCATTGTGTTGACTATGAGATCTTTGTTTGGAATTATTAACATGGGCCAATGGGGAAAGCCCTGGCTGATCAATGTAACCAGGAGATTTAGAATCCCTTCAGTTGGGGGAAGAGAGCCTGAGCCTTCCTTCTGACTGCTTGTGGACCCAACAGAATTTTTTTTTGGGGGGTGGGTAGTAATTTTCCCAGAGGCACCAGACACTAAAACCTTCTAAGATTTGATGGAGTTGGTCAAGGAATGTTTTGACCCCAAACTTTCTTCAATCCTGAGATGCCATAGGTTTTATTTGGCTGTTAGAGAACCAAGGGAATCTATATTGGGCTTTTTGACAAGGTTGAGATGACTAGCAGAGTCCTGTGATTTTTGGATTAACCCTGAATGAGGCACGGGGAGACTTTTTGTTTGGTATGTGGGATTAATGATGTAGCCATACAGAAGCTTCTCCTAGTTGAAGCCCAAGTGGACTCAAACAGGCATTGCAGTATGGTCTTGTTAGCTGAAAATGCAGCAAGTGGAGCTACAGGACATCCCAATGGGAGTGGACACCCTCATGTCTCTGACTGAGCTCTGGGAACACTGTGAGTGTAGGCAAATGCAAAACCTCACACAAGGCATGTCCTGAGCAGAAGGACACTAGGCCAGCCACAGCAGAAACCCACAATAAAGCCAAGCCTCAACCAAGTGGCTGAACAGTTCTTCAGGATCTGGACTGACATGCTGTTATAGTAGCTGCCGGTATGTAGGTTTGAGATAGCAAAGAAGTCCTACAAGACCTGACTTGAGTAAGAAAGCTTGTTGGAGAGTGCATATGCTAGAAAGTTCCCCTACATGTGGGTTGCAACTATTTAATTGCTTAGTGACACCCAAATCACAAGCAATTATAATTAATGATCATGGGAACTGCAGATGCTGGAGAATCCAAGATAATCAAATGTGAGGCTGGATGAACACAGCAGACGAACTGGGCTGGTTCGTCCCCTCCCTGCACTGCACCACACAGCCAGCCCAGCTCTTCCCCTCCACCCACTGCATCCCAAAACCAGTCCAACCTGTCTCTGCCTCCCTAACCTGTTCTTCCTCTCACCCATCCCTTCCTCCCACCCCAAGCCGCACCTCCATCTCCTACCTACTAACCTCATCCCACTTCCTTGACCTGTCCGTCTTCCCTGGACTGACCTATCCCCTCCCTACCTCCCCACCTGTACTCTCCTCTCCACCTATCTTCTTTTCTCTCCATCTTCGGTCCGCCTCCCCCTCTCTCCCTATTTATCCCAGAACCCTCATCCCATCCCCCTCTCTGATGAAGGGCCTAGTTCCGAAACGTCAGCTTTTGTGCTCCTGAGATGCTGCTGGGCCTGCTGTGTTCATCCAGCCTCACATTCAATTATAATTAATGTTTGGTTAAATGGTCACCCAGTTTCTGTGGAGGTTGATACTGACACAGCTGTAAGTGTGGTTGCAGAACCTGTTTTAACAAGATTCCCTTGAGTCTCCAACCTTTAAATTTACACAGAACTCAGCCAGATTGAATGTACACTGGGGAACTGTTGCAGATTATGAGTATGACTTCAGTTCCAGTCTCCTATAAGAAGTAGTTGGTGCAGTTATCATTGGTGGTTAAAAAGCTGGGTCCAACCTATTGGAGTGGGATTGGATGAGAAAGATTTGCCTTGATTGCCTCAACATTTTTTGATTAGAAAATGGCTGACTCCTTGAAGTCCTAGTGAAATACCAGAGAAGGGCATGGGGCTATCAAAGGAGTCAAAACTACTTTACTTGTTGACCAGGACACAATTCCTCAATTTTACAAGGCCTGCCTGGTGCCATTTGCCTTGTGGGGAGAAGTAGAGACAGGGATCAGGAGGCTGGAGAGCGAAGGAGCCGTTAAATCGGTGCAGTTTGCAGAATGGGCAGCACTGACTGTGAAGCCTGGTGGCTTGGCTCGCCTTTGTGAGGATTTTAAGCAAACAGTAGACTCCTTCACAAATCTGGATAAATACCCAATGTCTCTCAGAGAGGATTTGTAGACAAAGTTGATGGGGCTTTTTTTTTTCGGGGAGGTGGTGGTGGGGTGTGGGGTGTGGGGTGTGGGGTGTGGGGTGTGGGGTGATGCTGTCCTTTGAAGCTGGATGTGCAACTGAATGAGCAATCCCAGTGTATGCTATAATTAACACCCATAAGGGTTTATATCAATGTACAAGACTGCCTTTTTGGGGTATTGTCAGCCTGTACACTCTCAGCAGACTGGAGAACATTTTACAAGGGCTACCCCAGGTTGGCATTTATCTGGATGATGTATTAATAACAGGGAAGATCAATAAAGAGCACTTGGAAAACTTGGACATGGTGTTTAAATGTTTCTCCCAGGTGGGCATACACCTTAGGTGGAAAAAATGTGTTCTCCAGGCATCCCAAGTGACCTCCTTGCATTAGAGTTGACAAAACCTAGTGACACCTGTGGATGAGAAAGTGAGGGTGATCTAAATAGCCCTGGCTCCCATGTCTGTCCTGCAGCTTAAGTCTTTCCTTGAGTTAGTGAATTATTACAGACAATTCTTACGGAACCTGGCCTCCATCTTGACATGCTTACACCTGCTGTTTAAAAAGGGCCAGCCTTGGATAATGGTCATGTAGCCAAGATGCAGCTGCTTTTTCGCTGCCCTAAAGGCTATCATTGTCTAAGGTGTTGGCCCACAATGATCTGGAGCGAGAGCTGGTGCTGAGATGCAATGCCTCCCCTTTCAGTAGTGGGGTAGTGTTGGCTCAGAGGCCCAGTGGAGGGGAAGACCTGATAACATATGCTTCCTGAACTTGGCTGATGCTGAACGCAAATACACCCAGATAGAGAAGGAAGGTTTGGTGCTCATCTTTGGTGAGAGAAGATTCTATCATTCCTTTATGGATAGGAATTTGTCACAGTAACAGATCAGAAATCCCTGCTAGGGTTACTAAAGGAAGACAAGGTGGTGCTACCCATAGTTTTCAGTAGAATTCAGCACTGGGCCCTTATTCTCAGCACATACCAAGTTAAACACCATCCAGGAAGCCAAGTGGCTATTGTGAATACTTTGAGCCACCGCCCACTGGCAGATACTCCACTGGTGGTGCCTTGACTAGAAGAGTCCATTTTGGTTTTAAACTTCCTGGTCACCTTTCCTGTCACTGCTGACAATATCTGAATGTGGACACAAAGATTCTGTCATAGTGAAACTGAAACAGCTGGCGGTAGTGGGGGAGACAGAATGGCCATCAAAACAGGGATTGAAACCTTTCTGGACCCAGTGAGACGAGATCACTGCAGAGGATAACATATTACTGTGGGGAGCAACCGTGATTGTCCCGAGTAAAAGTTGCTGCCAGATACTGGCTGAGCTCCACCAGGGTCATCCAGGGGTTTCTAAGATGACAATACTCATTAAAAAAAACACTGTCTGGATGCTGACACAGCTGCATTGGTGGGGCAGTGCCCAAGAGTGCCAACCAGGACAAAAGTTGCCACCAGCTGCACCCCCACATTTGTGGGAATGGCCAGATCAACTCCGTGGGATGTCATTTACCAGCAGGGAATTTGAATGTTTCCTAAAGTCAAACGGCATTTGGCACATAAGAACAGCTCCACACCATACATCATCTAATGGTCCTGTGGAAAGAGCAGTCCAAACATTTGATGGCAGGCCTAAAGAAGCAGACTATAGCATTACTAGATACCAAACTGTCCCAGTTCCTGTTCTACCACCCCACACACAACAGGGAAAGCTCCCACAGAGATGCTGGTGGGGAGAAGACTCTGCACCAGGTTAAACCTGATATTCCCATACCTGGTGTGGATGGGGGTGGGGGTTGGTGATACAGCAGCAAGAACGTCAAGGCTGGTCACATGCCTCCTCTAAGCGGGAGAGAATTTAATTCAGGGGATGGCATTTGGTGCTGGAACCACGTAAATGTCCCCGTATGGGTACGAGGTGAGGGTGATGTGAGGTCAGGCCCTGTGATGTACAAAGTTTGGGTAGGTGGTAAAGTCCTGAACAACATGTGGATCACCTGATAGCTGTTATCTCACAAAAGGGGCAGGAGCGAAATGGACCCTTGGAACAGCCAGAAGGCCTGTCAGAAACCATAGGCTCTCCACCTCTGTCTAGAGTCAAGGAAACCTCAGAGTCTGAGATGGATGCATCCTCGATACCATTATTGCTGGAAGAAGAGGAGGAAACTCTCCCAAGATGTTCCAGACACGAGAGACTGGCTACACTCCAGTGCACTCTGCTCTGTGTCAGAGTTGAGTCAGATGAACCAGAACTGGGGTGAAAATTTCACAAGAAAAGCTACAAGAGAAAGACCAGGCCGATATCTCTGGACTTCAAGGGGAGGGATGTAGTGATTGGAACTAGGTGGATTTAGTTGGCTACGAGGTCTTTGATTGGATTGTTAACCCAGCCAATCAGAAAACCCTAGCTGACAAACATAAACTGGAGATTTAGAGTCTTCTCCTTTTCAAGGGGCTGACTCTGAGGTGGCTGGTCATAACCAGTGTACTGTGCAGAAGTAAACAAAGGGTGATTTGGTGACAGGACCTTGGCCTCTGTGTGCAGTTATTTCACTATAATGGTTCTGAAAGAGTTAATATTGAAGCTGCATTAACTCCTCCCAAACTGACAATGATACACAAGATCCATGCCATCTTTCACAGAGAGCAGATGTATTCTGTACAGCCCTCAAAAGTCTTTACTGATAATGCATAACTAGCAATGTAGATTGTACTTAATGCTATCATACACTCAACTGTCTTGTTAACAAAGAAATGCTTCTTCTGTTTAGACTCCCCCATTGGTCTGTCCCTTGGCACTGATAATTAGCAGGGAGTCTAGAGAAGTCAGGATTTAATAACATGAAAAACCTTGATCCTATTTGCAGGATCATACTTGCAGAAGGCAAAATCACGGTAATTCCATGATCTCCCTGCCTCAAATGGAATGAAAGCAAAACCTTTGTTGATATTGACAACATGCACATGCACACACCTACATTCTTATCAATATTTTTTGTTTGGTGAATTGGCTGGGGGTGGGGAGAAGCATAGACTAATCATGTGATCTGCTGCAGCCAAGTGGGAACTTTTGATGTTGGTTGTTTAATTCCAATGAATTTCATGGTGTCCAAGTGTAAACTTTCACTTTGGTAATTTTGATATTTTGCGATTCTATTTGTGCAGCAACAATCTGAGTAAAAACATTCTTTTGTAACTCTTCATAACAGAATGAGTTTGAGATGACTGTGCATGGCCATTGACCATCAGAAAGTGTTCAAAGGTTGATCGACGCTGTGTTTGTGTTTAAAACAGAGCAATGTGAGAAAAAGGAAGGGTAACATAAGGAGACATCTGCCTGCTGTGCTTTGCTCCTATTCCAAGGTGATTGTAATTGGAGATGACATAATAATAATACTGTTTTTTTTCCCCTTCTCCTACTTACAATATTTATCATAAACAGCAGGATAACATTCCAGTGACCAACACAAATTACATAATTACTAAGTTGAGGAAACTACCTATAGGAAACATTGCACACGCAATGGAAGAGATGACTTGCTAGTACATAACAGCTGTAGTAGCATTAGGACTTCACAATCACAATTACAGCCTACTGTTTACTTTAATAATAGATTGAATTTAAAAATTTGATTCAAAAGTTTCCTATCTTGCAGGCCAGCTGACAATGACATTGCTCAAATTTCCATAACATCCACATGATTTTTGCTGAATGGCAAATGGAATGGTTTCATCTGTTACAACCAGGTTAGGAAGGATGAAAAGTCTTTACAACTACCACAGCAAAGACTTGTGTTCTTTTTAGTATGAGGCTATACCTCCCCTGAATAAAAAAAAGTTATTAAACAATGTCTACCGTATCAGTAAGGAGACAATTACAAGGTTTTCCTCAAGACCATTTTAGTTAACCATTAACCCAGAGAAAAATCATGAAGATGCAACATCTGGGGTCCACACACGCAGGTACAAAGTTAGAGGGTTTCTGTCCAATAGAAGAGGAAGATATGAGAATAGGCAGTGTAACATCTTTAGGATGTCCTTAATATAAAAGTTTTAACCTGAGAATGATTGTTTAAATTGATGTTTTGTGTACTGAGCCATCATGAAATGTGCAGATCGTTTTAAGCTCTGTAGATGTGTTTTTCTCCAATTTGTGTTGCTGGTTACAATGGTGGAAAGCTTTTTCCAGTTCTGCGGTTACAAATCCATCTCCCCTGATCTACTAAAAGCAGTTTCGTGAAGCTGGCTGTGTATTTCAATGCCTGAGTTAGCTGATTCCCAAGCTTGGCAATTATAGGAAATGCCTTTCATCTCCAAAGCCGACAAACTGATGCAGGTCTAAATCAAGGTAAAAGATAAGGATCTTCTCATGCCTGACTGCTTGGCCTAGTTTCGAAGTCTCTTATTAAAAGGGTTAATTCCAGTTCAGACAATTTAATTAACTTCACATTGGCTTCCCACAACTTGACACCTATGTGACCAAATGATTGCTGCAGTAATTTTGTTATTGTTTTTCCCTTTCAGCCTGTGAAAGTCCCAGGTATTGAAATCAGATGATAGATATGAAAATCAGCAATCTGTGTTTTATCACTCTAGTGGCAAATATCCTTTCCAAATCATTTCCTGTAAGTCTGTGATTTTGACATCAATGCATATGGAAGGGAATATGGAAGAACATTAACCATTATCCCAATATCAAAGAGCCTATGACCTGTGAAAATTTCTTTCAATTATATAATCACTGTTTCTACTGTGCAGTGTGTAACTGTTTCACTTCAAGCCATCTCGGGTAGTCATCTCAAACTATTCAAAGCATTGTCTCCTTATGCTCCAATAAACCTATTCCTGGGCTTTGCCACGGCCTTGTACAAGAAAGCAATGATATTAACAGTTCTTTTGATTCCTGTCTCAAAGTTGGCCATGTGACACATCTGGATATTATTTCTCTGAATGATCTAGCAAAACCTGGTCACCAAATCAAACATCACGTTTTGGCTCTGCACTTGGTGATGCCTCAATGCTCATAATTTAGGTCTCGTCAGATCTCAAGTCCCAATATCCTTGGGAGTATTATAGTATCATCATTTCATAGTAAACCCTCAATCACTGTCAGAACATCCTCTGCTCAAGGTCACAGAATAGGTATGGTATACATCCTCTAATACTCTCTGATCTGCTTACATCCATCACCTAATTTTACTCAACCTTTTTCGTGATTGCCAATAATCATTACAGTAACCTCCTCGACTTCCACCAATTCAGTATCGCATTTTTCTGGAATCTCCATTTAAAGCATAAGAACATCTCTCTGCAGAGTGTTGTTTTGTTTGCATATATTCCATCCTAATATCAAATCTCATCAATTTTATTTAAAACCTCTGAATTCTTTACCACATCACTGCACTGAGCTCAGTTGTGTGACTGAAGGGTGATTGTCTGTTTCCATAATTATGTGACAATCTAAGATGAAGTCAGCAAATTACTCATGTGACCTTAAAGCTAATGGAGGTCCCTTTTTGAATATTGCACATGTCCTCACTCTATCACTTAACAACCAAGATTTGTAAGAGACCGGTCTGTGTTTTCCATCTCCATGGACCTTTTATTCAGTCATGGGAAATGGCTGGTATTTAACAGCCCATCCCTAGTTGCCCTTGAGAAGGTGGTGGTGAGCTGACTTCTTGAGACACTGCACCCCATGTTCTGCAGGTTGACCCACAATGCCCTTAGAGAATTCCATGATTTTGACCCAGCAACAGTGAAGGAACTGCGATATATTAACGAGTCAGGTTTGTGAGTGGGTTTGTGGGAAACTTGCTGTTGGTAGTGTTCCCATGTAACTGCTGTGTTTGTCCTTCTGGATGGAAGTAGTTGTGGGTTTGGACGGTCCTGTCTGAGGGTCTGTGGTGAATTTCTGCAGCACATCTTGTGCATGGTACACACTGCTGCTACTGAGCATCAGTTGTGAAAGGAAAGGATGATTGTGGATACGATGCTAATCAAGTGGGCTGCTTTGTCCTGGATGGTGTCAAACTTCCTGAGTGTTATTTGAGCTGCACTCATCCATGCAGGTGGGCAGAATTTCATCACTTCCCAACTTGTCCCTTGTAGAAAATGGACAGACTTTTGGTAGTCACAAAGTCATTACACGCCACAGTATTTCTAGCCTCTGACCTGATGTTTTAGGCACTGTTTGTACATGTGACTCCAGACTCACAGCAATGTGGTTGACTCTGAACTGCCTTCTGGGCAATTAGGGATGGGCAATAAATGCTGCCAAGCCAATAATGCTCTCATCCTGTAAATACATTTTTTAAAATGATGTGTCTAGCTGAGTTTTTGGTCAATGGTAGCCCCAAGGATGTTGATAGTGGGGGATTCAATGATGGTAATACGTTCAGTGTCAAGAGACAGTGATTAGATTGTCTTTTACTGGAGATGGTCGTAGCCTGGCATTTATGTATTGTGAATGAAACTTGCCACTTGTCAGCCCAAGCCTGGATATTTCCCAGGTCTTGTTGTATTTGAACATGGACTACTTCAGTATCTAAAGAGTCACGAATGGTGATGAAAGAGTCTTTTGCCCAATTACAAAGATTTCTAATTAACCTTTCCTTTCCTTTATTCCTTTCATTCTGTGCATTAGATTCCATTCCATGTATACCACTTGACAGCCTAGCTAATGACACCTTCAATCACTTTTCTGATGACCCAGGCTGGAAAGATGAGATGGAGATTAGCTGTTCTGGAACAATCTGCCTTTATGTGTTTGAGGTGTACTGATGTTATTTTTATGGTACGGGAATAGCACACATCTGATGCTCCTCAATGTTCGCACGCTTGACCAAGAACAATAAGTGATAGTTAGTTATACAATCACTCTTCAATGAAGAGCACACACCTCGAACAGAGGAGGTGTGCACCAAGTAAGAAATAATTAGGAAAAAGAAATTGCTTAAGCAATGTGTCATCATTTGCAGAAGAATATCTGCTGGCATTTAATAAATATGTCAACCTATCCTCTTAAAAACAGTTTCAGGATGCAAAGTCGTTTAATCTCAAGCTTGCTTTATTTGCATCGTTAGTGTTGGCACAGAATGGCAATAGTACATTACTCTAAACAACCTCCAAAATGCTTCAATTATAACCTTCTATCTATGCCTTCCAAATGAGATTTTTCACAACTACTCTGCCAGAAAGATTAATATAGATACATCCAAGTCATTTGTAAATACACAAGCCTCAAGGAATGTGAGAACATAGAAAGATTGCTCATTCCTTCAAAATGACTCCAATCCTAAATCATAACACATGTGAACTTTGAATGAAATTCATTTTGTCTCCTGTGAAAAGCTGCTGCCAGGTTTCTGAACCTTTCCCCAAAAGATCAATCATACCATCTCCAAATTAGTTATGCAAATTTCTTTCTTGTGTTCTTCACCCTCGATGAGCTACCCTGTTCTGCTTCACATTTCCAAGACCCCTGGAGCCCTGGTGATGTCATATTCTGCACATTTGTCCATATCCCCATTAGTCTTGTTTCACTGTAGGTATTTGTCTGAATTAGGATCACTGGTGCTGTACTAAATGCATTAACCTGGAATGTATTCTGCATATTCACTACTTTGGAGAAATAAAATCCTTTACATCTCAAGGTTTTCACTTTTCCAGCTTATCCACCTTGTTTCTGCTGTCACAGTCCCAGTTTAATCAGTAGATTCCATTGCTGGGCATTTTAAAAGCCTGGGCAGAATGGTGGCTCAGGAGGTAGTACGACTACCTTGCAGTATCAGAGACTCAGGCTTGATTCCATCCTCCGGTTGCTGTCTGTGTGAAGTTTGTGCACTGTCCCTATGCCGATGTGTGTTTCCTCTGGGTGCTTTGGTTTCCTCCCACGGTCATAAGATGTGCAGGTTAGGCGGATTAGTGATGGGAAATGTCGGGTTACAGAGATAGGATAGGGCTTGGGGTCTGGTTGGGATGCTCTGCGGAGAGTCAGTGTGGGCTTGATGGACTGAATGGCCTGCTTCCATATTGTAGAGATTCAATGATATTTCCTCCTTCTCTTCTCAATGGTAAAACATAGACCTTTTCTATATTGAAACACAATGGTAGACAATTCACTGTATTTGTAGGAACTACTTGGAAGAATACATGTAGATTTTGAAACCTGGAAGTGGTGTTAAAATGCCAGTTGAGTAGCTTAAAATCATCTAACTTATACTTTCTAATGAAAGATCGTTGGTAGGAAAAATTAACTCTGCTCCTGTTGAATGAATTTAAGTCAAAAAACATTGGAAACAATCTTCCAGCATCCACAGTAGTTTGCTTTTCATTTATTGTTAAGTTTGTTTTTAAATTATCTAATCATCAAATTAGGCAATGGTACAGTTGTTTTAAATAAAGCTAATTCAACTCAATTAAAGTGGATTATTCACAATGATAAAGGAAATAATTTGACAAATTACATCAGCTAATGAATTGTTTTAAAAAATGGAATTGGCAAGTTTTTTTTTAGTTTAATACATTTCTGTTTCATATAAAACATTGAGACAACTGTTTCAAATTAAGTGCTGATCTTATCTGTCAACATAATCAGCTTTAAATTCAATTAGTACACATTGTTGGGAACTCCTCCAATAAAACAATCTGTAATTATCTCTCATTACTTTAATCAGCCTGTTCAGACACATTTCCAGGTCAAATGGGACTTGATCCTGGACTTTATGGCCCAGAGGTAGTGTCACTATCATAGAGTCATAGAAGCATAGAAATAAACAACCCTTTGACTCGGCCAGTCTCTACCACAAAAAGCACACTCCTACCTCTACTAGTTCCACTTTCACACACCAGGCCCACAGACTTGAATGTTACGACATTTCAAGGGCTCATTTAAGTTCTTTTTAAAGGTTGTGGAGTTTCCTGCCTCAACTACCCTCCCAAGCAGAGCATTCCAGATTCCCCATCACCGTCAGCGTGAAAAAAGATTTCCATAACTATTTTGAAACATACAGTCTTGTGGTTGCTATCATAAAACTCCCCCAACTCTCAGCTCATATACCTGCCCAGCTTCATTCCCCAGAATTATGTCAAGCACTGCACCTTCCCTTATTGGACCATCACATTTAGACATTACAAAACTCTCCTCCAGTATACATTTCATGAAATTTACCCGCCCCACCAACCCTTCATAATATGATTATCCCAATTAATATTGGGATTGATAGATCCCCTATTGTAATTTTTACACACCTCGGTGAATTGACTGCCCATCTATTTCAGTCGCCCACTGGCTGTTTGGGGGCCTATTGTACGTTTCCGAACAGTGTGACTGTCCCCTTTTTTATTCCTACATTCTACCCACAAAGCCTCATTCAGTGACTCTTCCAAAATATCATCTCTTCTGACAGCTGTAATTAACTCCTTAAACAATACTGTGAGGCCACCTCCATTATTACACCCTCCCCTATCTTCCACTGCATCATAAAACCCTTCACAGGTACTGCTAGATATTTCTTTAGCTGGTGAATTGCAAATAATGAATCTGACCCAGACAGCTGAAAAATCACAATGAGATCAGATATACAGAGCTTGTTTTGAGTCACTCCTCACTCCGGTAACATAATGATGTCATTGTGCAGCAGATCAGACATCAGAGATACGCTGGTTCTACTTGTTATCGGCACTTTTATGCCAGAATCTCACCAAGTATCTTGTGACAGCCTTTTGAATATCACCCATTCAGCTCTCTATATGGAGCCCTTTGTTTCTAGCAGCAGCACAATTTTACACAATCTTTGCCTTACAATTTGAAATTGAGGGAAACCACATCATACAGTATCAAAGAAATCAAATTGACAAAGGATCAGAGCATTCAGGAAGTCTAATAGATATATCTGAAATAAATCAGTTAATTTGTATTCCAATTCTCTTAAAGTACAGGAAATTGCAATAAATGTGAAGCTTTGGGACTGACATCAGTGGTGATATCACTGACAACAATTTATTATCATGGCATTTTGTAGGAACAAGCCAGGATCATTTTAATTCCCTGAGCCCATTCTGCCAATGAATTAAATCACAGCGCAACTGAAATTAATTTACCCACCTTGCTTCTGTAACTCTTTATACCCTTATCCCTTGACAAACAAGCTTCTATCAATCTCAGTTTGAAATTTTCAATCAGCCCCCAGCTTTCTTAAGAGCGAGAGAAAGCAGCAGATGTCTGCTACTCAGTGATGCAAAAGAAGTCTACCCCAGGGAAATCAAATGTATGTTTTCCAATAAGTTACACTTGTCTTATGTCTTTTATCTCAACTTGTGTTAAGTTCCACTCTTCTTGAATGTCATTTTCATTTTTCTTGAAATGAAGTAGGGAATAGACCGGATTCAGTGGGGGACAGGAGACTTATGTAGAACCTCCATAACCCATGACTACTTTGTCTTTATTCATTCTTGGGACAAGGGAATTACTGACTGAGCCAGCCTTTGCTGTCCATCCCTAGTTGCCCTTGAGAAGGTTTTAATGAGCTGCTAAGTTGAACTGAGCAGTGCATGTGTTAGGGAGGAAGCTCCAGGATTTTGACCCAGCAACCCTGAGGGAACGGTGATACGTTCCTAAGTCAGGATAGTGAGTAGCTTGGAGGGGAACTTGTAGGAGCTGCAGCTCTCTCAGTCAGAGGTAACAGGTTCACAGAGCTTCTGCCTCCCTTCGCTTTCACATGGACCCAAAGCCAGGCAGCTCATTATGGTTATCAGCAAGGATCAGTCAAAGTGGGTGGACATGTTACTGTACAGCAGTGCGGTTATGTCAAACTCAAACCATGTGGAGCTACAAATGTAGCAAATACACTGAAGGTGCTGCAAGTAAACAGCCCTATCTCATAGTCATAGGGAGGAAAGAACAAAGAAAATTACAGCACAGGAACAGGCCCTTCGGCCCTCCAAGCCTGCGCCGATTGAGATCTTCTGTCTAAACCTGTCATCTATTTTCTGAGGGTCTGTATCCCTTTGCTCCCCGCCCATCCATGTACCTGTCCAGGTATATCTTCAAAGATGCTAACATACCTGCGTCTACCACCTCCGCTGGCAACGCGTTCCAGGCACCCACCACCCTCCGCGTGAAGAACTTTCCACACATATCTCTCTTAAACTTTCCTCCTCTCACTTTGAACTCATGACCCCTATAATTGAGTCCCCCTCTGTGGGGGGAAAAAGCTTCTTGCTATCCACCTTGTCTATACCCCTCATGATTTTGTAGACCTCGATCAGGTCCTCCCTCAATCTCCGTCTTTCTAATGAAAATAATCCTAATCTACTCAACCTCTCTTCATAGCTAGCACCCTCCATACCAGGCAACATGCTGGTGAACCTCCTCTGTACCTTATCCAAAGCATCCACATCCTTTTGGGAATGTGGTGACCAGAACGGTACATGGTGCTCTAAATGTGGCCAAACCAAAGTCTTATACAACTGTAACATGACCTGCCAACTCTTGTACTCAAGTGTACTCAAGCAGTCCTCAGTCAAGGGTGACACTCTTCAGTCAGGGGCGACCAAGCACAGTGAGTCAAGGGCATGCACCAATGTCAGTTCAGAGGTTTGGATACAGTTAGTCAGCCTCTTGGAATGTACAATGTCAGGCAGTCCAATCACTGTGGTCTAGGGAGTAGGGCCCAGACAGTCCTGTGGGTCTGTGAAAGCAGCCTGGGGAGTTGTGATCTGTCAGGTACGGGGAGGCACAGAGATTAGTCAAGGGTCCAGTCACTCGTGAGTCAGGGCTCTCTGTCCACATCAGTCAAGGTACCGGAGTCTTGGTCACTGCTATGGGTGACGGCCTGACCACTGAAAGTCAAGGCAACATTTATCAGAGGTCACCACTGTGCAGGGAAGCTGGGGACTCAATCATGGTGATTGTGCTGAAATATAGAGGGGATAATACTTGTGAGGGTGTGAACTCAAGGGGGAGATGATTGTGCATTGGAGGGTGATAGTTACTGCAGGAGGTAGCTTCCTCAATGGTCACTAGATGGTTCAGCCAGCCCAGGACCAGCAGCAGTACCAGCAGATGCCAAACAGCCTCCACATGAAGAGGTCCCAGCTGCAGTGCCCATCAGGATGTGCCAGAGGTACAGGAGGGTCAGGATCGATTGCCCTCAACGCTATTTTCTCCAGATGAACGAGACACACTATCTCTTCAGAATGACAAAGGGTCTAGGCCCGAAGCATCAGCTTTTGTGCTCCTGAGATGCTGCTTGGCCTGCTGTGTTCATCCAGCTCCACACTTTGTTATCCTCCACTTCATCTCCCTTCTCCATGATGGGGTCCATGTTGAGCCCAGGCAGGAGGACAAAAAGGCTATCCGCTGGTGATTCTGCTATGCTACGCCCTGACCGATGTGGAAGGTAGATAAAAGGCAGCCATTCTTCAGCCAGGACGATCATGGAGCAGCTGATGGACCTCCAGAAGATGATATTTCAATGACAGCATCAGCCTGTGGGAGGGTATGACTTTCCTCACCTCAGTTTTAAGTAGGTACCTCTTTACTTTTAAAATATGAAACCTAGTTCTAGATTTTGTTATGGATCTGACCAAACTCTCTCAAGAGATATCAAGGAGATAGCCTAGAGCTTAACTTTTTATTTTCTCTGTCATGACATTCAACACATCCACCATTCAGTTTCCAGTAAAACATGCTTTATTCTTACAACATAGTTAAAATGCAAACAAAACCTTTATTGATGTTCCTGAAAGACACAGAAAGAATCTATCTATCAACAGAGAGAGAATTCTGGCTTTTTGCTGCAGCAGGGAGAGAATTGTATTTAATAGCTCTAATACCTTTACAGAAGAAGGATCTAGGCCTGAAATGTCAGCTTTCCTACTCCTCTGATGCTGCTTGGTCTGCTGTGTTCATCCAGCTCTGCACCTTGTTAACTGAGATTCTCCAGCATCTGCAGTTCCTACTATCTCTGAAACAATGTTATATTATATTTGTGTCCCTCATCCAATTCTCTTTTTATATATCGTCAATAACTGGGGCCGAAGCACTGATCTTTGATGTGTCTCACTAATCGTTGCCCTCTGCAATGCAATTGTTGCATTGTTTTAAAATTTCCCTGGCCCACCAGGGATTTTAAGCCATGCCCACCGAGACTCCACTATCAGTTCCCTCACTGCTGACCCCCAACTTGGGACCTCTCCCACAGACCACCACCTTGCAAAGCAGTCTACATCTGCTTTGGTGTTACTAATATTCCTTCTCCAGGGAGTTGCTAACTCTCCTGTTGCAGTGCATCTCTTACCAGATTTGAGTACCTGGAATATTCCTCCTTGTTGAGGATCAGCATAAGGATTTCTTCTGTAAGGATCTTCAATTCTACCCTGCAGTTAATTATATGTATAAGCGGCGACTTCAAGCCAAGTCTGAGTCTACAAGCAATCAAATCAAATCCACGTCACTGCCTCCATGTTGTTTGGGCAGGTCCTGCTCACTATGGTGCGTAAGGTACTGTTCATGTTGGAGATTGCTGCCACCTTCCTCTTTAAATACAGGAACCTCCAGGGGCAGCCTGGTCTAGTATGAAAGAAAAAAACTACTCCCTGGTCTAACTAAGAGTGCTGTAGTTGGCCAAGCAGACAGTAGCTTACCCCTGGAATTTATATGATAGAGGACACATCCTCTCATTATAATCCAGCCCAAAGAGGAAATATTACAGCTCATACGCAGATATATTTTCTGCCTTTAATAATATCTTCAGACTGAACAATATACTCTTTACTGCTCTGTATCAGTAAATCTTTGAACAGTTAGACACAGAGAGGAAAGGGTAGCGGTGGGAGAGCACAGTTGGGTTTAGAGAAATGATAAAATGAATATTTGTGTCTGGAATTGCACTCCTGTGTGTAGGAGATTGCCCACAACAACCATTAGAGGAAATCTTCCAGCCATTCAGATCCCTAAAGCTCAGATTTCACAAAGACACAGCTGAGTCCGTAGTGGGTACCTTTTTAAATTCAGGAATTTACAAAAGCTTTGATCATGCATACCTGTCTTACGGAGATCATTGGCTTACAAATGTTTACTGCTGGACAGATAAGAGCTGGGTGAAATAATATGATAAATTAAAATGTTGATACCGCTTAACCAATCCCAGACTTGAGGGTTCAAGTTCAACATTCTCGGCATAACTGTTGCCAACTTAAAAAACCAAGGGCTGGATTTGACTTTTCCCCAAGCGGGCAGCTTGTGAACTTGGTTGCAAAGCCACGTGTTCCATATCTGCTGCCTACCTCCTGCCCTTGCCCTTGTTTACACTTTTACCAGTGTCAAGAGCCGGTATCAGTCAGTTTCAAGGTTCACATTGGCCAACTGATGACCAGCTGAGGAGCTCATCCTACTACCACTGAGAGATTTACCCAGCAGCGGGAGAGTCCCATCCTCATCATTCAGCTTGGCAGTCTTTACTGCCTGATCCTATGGTAGATAAGGGTCAATGACTCATTTATAGGCTGGCTGGCCTCATCAGAGACCACAAAATCCCCTCCTCAATGTTTCCTTGTTTCCTCTCCCACCAGCCACACACTGAACTTCCCACACAACTCGTATCGCCATTCTGTATTGATCTGTCTACCAGGTCCTTGCCAAGACCATTCCTCTCCCATCCCAATTACCTTGGTCTGGGCCTAAAACATCAGCTTTCCTGCTCCTATGATGCTGCTTGGCCTGCTGTGTTCATCCAGCTCTACATCTTGCTGTCCTAATTACCTGTAAGACTGATAAAATGGCTCCTCACTGTTGGGGACTGGATGTAGTTCCAGCAGTGGCCACCTATTTTGGTGGCACCAATGAGGCCACAGGTTGGATTTGATTGGGAGGCAACTCCAACAGAACAGAAGCACTCATCTCTGGCCAGTAAACAGCCTGACAGCAGTTAAGTGACCGCAGGATTAAATGGACGAACATGGGCAGGCTTTATCACAATTGCAAAGCAGCGAATGTAGTGCAGCATAAGATCCAGCCACAGATTCAATGATGCACCATTTTAGAAAACAGTGTATAGGAGCTCTCATTCCCCTCAGCTCTACCTAGCAACATATATCAGATGCCGATCTGTTCTGGACCATTCGTTTAGGAAATGCCATGGAACAACTTGCATTTTCAAGCTGCAATAACTCCCAATGCAGAAACTTTTCATTTCCAAGTGCCTGAACTGAATTATTGAAAAGTGCACTGGTCAGTTCATACCAGTAATGATTCAATTTATGCTTTGGGCTGGATCTCGCCAGAAGCAAAACATCCAAGTTTTCGAGGTTTTTAAATTCACAAGATGACCGAACAAGGTTGTTAGCGACAAATTATTCCCAGTTGTAAAAGTGTTTGAGTATGAGAAAGCAGAGCTTTGACGTCATTGTCAAAAGTGACGTGAGAAAAATCTTGCTCATGCAGTTGAAGCCAGGAGTGCACAAACTGAGGGTGTGGGGGATGCAGGTTTGATCAAGGCATTCCAAAGGGAATTCTTTGCAAAGGAAGAATGTGCAGGGTGAGGCGAAGAAAGTGGGGAATGGTACACAGTGAATAGCTCCCTCAGAGAGTAAATATAGAGATGATTGGCTGAATAATTTCCATTTGCACAGTAATATTTCCATCATGAGGTAAGACTTCCTCTCATACATGTAAACTCAAAATGGGCTTGTACCATAAATTGCTGGAAGTGCAAAACTGACAACAGTGAGGGCAATGGGTTGTCCGGAACTTTCATCAATATCAACCCTTAGCCAGTGAGATTTAAAGATTGGGAAGTGATGAGGAACAACTGAGGTGTGGGTGAATCAGCACCAAACCAGCTTTTAAAAAATAGAAATTACAAAAGAGATTGAAAAATTGGATTCTGAGATTAACAATGAAAACTTTAACCATATATTTTAAAGATTTATAGCAACTGACAGTGTGCAGAAATGAAATTGAACTATAAAAATCATTCCCCTTCCAACCTAGAGAGGCTAATGATTGTGTTTTTAACAAAGGTAGTCATGCTCTTTTTCCATTCTTTCTTTTTGTCAATGTCCTGAGATCCTGACCTCAGCGCAGACTCGGACACCTGGCCTCAGCACAGACCCAGTGTGCCAGTCTCCCAACTGGGCATCGCCATCTCCCAGATATAGTAGGAGCTGCCGATGCTGGAATATCTGAGATAACCAGGTGTAGACCTGTATGAACACAGCAGGCCAAGCAACATCAGAGGAGCAGGAAAGCTGACGTTTCAGGTCTGGACTCTTCTTCAGAAATGGGGGAGTGGATGGGGATTCTGAAATAAATAGAGAGGGGGAAGGCGGATGTAAGATGGATGAAGGAGCAGATAGGTGGAAAGAAGACAGACAGGTCAAGGAGACAGGGGTGGAACCAGTAAAAGTGAGTGTAGGTGGGGAGTTAGAATGGGGGTTGGCCAACTCTGATGCTGCTTGGCCTGCTGTGTTCATCCAGCTCTACAACTTGTTGTCTCTATCACGCAGCCTGGCATGTCAGTCTCTCAGTCCAGTGTGACAGTTTCTCGGCCCCAGCATGGACTCCTGACCTCAAAGTGATTCCAGAGCAGTCTCCCGGTCTCAAGAGCCTCAAGGTGAAGCCCGGCACGGTCTGGAATAAAGACTTCACATGGAATAGAGGCTAAGTGCCAGTGTGGACTGGGTTGGAAGGACTGTTATTCTGAATGTTTTCTTTGGGTATTTTTCTAATTTTTTTCCCCTAAGACTTTTTTCCTTAAGCGTCTCTACCTAAGATAGCACCATAACTGGTGACATGTAAGGCTTTCACTGTACTCATGTGAGTACATGTGACAGTAAAGCTAACTCTAATTCTTAAAAAGAAAAAATTTCTGAATGACCAGGCCTAACCAGCCATTTTTTTGAATTAAAACTAATTGGTAAGCTAATTCAGAATGAGATGTCATTTTTGTGAAGAAAGCGTTGGGGTTTTTTGAAATGTTCAGAACATATCTCTTTAATCCCCTGCATTTGCTGGCCAATTTAGAATATAAGGTTAATTTTTCAACAAGGCTTTTGTGCAATTACTTCACCATGCAGCTTTTGTTTTGTGGTGGGGGTACAGCTTGCAAAGTGCTTTAGAGATTGCAATAAAGGTGATAATAAAAGTTCAGCCAAAAAGCAATTTGAAATCTTGTGAAAATAAAGATATTTTCAATCACTCAAAAACATTTCTCTCCTATAAATATCATGTATATTTGACTTCCTGGTGCCTATAGACAATGTCAAGAGAGATGCCTTTGATGTGGAATCAGCCCTGAGCAGCAAGAATGATGTGAAATCAACATGTGATTTTCTCAAAGCCAACAGTAAATTATAAACTTG
Source organism: Stegostoma tigrinum (assembly GCF_030684315.1). Lineage (NCBI taxonomy): Eukaryota > Metazoa > Chordata > Chondrichthyes > Orectolobiformes > Stegostomatidae > Stegostoma > Stegostoma tigrinum. Next base: position 2,909,220 of record NC_081376.1, on the reverse strand, counting down.
TGAAATGGGAGAAAATTTAATGTCACCAATTCTTCAAAGATTATTTCTACCCCATTTGTGCCAACAGCTTATATTCTAATCATTGACAAGAATTCATAGGGAAACATAGGGAATACAAACTCGTTTCTCAACTGTCAATGAGTTTTGTCACTTTAGTGATGCATTTGCGCTGCTCTTAGATTGTGAAAGATGCTATTTAAAAGCAATCCTTTTTTACTCGCCTCTGCTGAATTACTTGTTGCAATGGGAAATGTGAGAAACTGGATGATAAAATGCTATCAGCTTGCCCCATGACGCACTATGTAAATCGAAAAGGGTGAACCCTGTGTTTGCAGTGGGAATGCAGGACAACAGGATGTCTACCGGGCTGCTGGCACAAACTGCCTTTCCTACCACGCTCCTAATTAAACAGGGAAGGCAAGCTGCTCCCTGCACAGTAGGCTGGCGCTCATAGGCATCAAAGTGATACTTCTCAGCTTTGCTGCAGCTACTTGTAAATGAGCTGTAAAACTAAGAATCCAAGGAGTATAATGAACAGGAGCCAGCCAGTCCAAGGAGCCTGTTTCACTGTTCAGTGACAGCTGACCTATACTTTGGTGATATTTGCTGTCTCTTGATTTGAGGGTGATGTCTACTCAGGGTCATTGGTTGCTAGTGTGGGTCTTCACATGGCTGACTCTCAAGCACAGACTTTTAAACATATGAGGCAGGACCCCCCTCCGATGCAATGGGACCAGGAAAACAGGACTTGCTTCCTTTTCTGCCGCTCTTCTGCCTCATCAGTGAGACATTTGGACTCAAAGAATGAGGCAGCTTGAAGGACGAGTTGCCACATTTGGAGCAATTGGTGGTGAGCTCCAACGGTCAATGCTGCTGAATTTCAGAGAGTCATCATTATTACATCATTACCTGATCACATTCCACTGAAATGCTACACACTTGAGATTTGAGAAGACAGGTCCTGGCTGGAGTGATATTTTCACACATCTGGGCACAGAATCACAAGAACTTGGGAATGGGAACAGAAGGAGGCCATTCACCCTTTACATGTGAATTATAGAATAGAATCTCTACATCATGGAAAGAGGCCTTTTGGCCCACCACCTGTATATCACAGGCAATTTAACGCGGTCAATCCACCCAAATATGTCTTTGAACTGTGAGAGGAAACCCACGCAGACACAGGGAAAATGTTCACACAGACAGTCATGTGAGATAGAATCGAGCCCAGATCCCCAGTGCTGTAACCCCATCACTAGACTTTCCTTTACTATCACTATTTTTCTTTACACTCCTCACTCTACCCCTGATATGACTGGCTTGATGTTCCATGGTGCCATGGTCAGTTAGTTCATCCACACTGCAGTTTTCACTCATGTCCATGCAACCTGCAAAGATCTCCAACCTTTGACAATTGAAAGGGCTGAAGCTTCTCCACAGTGTCTCCTTGATCCCTTTACCTACCAGGCTCACAGTCACACAACTCTGTCTCTGACCACTGAACCAATTAGGCAACACCAACCTAGGGGGATATGACTGCCTTCTGAATCAAGAGTGTCCAAGTAACCATCTCCCTCCCTGAAGTGTTGCAATGTCAGCATCAAAACTCAGATTTGCAGCATCTCCAGCTACAGACACTAATCACATGTGTAGTTGCTGTGGATTGGCATGGCGTCCAGGGCCTCCCACATGCTGAAGTTGCAACACATCTACTCTGTCACCTTTACTGTGTCAGTTTTTCAGTCAAATAATCAATTAATTGATTAAGGAGATTATGATGAGGAAACCTCTACATGACCAAAAATATATTAGAATTCCCCATGCAGTTTGAGAGGGAGAAGCTGGAATTAGATGCAATGGTATTACAATTGAATAAGGGTAACTAAGGGAAGAACCAGCCAGAGTTGATCAAAAGGGGGTCCATGGTGGAGCAGCAATGGCAGGAGTTTCTAGGGTAATTCAGAAGACACAACAGAAATCTATCCCAAGGAAGAAGAGGCATACTAAGGGGAGGGCAAGGCAACAATACTTGATGAGGGAAGTCAGGGGCAGCATAAAAGCAAATGAAAAGCATATAATGTGGTGAGGATTAGTTGGAAGCTAGAGGACTAGCAAGCTTTTAAAAATGAGCATGGATTAACTGAAAAAGCAATAAGTGAAGAGAAGATGGCATAAGATGGTAAGTTAGCTTGTGATAGAAAAGAAGACTGCAAGACTGTTTTTAGATGCCTAAAAAGTTAAAGAGGCAAAAGTGGACATTGGACCAGTGGGAAATGAGGTTAGAGAAGTAGTAATGGGGAACAAAGAAATGGAAGAGGAACTGAATAGGTACTTTTCATCAGTTTTCACTGTGGAAAACACCACCAGCATGCAAGGAGTTCAAGAGTCAAGGGGTAAAGGTTAAATGGCCATCACTAAGGAGAAGATGCTGGGGAAGTTGAAAGATCTGAAGGTGGACAAATCACTCAAATTGGATGGATGACACCCCAGAGTTCTGAAGCAGATAGCTAAGGCGATTGTGGGGGCATTACTGGTGATCTTCTGGGAATCATGGAGTCAGGAAGTGTCCCAGATGGCTGGAAAATGGTTAATGCAACAGCCCTGTTCAATAAGGGAGGGAGGCAGAAGACAGGAAAGTGTAAGCCAATTGGCTTAACCTCAGTCATTGGTAAGATTTTAGAGTTCATTATTAAAGATGCAATTGTGGGAGTACTTGGAAGAGTATGGTAAAATAGGGCTGAGTCAACACAGCTTTGTCAAGGAGAGACCATGTCTGACAAATATGTTAGAATTTTTTGAGGAGATAACAACGAAATCAGACAAAGGAGAGCCAGTGGATGTGATCTATTCGGATTTCCAGAATGTCTTTGACAAGTTGCCATACAGGAGGCTGCTGAATCAGGTAAGACCCCACACTGTTAGGGGTAAAGTACTGGCATGAATAGAGGATTGGCTAACTGGCAGAAGGCAGAGAGTTGGGATAAAGGGATCTTTTTTCAGGATGGCAGCTAATGACTAATTGAATTCCACAGGGGTCAAAATTAGGACCACAATTATTCATTTGTACATTAATGATCTGGACAAAGGATCTGAGGGGGTGCTATTGTTTGCAGATATCACAAAGGAAGTGAAGGGACAAGTAGTGTTGTGGAAGCAGGGGTGATGAAGAAGGACTTGGACAGGCTAGAGCGTGGGCATAATAGTGGCAGATGGAATATAATGTGGGAAAATGTGTGATTGTGCACCTTGGTAGGAAGACTAGAAGTATAGTATATTTTTGAAATGAAATACAGCTTCAAAAATCTGATACACAAAGGACTTTAGATATCTTTCTTCAATAACTTCAGTTTCTTCACCTGCTCCTTGTGATAGGGCTACAGAGCCAAGCAAGTGGCAACATTCTCTGGATATTCAATCCACAGCTTGTGATCAATGTCCAGGATTCTCTTAAGGTTAACATAAAGGTTACGTTGATAGTTAGGAAGATAAATGCAATGTTATCATTCATTTCGAGAGGGCTAGAATACAAGAGCAGAGATGTACGGCTGAGGGTGTAAAAGGCTTTGGCCACATCACATTTGTAATATTACGAGTAGTTTTGAGTCCTGTATCTCAGGAAGGATGTGCTGGAATTGGAGGGAGTTTTACAAGAATGATCCCAGGGTTGAAGGGATGGTCATATAAGAAGTGAATGAGGACCCTGGGTCTGTATTCAGTAAAGTTTAGAAAGATGAAGACGGGAATCTTAACCTACAGAAGACTGAAGGGCCTGGATAGCTTATGCTAGAGAAGGGTCCAGACCCAAAACATCAGCTTTCCTGCTCTTCTGATGCTGCTTGTCTAGCTGCGTTCATTTAGCTCTGCACCTTGTTATCTTAAACGGAGAGAAGATGTCTTCCCTAGTAGGAAAGACTAGGGCCTGAGAGCACAGACTCAGAGTAAAGGGATAACCCTTTCAAACTGAGACAAGGAGGAATTCCTTCAGCCAGAAGGTGGTGAATCTGTGGAACTCATTGCCACAGAGGTTATGGAGGCCAAGCCATTGAGTGTATTTAAGACAGAGATAGATAGTTTCTTGACTGGTAAGGGGATCCAGGATTACGGGGAGAAGGCAGCAGAACAGAGTTGAGAAGTATATCAGCCATGGTTGAATGGTGGAGCAGACAGGATGGGCTAAATGGCCTAATTCGGCTTCTATAACTGATGATGTTTTGGTTCCTCTCAATTCATCCCAGTTCTGGCTTTGCGCTCTGCACACACAGTTAGCTTTGAGAAAACCCCTGTGTGCATAAACTTTGAAAAACGTTAGGTCACCCTGCCAAAGCTGAGAAACCAGCTCAATCTAGTTACTTGACTAACTAGTTACAGCAGCTCTCCAGGCCCTGTATATCCTTGTTAAGGCCGGAAGAAATTTATCTCCTTTCTTTTAAACAATAACTTACTTCTTTTGGATGTTATTTTTTGAATTCAAAAGGTTATTAACTGTTAATAAAAAGTAAATGTTATAAAGAGATTATCCCTCAAAGTCCCCTCACGCACACAACCCTTAGTTTCACACTCTGTGTCCCCCACACTTTGGGGTAACACAGTGCTTAGCACTGCTGCCTTACAATGCCAGGGGCCGGGTTTGATTCCAGCCTCAGATGACCGTCTGTGTGGAGTTTGCATGTTCTCCCTGTGTCTGTGTGGGTTCCCCTCCCGCAGTCCAAAGATGCGCAGGATATGTGGGTTGACCGTGCTAAATTGTCCATTTTGTCCAGAGATGTGCAGGCTAGGTTGGTGGGCAATGGGAAATTCAGGATTACAAGCATACGGTGTGGGTGTGGGTGGAATGTTTTTCAGAGGGTTGGTGTGGACTCAAAGAGCTAAAGGGCCTGCTTCCACACTGTAGGGATTCTATGATAGGGATTCTAGACCCTCTATGACCAACATTGTAGTTGGTTTTTTCAGGCTTTCTAACAGCTACAACTAGGCCTGGCTGAAGAAGGAGCATGGCATTTGCTTGTTGGACTTCCTGTCGAAGCTGGAGAATGCTACAACAGAGGCATTGCTGGTGAAAAGTCTCCAGTGCTCCTTTATATCACTGAGACACAGTCCGGATCCCACTGCAGCACAGGAGTCCTTAGCAAGCATAAACTTCAGAATAAAATTCAAATCCCACATTTAATATTTTAATTGAGTTAATACCAATTAAATTGTAGGGAGAGAGCTTCACATTCCACTGTCAATTCCTCCTCATCTCAGTTCTAAAGGGTTGTCTCTTCACTCTGAGTCTGTGCCTAGTGGAAGCATATTCCCCATGCCCACTCTTCTTCTGCAATTTCTTCTCCCAGGGGATCGTGAATCTTTGGAGCTCCATGCTACAGTGGGGCAAGAGACTTTGTGTGTCTTTTAAGCTGAAATAGATAGATTTTTGATCAATGGGGAAATCAGGAGTTATGGGGAAAGGGCAAGAAAGAGGATGTGAAGAGTGTTGGCTCAGCCGTGATCCTATGGAATGGTGGAGCAGGCTTGAGAGGTCAAATGGCTGCCTCCTGATTCTATTCTTTATGGTCTTATGGTTTAACATAGACAGGCTAAGGTAAAATCATTGCAGATGGAATATAATGTGAAGATGTGAGGTTTAAGCATTTCAACAGAAAGAGTAGTCAGGCTAACTATTATTTAAATGTGGAAAGATTGCAGAACGTCACAGCACAGAGGGATTTGGGGATCTTTGTGCATGAGCCATGAAAAGACAGGATCCATGTTTGGTGAGCAATAGACAAGGCAAATTGAATGTTGGCCTTTATTACAAAGGGAATGGAATATAACAACAGCGGCATCTTATAGACTTGGCAGCACGATGTCTCAGTGGTTAGCACTGCTGCTTCTTGGTGCCAGGGGCGCAGTTTTGATTCCAGCCTTGGGCAACTGTCCATGTGGAGTTTACATATGCTCCCCGTGTCTGTGTTTTCTCTTGTGCTCCAGGTTCCCCAACAGTCCATAGCTGTGCAGGTTAGGTGGATTGGCCATGCTAAATTGCCCACAGTGGGGTAGGAAATGCAGGGATAGGGTAGAGGGTGGGTGTGGGTGGGAAGCTCTTCGGAGGGTCAGTGTAGACTTGATTGGGTGAATGGCCTGTTTTCACACAGTAAGGGTTCAATGACTCATACATTCACACAGCCTGGAAACACAGTCTTTGATCCAACTACGCCACACCAACCATATTCAGCCACTAAACTTAACAATCAATTTGCCTAGTCCATTACCCACCGAACGTGGATCCTCTCTTTTCACAGTTCATGCACAAAAATCCCCAAATCCTTCTGTGCTGTAGCTTTCTACAATCTTACCTCACCTGCCTGCTCTTGCCCCATATCCCTCCAAACTTTCCCTATTCATGTACTTGTGCAAATGTCTTTTCAACATTGTAACTGTACCTGCATCCATCACCTCCTTTGGAAGTTCATTCCACACACAAACCACTGTCTGTGTAAAAAAAAAACTTGCCTCCATTGTATTTTTTAAATATCTCTCCTGTCATCTTAAAAATACACCCCCTAATCTTGAAAACCCCCACCCTAGGGAAAAGACGCCTGCCATTCACCTTATCTATACCCCTCATGAGTTTATAAACCTTTTCACGGTCACACTCAACCTCCTATGCTCCAGTGAATAAAGCCCCAATCTGTGCAGCATCTCCTTGCACCTCAAAGGCTCATACTATACAAGGAACTGGTCAGACTAGAGCTGGAATACTGTGAACAGTTTTGGTCATCTTATCTATGGAAAGATTTACTAGCATTGGAGGCAGTCCAGGAAGGGTCCAATGGGTTGATTCCAGGACTGGAGAGATTTTCTTACGAGGAAAGGTTGAGTTGGTGAGCTTCTGCTCATTTGATTAGAGAAGAAATATCACCACCTTTAAGTTCCCTAAAAGTCACTCATCATCTGATTTGGAAATATATCGCTGTTTCTTCAGTATCACTGGGTCAAAATCCTGAAATTCCCTCCCAAAGGGCATTGTGCGTCAACCTACATGAAATGGACAGCAGCGGTTTAAGAAGGCAACTTACCACCAACTTCTCAAAAGGCTGGGGCCCAGTCAGCAATGCCCACGAATGAAAAACAAAAAAAATGTAAGCATGCTGAAAATGGTTTAACAAAGAGTGCACTTTTTCAGAAAGCACACTGTCAGTATGTGGAGGAAGACAAGACAGGAAGGTTGTACTGGCTGTGTTTTGGGTCCTGTTAACTGTTAAAACTATTCCAAACAGGCACTGGGGGATCTTGATGAATACATAAGAATGTGGTTTAAGGTCATTAATGCCCCTGTCAAATTTTTGCATGAAATGGATAATTGTTTTGGCAACCTTCACTTCCAGTCCCTCCTGGTGTACCTGGATGATGCACTCACCTTTGCCTTGACATTCAAGGACACCCTTGAAAGAACACAAACTGCCTTAGTCCGTGTGTCATTCATTAACTTGAAAATCAAACAACAGAAGTCCTAACTTTTCCAGACAAAGGAACAGTACCTTGAGCACTTCGTTACCAGGGAAAGTGGTACATCTGACAATCTGAAGATCTGAGCAGTAGAGGACAAAGATAGAGAGGGAGCTGCATGGGGTCCTTGGACTCGCAGGTTATAACAGGATATAATGTACGAGGCCATTCATGGTTGGTTGCCCAATTCCATGATCTTCTGTGGGAATCAGACACCAGTTTCCTTGGCCTATGGTTCGTGTGGGCACAGGCTCAAACGCAGAAAGCAGTGGTTCATACCAGTTAGGGACCCAGGCTGAATGAGAGGAACATATAGAATTACCCCAGCATGAAACTGGAACTGCTGGCTTTCAGTTGGGCTATTTTCCAGAAGTTCAGAGGCATTCTGTTCAATGCAGAAATTCAACAGTTATAGGCAACAATCTACCCAACCACTTTCAACAACAGAGACCCACTGGATCACTGAACTCACACAGTTCCACCCATGCACTTATGAGTGAGATTTGAATCAATTCCAGAGAAGTACAACCAGATGTTGCTTCACTATAAGACCATAAGGAGTAGGAACAGAAGTTTGGCCCCTCAAGCCTGCTCTGCCATTCAATGAGATCACAGTTGATCCTACACTTCAAACATTCACTTTCCTGCCCTTTTCCCTTAGCCTTTGACTCCTCAACTGATCAAGAGTCTATCTATCTCAGCCTTAAAAATACACAAAGACTCTGCTCCCTCAGCTCACTGTGGCAAGGAGTTCCAAAGACTCACAACCCTCTGAGGCAAGAAATTCCTCCTCATCTCAGTCTTAAACTGTCATCCCTTTATTCTGAGACTATGCCCTCTGGTACTAGTCTCGCCCATGAGGGGGGAAACATCTTCTCAGCATTTACCCTGTAAGTTCCCTTAACAGTCCTGTATGTTTCAATGAGATTACTTCTCATTCTTCTAAACTCCAATGAGTAGAGCCCCAACCTGTTTAGTCTTTGCTCATAAGATAATCTCTCTATACTGGGGATCATCCGACAAAACCTTCTCTAAACTGCCTTCAATGAAATGATATATTTTCTTAACAAGGGGATGAAACCACTTACAGTACTTCAGATATTGTCTCACCAGAACTTTATACCATTGCGGTAAGACTTCTCTACTCTTATACTCCAATTCCCTTCTTGATTTCCTGCTGCATCTGAGTGCTAGCTTTCTGTGTCTTGTACACAAGTATACCCAAGTCCCTTTGTGTTGATGTTTTCTTTAGTTTTTCTCCATTTAAGTAACACTCTGTTCTTTTGTTCTCCCTGCCAACATGAACAACTTCACATTTTCCTACATTATACTTCATTTGCCAACATTTTGCCACTTATTTAACCAATGAATATCTCTAGGTAACCTGGAACAAAAACAGAAGTTGCTGGAAAAGCTCAACAGGGTCTGGCAACATGTTTGAAGAAAAAATCAGTGAATGTTTCGGATCCTCAAAACAGTTCCGCCGAAGAGACACCGGTCCCAAAACGTCAACACTGTTTTCTTCACAGATACTGCCAGACCTGCTGAACTTTTCCAGTGACTCCTGTTTTTGCTCCTATTTTGCAGCATCTGCAGTTCTTTCAGTTTTTATTCTCTATGTAAGCTGTTTGCATTGACTTTACAACTCGCCCTTCCATCCATTTTTGTGTTGTCTGCAAATTTGATTGTACATTCACATTTGCTAAGTACCTTGAAAGTGGACCTCAATATACCTTCAGCTGATTGAGGCGGACAACAGTACATTTTAACATCCATCAAATAGTCAGACACTCATAGAGTTGTACAGCATGGAAAAGGAACCTTCAGTCCAAGTCATCCATACCAACCAGATATCCTACATTAATCTAGTCCCATTTGCCTACATTTGGCCCATTTCCCTCTAAACCCTTCCTATTCATGCATCCATCCAGACGTCTTTCCAGACAGCCTCCGCCACTACTTCTGGCAGCTCATTCCAAACACACACCACCGTTGCCCATGATGTCCCTTTTAAATCTTTCCCCTCTCACCTTAAACCTATGCCATCTAGTTTTAGACTCACCCGTTGAGGAAAATAATTTGTCTATTTACCCTATCCACAAGCCTCATGACTTTATAAACTTCTGTAAGTTCACCACTCGGCCTCTGATGCTCCGGGAAAATATCTCCAGCCTATTCGGCCTCTCCCTATAGCTCAAACCTTCCAACCCAGGAAAATCTTTGTAAATCCTTTCTGAACCCTTTCAGGTTTCACAACATCCTTCCTAAAGCAGGAAGGCCACAATTAAATGCAGTATTCCAATATCATAACCAATGTCATGTACAGCTGCAACAAGACCTCCCAACTCCTATGTTCAACGCACTGACCAATAGAGGCAAGCAAACCAAACACCACCTTTGCTATGATAACAAAGTGTGGAGTTGGATGAACACAGCAGAAACCGCAGGAAGTGCTACATCTGCCCCTACACCTCCTCCCTTACCCCCATCCCAGGCGCCAAGAAGACCTTCCGCATCAAGCAGATGTTCACCTGCACATTACTAATGTGGTATACTGTATCCGCTGTTCGCGTTGTGGCCTCCTCTACATTGGGCAATCCTCTACATTTCCTGAGATGCTGCTTGGCCTGCTGTGTTCATCCAGCTCCACACTTTGTTATCTTGGATTCTCCAGCATCTGCAGTTCCCATTATCACAGCATCCCATTATCACTTTCTTTGCTATGCTGTCTACCTGCAACTCCACTTTCAAGGAACTACAAACCTGCACTCCAAGATCTCTTTATTCAGCAACACTCCCCAGGACCTTACCATTAATTGTATCATTCCTGCACTGATTTGCAAAATGCAGCACTTCACATTTATCTAAATTAAGCTCCATCTTCCACTTTTCAGCCTATTGGCCCATTTGATCAAAATCCCAATGTACTCTGAGGTAGCATTCTTCGCTGTCTGCCACACCTCAATTTTTGGAGAAGATAGGGGATAGAACTGATAAGGGAGCCCAAACAAGCGCAAAGAGGGTTAGGAAAGAGACCCCACCACCAAAAACATTGTTCCCTCCCCACCCATATCTGCTTTCCGGAGGGACCACTCTCTCCGTGACTAATTTGTCTGCTCCACACTCCCCACTATCCCCACCTCACCTGGCACTTTTCCCTGAAACCGCAGGAAGTGCTACATCTGCCCCTACACCTCCTCCCTTACCCCCATCCCAGGCCCCAAGAAGACCTTCCACATCAAGCAGATGTTCACTTGCACATTACTAATGTGGTATACTGTATCCGCTGTTCGCGTTGTGGCCTCCTCTACATTGGGCAAACCAAGCGGAGGCTTGGAGACCACATTGTGGAACACCTATGCTCGGTTCGTGACAAATTACTGCACCTCCCAGTTGCGAACCACTTCAACTAGCCCCCCAGGGGGTATCAAAGTGTGGAGCTGGATGAACACAGCAGGCCAAGCAGCATCTCAGCAGCATTTCCTGAGATGCTGCTTGGCCTGCTGTGTTCATCCAGCTTCACACTTTGTTATCTTGGATTCTCCAGCATCTGCAGTTCCCCTTATCACAGCATCCCATTATCACCTTCTTTGCTATGCTGTCTACCTGCAACTCTACTTTCAAGGAACTACAAACCTGCACTCTAAGATCTCTTTATTCAGCAACACTTGGATGGCATGTCCATCCTGGGCCTCCTGCAGTGCCACAACAATGTCACCTGAAAGTCGCAGGATCAGCATCTTACATTCTGCTTGGGAACCCTTCAGCCCAATGGTATCAATGTGGATTTCACAAGCTTCAAAATCTCCCCTCCACTGACTGCATCCCAAAACCAGCCCAGTTCGTCCCTGCCTCCCTAACCTGTCCGTCTGTTCTCGCACCCCACCTCCTACCTACCAGCCTCATCCCGCCTCCTTGACCTATCACTGATCACTGTGAATCCAACATGGAATATAGAAATGGGACAAACTAATCACACTCGGGCTTTCCTGGACTGACCTACCCCCTCCCTAACTCCCCACCTAAACTCACTTTTACTGGCTCCATCCCTGCCTCGTTGACCTGTCTGTCTCCTCTCACTCTATCTACTGCTTTATCCATCTTCCATCCGCCTCCTCCCCCTCTCTATTTATTTCTGAATCCCCTTCCCCTCCCACTTTTCTGAAGAGGGGTCGAGACTGTCAGCTTTCCTGCTCCAGTGATGCTGCTTGGCCTGATGTATTCATCTACATCTTGTTGTCTCAGATTGTCCAGCATCGGCAGTTCCCACTATCTAGGACGGAGAATAGATAAATTTATGGAGTGGCACGGTGGCTCAGTGGTTAGCATTGCTGCCTCCCAGCACCAGGGACCCAGGTTCAATTCCAGACTTGGGCAACTGTCTGTGTGGAGTTTGCACATTCTCCCTGTGTCTGAGTGGGCTTTGTCCGGATGCTCCGGTTTCCTCCTGCAGTCCAAAGATGTGCAGTCTAGGTGGATTGAACAGACTAAATTGCCCATAGTGTTCAGGGATGTGTAGATTAGGTGGGTTATAGAAGGGTGGGTCTGGGTGGGATGCTTTGAGGTTCAATGTGGACTGGTTGAGTTGAAGGACCTATTTCCACATTGTAGGGATTCTATGAATAGAGTTTTGTATCAGCTGGTTCAAGATATGAAGTAACTTCTTCTTGACAGCCTCAAGTGTCAACTGTTGGGAGCAATTCTCACTCAAGCAGGACACCAGGTAATGGAGAAGGTGACTGCCCTGAAAGAGGGCAGTGTTTCTGGCCATGGGTCACTGCTGAAATGAATAACAACTGCCATAATTATGAGATGTGTACTTGTGGCCAAAGTGAGGAAATGATTTCTGCTCAACATGGGTTCCCTGGTAGCCTAGAGACCTCTGGAGTGACTTGTAATCAATTTTATGGTGATTTGACTCGGTGGCGATGAAACTTGAGCATTCTCTTGTACTCAAGGATGTCTGCATAAGTTCATGCAGGCCATTCCCACCCATGACCAATGCCTCAAAAATAGCCCAAGTGTGATTGGTTTGTCCCATTTCTATATTCCATGTTGGATTCACAGTGATCAGGGATGTAACTGAAGGAGTAAGATTCTACAGTAGCTTTACCAGGCCCTCCCAGGAGTCACAGCACCCACTAAGATCCACATGGTTATGGACAGTGGTTACGATTCAACTGGAATTCCCTCCATAACAGCATTCTGGGGCTAACCCACAGGTGGACTGCAGCGGTTCAAGAAAGCAGCTCACCACCACATTCTCAAGGGCAATAAATGCTGGCCAGGCGGTGATGCCCACATTTTTAAAATAACTGAACACTACCTTACTATCTGCATACCTTGTCTCCTGAAAGTAAACCAAAGTGGCCCACATACCTTCCAGAGTTGGTTTATGCTCACAGTCACAACGCCACACTCACCTGCAGGCCATTCTCTCCACTAGCTCTTTTTTAGACAGGGCCTAGTCCTCCCTGTGAATCAACTCCACAGATTCGCCACACCTTGTGATGGAAATCTTTGGTTCCGTGAATGGATAACTGACAAGGCTAAACCAGGTATTCAAGATGGCGTCCAACAGGACTGAGAGAGATGTGCTGAGGAGAAGGCATTGAATGATTCCAAGCCTGATGGGGCTTTGAAATCAGCACTTGTATGTTCCTCCAAAATCAGAATAGCAGGTTTTGGATTGAAAGACAGGATAATTGGAATGCTAGACACCATGGAGTAGTCAAATGGCTGAACACAGGTGGCCACACCTGTGCTGTTGGACCAATAGATAGAGGGAAACATCAGAAAGTGGCTCACACAGGGAGTTTACTTGAGTTGGTGGATGACATGAAGGCAAGCAGCTTTCTGTGCAGTGTTGCAGAATCTGAAGAGTTGGTGTATGTGAGATGGCTGGTCTGGAGTCACTTAGTAGAATCTGTGATTGACCTACATGTTGTGAATCCAGGGGTTGGGGGAGACTAACTCCTTTTCTAAAAAAACTGCAGAGACAGAGGCATAAGGATTATGTTCTACCCGTCATGACTCCTGGAGATCTGACCAACCTAGGCCCCAAAGAGAATGATCCACTGTAGAGCCTGGATCACTTGGAAGGTGCAAGTACAAATCAAATGTTCAGAAGGTCCACTCAGGAAAATGCTGGATGTTAGGAAGCCCTTATCATTTTCCCAGATTGGTGATGCAAAAAGACAGTGCTGCCATTAACATGGACCTGACCTATCTGGCCGTCGTGGTGTAGCTGAACCTGCTGATTATGTAATAATTGTCACTGCGAGCTATCTGTAGTTGGAAGGGTGGTAAGCTTGTAGCAAAGACGTTAGTAATGGAACCTTGAGCAGCAATCGGTGATGTTGATGAAGTTACCAAGCAGAGCCGCTTTAGCAGTTGCGCTGAGGACTCCAGTAGTAGGTGATAATGATCAGGGAGGATACCCGGTGAGGAAACTATAATACTCGAATGGATCCTCTCTGGAGGAAAGGATGTTTTTAGTGGGAGGTGGCCTCATGGGAAGAATGATCAGACAGATAAAGGTTTTTCCTAACCAGGTATAAATACTGTGTCTGCTGGGTATTACCTGAATTTCCATTCATATTTGAAATTATCTGATGCCAGTTTGCACAAATCTTAAGTTACTTATTGTTATTTAAATAGATGTGCTTTGGTCATTCACTATTTCAAGATTCCCATGTTTCTATGAAAGCAGTATAAAGATATAGCCATCAGATGTTTCCATATTCATCATCCTGAAGCCAGGGGGTGACACTGCCATTCACTCAATCAGCTTGAATTACAACCAGGTTGCAATATCATCTTTGGCTGTTGAATGGCTTCGTACTTCTCTTTCCACAATCCATGCTTCCATTCTTTCTCTCAACTCCTCTTTCTGTCCCCACTATTTGTTTGACTCTAATTCGTGCTTTCTTCCCTCTGTCTTTTTGCTTTCTCTCTCTTTCTCTCTCTCACTCCCTCATTCTATTGACTCTGTGGAACTAGACCATTGAGCACAATATTCATGTTCTCTTTGTTGTGACACTGACATCACTACACCACTTACTGGATTGACCTTCCAACAGTTTTCAGTGCAATTGTCAATGGTGCGCATCAGAAAACATCTGCCACCATTCACTGCTAAACCCTATCCAACCTCCAAACCCTATCCAACCTCCAAACAATGTTCTGGCCCCATGTGAAAGCAAGTAAACATTGGCATAAATGGAGATAATTACACATGGCCCTGCTCTTTTATGTTAGCAAATGTTGAGAATTTTACCTTTTCCATTACACTATACAACTGGGCTTCCTTTGAGGTGCAATCATTCCCTTTTCAGTGAAATGGCAGTTTTAGTAAATGACAGCTTATTACATTTGTACAGGGTTTGTCCACATATGGAAAACTGTGTACAGTTTTGGTCTTGTTACTTAAAAAAAAAATTAATTGTTTTGGAAGTAGTTCAGAAAAGTTCACTCAACTAGCTCCTGGGATGAATGGCTTATCTTATGAAGAACAGGTCAACAGGTTAGACCTTGTATCTGTTGGAGTTTAGAAGAATGGGAGTGAAAAGACTCCAGAGGCCAGCATTCCATCACCAAGTCACACTTTATTTACACGTACATAGAACATGACATTGACACAGCAGAGTCAGCTCCTAGAATAAACAGAACCTCTGACGCTCCTGTATCTATCTGTCAGACAGGGCACCCTGATTAGACCAGAATAACAACCCCCATCAAGGAACTCATATTTTATGAGATTTGCTTGGCTAGCCACACTCCAATCACTATAGAGAGGTAATCATCTAGATGTGAACAGATCATTTGGGGCCTGGGTTGGCTGAACGTGCATCCTCTTGGGGAAACACCCCAATTTTTGGGGACACTAGACCAGAGGACATAGTTTAAGAATAAGATTCAGTGGTTCATTAAAGTATGCTTTTCTCTTATCCTGGAAAAAAAGTGGAGGCTAGGTCTTTGAATTTATTCAGGACTGAGTTAGATAGATTTTGATGGACAACTGACTCAGGTTTATGGGATGTCAACAGAAAGGTGGAGCTGAGGCCGTAATAAGGTCAACCATGATTTTGATGAATGGTAGGGCAGGTCAGAAGGTCCATATAGCCGACCCCTGCCCTTCGATTCAATGACTTCTATGTTCCTAACTGAGGCATACAAAGTCTGAATGTGATAATGGGAACTGCAGATGCTGGAGAATCCAAGATAACAAAGTGTGGAGCTGGATGAACACAGCAGTCCAAGCAACATTTCAGGAGCACAAAAGCTGACGTTTCGGGCCTAGACCCTTCATCAGAGAGGGGGATGGGGAGAGGGAACTGGAATAAATAGGGAGAGAGGGGGAGGCGGACCGAAGGTGGAGAAAAAACAAGATAGGTGGAGAAGAGAGTATAGGTGAGGAGGTGGGAGGGGATAGGTCAGTAGGGAAGATGGGCAGGTCAAGGAGGAGGGATGAGGTGGTAGGTAGGAAATGGAGGTGCGGCTTGAGGTGGGAGGAAGGGATGGGTGAGAGGAAGAACAGGTTAGGGAAGCAGAGACAGGCTGGGCTGGTTTTGGGATGCAGTGGGGGGAGGGGAAGAACTGGGCTGGGTTGGGGATGCAGTGGGGGAAGGGGAGATTTTGAAGCTTGTGAAGTCCACATTGATACCATTGGGCTGCAGGGTTCCCAAGCGGAATATGAGTTGCTGTTCCTGCAACCTTCGGGTGGCATCATTGTGGCAGTGCAGGAGGCCCATGATGGACATGTCATCTAAAGAAAGGGAGGAGGAGTTAAAATGGTTCGCGACTGGGAGGTGCAGTTGTTTATTGCGAACCAAGCGGAGTGATGTGCAGGTGAACATCTGCTTGATATGGAAGGTCATCTTGGGGCCTGGGATGGGGGTGAGGGAGGAGCTGAGGGGGCAAGTGTAGCACTTCCTGCGGTTGCAGGGGAAGGTGCCGGTGTGGTGGGGTTGGAGGGCAGTGTGGAACCAATAAGGGAGTCACAGAGAGAGTGGTCTCTCTGGAAAGCAGACAAGGGTGGGGATGGAAAAATGTCTTGGGTGGTGGGATCGGATTGTAGATGACGCAAGTGTTGGAGGGTGATACGTTGTATCCGGAGGTTGGTGGGGTGGTATGTGAGAACGAGGGGGATCCTCTGGGGGTGGTTGTGGCGGGGATGGAGTGTGAGGGATGTGTTGCGGGAAATGCGGGGGACGCGGTCAAGGGCGTTCTCGACCACTGCGGGGTGAAAGTTGCGGTCCTTGAAGAACTTGGACATCTGGGATGTGCGGGCGTGGAATGCCTCATCGTGGGAGCAGATGCGGCGGAGGCGGAGGAATTGGGAATAGGGGATGGAATTTTTGCAGGCGGGTGGGTGGGAAGAGGTGTATTCTAGGTAGCTGTGGGAGTCAGTGGGCTTGAAATGGATATCAGTTTCTAGCTGGTTACCTGAGATGGAGACTGAGAGGTCCAGGAAGGTGAGCGATGTGTTGGAGATGGCCCAGGTGAACTGAAGGTTGGGGTGGAAGGTGTTGGTAAAGTGGATGAGCTGTTCGAGCTCCTCTGGGGAGCAAGAGGCGGCGCTGATACAGCCATCAATGTAACGGAGGAAGATGTGGGGATTGGAGCCTGTGTAGGTGTGGAAGAGGGACTGTTCCACGTAACCTCCAAAGAGGCAGGCATAGCTTGGGCCCATGCGGGTACCCATGGCCACCCCCTTTGTCTGTAGGAAATGGGAGGAATCGAAAGAGAAGTTGTTGTGGGTGAGGACGAGTTCGGCTAGGCGGATGAGGGTGTCGGTGGAGGGGGTTGGTCAGGCCTGCGGGACAGGAAGAAACGGAGGACCTTGAGGCCATCTGCATGAGAAATCCCCAAACCAGCCCAGTTCTTTCCCTCCCCCCACTGCATCCCAAAACCAGCCCAGCCTGTCTCTGCTTCCCTAACCTGTTCTTTCTCTCACCCATCCCTTCCTCCCACCTCAAGCCACACCTCCATTTCTTACCTACCACCTCATCCCGTCTCCTTGACCTGTCCATCTTCCCTACTGACCTATCCCCTCCCTACCTCCTCACCAATACTCTCCTCTCCACCTATCTTGTTTTTTCTCCATCTTCGGTCCGCCTCCCCCTCTCTCCCTATTTATTCTAGTTCCCTCTCCCCATCCCCCTCTCTGATGAAGGCTCTAGGCCCGAAACGTCAGCTTTTGTGCTCCTGAGATGCTGCTTGGCCTGCTGTGTTCATCCAGCTCCACACTTTGTTATCAAAGTCTGAATGTCAGTTCTTTCATGCTCTTAGTATTTTAGTCATGTTTCTTAGAAAACTGCTTGCAATGAACAGTTTCCCAGGTATTTCAAAGAAAAAAAGCTGCATTATTTTCGTTGTAATACAGATTTTGTTTAATTTTGGATCATTGTGTGATGTTCTCATGTCAGGAGAAGACTATCATTGTACATCCTGAAATGGCATTCTTTACTTCAAATTTCATGTTGATTACGTGGGATCTGATAGGTTTGAACCACTGTGTACTCATTGGTTAAACCTATTTTAGGTGTAAAAATAGAGAGATGGGCATTTTGATTTGCCTATTTTAAGCACATTCCCCTAGCTGCAATGAAAGGGGGTGATATTAATGTTAGCCGTGTGAAATGGACTTGTAGTGAATCAGCAGCCAATTTTTCACCACTTTTCTTTCGACGATTTGACAGAATAATCATTTAAAATCTTGCTTCCTAGTTTTGCTGCCAACTTTACTTGTTTTAACATTAGAATTCTAGGTCATGTTTACCAAGTCAGTGGAAAATAAGAACTAGGTTGGTGAAAAATTGGCGTGGTGACAAATCGGCAGCTGATTGGCTGCAAGCCTGTTTTGCATTACTGGTGGAGACAAATGTCAGTCTCCCCAACCCCATCCCGACCCTCACATTCAATGAATCTCAAACCACTCTCGAATGGGCTGTGGATAATAAGATGTGTTTTAGTATCTCTTTCCACATAACAGTATGTGTTGGGTTTTCCAGCCTCTCAAAACACTTAGTGCTACTCCAATTTAAACCTCTCGGATCCCCCTTTCAATAGTTCAGCCATTGCTGCCTCTGCTTTGAGCTGCCTGCATTCTATATCTTCAAAGCCACTTCATTAACTTCTCCATCTCTCTGGGGCATTCTTTAAAAGTTGCTTCTTTTTCCAAGCTTCAGTATAATATGTTCCAATATTTTCATATTTTGGCATGGTGTCAAATTCTGTATGACACCATTCTTGTAACTAATGTGGGACATTTTACTGCATCGAAGACATTACATCAGTTGTTACATCATTGTGACCAAGGCATATGCAGTTTCCAAATAGGTCAGTTCAGCAGAAAAGTCTTTTACACTGAATATAAGCCCTTTTGAATCATTTAGAATGTTGGAGCAGGCTTGAGGGGGCTGAATGGCTTATTCCTGATCCTAATTTGTACGCTGAGTTCACTTAGATCTCTGTCAGTAATGGACGAGTTATTTGACATAACCCAAAAGCAGGTATATGCCAAGGAGGTGGATGTCGAACACTTTCTCCAGAGCCTCCACCTCTGTGCTTATTTCTTTAGCCAGGCTTCAAAATTTCCCCACCCCCCAGCCTCATCCCATGTCCAACCTTCCCTCTCATCCCCACCTCCTTGACCCGACAAAGCCTGTCCATCTTCTCTCCCACCTATCAATTCCTTCCACCTCACTGATCAATTCCCACCACGGCCTACCTGTACTCACCCATCACCATCCCACCTACCTCTCTCATTATTTCACAGCCCCCGCCCTCTCCCCAAACCCCATTTTTGAAGAAGGGACCTGAGCCGAAACATCAACTTTCCTGCTCCTCTGATGCTGCCTAGCCTGCTGTGTTCCTCCAGCCACACTTTGTTACCTTTGACTCCATCATTGGCAGTTCCTACTATCTCCAGGGAAAAAACTACGCTGAAGGTTGTTGTAAATGATCGCACCGGTGGGGACAGGAAAGGAGCATATTGCCAGAACCCTGGGGTAACTGGGGGAGCAGAGAGGGTGAAGGTGATGAAGAGGGAAAGAAGCTCTTTCAATTTTAGTAATATCAATTTAGCATTAATTTATTCAGCATTTTACCATATGTACAATTTATTCAGTAATTCACTCTGTAATCCAAGATGGCACGGTAATGTGGCAACATTGTACACTTTTCACTTGAAGATATAACAAGCAGAGTTGATTAGGGGAAGTGGTAAAAGTGTATTTGGTGTTTCAGAAGGCATTTGATAAGGTGTCATGTAAAAGGTTACTATGCAAGGTAGGAACTTGCAGTACTGGGAGTAACGTGTTTGCATGGATTGAGGATTTGTGAACACACAGAAAAGAGAGTTGGAACTTTTCTTATTTGTTACCTATATTAATGACTTAGAGAAGGGGCAGGAGATAATGTATCCAAATTAGCTGAGGATAAAAAAACTAACTGGGAGGGCATGTTGTGATGAAGACATAAGGAGTCTACAAGGGGATATAGATTGATTGAGTGAGTGGGCAAAAGCTTGTTAGATGGACTTCAATGTAGGGAAGTGTGAGGTCATGCACACTGGTATGTAGAATTGAAGGCAGACTATTATTTAAATGGAGAAAGATTCCAAAACAGTGCAGTTGGATCTGGGTGAACCTGTCCATGAAACACAAACAGCATACAGGGGCAGCAAGTAATTAAGAAGTCAAATGGAATTTTGCCCTTTGTTGCAAGGGGGTTGGAGGTTAAAAATAGGGAAGTCTTGTTACGACTGTATTGGGAGTCAGTGAGGCCACACCTATTGTACCGTACACGGTTTTAGTCTGAATATGTTTGGAGGCAGTTCAAAAGAGATTTGCTAGGCTGATTCCTGGATTGAAGGGGTTTACTTATAAAGAAAGGCTAGACAAGTTATACCTTTATTTATTAGACTGGACAAGCTCAGCAGGTCGGCTCAGAGTTCTGAGGAAGGATCTCTTGGCGTGAAATGTTAACTCTGATTTCTCTCCACAGATGCTACAAGACCTGCTGAGCTTGTCCAACAATTTCTGTTTTTCCTTCTGATTTGCAGCATCCACAGTTATTTCAGTTTTTAATTTAAGATTCTGAGCATGCTTGGTAGAGTGGATGTTGAAATAGTTAGTAGGGGAATCTTGAACTAGGTGAGGTAGTTACAAATTAAGGGGACACTCATTTGAAACTGGGATGTGAAGGAATTCCTTCTCTCAGACGATGGTGAATATCTCATGCAAGCCAGCCTTTCATCCGTTGCCTCCATCTATACTTCTCACTGCCCCCTTGGGAAAGGAGCCAACATAATCAAAACCACCCCCCACCCCAGTTGTAATCACTTCCCTATAGGGCATGCAGGGTTATAAGGATAGGAGAAGTATATCTGAGTGGGATGATCTTCAGAGGGTTGATGTGGACTCGCTGGGCTGGATGGCCAGCTTCCACAACGTGGGGATTCAATGGAGATCTTAAACACACATACCAACAGATTCAACAGCAACTTCTTTTCCGCTGCTACCAGACTTCTCCGTTGCGGACCTCTCAAATTTTAAATTTAATGTTGATCTCATTCTTTGTGCACTTTCTCTGCTGCCGTAACATTGTATTCCTTGCTCTGTTCTATTCTCTAATGCACTTTGTATGGTATGATCTGCCTGTACTGCACATAAAACAAAACTTTTCACTGTACCTGGGTATGTGTAACAATAATAAATCAAATCAAATTAAAATATCTGGGATTTTCTACTCCAGAGATTTGTGGAGGCTAGCTCACAGAATGTTTTAAAGAAGACGGAGATAGATTTTTTAAATATTCGGGAGATGAGGACTTTGAGGAGCAGGCATTTAAGAGGAGTCAAGGGTTAGGGCAGATTAGCCATGATTTTATCAAATGGCAGGGCAGGTTTGAGGGACTGAATGGTCTACTCCTGCTCCCATTTATTATTTTCTTAAATAGTGCCCAGGAAATTCTAATGACACAATCAGTTTCCTCTAGTTGCTTAAAAGACTTCTTTGGCAGTCCAATAATTTTCTCTTATCTGTCTTTCAAGACCTATTTTCTCCAAATTTTCAGTCTTGGGTGGAAAAGAAAATACAAGACAGAATTTGAGACATATTGACTCCTGAATTGTGAACCTATCTTGGCTGTGAAAAAGTGCCAATGATGAAAGGGCAATGGATCATTTGTCTGCCTGAGGAAGTGACTAATGGTGTTTCGTGAGGTCATGGCATCTGTTATTCCCACTACGATATGGAGGAATCACTTCTGATAATAATGTTGAGGTTGCTGGTGATGCTAAACCAACTGACTAGTGTGAGGGTGATTGGTATGATTCCAACAAATACAAATGAATAAACTGAGGATATTAGAAAGAGTTTAGTGTGAAATGTGCGTATTGCAGTGAGTATTCAACAGAAAAGCAACTTTATATATTATAATAATATAACTTATATTAATGTAGCACCTTTAATGTAATAAAAATTGCTGAAATACTTTAAAAGAGCATTATTAGACAAAATACAAGGGCAAAATGCTTCAGGAGATATTAGAAGAGGTGTCCGAAAATCTGATCAAAGAGGTATGATTCAGTGCGTTAACGCAGTGTGGAACTAGAGGAACACAGCAGGTCAAGCAGCATCAAAAGAACAAGAAAGTCGCTTTTTTGGGTCAGGACCCTTCATTGCATCCTACAGGCAAGGAAAATGTTTGAGAAGCAGAAGCAGACTATATTATTATAGTCATTCCACATTAAATGTATGTCAATAGTTATGAAACACTTTGGTACATCATAATGCAGTGAAAAGCAAAATATAAATCAACGATTACTTTTTAAATTTCTGGTCAGAAATATCCTAAGTATGGCTTTGCAAATGACTCTGAAACAACGTCTTGCATTTATATGGTGCGTCTATATTGCAAGGTAGTTCACAGGAGCATTACCAAACAGCTATATCAGAAGATATTAGGACTGGTGACCAAATGTTTAGCCAAAGACATGGCATTTAAGGGGTGATTTAAAAGACGAATATGAAACAAGGAATTTTAGAAGAAAATTCTGAAGTGTAGGCCTTTGACAAGTGAAGACATCGTCACCAGTGCTGAAGGAGTTAAATTGGGATACTTTAGAAACCAAAACTGGAGAAGAGTACCGATCTCTGCTGATTGGAAAGCTGTTACAGATTTATAGAGATAAGAAGGGCATGGGGCAGTAGAGGAAGTTGAAAATATAGATTCGAATAATCTGTTTTGACTTGTCATCAAACATCCTTGTGATACATCCCACAATTTGATTGCTGTGTTGACAATGACCTTGCATTAACCAAATATTTTCAATCCATGGTTGATAACTGCTCCCGCTGTCAGAATGGCCCACACCTCCGTTCTGTCAAGTCCAAAGGATGCAGACTTGAAAAGACACTGTAGATGACCAGTCTTGCTGTCTACCATTACATCTAGCTGAACTGCACAAAAGGTTATCCGAATCTGCTGTTATCCGTTAAAACTGCTTACTGTCCCTGGACTACCCTGGAGTGTAAAGATAAACCACAACTTTGTTTCCCTGTTTCAGAGTTTCCTGTTTTTTGACTGACTAATTTTAATCACGCCAGCACTGCTGGCTATGCTTTCAGCTGCAGATGCCCTAAGTTCCTCTGACACCATACTACTAGAACGACACTGTAAATGCATGGAGTTTTTGTTGTAGAACGCATTTGGAAATACATATTTGGAACCCTCTTTGAAAGCCATTAGTTTATATTATGACTTTCACAACATTAGGATGCATCAAATGTTTTGCAACCATTGAAGTATACATAACGTGTAATCTCTAATAGATTGTAGGAATTGTGACAACAGTTCATACAAAGGAAGCTCCCAACAATTGCAATGTGATAATAACTTGGGGAGCAGTTCACTTGCATTGTGCCTTTATTGTAATGTAGGACTTCACTTGTCTCTCCAGATGTTGTCATTAACCAATAAATTTTAGCCTTTGCGCTAGAGAGAAAGTTCCTTTCTTACTTCAAAATATTATTGATGAATGAAATTTACTCCCTCACATATACAGACACTCCCTTTCCCTTCCAGATATACTTTCTCTATCTCTCTCTTACTGACTCCCATACTCTCTCTCTCCCTGCCTCCCACACTCTCTCTCTATTTCAATCTCATGTTGTATTGGTTGAGGAGATCAGCTCCACTACTTGCAAGTATTTGTGCAGAGGTCTCGATTTCCTATGAAGTGTCCCCAGACTCATCCTTCAACCTGGTGGTGCCTCAAGCCCTGGCCTGATCGCCCACTCAGCAAGCATCCTGTCCTTGTAGCATCCCAGACCAGATCAGACAAGCCCAGTCCAGCCTAGCACAGCCCTTCCTAGCCCTCCCCAGCTCATCCAGCCTAGCTCAGTTGTGATACTTTTTCTCCTTGTTATTTTTATCACCATCTGCCACAGACAGATTCCAGCAACTATGTCTTTTAGGACAGGAATGGCTCGGTCAGGAGTGGTGCTGCCAAGGGACTCATGGTGATGGACATTGAAGTCCCTCCCACAGAGTACACACTGTGCTATAACTGCCTTCAGGCGTTTGCTGGTCGCTAGCTGCACCAGGTTAAAATTACTCTTTGTCTTTTTCCTTGTGTTCCAATCTTTCTCAGTGGCATTAAGCAAATATTGTTTGTGACCTTTCCTTTCTCATTCTCCCTTGTACTGAGTTATAAATTATTTTAAGACTTCTCTGCCTTAATTGCCTCCTACTCCTGAGAACATCTCTCTGTCTTCTAAACGCACAGAATTTTTGAAGAGTTTACAGATGAAGCAGAATGGCAGAGATTGTCTCCATGGGCTCCAGCAAAGTCTTTGACAATGACCTGTATGGTAGACAGGTTAGTAAGGTTAGATCACATAAGATCCAAAGAGAGCTAGCCAATTGGATATAAAATTGGCTTGATGATAAGAGACAGTGGGTTGTCATTCAAACTGGAGGCTTGTGACCAGCATGTACTGCGAGGATCCGTTCTAGGTCCATTGTTGGTCATTTTTATCCACGATTTGGATGAGAATACAGGAGACACGGTTAGTAAGTTTGCGGGTGACACCAAATTTGATGGTAACGTGAACTGTGAAGAAGCCTATCTAAGAGTAAAACAAGACCTTGATCGGGTGAGCCTGCAAAGTGGCAGATGGGGTTTAATTTAGATAAATGTGAGCCCTTATGTTTTGGTAAGACAAACTAGGATAGTACTTACACAGTTAATTGTAGGGATCTGGGGAGTGTCGTTGAACAGAGAAACCTACGGTTATGGGTTCATAGCTGGTTCATAGTTTCTTGAAGGTGGGATCACAGATAGACAGGATGATGAAGGTTTTCACACATTTGCCTTCACGGATCGGAGTGTTGTGTATAGGGGTTGGGACATCAGGCTATGGATGTACAAAACAGTGGTGAGGCCACTTTTAGAATACTCTGATCACCCTGCTATTGGAAGGATTTTTGTTAAGCTAGAAAGGGTACAGAAAACATTTATAAGGATGTTGCTGGGACTGGAGGGTTTGAGTTACAAGGAGAGGGTCAAAAGGTTGTGACTTTTTTCCCTGGAGCATCGGAAACTGAGAGGTTTATAAAATCATGAGGGGTACGGATAAGGTAAATAGCCAAGGTCTTTTCTCAAGGGTAGGGGAGTCCAAAACTCGAGGGCATACATTTAAGATGAGTGGGGAAAGATTTAAGTGGGATTTGAGGGGCAACCTTTTCACACAGAGGTTGGTACATGTATGTAATGAGCTGCCAGAGGAAATGGTAGAGGAACGTACAATAACCACATTTAAACACACACTTGGAGGGGTACATGGATAGGTGAGAACAGAAGTTGTTGAAAAAGTTCAGCAGGTCTGGCAGCATCTGTGAAGAAAAATCAGAGATAATGTTTCAGTTCCAGTGACCCTCCCTCAGATATGGGCCAAATGCTGGCAAATGGGGGCTAGTTCAGTTCAGCGTGGGTGAGTTAGATTGCCGACTTTTTCTCTAACTCTATGTCTCTGCATCTCCTGGAGTTTAGTCACCTTCCCAGGAAAACAGTTAACTGCAAAGGTGGCTAAATCCGGTAACTCAGGAGAATGTTTTGGGGGCAAAGGCTTGAATTTCACTGTGGCAATTCGTGGGATTTTGATTGAATTAAAAACTTGACATCTTTTGAAAATTAACTCCTGTGAATTGTTGTAAAACCCCATCTTATTCACTACTTCCCTTCAGAGAAGCAAACGGCTGACCTTATCTGGTCTGGCCGACATATGCCTCCAGGCCCACAGTGATGTGGTTGACTCTTGGCTGCCCTCTGGGCAATTAGGGATGGGCAGTAAACACTAGTATAGCCAGTGATGCTCACATCCCATTGAAGAATGAAGAGCATGGTCCAATGTGGAGTCTCTCTCTTTCTCCCTGACTGCTCCAAGCTCACTAACTCTAACCTTTGAACTGTTCATTACACACTCATGTACTGCCCTGAGTGATTTATCAAAAACCTTGCAATAATCCGGCTCAGTGGTTAGCACTGCTGCTTCACAGCACCAGGATCCCGAGTTCTATTCAACCCTGGATGACTGTCTGGGTGGACTTTGCACATTCTCCCCGTGTCTGTGTGGGTTTCCTTCGGATGCTCCAGTTTCTTCCCACAGTCCAAAGATGTGCGGGTTAGGTGGATCGGCCATGATAAATTGCCCACAGTGCCCAGGGATGTGTAGATTAGGTGGGTTATTGTAGGGTGGGTCTGGGTGGGATGCTCTAAGATTCAGTGTGGACTTGTTGGGCTGAAGGGCCTGTTTCCACACTGTAGGGATTCTATGATTCTAATCCCTGATCCCTGCTGTCTCTGGCTAATAATATGCTGCAGTCAGGTACTGTCTTTGGAATGGAGTGTATCCTGAGTGCTGCAGTCTCTCATTCTCATGACAGTAAAGATGTACCCTCGTCGCATTAGATTGTACTAACAGAGGTAGGCGTTACATTGTGTGATTATGGCCAGCCCAGTCGGAATGTGGTTGTGTCAATTGCCTCCTACCTTTCTTCACTTCCTCCTCCTCATGAAGTACTCACAGGTACCACAGACTGTCCTCTCCAAATGGTCAGAGGCTAGAGGAAAGACCAGACCACCCACTCCAATAAGTAACTCCTCCAGAAACTTTCAAGAATCTCCAATAATCTCCCCCTTGGCGATTCTCTCAGGAGGTTGGTTCTCACTGTCATCACACTGGCTACATGTGGTCAGATTGTGGGGAGGAACCTTGGCTCAGAACAACCCATAAAGGGTAGCAGCCTCTGTCTGTGGTGAGCTGGCTGGAAGCTGGATGGAACACCAAACGGGCACAGCATGAAAGCATGACAGCTGCTGCCAGGCTTGTGAATACTCACCAATATGAGTGTAGCCTGGTATTAATGTCAGAGTCAGAGAGCTGTAACCTCAGCTCAGCCAGAAAGACAGATGGGTGCAGTCTATGGCTCACTGCACTGAGGGGCAACTCTCAAGCTAGGCAAAGCTGTGTGTACTGCCTCCTGGATTCTGTCTGATCAAGACAGTGAGGCTCATTATCCAGGTGCACACACAGACACGCAGAATACACACAGACACACAGAATACGCACAGACACTCATACAAAAATACAGACACACAGACACAAACTCACGCTCTCGTTCGCACATAGACACAGACACATATGCACTCATATGCACACACTCAAGCACGCACTCTTTCACACACACACACACACACACACACACACACATACACACACACACAGAGACAGACACAGGCACACAAACACACATGTTCTAATAGCTCAGAGGTAATGGGATGTGCAGATGCTGGAGAATCCAAGATAACAAAGTGTGCAGCTGGATGAACACAGCAGGCCAAGCAGCATCTCAGGAGCACAAAAGCTGACGTTTCGGGCCTAGACCCTTCATCAGAAAAGGGGGATGGGGAGAGGATTCTGAAATAAATAGGGAGAGAGGGGGAGGCAGACAGAAGATGGATAGAGGAGAAGATAGGTGGAGAGGAGAGTATGGGTGGGGAGGTAGGGAGGGGACAGGTCAGTCTGGGGAGGACAGACAGGTCAAGGGGGTGGGATGAGGTTAGTTGGTAGGAAGTGGAGGTGTTGTTTGAGGTGGGAGGAGGGAATAGGTGCGAGGAAGAACAGCCTTGGCAGGCAGGGATAAGCTGGGCTGGTTTTGGGATGTAGTGGGGGGACGGGAGATTTTTCCAACCCTACCCTTGTCTGCCTTCTGGAGAGACCACTCTCTCCGCGACTCCCTTGTCCGCTCCACACTCCCCTCCAACCCCACCACACCCGACACTTTCCCCTGTAACCACAGGAAGTGCTACACTTGCCCCCACACCTCCTCCTGCATCCCCATTCCAGGCCCCAAGATGACTTTCCACATCAAGCAGATGCTCACCTGCACATCTGCCAATGTGGTATACTGTAACCATTGTACCCGGTGTGGCTTCCTCTACATTGGGGAAACCAAGCGGAGGCTTGGGGACCGCTTTCAGAACACCTACACACAGTTCACAGTAAACAACCTCACCTCCCAGTCGCGAACCATTTTAACTCCCCCTCCCATTCCTTAGATGGCATGTCCATCCTGGGCCTCCTGCAGTGCCATAATGATGCCAACCGTAGGTTGCAGGAACAGCAACTCATATTCCGCTTGGGAACCCTACAGTCCAATGGTATCAATGTGGATTTCACCGGCTTCAAAATCTTCCCTCCCCCCACTGCATCGCAAAACCAGCCCAGCTTGTCCCCGGGGCCTGCCTAACCTGTTCTTCCTCTCACCTATCCCCTCCTCCCACCTCAAGCCGCACCTCCATTTCCCACCTACTCACCTCATCCCGCCCCCTTGACCTGTCCGTCCTCCCTGGACTGACCTATCCCCTCGCTCCCTCTGCATCTATACTCTCCTCTCCACCTATCTTCTCTATCCATCTTCGGTCCGCCTCCCCCTCTCTCCCTATTTATTTCAGAATCCTCTCCCCATCCCCCTTTTCTGATGAAGGGTCTAGGCTCAAAATGTCAGCTTTTGTGCTCCTAAGATGCTGCCTGGTTTGTTGCATTCTAATAGCTCTCTGAGGCTGCTGTGCACAGTCAGTTGAGTAATGCTTCCCTAACTTGATACATGAGGATGTTCAGAGAATATGAACCTTCTACAGCCTTGGGCTCTGTCCTCACCCTGCTCTGTAGCTGCAGGTCTGGTTGCAAGGAATTACTCATGTTGTTTGAGTGCCTCTTTCATAAAGCACATCCCCTGACTGAAAGCTGGTTAGTGAATGAAGACTTGGAGAGCCTAGATAGATAAGGCCTCCTGGTTAGAGCCTCCTCTCCTTTCTCTTCCCCTGTTTGGGAATAATTAACCTTTGTCATTGCTGGCCCTGGCCCATGTCTGTCTCAGCCAGTGACTGGGGGGGATTTGCAACAACAGCATCCTTGATCTTTGCTGTCATGATCAAGGCCTTCTCCTCATCAGCACCATTCCCTGTGACTCTCACCAATCGTAAGCTGACTGCCCAAAACAGCCAGTTCCCAGTACAACCAGAGCTAGTCAAATGTTAGCAATAGCTAACCTCGCGGCAGCTGGTAATCCCTTTGAATAACAGCCAATCCTGCGGCTGAATGTATGATTAAAGCAGGAAGGTGCAGAGTAATTGCACTGCTATACATTTGATGTTCGATACTAACTCATGTACAAACTGCCTACTCTGCTCACCTCAAGCACAGGCTCCTAATGTTCTCACCAAAATGGTGTTTGGCAAGTGCAGGCACAGAGTGGGCACCATTTGAAGACTAAAGGAGCATGACAGAAGCAAACCTTGCAGCCCTTGACCCAAACTGAGGAAGCACGTTTCAAAAGTACGCTTCTGTTAACCACTTTGCCCAATCCCAGCCAAATGGATTTAGAATCGAAAGGCATAGAAACAGGCCCTTCAGCCCATAATGCCTATGCCGACCAACAAGCACTGAATTAAACTAATCCCTTTAACAGGCACAGTGGCTCAGTGGTTAGCACTGCAGCCTCACAGCGCCAGGGACCCAGGTTCGATTCCAGCCTCGGAAATCTGTCTGTGTGGAGTTTGCACATTCTCCCCGAGTCTGCGTGGGTTTCCTACGGGTGCTCCAGTTTCCTCCCACAGTCCAAAGATGTGCAGGGTAGGTGGATTGGCCATGCCAAAACACCCATAGAGTTCAGGGGTGTGTGGGTTACAGGGGGATGGGTCTGGGTGGGATGTTCCAAGGGGTGGTGTGGACTTGTTGGGCCGAAGGGCCAGTTTTCACACTGTAGGGAATCAAATCTAATCTAATCTTACCTGCACTTGGTCCATAGCCTAGCATGCCCTGGCATTTTAAGTGCTCAACCAAATGCTTCTTAAATGTTCTGAGAGTATCTGTTTCCACCACCCTCTCAGGCAGCACAGTCCATATTGCTACCACCCTCTGGATAAAAAAAAACACTTTTCCTCAGATTTCCTCTAAACCACTTACTCCTCACCTTAAACTTATGCCCTGTCATCTTAGATGTGCCTGCCATCGGGAAAAGACTTTCATGATCTAACCTGTCCATACCTCTTGTGAACGTGTATCCCTCAACAAACCCAACCTACCCAGTCTCTCCTCATAACTGAGACTTTCCATTCCAGGTAACATCTTTGTGAATCTTTTCTGCATCCAATGCAGTGTAATCACATCCTTTCAGTCGTGTAGCATCCAGAACTGCACTCCAGTATTCCATCTGTGGCTTAACCAATGTTTTATAAAGTTGTAACAAGCATTCCTTGCTCCCACACTCTACACATTGTCTAATGAAGACAAGCATCCTGTGTGCAGTCGTCACCATCCTGTTTACCTGTGCTGACACTTTCAGGGATTTATGGACTTGCACACCAAGGTCCCTATGTAGCTCGGTATTCCCTAGGGACCCCCGTTTATTGTGTACGTCCTTCCTTTATTAGACTCTGCAAAATGCATCACCTCACATTTATCAGGTTTAAATGCTATTTCTCTGCCCAATTTACCAGCTGATCAATATCAGACTGTAGTCTGAGACCATCTTCCTCACTATAAACAACAATCACCAACTTTTGTGCCATCTGCAAACTTAGTAATTGTATCTTCTACATTCATCACCAAGTCATTAATGTACATAGCAAAGAGTAAGGGTCTGCGTATTGATCCCTCTCCCACTAGTGACAGACTTTTAATCACAATCAGGTCAGTGGTTAGATTAGATTCGATTCCATTCCCTACAGTGTGGAAACAGGCCCTTCAGACCAACAAGTCCACGCTGCCCCTTGAAGCATCCCACCCAAACCCATTCCCCTAGAACCCACACACCTCTGATCACTACGGGCAATTTAGCATGGACAAACCTGCACATCTTTGGACTGTGGAAGGAAACCGAAGCACTTGGAGGAAACCCACGCAGACATGGGGAGAATGTGCAAGCTCCACACAGACAGTTGCCTGAGGCTGGAATCGAACCAGCTCCCTGGCGCTGTGAGGATGCAGTGCTAACCACTGAGCCACAGCGCTGCCTGTTAGCATTGCTGCCTCACAGTACCAAGGACCTGGATTCAATTCCACCCTCGGGTGACTGTCTGTGTGAAGTTTGCACATTCTCCTTGTGTCTGTGTGAGTTTCTGCCGGTTCCCTCGCACTGCAGGTTAGGTGGATTGGCCATGCTAAATTGCCCATAGTGTCCAGGGGTATGTAAATTAAGTGGATTAGCCATGGGAAATGCAGGGTTATAGAGAAAAGGATGGTGGAAATGGGTCTGGAAGAGATGGTCTTCAGAGGGGCGATGTGGACTTGTTGGTCCAATTGGCCTGTTACTAAACTGTAGGAATTCTATCATATCAGTCATGGCATTCTCCCAGTTTAGACACTTCGGTTCTGCACTATCCTTATCCCTTTCCATAATAACTTTAAAACTTACTGAGTTATGGTCACTATCCTCAAAATGTTCGCCCTGGGAAACGTCATCCACTTGGGTCTAACACTGCCCCACCTCTAGCCAGACTATGTACTGGCACCAAAAACACTCCTGGACACACTCTAAAAATTCCATCCCGTCTAATCTTTCACACAAAGGCAACCCCAGTTAATGTTAGGAAAGTTGAAATCCCCTACAGCTGTAACCTTATGCTTCTCACACCCGTCTGGGATTTACCTGCATTTCTGCTCCTCTATCTCCTTCTGACTGTTGGGAAACCTGAAGTATAATCCCAGCAAGGTAATTGCCCCTTTTTAGATTCCAAAACTCTAGCCAGATGGCCTGATTTGAAAAGACTTCTAAGACATCTCCTCTCATTACTGCAGTGATGGTTTCCTTTATTGATAATGCAATGCCCTCATCTCGCTTACATCAGCCCCCACCCTGTCACACCTGAAACTTCTATACCCTGGAATGTTGAGGGGCCAATCCAGTCCTTCCTTCAATCATGTCTTAATGATTGCAACAATATCGGATTCCCAAGTGCTGATCAATACTCTAGGTTCATCCACCTTACCAATAAGGTTGCACTAAAATAGCTTCCCATGTGCATTATCCTGCCCAGATTTTCTCCACCTGCTGGACTGTACCGCATTTCTTTTATATCTGGCTAACCTTGCTCCTGTCCACACTGTGCCCTATTCCCCTGCTAAACTGTTGGATTTAATTCACATCCCAGACAGGAATTGACGATAATGCATTGAGTTTAACTGAATAGCAACATCGCAACATAAATTAAACCAAAAATCCTTTCTCTCCAACAAAGGAGAATCTTGATGTAGAACCACAGAATCCCTGAGGATATGGGTTGAACTGAACCCACGTCTGCACTGAGTGGGAGGAAAGTGTTCTCCCTGGCTGCATCCTCCTGGACCAGACCAAGTAGGAATTTAAATGGCTTTCCATCCCAGAAGGTTTGATGGCTTGTTTGTTTCAGCTCAGCTAACAGGGAAGCAGAAGAGAAGAATGAAAAATCAGCTCCAACTGTACTGGCCCAATGCTCCCCACCTATGGGGTCTGTGACTGAAGAGAAATCATGAAGGGAGGTATTGGAGGGAGAAGAGGCATTGTGAATGCTGGCAGAATTCTAGCAGATAATGATGAGTGTGCTGAGACACACAGGTTGGAAATTGAAGAGATTATCCCCTGGGAAATTGGCAGGACAGTACGGTCGGGAATGGAGGAGTAGGAAATTGGATTTGGACATGCATATTTTTCTAGTTGGAGCAATTGTCATAGAATCATATTATCCCTACAGTTTGGAAATGGGCCACACAGCCCATCAAGCCCACAGCAACCCTCTGAAGAGCATCTCAACCACTCCCTACCCTGTCCCTGTAACCCTGCATTTCCCATGGCTAACCCACCTGACCTGCATATCCCTGGACTGTGGGAGGGAATCGAAGCATCTGGAGGAAAGCCATGCGGACATGAGGGAGAATATGCAAACTCCACACCCATGGGTGGAATTGCACCTGGCACGCTGATGCTGTGAGGTTGGTGTACCACCACTGATGGAGTAGCTCTCCTACAGATATATCTATCATCTGTAAACATATACACTCTGCAGTAGAGAGGGAAAAAGAATTGAGGAAACACCAAAGAGATCAAAGACTCAGAGAAATGATAGGAACAGCCAAAAACTGAAAATGTCAAAGGGCAAAAAAATTACAGGAAACAGAGCATAGCGAAGGAAATGAGATTCTGAGAAAAATCATGAAGAGAGAGAAAAAGCAAGTTCATACGTATGAAAGAAAGTAAAAGAAAACTGAAAAATTGCAGAGCAAAAGACAAGTTGGAGTAACAGAGTGGAAGAATTAAGGGTAAAAATTACTGACTGAAAGAAACAGTGTGAGAGCTTTCCCTTGCTTGGCATGCTGCCCATTTTAGTATTTGTCTAACTTATCCCCAAGAAAAAGAAGTAGGAAAGTAAGAATCCTAGCAAAGCGATCTGAGAAGATATGTGGGAAGAAACACGACAAAGGTTGTTTTGTAACTCCATGCTTTTGATGGTAGCCTTGCTCATTCCAATGGGCATTTAAAATGTGCTGTGGGTAATTTTCCAACATTTAATAGTTAGAAATTTTGTGCAGCTCAAACAAATTCAGGAGGTGCCAACAGTGATGCCAACAATGCAGCTATTGGTCTTCAGCAAGAAATGCAGCAGTTTGTGAGCTTTTGTGTTCAGCTTCTGATCAAAGTGGATCTTTTCTCCGTTAACGGGAAAGGAACATTCCTGATTTTCCCCATGCTCTTGCATCATCACAATATTACACTTAAATAGCATCTTCTTGCATTGTAAGATGTCATGTTTCTTCACAGCAGTGCCCATAACTGTCCAGTTTGGAAACACCACTTCCAGCAATTTCACAATGAAGAACGCAATGAAACAACGCTGTGTCCTAGTCCCACCTTGCTCTTTATGCACTTGATCTTTGATCTGCCTACAGATATGAAAGAAAAACTAGGCAAGGTCCATAGACTGTCCAAACTGAAAATGAAGACACAAGACAGCACACCTTCATCAGAGTACTCCTCCACAATGATGATACCATGCTGGACTCTCAAAGGGAAACTCAGCTATGGAGACTCTTGGGTTATCTCCTTCTTGCTCTCCCTCACTTTGGGTATCAAGAAAACCATGTTCACGGGACATTTCTGTACTCTTTGCCACACTCAATAACAAAGGCTGAAAGTGGTTAGCAAACACTGTTGTCCTGAGTTGAGAGTAACAGACAATCTGTCCCTTGATGCAAAACGTGTAACACACATCAACAAAGCAGCTACCATCTTTGGCTGACTCGGGAAACATGCACAGAATAAGATCAAGCTGTCTCTGAGCACTCAGACTGAAGCAGCTTGTGTTCTCAGGACTTAATTGCATGATTGCAGATCTGGCCTCATGAAATGAACCTCAACAACTAACATTATCACTTTTTGAGGCACTTTCTAGGCATCTGCAAATCTGAATGTGGCAGTCGGCTTAAAGGCAAATCTCATGACTGTGACAGCATTTATCTAATTGAGGCAAAAGTGCCAGGCATGTTCACAGGGTGGGACTGTTTCAGGTGGTGTGATAACTTAGTGGTTAGCACTGCTGCCTCATAGCACCAGGGACTCAAGTTCGATTCCACCTTCAGGTGATTGTCTGTGTACATTATGCACATTCTCCCCGTGTCTGCATGGGTTTCCTTTGGGTGCTCCCCAGTCCAAAGATATCCAGGTTAGATGGGTTGGCCATGTTAAATTGCCCATAGTGTCCAGGGATGAGCAGGCTGGGTGGATTAGCCATGTGAAATGCAGGGTCACAGGGGTAAGTTGTTGTGGGGTGGCGGGGGTGGGGGGAGCGTTCTGGATTGAATGCTTTTTGGAGGGTTGGTGTGGATTTGATGGGCTGATTCTATAAATACAAAACACGTCTTCTCAATGATGATTGGTATGAAGCCCAAAACATCACTTCTCAGGTGTTTGTACAAAAGAATCTAAACACTTTGGAGGCATTAGCGAATGACAGAGGGATCCTAACATCAAGCCATTGTTGCCAGGACTGTCACTGATCTCATTACCTCCAGAGATCTTCCCCGCAGTGGCCTCCAACCTTCTCATCTCCCCATCCTGGACAACTCATCCACAACCACAATTCCTCTGATGCCCACCACCACATTGACAATGTCCAGTTTGCTGGCTCTAACTGCCTCCTGTTCACCATGGATGTCCAATCCCTCCATACCTCCGTTCCTCACCTGGACGGTCTGTCAGCTCTCAGCTTCTTCCTCGACTAGAGGCATGAACAATCCCCACCCACCACTAACTCTCCTCCACTTGGCTGAACTTATTCTCTCACTGAACAATTTCTCTTTTAATTCATCTCGCTTCTGCCAAGTCAAAGGGGTGGCTATGACACCCACATTGGTCGCAGTTATGCCTGCTTCTGTATGGGGTCTGTGGAACAATCCTGGTTCCAGTCCTACGCTGGCCCCTTACCACAGATCTTTTTTCAGTATATTGACAACTGTTTTGGTGTCGCTTCAAGTTCCTGCACAAACCTTTAAAAAATTTGTTTATTTTGCCTCCATTTTCCATACTTTCAGGATGGTCTTAAAGTTGAAAAGACTTGTAGAAATAAGGAATTGTTCTGATACAGTACGAAGCCATTCAGCCTATTGTGTCTATACCAGTACTATCCCCTAGTCCCAATCTCCTGCCTTCTCCCACATATTCTAGTATGCCATTTCTATCCAAGTAACCATCCAATCCTCCTCTTGAATGCCTCAATTGAACCTGCCACCGCCACATATCTAGGCAGTGCAATCCATACTCCTGACTGTTTTTGTATGAAAAAAGTGTTTTCTCACACCACTCTTGCTTCATTTGCCATTCACATGAAATCAATGCCCTCTCATTCTTGTTCCCTTTGCAAGAGAGCGTACGTCCTCTCTATCTACTCTATCCAGCCCACACATCATTTTGAAAATCTCCAGCAATATGAACCTCACTAGTGCCCCGCATTTAATCCTTGTAAGAAGGTATGGAAACATAGATTTATAGAAAACAGGCGCAGGGGTAGGTCAGTCAGCCCTTTGAGGCAGCACCACCATTCAATATGACCATGGCTGAGAACGTAATCTCTATATCCCATTACCACTTTCTCTCCATACCCCCGATCCCTTTAGCTGCAAGGGCCACACCCAACTCCCTCTTTATTTTATTTATTTGTTCGTGGGATAAGGACGTCACTGACCAGGCAGCATTTATTGCCCATCTCAAATTGCCCAGAGGGCAGTTCAGAGTCAACCACATTGTTGTGGGTCTGGACTCACATGTTGGCCAGACCAGGTAAGCTTCCTTCCCAAAAGGACACTAGTGAACCAGATGGTTTTTTCCCAACAATCGGCAACAGATTTATGATCATCATTAGACTCTTAATTCCAGATATTTATTGAATTCAAATTCCACCATCGGCTGCAGTGGGATTCGAAACTGGGTCCCAAGAATATTAACTGGGCCTTTGAATTAACAGCCTAGTAATAACACCACTGGGCCATTGCCTCCCCTAAAATATGGAGTGTGTCACGAATTTGCGTGCCATCCTTGCACAGGGGTCATGATAATCTTCTCTCTATCAGTCCAATTTTGATATATGTGCTGCTAAAGTGAGCATTTGAATAGATCTCACAAGCTGGCCCCAACAGCTTCCTGTGTGAAAAAATTCCACAGGTTCACAACTCCGTGAGTGAAGACATTCTTCCTCACCTCAGCTCTGAATGGCTTACCACTTATTCTTAAATTGTGATCCCTAGTTCTGGACTTCCCCAACATCAGGAATATTCTTCCTGCATCTATCCTGTCCAGTCCAAACAGGATTTTATACGTTTCTATGAGATGCCCCCATCATTCTTCTAAATTCCAGCAAATACAAGCTCAGTCAATCCAATCTTTCCTCAAATGTCAGTCCTGCCATCCCAGGAATTACTCTTGTGAAAATTTGCTGGATTCCCTCAATAGCACTACCTCACTGATGCTCAACACTATTCCCCTTAGGTAGGCATCTTACTTCAATCTAGTATTAACCCCCATAGGTAAATATCTCACTACAGCCCAGTCTTAATCTCCGCGAAGGAGCACCTCATTGTTGCCATCTCATTGGTGCCCAGCAAACTGTCCTCTTGAAAATGCTTCCTTCATCGAACAGGCCTCGCTAGGCTCCTCATAAAATTTTCCTGGAAATCCTACTATTGACCACTTCCTTCTGACTCCTCAAAGGCATCTTCCTAGATTTGAATTCCAGATATTTTTTCATTGAATTTAAATTCCTGTAGATGCCATGGAGCATTAGTCTCAGCCTTTTATTTAGGAGCCCAGCGACCGTATCATGACAGCATCATCTCGGCAGCAAAGTCTTGCCTGAGCCACAGTTTACAGAATGTGAAGGAGGAAGGTCCAGTCACAGAGAAACAAAGGCAAGGACGAGGGGTTAGGGTTTGGGTTAGAGCTAGCGTTTGGGTTAGAGTTAGGATTACAGTTTAGGTTAGGGTTAGGGTTTGGGTTTGAGTTACAGTTAGGGTTAGGGTTAGGGTTAGGGTTAGGGTTTGGGTTTGGGTTACAGTTTGGGTTAGGGCTAGGCTTGCAGTTTGGGTTAGGGTTATGGTTTGGGTTTGGGTTACAGTTTGGGTTAGGGTTAGGGTTAGGGTTTGGGTTTGGGTTACAGTTTGGGTTAGGGTTAGGGTTAGGCTTAGGGTCAGGGTCACTCAGGCTCGGCATTACCCGTTACTTTGCCTGCCCAACTGCTGTTCTGTCTGGACTCCACCTCCTTACACTACCAACATCACCTCACCCCGTCTTCAGCATACATGGCACATTTTCCTAGCTGCAACTCGTTCCAGAAAAAGGGTCACATTGATTTCTGTTTTCTCTCCACAGATGCTGCCAGACAGGTTGAGTATCTCAAGCAATTTCTGTTTTTTGTTGGAAGTATATCATCACTGCTTCAGTGATGGTTCAAATCCTCAAATGCCCTCCCTGAGGGCATTGTGGGTCTGCCAATGGCACATGGACTGCAGTGGTTCAAGATGACAGCTATTCACCTCCTTCTTTAGGGCAATTAAGAACGGGCAATAAATGCTGTCAGCAACACTCACATCCTATGAAGGAATTTTAAAAAAGGTGGTGAAACCAAGTGGCAATAATTCTATGCGAAAAAGAAGTGGGACAAAGTTATGTCTTTGGGGAACATTCACCATGGAGCCACAGAGGGTAACTTATATCTCAGGTACTTCACAACCTGAGTCAGTAGTAGGAAAGTAACGAAGCAGAGACTTGGGAATGAGCCTCAATTACAACATAGTGAGACAGTGTAACAAGAAAGGGAGGAGGAAAGAATTCTGAGAAAGAACTACTAGTCATCATTTGCTTGGCCATATCTGGAGAGTGGGTGATATGTGAACAATGCAGTCCAGTATTAATCCACAAAGCTGGCAGCCAGCTCAAAGAGAGTACAAGAATTCTGAGAGTTACGAGGCTTCAGATTTAATGGTAATTTCTACAGTTTGCCTCGAACAAATAGTATCTTGCCTTTGAGCTTCCCTTACTTTTACAAGCTTGTTGGATATACACATTAACAGCCTGTCACATTTTCTGCTGGCAGTTTGGGCTCATAACTAATTGTGTACGTAACATTTCATTGAGAGATTCCTAATACATAGAAACTAGAAACAGGAATAACCCATTTGGCCCCTTGAAGCTGCACTACAATTCAATATGATCATGTCATAATCTCAATGCCACGCTCCTGCTTTCTCCCAATTCCTTTGATGCTCTTAAAATTGAGAATCTTTGGTGCACAATGCCAACCAATCCTTCTGGTCCACAAAGGAAAGGGGCATTTAAACAGTCCTTGGATAAGCATATGGATGACGATGGGATAGTGTAGGGGGATGGGCTTAGATTAGTTCACAGGGCGCAACATCGAGGGCCGGAGGGCTTGTTCTGCGCTGTACTGCTCTATATGACCAGTTGAGTCTGAATCTTGTAGAAATGTAATGTTAAAATGGCTAAAAAGATCAAAGCTTAAATTTATTTTGTTACTTCTTCTTTCTCAGGCTTAATATTCCAACTGAAAGGTACAGAGGAAACTCTAATGATATATGTCAAGGCAAATTCAGCAACACATGAGCAGAGTAGACAGGGATATTGTCTCACCCACTGGGGTAATACTGCACAGAAATGAATTTGATGGAATGAATGGCCTAATTCTGCTCCTATAACTTATGTTTTAATTCCCAAATATTGAATTCCTAATGCGGGTCATCATTTTCTTTGAATTTCTGAAATCACTGTATAAATTGTCACCTGGAGGTAGTGAGAATTCTGTGCTGTAAATCTTCCCCACACTCACTGTGCCATTTTCTCATTTTCCCTCTGTGCTGTAAATACCTATCATGTGGTTCACTTAGTTATTTTGAGCCGATGCCCTTCTGCATTTTTTATGATGTTTGGTGCTTTTCAGGGTGAACAATCCCTTGGGAGCTAAATTAGGGGAGGTTTTGGCAGGTGGCAGTGATGGACAGAGGACTGTCAAAGTTGTCCCAGTCTCTCAGGCAATCGGGCAGGAGATGGGATGAACCAGAGTGTACCCACCCGAAGGTTGCAGGAACAGCAACTCATATTCCGCTTGGGAACCCTGCAGCCCAATGGTATCAATGTGGACTTCACCAGCTTCAAAGTCTCCCCTCCCCCCACCGCATCCCTAAACCAGCCCAGTTCGTCCCCTCCCCCCACTGCACCACACAACCAGCCCAGCTCTTCCCCTCCACCCACCACATCCCAAAACCAGCCCAGCCTGTCTCTGCCTCCCTAACCTGTCCTTCCTCTCACCCATCCCTTCCTCCCACCCCAAGCCGCACCTCCATCTCCTACCTACTAACCTCATCCCACCTCCTTGACCTGTCTGTCTTCCCTGGACTGACCTATCCCCTCCCTACCTCCCCACCTATACTATTCTCTCCACCTATCTTCTTTTCTCTCCATCTTTGGTCCGCCTCCCCCTCTCTCCCTATTTATTCCAGTTCCCTCGCCCCATCCCCCTCTCTGATGAAGGGTCTAGGCCCGAAACATCAGCTTTTGTGCTCCTGAGATGCTGCTGGGCCTGCTGTGTTTATCCAGCTCCACACTTCGTTATCTTGGATTCTCCAGCATCTGCAGTTCCCATTATCTCTGATACAATCCTTCTCGTGTTGAATCACCTTTAAATTCTTTTCAGTTATCCCCTCCTTAACTTTGAGTCAGATTACATTGAGTTTTATTTTCTGCTTGCTCGACCCAGCCGGTTGCAGTGCACTAGCATTGCCTACTCCCTGTCCCATGTCTAAGTGTCTGTTATCTTGCACCGTGAGATTTGTGATGTCTTGAGGCAGTGGGAATGAATGAATTACGACTGGCACGTCTTCCTCTCCAGGTGGTGGATTTTGCTGCCCCCTTGCGGCACCAAGGCAGGATCATCCTTCAGTTTGAGCGCGATGTAGTTTCGGAAATTTTATGATTTCTTAACTTCGTTCCACAGTCTTTATTTGCTTGATTTGCTAAGAAGGGAGAGGGAACAGCGAGCTGCTGGCAACCTGCAGGCGATGCATTCATCAAGTTTTGCAGAAACTCGTTTCAATAGACGTGGTATTTTGCAAGTTTGGCAAGAGGGGAAAATGACCATGAATGTTATAGCCTTTGCAGTGTCCTTCAGGCAACGATTTCGAACATCCAGCCAGCCTGACCTCAAAGAGACCTCGTCTCTCACTTCGATTCCTGCACACCAATAAAAACCTGTCTCAATTCTGTCTCCACCTTTGATAATTTTTTTCAAAAAATGCAATTATCTTCAGTGCAAACATCGTTTTATAAATATTATTTCAGGTCAATTCAATTGAAATGAAGCGGATTATAGGTGGACTTTAAACATTAAGACGCACACAGTCACAAATCGATACATTTAATTCAATATCAGTCAAAAACTCAGCAGCTGCCGCATGAAAGTTTGTGAAATATCGTGTCAAAATGAGTTGTTTTATGTGACCCTCGATGTAAGCAAGCGCACGGGAGTTCAAACAATAACAATAGGAATAAAGGCCTCTTCAGTACATACTGAGTGAGAAATGTTTCAAAACCACCAAATGACTCTCCGCATGTTTTATTTACTTTAGCCGTGCTCATTCTCATTGCATTTGTAAATAATACATGAGTCATTAAAAGGACAAGCATCTTCCTCATCCTACTTTAATGTCAAGGGTACAGGGGCGATGTACACTGTCACAATATTCACAATATCACTTCGTTTAGGTGATGTAACTTGTCTCAAACCCAATCTTCCTGCAAAGTCAAATGGAATTCCTCGTGTGTAATCTGCCCGGGTCACCTGCTTCGCAACGTGTTATCACACTGCAGTCTTCGTGGGGGGTGGATACTCAACATTGATTTAATCCGGCTAAGAGCTAAGAGTGAAAGTCACCTGTATAAACAAAGTGTGGATCGCAAGCCAATCATTTATGGGACAAGCGATCAATCTGTTAGTTCTCAGCCATGCACACACTGCTCCAGCTGCTGTTTTTAAAGTTTTACAGCTTTAGCCTAACTCAGTCGACTTCACTTCAACAGTTGGCTGTTCACAATGTTGGCTCCAATTCAGAGTCGATTCCCCCCTTATCCGAACACACATTGAGCTGCAACAATATAATCACTTTGAATGATGACATGAGAAATTTTATAAAGGACACACTCACTGCCATGAGAGCTGTAGTGCGGTGTTCAGTCACAGTGCAATGCTTACGGTGTTTTTGTGTGTGTGCAGAAATGAGCTCCTTTTGCAGGTGACTTATTGAAATGGAGTCAACGAAAGGATCTGTGAAAAGCCGGAAGTTTTGGGGATACTGACACTGTATGTCTCAAGGATTTATAGTGAGGTTACATAAAAACAAAACTATCTGTGCAGGTGGACTGTGATAGTGGGCTGTCTACACCAGACATGTGCTAACTCTCATCGAGCAACTAGGTGAAGATCAGACATGCCAAACCCGACCCTAATAGCTGACTGGGAAACTTTTCAGGCTAATGGGGTCCCAGATAACATTCATCCGCTGAAGTGCGGTCATTGAAGGACTCGGGCGGGGACAGGAGATGGAGTTGTGATGCCCTCCATAGCCCAACAGCCTGGTCGGAATCCACGCGTTTAGACTTGGAGCCTGTCAAAATGAATACTTCAGGCGCAGAGGGCCACCCTCCCCACGCTAGCCCCACCGCCAACCTCCGAGCTGAAGGGCCTTGTAAAAAGAAACTGGGGAAAATAAAACGAATGCAATTTAGAGCGGAATAGAAAATGGGCAGTGGGTGCTTGCAGAGGGTAAACCAGAACGTTTTTTTCCATGAGTGAACTGTTCCCAAAGTCAAGGGAAGACTACGCTGTGCACAGTCCGTCTGCCTGTTTATCCACTACAGTTTACCACTGTAACTTAGTGCGAACTTTACACGCAACGAAACCTTCAGCATCAACCAGCCGCAGCTCCAATCCCAATTTCAACTTTGTACGTTTCTCCGAACATCCATTCAGTTCCCTCATCAGGTTGATTTCCTAAAGTAATCACTTTGCCAATCACAAAGAGGTTCCTCAGCCTCGATCCTGCCGGTGTCTGGGCAGGATTCGAACCTTAGAGTGAGAGTGGGGGGGATGGAGGGTGAATTGGGGTGTCTGGTGAATCTTTACCCTTGTGCAGACACTGGTACGCTTCACATACGGTGTCTCCCTCTAATGTCTGTGATGAGGTGGGGGGGGGGGGAGTTGGTGGCGGACACGGTAGTTGTCTGAACACTCTGAGGTTGAAAGTGAATTGAGGGACAGAGTGTCTCGTCGACACAGGGCAGTTCCTAACAAGGTTCAGAGTCTGGGGCTGCCTTTGCAGAGACTGTAGCCAGGATTTGCTGACGTGCTGTATCTCTCTCAGACACACACTGTCCCTCTGTTTACCAGCTCCACGCGGTTGCTTCTGGCCATGACGCCAGTGGCAGGCGCTATAAAAGGCGGTGGAGCTCCGCACTGTGTCGTTGTGTTGCTGAGCTTCTGCTGTGTCTCTTAACACTCCGATCTCTCTCTCTCTCTCTCTCTCTCTGTCTTTCTGTGCGTCTGTGCCCGTCCGCACTGCCTCCATCTCAGCTTGCTGTCTTCGTCTCTCTGGTTATGATGAAGATGTCGCCCTGCGACCCAGAGATTAACATCCCCGCCAAAAACTGCTACCGGATGGTCATCCTGGGCTCCTCCAAAGTCGGCAAAAGCGCCATCGTGTCGCGTTTCCTCAACAGCAAGTTCGAGGACCAGTATACGCCGACCATCGAGGATTTCCATCGCAAATTTTACAGCATCCGGGGCGATGTTTACCAGCTGGACATCCTCGACACATCGGGGAATCACCCGTTCCCGGCCATGAGGCGCCTCTCCATATTGACAGGTAAAAACCACTCTCCTCAGTAAGGAGCAACGCCGCGGGGATAGACTCACTCCTCACCCCACCCCCACATACTCCCACCACAGTCTCCTCTCACCCGCATTTTACCTCCAAAACTACACACAGACAACAAAGTCTTTAAACAAAAAAAAATCCCGAAACAACTGCGGGTGCTGGAAATCAGAAACAGACACAGACATTGCTACAGAAACTCAGCAGGTCTGGCAGTATCTGTACAGAGAGAAGTCAGAGTTAATGTTTCGGGTCCAGTGACCCTTCCTCAGAACCCTTTAAAATCACGCTGCTCTGCTGCGGTATTGTTCTAGCTTATTTCTTGCATTTTGTGTTTAAGTTTAACCTTTTGTCCCATTCGGTCAACTTCAATAGTTAGTATAAATTTGGTGTTTTGGCTCCGTTGCGGGGCAGGAGCTGACAGTTTTTAGCCTTTAAACTAATCCCACTCACCCCCCTCCCATTAACTGAAGCAGAACTTTGCTAGAGAAATTTCTAGCAGCCTCTGTGAGGAGAGAGACAGAGACAGACTTCACACTTCGATGTGATTATTGTATTAATTAGCGGACCTATTTGTTCTGTGACTGTGTTTAAATTGGGAGTTTGAATTGTAAAGGGTGTGTGGTGCAGATTGTTTTGAGGGGAGACCTGAGTGGTGGTGGGGGGGGGGTGGGGGGTGGTGATTTTTGTTTGCTCTGTTGTGTCTCCTGGCTGTCAGTGTGGACTCACATTGTGTTGTCTGGTGTTCCTACAGGTGATGTTTTCATCCTGGTCTTCAGCCTGG
This sequence comes from Stegostoma tigrinum, assembly GCF_030684315.1. Taxonomy (NCBI): domain Eukaryota; kingdom Metazoa; phylum Chordata; class Chondrichthyes; order Orectolobiformes; family Stegostomatidae; genus Stegostoma; species Stegostoma tigrinum. The sequence goes on along the minus strand of NC_081376.1, from coordinate 2,864,909 downwards.
ATAACCAGGACTCCTTTGAGGAAGTACAGCGGCTCAAGCAGCAGATCATGGAGACCAAGTCGTGCCTGAAGAACAAGACTAAGGACAACATTGACGTCCCGATCGTCATCTGCGGCAACAAGAGTGACCGGGATTTCCACCGAGAAGTGCCCAGGGACAAGATCCAGCGGCTGCTGGATGGTGACACCAAGTGCGCCTACTTTGAGATCTCGGCGAAGAGGAATAGCAACGTGGACGAGATGTTCCAGACCCTCTTTACCATGGCCAAGTTGCCGAGTGAGATGAGCCCAGACTTGCACAGGAAGGTCTCGGTACAGTACTGTGACATCTTGCACCGCAAAACCTTCCGGAGCCGCAAGCTGAAAGACGAGGACGCCTACGGCATAGTGGCTCCGTTCGCTCGGAGGCCGAGTGTGCACAGCGACCTGATGTACATCAAAGAGAAGGCGGTCGGCGGCGGCCACGCCAGGGACAAGGACCGCTGTATCATCAGCTAAAGTGACTTCCCCTCAAGCCCAGTAGACCAAGAGGTTTGGGACGCGCGTGTGTGTATTGGGGGTAGGTGGAGAGGAAAAGTCACTCAGTCCTGCCCCCTTCTCCCCTTGGGGCATGAACCCGGCCAAGTGGCGGCGTTTGTAAAGACTGGCGAGGACAGTGTCGGTGCGCCCCGCTGATGAGACAATGCCTCACGGAAGCGGACCCCAGCTCTCACACAGGAACGGACATAGGCGCAACGACTGAGAGAGACACACACAAAACTGAGAGGCTGCTCTGACAGGTCTCCCCAGGAATTTTTTTTTGTCCTATTGACTGTGAAATGTTTGTACTTGATTTTATTTTTCAAAAGTCAACATATTGTAACCTTGATGTGGGCAAACTCTTACATGTAGTGCAATGAACGTCGGAAATTGTTTACAATTGCCATTTGTTGTATTTTGGCAATCAAGTTGTACTTGAACAATGAACAAAGTCTTAGTTTTGTAATAAATGTTTTGAAATGAAATCGGTGTTGTGATCCCTGCTGCTACTCTCAAATAACATGTTTCATGTTTCTCCAAGCTCCCTTTGCTAATGAGCTCAGTCAGTGATCATGTAGTTACTATATCAGTTCATGAATACCTTACCAATGGTCAATGAAGGATGATGAAGCTCTTTAAGATTAGGAAGATTTGCAATGAAGTAGGCACAGAAAGAGTGATTCCGCTAGTGCTCAAGATAATAAACTAGAGGCCACCACTAATCACTGAAAAATGCAATAAATTCAGGAAACAAAGTTAACCGGAGAGCAGTGCAAATGTGGAACATGCTGCTACGGGGAGCGGTTCAAGTGAGCAATATATTTGATAGTAAGAGGAAACTAGCAAAGCCAATGAGCAAGAACTAAAGGGTGAGAATGGTGGATGGAAAGTGATTTCAGTAGAACATAAACACTGGTATCGGTCGGTGGAACAGAAAAGTCTGTTTCCTACCCTACAGCCCATGTCTCAAAAATAAATTTGGGTAAGTGACAAAACAGATCATGTGATGGAGCCATATGCCCAACCAATGATCAGCAATACATTCGTGTCCAACATGTGCTGTACTCCTTAATTAACATGATAATTCCCATAACTTGTCATTTACTGCATTGTTCTTTGCACTGTGCAAGATGGCTGAATGTTTTCCTTGAAAGAAAAGACTACCCTTAAAATAATTTTGCTGTAAACTACCCTGAGGTCTTGAGTGGTGCAAAGTAAATACAAATCATTTTCAGTAGCTGCCAGGGAATCAGGATCTACAACTCTTAAATTAATTCAATGCAAACTTGAGGAACAGCCCCATACCTTCCATCTTAGCACTTTCCAGTCCGTCTGGACTCAGCATTAAGTTCAGCTGTCTTGAATCTTGTTTTTCACATTCTTTTTAGATAGAGTTGCTAGTTATTCTGCTATTTACATTCTGGACAAATGCTTTGTTTCTTTATGTATAACTGTTGCCATTTCCTTTGCTTTCTGTTCCATGCCATCTGTCCTTTGCCTATCCCTGACCTTCCTTTTGTTCTTCCTTTCCCCTCCCTCCTTCCTACAGTCATAAAACACATCACATTTCCAACATACACGTAGAAGGTGCGAGAGAGACACCAGAGGACAGGCTGCAGATCTGTAGAAAGAGCACTACAGATAACACATTAAATCTCATACAAATTCTTCAGAATTACATTGAATTTCTAGCTTCCAGTCCAGATTGGAGTCATACCTAACACGCAGGAAGCTGATTGTAGCTGTTCTGGAGGCCAGCCATCTCAGCTCCAGGACATTGCTGCAGCAGTTCCTCAGGGTAGTGTCGTAGACCCAAACTTCTTCAGCTGGTTCATCAATGACCTTCCCTCCACCATAAGGTCAGAAATGGGGATGTTCACTAACGATTGTAAAATATTCAGTGCCATTTATAACTTCTCAGATGCTGACACAGTCCATGTTCAAATGAAACAAGATCTGGACAATGTTCAGCCTTGGGCTGACATGTGGCAAGTAACATTCGCTCTCCAGTAAGAAACAATCTAACCACTGCCCTTTGATTTTCAATGTTGTTACCATCACTAATACCCACTATCAGGATCCTGGGGAGTCACCCCACGACCGGAAACTCAACTTGACTCACCAAGCTGTTGCAGAAAGTTACAACGTTGGTATGTATCTGGCAATGTGGAAAATTGCCCAAATATGTCCTCCACACAAAAACAGGACAAATTCAACCCGGCCAATTACGTCCCCATCAGTCGCCTCTCAATCATCAGTAAAGCAATGGAAGGTGTCAGTAACAGTGCTATCAAGCAGCACCTGCTCAGCAATAAGCTGCTCAGTGACGCCCAGTTTGGGTTCTGCCAGGGCCACTCAGCTCCTGACCTCCTGGCTGCATTTGTACGAGTGTGGCATCAAGGAGCCCTGACAAAACTGGAATCAGTGAGTATCAGGGGTAAACTCTCCACTGGTCATACCTGACACATAGGAAGATTGTTGTGGTTGTGGGAGGTCAATCATTCCAGCTCCAGGACATCTCTGCAGGAGTTCCAAATGGTAGTGTCTTTGGCCCAACCATCAACTGCTTCATCAATGACCTTCCATCCATCATAAGGTCAGAAGTGGGGATGTTCACTGATGATTGCACAGTGCTCAGCACCATTCAGGACTCCTCAGATGCTGAAGCAGTCCGTGTTCAAATGCAACAAGATCTGGACAATATCCAGGCTTGGGCTGACAAGCGGCAAGTGATATTTGCATGACACAATTGTCAGGCAATAACCGTCACCAATAAGGGACAATGTAACCACCACCCCTTGACATTCAATGGTGTTGCCATCACTAAATACCCCAATATCAACATCCTGGGAGTTATCATTGACCAAAAACTCAACTGGACTCACTACATAAACCCAGTGGCTACAAGAGCAGGCCAGAAGCTAGGAATACTGTTTAGAGTAACTCACCTCCTGACTTCTCAAAGCCTGTCCACCATCTACAAGCACAAGTCAGGAGTGTGATGGAATACTCCCCACTTGCCTGGATGGGTGCAGACCCAACAACACTCAAAGAAGATTGACATTACCCAGGACAAAGCAGCCCACTTGATTGGCACTACAACCACAAGCATCCACCCCCTCTATCACTGACAGTTAGTAGTAGCGGACTGTATTATCTGCAAGATGTGTTGCAGACATTCACCAAAGCTTCTTAGGCAGCACCTTCTAAACTCAGATCCATTTCCATCTAAAAGGGAAAAGGCAACCGATACATGGGAAACACTTCCATCTTTACGTTATTATTATTGTTATCTTATTGTTGAAAAGTGCAAACATAGCAGGGTTGTTGTTATGGGTGACTTCAACTTTCCTAATATAGATTGGAACCTCCTTAGTGCAGATGATTTGGACGGAGGTGTTTTTGTCAGGTGTGTTCAGGAGGGTTTCCTTACTGAGTATGTGGACAGGCCGACGAGGGGGGGAGGTCATTTTGGATTTGGTACTCGGCAATGAGCCAGGACATGTGTCAGATCTCGTGGTGGGAGAACACTTTGGCGACAGTGACCACAACAGCCTCACATTTACCATAGCCATGGAAAGGGAAAGAAGCAATTACCGGAGAAGATATTTAATTGGGGAAAAGGAAACTATGATGCTATCAGGCAGGAGTTGGGAAGTACAGATTGGGAGCAATTGTACCACAGCAAGGGCACAGCAGACATGTGAAGGCTGTTTAAGGAGCAGTTGTTGCGAGTGATGTATAAATTTGTTCCTCTGAGACAGGTAAGAAGGGGTAAGATTAAGGAGCCTTGGATGACGGGTACAGAGGTGCTTCTTGTCAAAAAGAAAAAGGCAGCATACGTAAGGTGGAGGAAGCAAGGGTCTAGCACAGCTTTAGAGTATTACAGGCTTGCTCGGAAGGAGCTCAAAAGTGGGCTGAGGAGGGCCAGGAGGGGGCACGAAAAAGGCTTGGCAGGAAGGATTAGGGAGAACCCGCAGGCATTTTACTCAGACGTGAGGAATAAGAGAATGATCAGGGAGAAAGTAGGGCCGATCAGGGATAGCGTAGGGAACTTGTGTGTGGTTTTCACGAAGGAAAGGGACCTTGTTGTGAATGGGAACTTTGAGGAGCAGGAAAACAGGCTTGAACAGATCAAGATTGAGGAAGATGATGTGCTGGAAATTTTGGCAAACATTAAGATTGATAAGTCCCCAGGGCCAGACCAGATTTATCCTAGGTTGCTCCGGGAAGTGAGAAAGGAGGTTGCTAAGCCACTGGTGAAGATCTTTGCTTCCTCACTCTCCACGGGAATCGTACCGGAAGATTGGAGGGAAGCAAATGTTGTTCCTCTTTTCAAGAAAGGGAATAGGGAAATCCCTGGAAATTACAGACCAGTCAGTCTTACGTCTGTGGTCAGCAAGGTTTTGGAAAGAATTCTGAGGGATAGGATTTATGACTATTTGGAAAAGCATAGCATGATTAAAGGGAGTCAGCAAGGCTTTGTGAGGGGTAGGTCATGCCTTACAAATCTTATTGAGTTCTTTGAGGAAGTCACAAGACAGGTTGACGAGGTTCGAGCAGTGGATGTGGTGTACATGGACTTCAGCAAGGCTTTTGATAAGGTTCCCCACAGCAGGCTCATTCATAAAGTCAGGAGGTATGGGATACAGGGAGATTTGACTGTCTGGATTCAGAATTGGTTGGCTGACAGGAGGTAGAGAGTGGTTGTAGATGGTAAGTATTCTGCCTGGAGGTCAGTGCTGAGTGGTGTCCTGCAGGGCTCTGTTCTTGGGCCTCTGCTCTTTGTAGTTTTTATAAATAACTTGGATGAGGAGGTTGAGGGGTGGGTTAGTATGTTTGCTGATGACACAAAGGTTGGAGATGCCATTGATAGTATCGAGGGCTATTGCAGGCTTCAGCGAGACATTGACAGAATGCAGACCTGGGCTGAGAAATGGCAGATGGAGTTCAACCTGGATAAGTGCGAAGTGATGCATTTTGGAAGGTCGAACTTAAATGCTGAATATAGGATTAAAGGCAGGACTCTCGGCAGTGTGGAGGAACAGCGGGATCTTGGTGTTCAAGTGCATAGCTCCCTCAAAGTTGCCACCCAGGTGGATAAAGTTGTTAAAAAACATATGGTGTTTTGGCTTTCATTAACAGGGGGATCGAGTTTAAGAGCCGCGAGGTTATGCTGCAGCTCTACAAAACCCTGGTGAGACCACACTTGGAATATTGTGTCCTCTTCTGGTCGGCCTATTATAGGAAAGATGTGGAGGGTTTGGAGAGGGTGCAAAGGAGGTTTACCAGGATGCTGCCTGGACTGGACGTCTTGTCTTATGAGGAGAGGTTGACTGAGCTCAGACTTTTCTCACTGGAGAGAAGGAGGAAGAGAGGTGACCTGATCGAGGTGTACAAGGTAATGAGAGGCATGGATAGAGTCGATAGCCAGAGACTTTTCCCCAGGGCAGGATTGACTGCCACGAGGGGTCATAGTTTTAAGGTGTTAGGAGGAAGGTATAGAGGAGATGTCAGAGGGAGGTTCTTCACCCAGAGAGTTGTGAGCGCATGGAATAGTTTACCAGTGGTAGTCGTGGAAGCAGAGTCATTAGTGACATGTAAGCGACTGCTGGACACGCACATGGACAGCAGTGAATTGACGGGAATGTAGGTTAGGTTATTTTTTTTGGATTAGGAATATTCCATGGCACAACATCGTGGGCCGAAGGTCCTGTACTGTGCTGTACTTTTCTATGTTCTATGTTGCATGTTAACCCCCATGCCACTCACGATCCTGACTTGGAAATATACCATCATTCCTTTAGTGTTGCAGGGGGGCATTCCTCAGCAGTTTGTATTACTTTACAAGTGCAAAAACAGTTTGTACTAATTCCCCAGACAGCGTCGGGGGGAGGGGGGGGGGGGGCGCAGTGTGGTATGGTGGGGTTGGGGGTGGTGCGGATGTTCGCTGTACTGGAACATTTCCTGTCCTGAACCTGTTTAGCAGGGAGCACTTGTCACCATAGGGTAGTTCAGCACCTGCCTTTGAACAAATAGGGTTTGTCACAAGGAACTTGTTAGGGACTTCCTGTGTTCCTATTCCACTGACCAAGGGCTATCCAGTGGAGAATCCCACTCAGGAAGGTAACTCCACAAGGGGGCATATAGGTTGCAGGTGGAGAGAACAGTTCATCCGGGAGTAGGGAAGTGAGGTGCAACAAGAATGGTTTTGACTCGTCCTGTGGGATTTTGTCAATCAGAAGAGGTGTGTGTGTGTGTGTGTGTGTGTGTGTGTGTGTGTGTGTGTGTGTGTGTGTGTGTGTGTGTGTGTGTCTGTGTGTGTGTGTGTGTGTGTGTGTGTGTGTGTATTGCAGTGGTTGTCTGGGTAGTGTGTGTGGGGGAGGTGGGTAGTATGTGTGTGTGTTCGGGGTGTGGTGGGTAGTTTTGTGTGTGTGGGCGTGGGTTGTGTGTGTGTGTTGGGGGTAGTGAGATATTCGTGTTTGTGTGTGGGTGTGTGTGCGTATGAGGGAGTAGTGTATGTGGGGGGAGGGTATTGTGTGTGTGTGTGTGTGGGGGGGGGGGGTTGGGTAGTGAGGGTAGCGTTTCCAAGGACAGGAACGCTTGCTATCCTAACGAGACACAACGATTAATAATTCATTTATTTGGATTTGCATTCAGCTGCTTGCTGATGATACCGATCTCTACTGCAACTCTTTCTTTGCTCACCTTTGAGCTTTTAGATTACCTGGTTGAACAGATGAGCCAAAATGTACTGCAACCAAAGACTGAAGCTATAACTTACCCTCCCCATTAACGTTAATTCCCTTGCCAAAGACGTTTTCCTTCCCATTAACTGGGCCACACAATGCTGAAGTGTGTAAAAAAAAAGTCTTTGCTGTTCAATACGCCATCCAATGCCACACCTTAAATATCACCTGGACCACTTCACTTAAAGTACTCTCTCTCTCGCTTCTTCCTCTTGTAGCCTCAGTGAAGTTACATTTCTTTTAAACGTTCTTGTCACTTCCAAACTAGGTCCCGACCCGAAACACCAAGCTTTCCTCTGCTCCTCTGATGCTGCTTAGCCTGCTGCGTTCATCCAGCTTCACACCATGTTATCTCAGATTCTCCAGCATTGGCTGTTCCTACTATCTCTAGATTATTTCTAGTGTCTTCTTTCATAACCCTCATACCCCATATTAACTGAGCTTTATCTTATCCAGTATCAAAATGTCTCTATCTTGCCCCAAAATAAATCCAGGTCACTTCCTGCCAATTATATTAAGTTTTAAACCCAAATCTTCAAACTCCTTTGCAAATCTACACTCCCCTAACTTTCATTGCCCCAATGTCCTTGCCGCTCCAAGCCTAGTCTTTTGTGCAGAATCTCAATTGCTGGTCATGGATGTTCCAGTGAACTGCCAATCTGGAGAAGCCCTTCCCTAAACTTTCCAACCTCTCCCCTTTTTCTAAAACCATTTCCGTGATCAAACTAAGATGACAAAGTGTGGAGTGTGAGTGATAATGGGAACTGCAGATGCTGGAGAATCCAAGATAATAAAATGTGAGACTGGATGAACACAGCAGGCCCAGCAGCATCTCAGGAGCACAAAAGCTGACGTTTCGGGCCTAGACCCTTCATCAGAGAGGGGGATGGGGTGAGGGTTCTGGAATAAATAGGGAGAGAGGGGGAGGTGGACCGAAGATGGAGAGAAAAGAAGATAGATGGAGAGAATAGTATAGATGGGGAGGTAGGGAGGGGATCAGTCAGTCCAGGGAAGACGGACAGGTCAAGGAGGTGGAATGAGGTTAGTAGGTGGGAGATGGAGGTGCGGCTTGGGGTGGGAGGAAGGGATGGGTGAGAGGAAGAACAGGTTAGGGAGGCAGAGCCAGGCTGGGCTGGTTTTGGGATGCAGTGGGTGGAGGAGAAGAGCTGGGCTGGTTGTGTGGTGCAGTGGGGGGAGGGGACGAACTGGGCTGGTTTTGGGATGCGGTGGGGGAAGGGGAGATTTTGAAGCTGGTGAAGTCCACATTGATACCATTGGGCTGCAGGGTTCCCAAGCGGAATATGAGTTGCTGTTCCTGCAACCTTCGGGTGGCATCATTGTCGCACTGCAGGAGGCTCATCTGGACATATCATCTAAAGAATGGGAGGGGTGAGTGTGGAGCTGGATGAACACAGCAGGCCAAGCAGCATCTCAGGAGCACAAAAGCTGACGTTTTGGGCCTAGACCCTTCATCAGAGAGGTCAAATTTTTTAGTTTTCACCCCCCGCCGACGGCCGACGCCGACGGACCCCTGCCCACGGCCGACAGAACCCCGCCCACGGCCGACGCCGACGGAACCCCGCCCATGGCCAACGACCTCATCGCTCCGCCCACAGCCTCCACAGCCAGCAACCCCAGAGTAGACAGCCACACTGAGCCCTGCCGCATCTTCACCATTCCACCTAACTGAGGACGAACGGTTAGTCCTCAGCAAGGGGCTCACCTTTGTCCCCCTACAACCACACATCAACGAATACCAGTCACGTTTGGACATAGAGCAGTTTTTCCGCCGCCTTCGCCTCCACGCTTACTTCTTTAACTGGGAGAATAACCCTCCCACCACTGACCCCTTCGCCCGCTTCCAACACAAGTCCTCCTCCTGGTCACCACCCCCAGGCCTCCTATCCTCCCTCGACCTCTTCATCTCCAACTGCTGTCGAGACATTAACCGCCTCAACCTCTCCACCCCTCTCACCCACTCCAACCTCTCCCCTGCAGAACGGGCAGCCCTCCGATCCCTCCGCTCCAACCCCAACCTCACCATCAAACCCGCAGACAAGGGTGGCGCAGTGGTAGTATGGCGCACTGACCTCTACATCGCCGAGGCCAAACGCCAACTCTCCGACACCTCGTCCTACCGCCCCCCTCGATCATGACCCCACCCCCGCGCACCAAACCATCATCTCCAACACCATTCATGACCTCATCACCTCAGGAGACCTCCCACCCACCGCCTCCAACCTCATTGTTCCCCAACCCCGCACGGCCCGTTTCTATCTCCTTCCCAAAATCCACAAACCTGCCTGCCCTGGTCGACCCATTGTCTTAGCCTGTTCCTGCCCCACCGAACTCATCTGCACCTATCTGGGCTCCATTTTCTCCCCTTTGGTCCAGGAATTGCTTACCTACGTCTGTAACACCACCCACACCCTCCACCTCCTCCAGAACTTCCAATTCCATGGCCCCTAACACCTCATTTTCACCATGGACGTCCAGTCCCTATACACCTGTATTCCTCATGCAGATGGCCTCAAGGCCCTCCGCTTCTTCCTGTCCCGCAGGCCCGACCAATCCCCCTCCACCGACACCCTCATCCGCCTAGCCAAATTCGTCCTTACCCTCTACAACTTCTCTTTCGATTCCTCCCACTTCCTACAGACAAAGTGGGTGGCCATGGGCACCCGCATGGGCCCCAGCTATGCCTGCCTCTTTGTAGGTTACGTGGAACAGTCCCTCTTCCGCACCTACACTGGCACCAAACCCCACCTCTTCCTCCGTTACATTGATAACTGTATCGGCACCGCCTCTTGCTCCCCAGAGGAGCTCGAACAGTTCATCCACTTCACCAACACCTTCCACCCCAACCTTCAGTTCACCTGGGCCATCTCCAGCACATCCCTCACCTTCCTGGACCTCTCAGTCTCCATCTCAGGCAACCAGCTTGTAACTGATGTCCATTTCAAGCCCGCCGACTCCCACAGCTACCTAGAATACACCTCCTCCCACCCAACCTCCTGCAAAAATTCCATCCCCTATTCCCAATTCCTCCGCCTCCGCCGCATCTGCTCCCACGATGAGGCATTCCACTCCCGCACATCCCAGATATCCAAGTTCTTCAAGGACCGCAACTTTCCCCCCACAGTGGTCGAGAACGCCCTTGACCGCGTCTCCCGCATTTCCTGCAACACATCCCTCACACCCCGCCCCTGCCACAACCGCCCAAAGAGGATCCCCCTCGTTCTCACATACCACCCCACCAACCTCCGGATACAACGCAACATCCTCCGACAATTCCGCCATCTACAATCCTACCCCACTACCCAAGACATTTTTCCATCCCCACCCTTGTCTGCTTTCTGGAGAGACCACTGTCTCTGTGACTCCCTTGTTCGCTCCACACTGCCCTCCAACCCCACCACACCCGGCACCTTCCCCTGCAACCGCAGGAAATGCTACACTTGCGCCCGCACCTCCTCCCTCACCCCTATCCCAGGCCCCAAGATAACTTTCCATATTAAGCAGAGGGTCACCTGCACATCTGCCAATGTGGCATACTGTATCCATTGTACCCAGTGTGGCTTCCTCTAAATTGGGGAAACCAAGCGGAGGCTTGGGGACTGCTTTGCAGAACACCTCTGCTCAGTTCACAATAAACAACTGCACCTCCCAGTCGCGAACCATTTCCACTCCCCCTTCCATTCTTTCGATGACATGTCCATCATGGGCCTCCTGCAGTGCCACAATGATGCCACCCGAAGGTTGCAGGAACAGCAACCCATATTCCGCTTGGGAACCCTGCAGCCCAATGGTATCAATGTGAACTTCACCAGCTTTAAAATCTCCCCTTCTCCCACCGCATCCCAAAACCAGCCCAGTTCGCCCCCTCCCCCCACCGCATCCCAAAACCAGCCCAGCCTGTCTCTGCCTCCCTAACCTGTTCTCCCTCTCACCCATCCCTTCCTCCCACCCCAAGCCGCACCTCCATCTCCTACCTACTGACCTCATTCCACCTCCTTGACCTGTCCGTCTTCCCTGGACTGACCAATCCTCTCCCTACCTCCCCACCTATACTCTCCTCTCCACCGATCTTCTTTTCTCTCCATCTTCGGTCCGCCTCCCCCTCTCTCCCTATTTATTCCAGAACCCTCACCCCATCCCCCTCTCTGATGAAGGGTCTAGGCCTGAAACGTCAGCTTTTATGCTCCTGAGATGCTGCTTGGCCTGCTGTGTTCATCCATCCTCACATTTTATTATCTTGGATTCTCCAGCATCTGCAGTTCCCATTATCACTGTCTGCCTTCCTAATTTATTTTTCCTTTTTCTCGACTACTCTATAAGACATCTTGGACATTTTCTGCATTGCAGGCATTCCATTCCTGTTTGTTGTTAAGTGTGCACATGTGTTTCAATACTTTAGTTCCCTTCCTTTCCAGGGTTGTTAAACTACTTTTCCCTGGGCTACAAACCAGCAGAATTTGCAAAGTGAATCAAGAGGCTTTAAATGCCAATAGTAATCATATGTCACAGTTGTTGCGAGAGAGAAAAAAATCATCAGATGTGCTTTTACGAATTTCAATCTCACTGATTAATCTGTAAATAAACTAGTATCCCAGGAGTTCAGAAAATGCTTTACTGGTTATTTCATCCCTTCTTCCAAAGTATAACAGAATGCACGGTTGTATCAAAGGGTTTTAAAGTATATTCGCGAAAGTAGCACGTTTGAGATGCTCGGTTGTAAAATAACACTTGACGTTCTCATCAAAGGCTGTTGTACATTCCGTAGAAATGCTGTAACAAGTTACTGTTAAAAACTTCACACCCATACAGTTAAACATCAGTCTGTTTGATGTAATTTGGTCTGGAATTGATATTTTAGGACCACTTTGTGAAAACTAAATCAAAATATGAGGAAAACTAATAATCTCTATCAGGAACAGTTGAGTTCATTCATTTAATAATTACACAAGGACACAAAGAATGAGCCTGGGTTGCAGAAATGTAATGCCCTTGTCAAGAACATTATGAACTTGGGATAAGTAAGCACTTTGCTCATAGATGTGTCATCTCAAACCAGCAGCCCACTCTGACAAAATATCCATGAGAACTCTTATTTGTGCCACTTGTTATTCTGAACAACCCCTGCAATAACTGGTGAGTCAGGTCTTATAAATTGATTTATTTCAAGCAATTTGGGAGTAATTTTCTCACAGCTTTCACCTTGTCATTCCTTGCCTTTGTGTTGAAATAGACTACAGTATATGCACCAATTATTTCACAGGAAAACAATATTTAATCCCTAAAATACAGATTTGACGCTAAATCATTGATGCACGTGCCAAGATTCCTATGCAATCAGTATAATGCAATAATTAATTATGCTAAGATGTGGTTGACAGATCATATTAAGAAGACAATGCCTAGTTTTGCTGGGAATACATACATCGAAAACACAATAAAAATAAATTAAAAATGAAAGGGGATAATAGGCATAATGATCAGAGAGAAATTTAATTCTATTGCGTAGAATGAGTGGATGTTCCCACTTATTGCAAAATCTAGAACCAGAATGATCATTGTATAAAATTCAGTTGTCACCCATTTCAAGCAGAGATGAGGCACAAGTTGTCTTCAGTCCTTTGATGGTGGGACAACAGTCCTTGAATATTTTCAAGGTGTTTAGATTCCTTTCAACAAGTGGATGTAGGATTATCAGGGGGAGGCAGGAATGTGAATTTGAGGTTACAGTCAGATCAGCCATGATCTTATTGAATGGTGGAACAGGCTCAAGTGGCTATACGACCTTCTTTTGTTCTTAATTCATATGATAATAGGTATTAGTAGAATAAGCCTCTTTTCTAAAACTCTATGGTTTCACTGAGGTATACAGTATTGGTTAAATTACCATAATCCCACTCTCTCATTCGGGACAGAGAAGACTATCGATGGTTTAACCTGATGGTCGTTAGGCAAGGTCGTTAACCTTGCCTCAGGCAAGGTTAAGATGATAGGACTTTGTGGCAGTACAGGAACTGAACCTATACTTTTTGGGATCATGCAGAATCCAACCAAATGAGCTATCCTACCATAACCTATTTTCTAAAGAAGAGTCTAGGCCCGAAACGTTAGCTTTCTTGCTCCTCTGATGCTGCTCGGCCTGCTGTGTTCATCCAGATCTACACCTTGTTACCTCAGATTCTCCAGCACCTGAGGTTCCTACTATCTATGAGCTAACCTACCATCAGGTACTGAGTAGCAGCAATAGGATAAACTGATATCCAGGGACACTCATTTCACACAAGTGTGTTAAACAGGTTAGTTACAATGCTAAAGATTTCCAAAACTCTAGACCCACCAAACATCTAATGGTCATGGCACTGCACAGTGCTGTGTGCTGAAATTTCTAAGTGCCTTCAGGATGATCTAAGGTGGTGGTGGTGTGTCGGGGTTGTCGGTGGTGGGGGGGGGGGCGCAAAATCTATCACCTCTATCTTATGGTACCTTTAGTTTAGTAAGAATGGGTGCAAGGGTGTGTTTAGCTATTGATGCTGATTTGTTTTCCATATGCCACCGATACTAATCTGTTATATGTTTTCATTGCACTACTCTGACCTTGTGGCATACTGAGGAAACAGACAATGGCCACCTCCTGCACTTGTCCTGTTATAAGCTGCCTACCTCTGTGCAGTAAAATACAAACAGCTGCATTAATATAAACTATTTTTATTCTAATCATGTGTGTCTAATTTTGTTGTAAGGTTCCTCCAAACACTTGACCAAAGTGACTGGAAACATGAGAGCCACTTGTCCATTTTGACGTTCAGCACACATTGGGAGTTGGGTACTGATAATGGTCAATGTTTTCCCAGCAAAACCTCCACACATCACCAGTGTTGGTCCTTAATTACTCTTTACAGTTTTATTGAACCTTTCTTTTCTCACCTCTTCACCAATACTAAAAGAACAATAATTCTGTGGTGGTGGGCACCACCAAGGCTGACTGCTTTTTTTTAGATAACAAAGTGTGGAGCTGGATGAACACAGCAGGCCAAGCAGCATCTTAGGAGCACAAAAGCTGACGCGTCAGGCCTAGACCCTTCATCAGAAAAATCAGCTTTTGTGCTCCTGAGATGCTGCTTGGCCTGCTGTGTTCATCCAGCTCCACACTTTGCTATCTCAGATTGTCCAGCATCTGCAGTTCCCATTATCTCTGAGTTCTTTTCTTATTTCTTTTCCCAGTTATCCTGAGCTGGTGCTGGTCCTTTACATCAAGATGCTGGTAGCTGTTTAATACCAATGAGGTAAAGTTTGAGGCTACATCACGAGACAGTTAAAATCAACCATGTTGGAACAATATGGGCCAGACCAGGTAAACAGATCAGGTTTCCTTCCCAGAAGGACATCAGCAAACCAGTTGAGTTGTTAGAATACAAATACATTTTATTTGCTGCTCTGTGGTAACTGGTTCAAATTTTCCTCTCCCTGATGATATATACACAGCATTACAATCGCAGTCATTGAGCCATCGAGGCATGCAGCACGGAAACAGGCCCTTGGGTCCAAATTGTCCGTGCTGACCAGATATCCTAAATTAATCTAGTCCCATTCACCAGCATTTGACTCATATCACTGTAACCCCTTCCTGTTCATGTACCCATCCAGATATCTTTTAAACATTGCTATTGTATCAGCGTCCACCACTTCCTCTGGCAGCTCATTCCATACACACACACCACCCTCCGCATGAAAAACTTGCTCCTTAGGTTCCTTTTAATTCTTTCCCCTCTCACTTCAAACCTATGCCTTTTAGTTGTGGACTCCCCACATCCTAGCAGAAAGATCTTGGCTATTTATCCTATCAATGCCCCTCATGATTTTATAAACCTCAATATGCTCATCCCTTGGTCTCCGATGCTCCAGCCTATTCAGCCCTTCCTTATAGCTCAAGCCCTCCAACCCTGGCAACATCCTTGTAAATCTTTTCTGCACTCTTTCAAGTTTAACAATATCTTTCATCTATTCATCTACTTAATATGGTTCATATCAGAACTTCAAAGAACCAATTATATCATATATTAAAGCCAAACGCTGAAATTAGAAGGTCTAGCAGGATCTGTGGAGAGATAATTAGAGTTAGTACTTCAGATTGTAACCTTTCATTGAAACAAATTGCAGCCAGTGAAGTACTTGTGACATGGTGGTTTAGTCATAGAATCCTTATAGTGTGGAAAGATGCCATTTAGTCAATCAGCCATACATCAACCCTCTGAAAAGCATTTCACCCAGACCCAACCCCCTACCCTATCCCTGTAACCCTACATAGCCCATGGGTCACCCACCTAGCCTGCACGTCCCTGGGGTACACCATGCGGTAATTTAGCATGGCCAATCCACCTAACCTGCACATCTTTGGACTGTGGGAGGAAACTGGAGCACTCGGTGGAAGCCCATGCAGACATGGGGAGAACATGCAAACTCCAGTCACGTGAATCTGGAATCAGACCTGGGTCTCTGGGCTGTGAGGCAACAGCGCAAACCACTGAGCCACTGGTGTAGTAGTTTAGACCGCCAGGCTAATTTTGTGAGGATAGAGGCTTAAATCTTGTCTAGGTAATTAGTTGAATTTAAATTCAATATATAAATTCTTGAACTGAAAATTTCTCCCAGTAATGATGATTTCAAAACAATCATGAGTTGTCATAACAACCCATTTGGTCCACTCATCTTCTTTGGGGGAGGAAGCCTGTCATCCTCGCCTGTTCTGGCCTAATATGATTCCAAACCCTCCCAATGCAGTTTGCTCTTAAATGCCCTCTGAAATAGTTTAACAAACCAATTAGTAGCAAGGGAAATTAGGGGTGAGCAAAAGATTTGACCTAGATATCAACTCCCATAAAAATTGATTTAAAAAAAATCCTTTAAGGGTGTGCATTAGGAACAGGAGTAGGCTATTCAGCTTATTGAGCCTATTCAATCTGATCATAGCTGATTGAACACCTTAATGTCTTTTACCCACTCAAACCCAAAATCCAATGTTTAAAATTTGCACATATATTTTTATGCTTTTTCCATTTCACAATAATTCTGACACACTATTGGCTATTCAAACATTCAGTAATTAACTTGGAAAGTGCTGCAATACTAGGAAGTGTGGAAACGATTCAAGTGAAATATATGAGCCACGTAATGTGGTCAGGGTCAGGAATTTTACTTCCAAACCTGATTAGGTTCAAGATTGTCCAATTAATATTAGATGTCTTGGCTGCTGTGGAGCTTCTTGAACAAGGGCCAATTGTAAAGAATTTGACCTGGAATGTGTGAATCCCGCAACAATGAAAATGTTTGCAGTGGTCACTCACTCTGTCCTGTGAGTTGTGTCCAGCAGCACTCCAAAAACTTGTTGAATTGTCTGGTAAGTGATGAGAGCTTAATAGATTGGGGGTTGAGTGGGGAGTCAGGTCCAATAGGTGGGATGGGAACATTGGATCTGAGCTAGTCAGGGCAGTGAAGGACGGGTCAGATGTGATGGGATGGGAGTCAGGCCAATGGCAGGTAGTGTTAGTGTGAAGGTTATTACTAAGCAAATGCTCTTGAGCTGTAGGACTCAATGACTCTATGGTAGCGCTGTTGATGACCTCTTCTATCACTTTACCACTGATCAGAGTAGACTGATGGACAGTAATTGGCAGGGTTGGATTTGTATACAGGACATACCTAGGCCATTTTTCACACTGTCAGGTAGATGCCAGAAATTTTAAGCTATCTACCGAGTGATCCTTCTGAAGTGACTGAGCAAGTCATTCAGTTGTCAGTCTAAAGTTATCCATGTTGCAGTAGGTTTGCAGACATATAAAGGCCAGACTAGGTAAGGACAACAGTTTTCCTTCTGTAAGGAGATTAGTGAACCAGATAGATTTTTTTTTGAGCATCAGCAGCCTTCTCATGGCCAGTGTTGGACTCTTGATCCAGATTTTAGTTGAAAACAAATTCCAGTGCCTGGGGCCAACATCACAATAGATAACACATCTGACTTTGGATCAGAAGATTGCCTGTTTGACAACTACCTGACTCAGTCAGTTTTGCCTGGGTAGTGTGGTTCAGCTGCATAAACTGCTGGACTCAGGTTCCAGTCTCTTTGGAGATGTGCGTTCAAATCCCACCAACTGCAGTTTGTGCTAATGCTTTATGGCAGTGTGGCCGTGTAGTTGGAAGAAGTGACTTTTAAACACCAGGGTCTATTGAGTTGTTGGTTTGCATTCCACTATTACCAGAGTCACTAGTAATGTACCTCAGACATTCGCCTCAAAAGGGATCTGGAAAAATTCAAGTTTGTTATCATGGTGAAATTTGAATTCAAAGTGTGAAGCTGGATGAACACAACAGGCCAAGCAGCATCTCAGGAGCACAAAAGCTGACGTTTCGGGTCTAGGCCCTTCAGATGCCCTCTATGAAGGGTCTAGACCCAAAATGTCAGCTATCGCGCTCCTGAGATGCTGCTTGGCCTGCTGTGTTCATCGAGCTTCACACTTTGTTATCTTGGATTCTCCAGCATCTGCAGTTCCTGTTATCTCTGATCTCAAATTCCACTATGGGATTTCAGCCTGGACCTCAGAATATTATCATTGTCTCTGAATAAATAGTGAAAATACCACAAAGCTAATGCCTCCCCTAGATGGGCTGATTCAAAAGATAGTGGTTGTGCACCACAACCCGAGGAAGGGTACCCTTAATTTAAAGGCACGTCTGCATTTACAGAGACTACACCGTGCCGTATACCTCTACGACTCCGTGAGTACTGAAGTGCTGCTTCAGCCCAATTTGTCCACGCTGACCAGGTTTTCTACAGTAAACTCATCCCATTTGCCCACATTTGGCTCATATCCCTGTAAACCTTCCTTATTCATGTACCTGTCCAAATGCTTTTTGAATGCTGTAATTGTACCTGCCTTGTTTACTTCCTCTGGTAGCTCATTCCACGTATGCACCATCCTCTGCATGGAAAAAGTTGTCCCTCAGGCTCCTTTTAAATCTTTCTCCTCTAACCTTAATCCAATGCCGTCTACTTTTGGACTCTCCTACGCTGGGGAAAAAAAATCTTGGCTACCTACCTGGTGTATGCCCCTCATGATTTTATAACTCTAGGCTGTCACCTCCTATGCTCCAGGATGTCAAGTTCCAGCCCCTCTTATAATTCAAACCTTCCAGTCTCAGCAACATCCTTGTAAACCTTTTTTGCACTTTTCCAGTTTAATAACATCCTTTCTATAGCAGATTGACCAGAATTGTATGCAGTACTCCAAATGTGGCCATACCAATTAACTGTACTGCCATAACATGATGTCCCAACTCCTGTACTCTATGCTCTAACTGAAGTGTGCATGCTAAACTCCTTCACCACCTTGTCTACCTGCAAGACCACCTTCAGGAAACTATGTACCTGCACCCCGGCTCTCCCTCTTTGACAACACAGCCCAGGGCCCGAGCATTAACTATGTATGTTCTGCCCTGGTTTGTCTTACCAAAATGCACCACCTCACATTTTTGTTAAACTCCACTGTCCTGGCATACAGGTGATAAGATTCTGGGGTTTTATACAACATTTTGCAGTTTAGAATCACAAGCACCTCTTCTATAATACGGACTTTTTTTCAACACACCACTACTTACATCTCCTAGCTTTGCTGTCTTTCTCCACGGTAGATACTGTGGAGAAACATTTGTTTAAGATCTTACCCATCTCCTGCAGCTCCACACATAGTTAGCTTTGCTGATCTTTAAAGAGCTTTTGTACTAGCCTCCAACTTTTGTCTCACTATTGTTTAAAGGTGTCACTCCCCAGCCAGAATAGCTTAAGCTCTCCAAAGTGGATCTAGCAAATCTCCTCTGCCACAGCGACCAATGCGGTCATTGATAGACATATTTATTACAGGTAGGTTGGTGATTATGAGGAGCTTACCAGGCATTTATTTACAAAATGCACTTACAGAGTACAAGTTTGGAAGTTAGACAACATGACTCTCAACCTCGGAATATCTCAAAAATACTGAAGCTAATGAAGCACTTTTGAAGCATGACCACTGTTGCAATGCAAAGAAAAGCAGCAATAATTATCACAAGCTGACATTCTGGAAGTAACAGTTAGAACAAAGAAAAAAATTATCTGCTTTTAGTAATACTACTGGATGGATTATTATTGATCATGATATTGATCTAGACCTTCTGTGAACAATGCCAAAGAAGATTCGGTTTATGATCCTGTTAGCAAAAGTAAATTGAGTGGTAATGTCACTCATTTCTCTATACTAATTGTCTTTACACTCGCAATCAATTATCCTTACGATTTAAACAGATTTTGTAACTGACCTGAAATAGAACAATTCACGTTTATAGGCATTAGGCAGCATTTGGACAATGCAGCATCATGTGGATTATTTGCTTCTCAACTTAACAGAGAAGATGCATTATATTTTTTTAATAATAGGTTATTTTTACATAAGGTGGCAGGACAGCAATAGATTAATCAGAGAAACAAACACATCTGTCAAAGGCATATAGTCTCGAGCGATGAGATTAACAGTTTATTGGAAATTTATGCTTATGAAATATGAACACCTTTAACCTAATCACTGATACATAGCTCATTCAGGACAGAAACTACACTGGGGAGTTGAAAACACAGGATAAAAGATCACAGTCATCCAGGAATATTGCAATGTTGAAACAGTAGCAAAACAACAGTGCTCAGCGAGATAGGTCTGATGAACCCTAGCACTGAGATTGAAACCGGTATTAATCACCTCTTCATTCAAGGATTTACCATGTGTTGCTGTTAAGTGTGTTAATTATTGTTAGTGGTTATTATAAGGTTACTGTCTATTGTCTGGGAACATAGATTGACAATTGAAAACCCCACTATTTTGAGAAATGTTTGGAAGCAAAAGCATGGATGCTTAATAACCTCATCCAAAAAAATTTCCACAATGAGTGTTCCCCCAAAACGGCAATAGTAACTGCATAAGACTAAATACTTGGAGTAAGACTTGAGCTTTCTGACAAGACAAAAAGTATTATCACTGAAATAAGGTTAATATCTAAAACATCACTACTCAAATTATGTATTGAAAAATGTAGATTTATAAATTCAAAATACAATTTAGTTTTTTCACAAGTCTCTCAAGGCTTTAAAAAGTGTTCTAAATTTACACATTTCCAATAGTCTGGGTATACGAAGGGGAAAAGACAGGTACAATTAACATAGTATGAAGTACTAAAATACGAGAGGGCCTAATGTTCTCCCTTTATACAAAATTAGAGGGTTCTCTTATGGTTAATATGTTTGTACTATATTCTATTTGTAATGGAGAGAAACTGTATCACACTACTCAGAAGAGAGATGTCTTAAGTGAAACCTAACAGCAAATAGGTAATAGCTACAGCTTCAGACATGCAAACACTATCAAAATAAGCTTTACTGAAAACCATGAATGGGACTGGAAGCCTATTTTAATCATTAATAGAAAATATACATTACACCCACACTTTACTATGCTTTAAACAACATTTAGCATATACTCCGAGTACACAGCTCGGAGTCAAACTTCAACACCAATAAGCTGTTCTTGAATTAGTTACTTGTTTATCAATTTTAAGTGATAAAACCACTTTCGTAACATCCAGTTTTGGAAGCATAAGACAGTTTTTCTTTTAGTGTTTCTCAAGACACATGTTTATACAACTTTGAACCTATCAAAAATGGGAGTGTGGTGACACCAAATGGACTAATGGCCTTCTATATTCCAGTTCTTGGCTTCAAAATAATATACTTAATTTGAATTCATACACCAGCTAACTAAATGGCTATTAGTTTATTGCCAAAACAATATCACTGCATGTACATTACAAATCAATACATTTTTCAATTCAAACATAACTCTGATGAAGGGTCTAGGCCCGAAACGTCAGCTTTTGTGCTCCTGAGATGCTGCTTGGCCTGCTGTGTTCGTCCAGCCTCACATTTTATTATCTTGGAATCTCCAGCATCTGCAGTTCCCATTATCTCTGATAACTCTTTGAAGCCTTACCAGTAGTAAGTATTTACTGAACAAATGCATTTGTGTATAATCGGATGATCTGGTGACTAGAAAAACTACAGACAAACATTCTGATAAATGGGCCTTGTACTAAATTAAACAACAGGCTTATAATTTTAAAAAAGGTATACTCAATAAACCATTATTAAGCATACAGTCTTGTCTACACTTTTGTAGTCATGAACTGAGCAGCAAAAAAAAACCAACAGTGGAAATATTCCTTGTTGCTGGCGGCTGGCTATTTCCTATGTTTTGGGGATGTCAAACATGCACAGACTCTTGTACTTCTGCAAAAGTTCATTCTTTGTGCGAACCTGGTCTCGCAAATTCTGAAGCTGAAGATGCTGCTGCTCAGGACTGAGGTCAATTCCAGGCATTGCCAAAATTATTTCCCGAGTCTCTTGCAGCTTCGTTTTCAGTTTATTGAGTTCTTGGTGTACATCTTGGCTGTCTTTGTCCATGCTGCCCTCAGTGATAAAAATCAACAAACAAATCATTACACACAATGGTAATATTTTTACAAAACATTTACAATAGCAGTCACAGACAAAATTACTAGGGCTACAAAATCGCTGTATTGATAACATTGTTCATAACTCATTTGTTAACTGGATACAGCTAGAATTTAGTGCCCTTTCTTAAGTGCCCCTTCATCTGAGTCAATCCATTTTGGGGGGGGCAGTTAAAAGTCATCCATATTGCTCTGATTCTGGAGTCCTTGTAGGCCAGGACAAGCAAGAACATATTAACATGTATTCTAAGAGGAATAGACAATTAAGCCCCTTCAGTCTGCTCCATCATCTGGTATGATCATGGCTGATCACCTCTTGACCTCAATTTCACTTTCCTGCCCGCTCTCCATAACTCTCAACACATTCCTAACTAAAACTCTGCCTGCCTCCTCCTTAAATATATTTAATATGCCAGCATCCACCACAGTCTGGGGGAAGTGAAATCCATAGAATCACGGCCCTTTGAGAGAAGAATTTCTCTGCATCTGTTTTAAATTTGCTACCCCTTATCCTAAAACTGTGACCTCTCATTGTAGATTACCCTACATGAGGCAACATGTTTTTCTACGTGTAACTTGTTAATGCCCTTTAGCATCTTACATTCCCCAATCACATCACTTCACATTCTTTTAAACAAAGCGAATATAGGCCTAAATTGTTCAGTCTCTCTTCAAAAGACAAAACTCTCAATTCTGGAATCAATCTATTGAACCTCCTTTGAACTACCTCTAATACAGCTACATCCTTCGTCAAGTAAGGGGACCAAAATTGTATGCAGTACTCCAGGTGTGGTCTCACTAATGCTTGTACAGTTGCAGCAACCTATTTTTATCCTCTAATGTTTTCACAATAAATGCCAAAATTTCATCTGCCTTGCTCAGTCCCTGCCGTAGCCACATACTAGTTTTCTGCAACTCATATGTGGACAGCCAGATCCCTTTGTATTGAAGTACTCTGGAGTTTCTTTCCATTTAGATCATGAGTTGCCTTCCAATCCTTTGGCCAAAATGGATAACCTCACACCTATCCATGTTAAACATCATGTGTCAATTTTTGGCCCCTTCATCTAACTTATTCATATCCATTTGTAAGTTCCTTATTTTTTCATTGGAACTTAATCTCACACCTATTTTAATGTCATCGGCAAGCTTGGCTGTAGCACTCTCTAACCCCATATCCGAGTCACAATTCTAGGTTGTAAATAGTTGGGTCTAGAGGACTGAACCCCACTAATTACATACTGCCAACCACAAATTTATCCTAACTCTGTCAGTTGGTCAATTCCCTATTCAAGCTAATAAATTACTCTTAAGCCCATGTGTTCTTAGCTTGTACAGTAGCCTTTCATGTAACAGTTTACAAAATGCTTTCTCAAAGTCCAGATATACTACATCTGCAGGATCCTATTGTTCACATTGTTTGTTACATCTTCAAGGCAAGAATGACATATTTTATTCTCTAAGTGATAGTGAACCAAATGGTGTTTTTTTAATTGATAATTGTCAGCACTTACATGGTTGCTATTAGGCTAGCTATTTTAAAAAAAAACTGAATTCAAACTTCATCCCTTGCCAGTGGAATATTTGAGCCCAGACCCCCAGAATATTAACCTTGGAGTCCAGTTACTAAACAAGTGGCTCTGCTGCTACACGGTTACTTTCCTTTAATATCACATTTTGCTTCAAAAGAGTTTTCAGACCTATACATGAACTACTGCAACTGTCCAGTACAAGATAACAAGAAGGTTTGTAAACAGTTTCTATACTTTACTATAATAATAGTAAACAACATGCAAAGAGTTAGTGCAAATACTACGGATGTCACACTGAGCAAGAATCCACGTGCTGTGGCTCGAGCCTTCAAACTGAAGGTGGTCAGAGATTCAACTTCTTGCTGGAATGAAGGAAGCGAGTTTGTCCTCAGCAACACAGACAGACAGTGATTTGGTAATGGCCAAGCCTCTGTTTTAGGTGACATCAACTGAGGTACAAATATGGGAAGCCAGCTTTGCCTTCAGCACAGCCGCCAACCCTCAACACCATTCCATTATTCCTCCTCCACCTCATACCCCCACTACCGCCCCCACCCACAACAGCCCTATCCTCCTCGCTCCCTCATCCAAACCCATTCCCTCTTCTTTCCCCACCCCCGGACACTCAGCCATCACTAAATCTGACCCCGGTGCACTCGTTACCACTTGATGATGTCGTGGACGATGGGCAGGAAGGAGCAGTCCTCCTGTTTGATCAGACCCTTCACCCCCGAGCCAGAACCCGCCGCCATGGCCGCTACCACGTCACTCGACATCATATCCGGCCTACTCTGAGCGGAATCGACCGTATTCACGAAGCGTCATGCAGCGTCACTTCCGGAGGTGAGCACTGCTTCAGGCGTTAACTCTTTGTTGTCTGGGTCTGGCACAGGAGCAGAGAACTTTCAACGGAAATAACAAAAGTGTAGAGATAAAGTTTGTAGTTGGATGAACACAGCAGGCCAAGCTGATGGAGTAATAGATAGGTTTGATAAGGGCAATATGTTTGATGTAGGGTACATGGAATACTGAAAGGTATATGATCAAGTGGCAATAAGTAGAATCCTAAGCCAAGTTTTCCCATACTTAACAAGTGATAGTGATGCTGTGGATGCAACTTTGGATGAGTGACAGGGAATATGGAGTGTGCTTTTTCAGACTGGAAGCAAGATTAATAAGCAGTTGAAGTGAAAGTCCACAAACTCTAAATTCTGGAGGTTTGAGAGTTAGAATCTTTTAATTCAGTGAAGTTTTGGTTTAATTTGTGCAATATGTTAGGTTGAGTTGTGAAAAGCACCTTTTTCCCAAAAGAATCAGATCAGATTGTATTCTTAGAATCATACATCCCTAGCTGTGTAAAGAGACCATTTGGTCTCTCAAGTCAGCACTCAAACACCCTCAAACAGCATCCTACCCTACCCCCGTAATCCTGCACTTCACATGGCTAATCCATCTAATCTACACATCCCTGTACACTACGGAGAAATTTAGCATGGCCACTCCACCTAGCCTGCACATCTTTGGACTGTGGGAGGAAACTGGAGCACCCAGGGAAAACCCACACAGACTCGGGGAGAATGTGCAAACTCCACAAAAACAGTCATCTGAGGCTGGAATCAAACCTGGGTCCCTGGAGATGTGAGGCAGCAGAGCTAACCACCGAGTCATCATGTTGTACCACGTTCTTCATTATAGTTTGTCTCTAATTATTTTCTTTTGCTCCTAGATTAACGTTTGTAGGTTCAGCCATACTCCAGAACAAATCATATTATTGACCCTTATTTGCAGTACTAAGAAAGTGTTGCACTGTCATACTTGTTGGCTTCGACACGACTTATTAAAATAAGGTAAAAAAAACTTCAGATGCTGGAAATCTGAAGCAGAAACAGAAATTGCTGGAAAATCTCAGCAGGTTGGCAGCATCTGTGGAGAAAAAGCAGAGCTAATGTTTTGAATCCAGCAAGCAGTCTTCCTGAAAAAGGGTCACTGAACTTGAAATGTTACTCTGCTTTCCCTTCATGGATATCCAGGATATCCTCATTTTAGTCCTTAGTTCTACTCACAATGTCTAATTTAATGATCTTTCCAAATTATCATTCCTCCTTACTGCAGAAACTGACTCACAACCTAATAGTGCAGTACCACCTCCACTTTTACACCCTTCTCTGAACTGCCTGAAGATCCTAGACACTGGAATGTTTATTCCACATGTTAATCAACACCATAACACACCTGTCTTACTTCAAATACAGCTGGCTTTAAAGTAGAGGCCATCCAACCTTGCCTTACTCCCTAGAAACACCACATGGCTGAACCCCTTCTGCCTTAGTTCCTTCCCTCAGGTATGCTGTGTCACCTGCCCCTGCTGAACGAGTTTGAACTCCTCCCAAAGTAATATCAAACCATCCCACAAGTAAGTAAGCCCCATTCTGGTCCAGGTACAGACCGTCCCACTTGTAAAGCTTTCACTTTCTTTGGAAATGGTTACTGAGATCCAGAAATCTAAAACTCTTCCTGCTGCACAAACTCTTAAGCCACACATTCATCTGTTCTATTCTTGTATTTCTGTACTCACTCATACATGACACTGGGCTTAATCCTGAGATTACTATCTTTGAGGTCCTGCTGCTTAGTTTACTGCCTAACTCCCTGAACTCTTGATACAAGACCTTGTTCCTCATTCTGCCTGTATCATTGGTGCTAATGTGTGCCACAACCTCTATCTTATCACACTTCCCCCTTCAGGATGGCCTGCAGCTGAGCAGTGACATCCCTGACCTTGGCAACACACCATCCCAGGGTCACATCTCCAACCTCAGAAACACCTGCCTGTTCTCCCAGCTAATGAATTTCCATCACTATTGCTATTGCTTTCTTCTTCCTTCCCTCCTGTACAGTTACCCCTTGTGGTGCCAGAAAACTGGCTCTAACTGCACTCCCTGAGGTATCAGCACCATCCTCAGCTTCTAGAATGGGAAACTGATTTGAAAGTGTGACCACACAGGGGACTCCTGCACTACCTGTATGTTTCTCCTTGACTGCTCAAGTGGTCACTTATTCCTTCCTTTCATGTAGGCACTTCAGCTGAATTTTGACCACCTCTCTAAACATGCCATCCATGTATTTTTTCAGCTTCAGGATTTCAGTATAAGAGTCTGTGCTGGTGAGCCTACATCTGGAGTACTGAGAGCAGTTTTGGTCCCCTTATTTAAGGAAAGATATCATGTCATTGGAGGCAGCTCAGAACATGTTCATTAGCATGATCCCTGGTATGGAGGGATTATCTTATGAGCAAAAGTTAAACAACTTGGGTTTCTACTATTTGAAAGTTACAAGAATGAGAGGTGATCTCATTGAAACATATTGGATTCTTAAGGGGTTTGACAGGGTGAATACTGAGAGAATGCTTCCTGTCGTGGGAGAGTCAGGAGGCCATGGCCTCAGAATAAAGGGGTGCCAGTTAAGACCAAGGTGAGAAGCAATTTCTTCTCTCAGAGGATTGACAGTCTTTGAAATTCCTTGCTGCAAGAGATCTGTGGGACAGAGTACTTGTATGTATTCAAGACTGACATAATAGATTCTTGGTCAGTCGGGGAATCGAGAGTTATGAGGAAAGGCAGGAAAATAGATGTGAGGGGTGTCAGATCAGCCATGATTCTATTGAATGGTGGAGTTATTGAGGGACTGAATGGTCTACTCCTGTTACTATTTCTTACAGTCTTATGGTCTAGGATTTTATAAGGATTTTACCAAGATTCATGGATTTTTGACTTCAGGACTTCAAGATACGCCCCATCTACATTAATGGAGCTGATGTGGAGAGGGTCAAGACCATCAAGTTCCTAGCAGTGAGGATAACCGACAACCTGTCCTGGACTTCCCACAGATATGACAGTCAAGAAGGCAAAACAACATCCTTTCTTCCTCAGGTGGCTTAGAATATTTAGCGTGTTTATAAGGTCTCTCACCAGCATCTACAGATGTAAAGCATCCTATCCAGGTGCACAACAGCCTGATACAGCAACTGTTCTACCCGTCTCCACTTCTTGTTGCTGTGAAAAGACTGCCAAAATCATCAAAGCCACATCCCACCCCAGTGAAGTTCTCCAATAACCTCTTTCGTCAGGCAGAAGATACAGAAGCTTGAACACACACACACCATCAGGTTCAGGAACATCTTCTTCCCTGTGTTATTACACCGATGAACTGACTCTCTAACTTCAAATAATGTTGATCTTGCCAGTGCACTTCTTGAGCAGTTGTAACCTGTATGCCTTGCTCCATCTAAGCAACCTATGATCTGTATGTCCTTGTTTGCTATGAATTGCCTGTACTACTCACAAAACAAAGTTTTTCACTGTACTTAGGTACATGTGACTGCTGTAAATCAATTCAATAAAATCTAGCAAGAAGTCCATCTTTTTGTTTCTCACATGTTGCACAGGAAAAGATGATTGAACAATTCATTTTTAAAAAAATCTCACTTTAAATCAATTGCTACCAGCACAGAATTAAAATGCTCACTACATCAAATGCATCAAACATCCATCTGTACCTTACAAGCAATGTGTATGGTTTGAGATAAATGTGTACATTATCTTTCTTTTAAATCCTGTCAGCTTCACCCATACAATAATCATGTAAGAACTTCTTCCAGTAAATTTTCCAGAGGTATCAGAATAATTCAGTTGTTTGCTCAACAAACTATCTCAGTGTACCCAAAGTTTTAGCTTGAAAACTTCCCACTTCAAATGGACATTTTCTGTCATGGCTGGAGGGAATGAAGAGAAATCTCAGGGAAAACTGTATTCTACATTTCCATGTTTAACTTCTAGTTATTTTAAAAATGGACAACATTGCTGGACTTACAAAATAGCCAAAGCTGATCTCATGTTGTATTTTCAGAATTTTGAACCCTCTGCATTCTAGCTAAGGCCACAACAAAGGGCTTGGAAATGGAAACAGAAATTTCTGCCGAAATTCAGCGGGTTTGGCAGCATTTGAAGAGAGAACAGTTCTGAAGAAAGGTCTCAGATCTCGAAATGTTAACTTTGCTTTCTCCCTAAAACTGTGCTCTCTGGTTATTGACTTCTTTACTAAGCAGAAACATTTCTCCCTATCTAGCTGTTTATGCTCCTCAGAGCTTCATACACATCAGTTAGATCCTCTGTCGGTCTTCTCTGTTGTAAGGAAAACAACACCTGTTTAACTAAATAAAAACTAGATGAGCTGCAGATGCTGGAAATCAGAAACAAAAACAGAAATTGCTGGAAACACTCAGCACATCTGGCAGCAACTCTGTTTTAGAGGAAGGGTCGCTGGATGAAATATTAACTCTGAATTCACGCCATAAATGCTGTTTTTATTAATAGCCCTACCACTGATTTTATCGATTGTTACTTTTGCTGTGGGTTTCTTTCAAAAGTTGCTATCTGAAAACCAGGGTTCTGGAGAGCACAAGAACAGAAGTTGCTGGAAAAGCGTAGCAGGTCTGGCAGCATCTGTGAAGAAAAATCAGAGTTAACGTTTTGAATCTGAGGAAGGGTCACCAGACCCAAAATGTTAACTCTGATATTTCTTCACAGATGCTGCCAGACTTGCTGAGCTTTTCCCACAACTTCTGTTTTATTCCTGATTTACAGCTTCCGCAGTTCTTTGGTTTTATGGACAGAACACTTGGTCTATCACCATAGAAGATGAAAATAAAAAGGGAAGAGAGTAATTCAAACAACATCTCACTGTCTCAAGGTTAAGAAGGGGAAAACAATTATAACGTAAATTCTACTCCATTCCCCTTTTGTATGTGACACTATAGTGGAAAGAATACTTGCAAATGGCTGCAAACAAAGCTAGTTCAAACCATGGAAGTTCCTAGATAATTAAGCCATAAAACCTCGATGTTAATGACACCAGGCAGTTTTGTGTGGAGACAAGGCATTTTTTAATGGTGTCATAAAATAATTTGCAAACCTCAAAACCATTTACAGTAACACTTAATGGGATCTAACAGCTTCCTTCCAGAAAATATTGATGGATAAACTGGGAATGAGACACAGTATTAAGGTAATAGGAATAGGGAGGAGATTTATTCTCTTGATCTCTTGCCAATATTTGCTTAGACCATGGATGAGATGTATTTTAATATGTCTTGGTTCACAACCTTTAGTACCCTTACCTAACAAATATGTCAATCTCAGTTTTGATTTTTGCTACAAAACCTGTTAGGTGCATATAAGTGCAGAAATCAATTATATAACTAGATCGATGCTTTGAAGACCATATAGGTATCCCACAGATTGAGAGCTTGGGGTAGAAGTGACAAGTTGGCTGAGGCATTTTGAGGGTTAAAATAAAAGATATTAGCCAAAATAATTCAGTTTGGAAACTGAAATAGCTCAGTTGGGAGAGCATTAGACTGAAGGTTGAAAGGTTCCTGATTAAATCCTGGGTTTCAACAAAATAAGCAGTTCCTTTCTTTGTCAGCATTCAGTGAGGTGGCACAGTGGTTAGCATTGCTGCCTCACAGCGCCAGGGACCCAGGTTTGAGTCCACCTTTGGGTGACTGTTTGTGTGGAGTTTGCACATTTTCCCCATGTCAGCATGCTTTCTTTTGGGTGCTCTGGTTTCCTCCACCAGTCCAAAGATGTGCAGGCGAGGTGGATTAACCATAGGATATGGAGGGTTATGGGGACAGCATAGGTCTGGGTGAGATGCTGTTCAGAGGATTAGTGCGGACCTGATGGCCCAAGTGGCCTGCTTCCACACTGTAGAGATTTTCTTATTTTGTTCTTGCATTGCCTGCAAATTTGGCTACAGAACATTCTTAGTATATTCACTGTTGCAAAGCATCTTGAAAGAGGACTTCAGTATAGCTTCAGATGATTGAGGGAGGCATCAATCGGCTGGTTCATGACATGAGGAAAGACGTGAAGCAACTCCTCCTTCTGGACAACGTCAAGTGTCAAAATGTTGTGTGCAGTTCTTGATCAAGCAGAACACCAGGTAATGGAAAACCTGACTGCCCTGAACAGAGGGCAGTGTTTCTGGCTATGGGTCACTGCTGAAATTGATGGCCACTGCCACAACAGTGAGAAGTGTACTTTTGGCCAAAGTGAGGAAATGATTTCCGCCCAACATGTAAAACCTGGTAGATATGAGACCTCTGGAGTGACTTGTAATCAGCTTTACAGTCATTTGACCCCCAAAGCAATGAAACTGAGAAATCCCACACTGTAGGGATTCTATGATAAAGAAATGCAAGCTGAATTCAGAACTGCTCAGGTCTAGAGGAGAAATTAAGTGTTGGGCTATACAAAGAGACACAACCATGTCAATGTATATAAAGTGGGAATCAGTTAGCTCTGATGGTTGGATAGCTGGTCTGTGATGCTGACAGTGTGGATGCAATTCTTGCACCAACTGGGTTAACCTGAAAGACTCTCCTTCTCAATGTCTCCCCTTACCTGAGGTGTAGGGACTTTCAGGTTATAACACTATCAATCATCACTCTCAAGTAAGACAGCACACCTATGGTTCAGTGGGACTATGGCAACCACCTTTATGCGGAGCAGCAAGTAATTTAATGTTACAGAGACACAATTACAGCAAATAAGGACCTGTCTGCATTTTCAAGTGACCATGTTCACTGGACATGTGCACAGCAGAAGCAGGATAAGTCTTACAAGGAACAGTTTTTATCTCAACTGCAGAGTGGTTGAAGTTCAAATTGAGCATGGAACAGTGGTTTGTTTTAAAAGAACTGTTGGAAAAATTATTTACTGATCTAAAGTCACTTAAGATGAATGGGCACCAAGTGGTTGCTATGCTCAGGACTGGCAGCTGGATGTTGAGAATTCACGACATGGAACCTGGTGTTTCTAGCTCCGCTGGATCTTAATCTTGGATACCTGGCACCAGCGTCTCCATGGGCAGTGGGCAAATTGCACTTCTCCATCCACAAAGGTTAGCATCAGGCATGTACCATCTTACCACACCCTAATAGCACACCTTCAACCCATTTGAAATGAAGATTGACTCGTCAGTGCTGCACTTTGGAGAACTCTGGCATGTTTATTTGGAATGCTGTTGCCAGGATGAATTCTGCACTGGGACAGGCACTCATGACACTGATTGGAACAGCATGCATCTCATGGCTTCTTGCTTGCTCTTTTAGCATTCATTCACTTTGCACCTACTTGTATGCGCACTGCATCTCTGACTTTCCTTGCTCTTTTAAGTTTAGTCCACTTAACCAGACCTTAAAGTTTCACAGTACTTCTGTCTTCATCCTGCTGTGGACACAAACCTAGGCAGTTTGTCATGTTTGGCAGCAGAGATCAGAGAAGGAGGTGGACTTGTTAATATAGCACAGTGCTATGTCAAACTCACACTTGCACCGTGTTTCAGCGGCAAATGCAACAAAAATGCTCAATGTGCTTCAGCCAAATGGCTACTTCTAAATGTCTAAAGTCCTCAGTCAGATCAAGGGAGACAGACTTCAGGCAGGAGACTTCTGCATAATAAAGCAAGGGTGGCACCCGATATCAGTGCTGGGACATGAGTATGGTTGGTTGACCATTTGGGATGTCCAATGTTAAGGGGTCCATAATACTAAAGTCCAGGGAGTGGACCACAGTCAGTCCTATATGTTCAGTTCAACCAGTCTTGGGGAGTTGAGTTCATTCGGGGAGTTGCACAGAGATCATGCAGGGATCCAGACACTCATCGATTGGGGCTGTCTGTTCAAGTCAGTCAGAAGGCTGGGCTATGGTCATGCCATGGGTCTGACCACTGATGGTGAAGAAGGGATTATCAGGGGCCACTGCTGTGGTATGGAAGCTATGAGCTCCCCTATTGGATTGGAAGTTTCATGCTGGGATGCAGAGGGAATATTAAATGTGAAGGGAGGCAATACAAAATATCAGGGTGAGGTAGACAATAGAGCAGGGCAGGGAAAAGGGTGCAGGAGGCAGGGTTAACAATAGCTGGCTTCCATGAGAGGGCAGTGCAATTTTGGCACGGCTATGCTGTATACCTGGGGCTCAGGGCAAAATGGGGGAATGAACAATTAAATAAATGGTCTGGGTGAAAACGTGGGCAAGATCAAAGCAAATAGGGTTGGCACAAATGTCAAGGAAGAAGGCAATCTGAAGGAATGGAGAATCCCTAGACGACAGCTGAGTCTGTGACTCAACTTGTGAAGCATTACAACTGTTCCCCTGCATCATAATCTAAATCATAAATGTACAATGGAAATGGTTTGACACGGACATATAGAGGAGGCAGGTTGGTGGGCTGAGGTGTGGGATTCCCTGAGGGTATATTGTATGGATGTATCAGGGGAAGGGGAAAACTGTGTGGCAGATAACAGGTATTTGAATAGTGGTGTAGCAAAGCTGAGCTGGAGACATACAGGATATTAAGGCTATTTACTGGGTTTTACACTCAAGAGTACTAGACCATTCATTATGTGATAAAAGCATTTGTAGTTTTCAAGGTAAGATACAGCAAAATAGAGAGAGGTGGCATAATTGGAAAAGGGCAGACAACATGGTTTGGTAATGGTAGTAAAAGAATTTTTAGCTGTAATCACTTCTGAGAAACTGGATAAGCTAATCTTATTGAAAGGGCAATTGATACAATGGCAGATGCTGTATGGTCAAAGATGGAGCCCCACAGTTTTGATAAGACTAAGATAATAAGTTGTTGATGATGGACCTAAGCTCAGCTCTACTAGAGGAAAGTTACGTGGGATGAAATGAAGACCTGGGTATCATGGGCTATAGGTCCAGAAAAGACAACATGTATCAAATGGTTCAGAACACAGGCTGAAGGCTAACTGTGAAAGGTTGCCACTGAATCTGTAATACTGTTTTGAAATAAAGGCTTTGTTTTGTTCTAAAGTGAGAGAGAAAGAGACAGGCAAGGTCAACAATTTCTTTAGTTGCATATGTTTGCACACCAGTGTAATAGTTAAAAATGAATTAACCCCTTGTGCTGCGTATTGCATGCAGTTTTAAAGCAGTTTTTGTTTAGTGTATCATTATTGTTTACTTTCTGTTTTTCTTCCTTTCAGAGCATGTGCTTTTTATCTTTGTATGTGTGAAATAGATTATTTGTGTGTATGATGCTTGTGTTTGAATTTGGGACTTTATAATTTGTATTCAAGAAACAGTCAGGTCTTATTTCCAAACTAGGCTTGGCAATTCATTGTTAAGGAACTTACGTGACACTTGCATGTCTAGATATGGAAGGGAGTGGCTGATGGAGATGTTGGATACAGACTCAATAAGTATGGGAATATAAAAATCATAAAAATTAATAATGATGACTGCTGTCTATTATGTTCTCTCAGTATAGTGCTGCTGATATAATTAGCATCTGTGATTGCAGATAACAACATGTCAGTTGACTAGGGAATCTAACAGAGCCTTTCGATAGAAACATTTGTAATCAGTATTGTAGAACATTAAAAGTCATGATTAATGAATTAGTATGCCCAAGCAATAGCTCAGGATAATAAAATGTGAGGCTGGATGAACACAGCAGGCCAAGCAGCATCTCAGGAGCACAAAAGCTGACGTTTCGGGCCTAGAACGTTCATCAGAGAGGGGGATGGGGTGAGGGTTCTGGAATAAATAGGGAGAGAGGGGGAGGCGGACCGAAGATGGAGAGAAAAGAAGATCGGTGGAGAGGAGAGTATAGGGGGGAGGTAGGGAGGGGATACGTCAGTCCAGGGAAGACGGACAGGTCAAGAAGGTGGGATGAGGTTAGTAGGTAGGAGATGGAGGTGCGGCTTGGGGTGGGAGGAAGGGATGGGTGAGAGGAAGAACAGGTTAGGGAGGCAGAGACAGGTTGGACTGGTTTTGGGATGCAGTGGGTGGAGGTGAAGAGCTAGGCTGGTTGTGTGGCGCGGTGGGGGGAAGGGACGAACTGGGCTGGTTTTGGGATGCGGTGGGGGAAAGGGAGATTTTGAAGCTGGTGAAGTCCATATTGATACCATTGGGCTGCAGGGTTCCCAAGCGGAATATGAGTTGCTGTTCCTGCAACCTTCGGGTGGCATCATTGTGGCACTGCAGGAGGCCCATGATGGACATGTCATCTAGAGAATGGGAGGGGGAGTGGAAATGGTTTGCGACTGGGAGGTGCAGTTGTTTATTGAGAACCGAGCGGAGGTGCTCTGCAAAGCAGTCCCCAAGCCTCCGCTTGGTTTCCCCAACGTAGAGGAAGCCACACCGGGTACAATGGATACAGTATACCACATTGGCAGATGTGCAGGTGAACTTCTGCTTATTATGGAAAGTCATCTTGGGGCCTGGGTTAGGCGTGAAGGAGGAGGTGTGGGGGCAAGTGTAGCATTTTCTGCGGCTGCAGGGGAAGGTGCCGGGTGTGGTGGGGTTGGAGGGCAGTGTGGAGCGAACAAGGGAGTCACAGAGAGAGTGGTCTCTCCGGAAAGCAGACAAGGGTGGGGATGGAAAGATGTCTTGGGTGGTGGGGTCGGATTGTAGATGGCGGAAGTGTCGGAGGATGATGCGTTGTATCCAGAGGTTGGTGGGGTGGTGAGTGAGAATGAGGGGGATCCTCTTTGGGCGGTTGTGGCCGTGGCGGGGTGTGAGGGATGTGTTGCGGGAAATGCGGGAGACGCGGTCAAGGGCGTTCTCGACCACTGTGGGGGGAAAGTTGCGGTCCTTGAAGAACTTGGACATCTGGGCTGTGCGTGAGTGGAATGCCTCATCGTGGGAGCAGATGCGGTGGAGGCGGAGGAATTGGGAATAGGGGATGGAATTTTTGCAGGAGGGTGGTTGGGAGGAGGTGTATTCTAGTTAGTTGTGGGAGTCGGTGGGCTCCCACAGCTACCTAGAATACACCTCCTCCCACCCACCCTCCTGCAAAAATTCCATCCCCTATTCCCAATTCCTCCGCCTCCACCGCATCTGCTCCCACGATGAGGCATTCCACTCCCGCACATCCCAGATGTCCAAGTTCTTCAAGGACCGCAACTTTCCCCCCACAGTGGTCGAGAACGCCCTTGACCGCGTCTCCCGCATTTCCCGCAACACATCCCTCACACCCTGCCCCCGCCACAACCGCCCAAAGAGGATCCCCCTCATTCTCACACACCACCCCACCAACCTCCGGATACAACGCATCATCCTCCGACACTTCTGCCATCTACAATCCGACCCCACCACCCAAGACATCTTTCCATCCCCACCCTTGTCTGCTTTCCGGAGAGACCACTCTCTCCGTGACTCCCTTGTTCGCTCCACACTGCCCTCCAACCCCACCACACCCGGCACCTTCCCCTGCAACCGCACGAAATGCTACACTTGCCCCCACACTTCCTCCCTCACGCCTATCCCAGGCCCCAAGATGACTTTCCATATTAAGCAGAGGTTCACCTGCACTTCTGCCAATGTGGTATTCTGCACCCATTGTACCCGGTGTGGCTTCCTCTACATTGGGGAAACCAAGCGGAGGCTTGGGGACCGCTTTGCAGAACACCTCCGCTCGGTTTGCAATAAACAACTGCACCTCCCATTCGCAAACCATTTCCACTCCCCCTCCCATTCTTTAGATGACATGTCCATCATGGGCCTCCTGCAGTGCCACAATGATGCCACCCGAAGGTTGCAGGAACAGCAACTCATATTCCGCTTGGGAACCCTGCAGCCCAATGGTATCAATGTGGACTCCACCAGCTTCAAAATCTCCCTTTCTCCCACCTCATCCCAAAACCAGCCCAGTTCGTCGCCTCCCCCCACTGCACCACACAACCAGCCTAGCTCTTCCCCTCCACCCACTGCATCCCAAAACCAGTCCAACCTATCTCTGCCTCCCTAACCTGCTCTTCCTCTCACCCATCTCTTCCTCCCACTCCAAGCCGCACCTCCATCTCCTACCTACTAACCTCATCCCACCTCCTTGACCTGTCCGTCTTCCCTGGACTGACCTATCCCCTCCCTACCTCCTCATCTATACTCTCCTCTCCACCGATCTTCTTTTCTCTCCATCTTCGGTCCGCCTCCCCCTCTCTCCCTATTTATTCCAGAACCCTCACCCCATCCCCCTCTCTGATGAAGGGTCTAGGCCCGAAACGTCAGCTCTTGTGCTCCTGAGATGCTGCTTGGCC
Source organism: Stegostoma tigrinum (assembly GCF_030684315.1). Lineage (NCBI taxonomy): Eukaryota > Metazoa > Chordata > Chondrichthyes > Orectolobiformes > Stegostomatidae > Stegostoma > Stegostoma tigrinum. The sequence goes on along the minus strand of NC_081376.1, from coordinate 2,828,380 downwards.
TGCTGTGTTCATCCAGCCTCACATTTTATTATCTCGGATTCTCCAGCATCTGCAGTTCCCATTATCACTAATACAATTGCTCAGGATAGTTAGGAGTGGGAAACTGCAGTACCTGAAGTTGCAAACCACAGCTGTGAAAGTGTCTTTCATGCTTAAAATAGTCACACAGAAATCTAGAGTATCATTCACGCTACTTTATAAAGCCTATTATAGCTGTGTGCAACTATTTGTGTTTAAGTACTTTTTGAGTTCTTTGTTGTCCAACTGGTTGTCTACTGTGAACATTGACTGCATTCTTACGTCAGGTAATCTGTTCAGTGTTTCAAGCCTGAACAAGAGAAGCTGCTAAACTACATTAAATGTATACATTGGCTGGCTACATATCTGAACTATGTCACTAGAGTCACCTATTCAATTTTAATTAATTCAAAGAAAAATAATGTTGAATTGCTAGAATAATTAGTATTTATTAATAAATTACAACTATCTACTACAATAAGCTTGTTGACTTCATAAGTATATTGATATCCAAATAGAATTTTAAGTTTGACTTGAATTTTACCAACATAATCGCTAAACACTTTTAAGAATACAAAGATCATGGGAGATAGCTATTTGCCAAAGGACATCTCTGTTCCCAAATACATGTCCCAGAGGAATTTTCTTCTCGTGGGATCTTCATGGATGGATATAGAAATTATTGTTATAAAACAAAGAACTATAGATGTAGGGAACCTGAAACAAAAAAGAAATTGCCAGGGAAACCTCCTCAGGGTCACTGAGCTCCAAACGTCAACTTTGTTTTACTCTCCATAGATGCTGCAGCCCTGCTGAGTTTCTCCTGTAATTTTGGTTTATTTTCAAGTGAGTAGTGTATTCTGCCCATATCAGGTTGGGAGAAGGATGAGAGCTGTGAATATGTTTCAGTATCACCCTAAACCATAACCTTGAAATTTCCAGCACCACCATGAGCCATTGAAGGTGGCATTGCTGTGAAGGAGGGGAATACTGGGTGACCCTCAGCAAGCCTCAGCACCCATATGGTAGTATCCACTGCCAGTGAGCAACTAGGATTTCTGCTTCCACTCTGGTCCCCAATGATAATTGAACTTTCTGAGAGAAGTAAAATCTGCCTTTCTCATAGGGTGCCAATGAACAACGTGTTGGGCTGAAAGGCCTGTTTCCACACTGTAGGGATACTAAGAATAACCAAAGATATTATAAGGGACTTGCTGAGGCAGCCAATTTCTGAGGGCGGAGGTCCAGGCAGCAATAAAGCAGGAGCATTGAAACAACGGGAGGTCAACAACTAGGAGAGGCTGTGGAAGCCAAAATAGAAGAGTTACAGTGGTGCCACTCTGTTTAGGATTGGGGGCATTAAGGTGAACATTTACCAAGATCAGATTTCCTTCCCATGTATGCGTGGTGGTGCACTGGTAACCTCAGTTGGAGTCACGACTGAATGTGAAGCTCTCTGCTGCATAGTATCATAGAGACCTACAGCAAGGAAAAAAGTCCTTCGGCCCACCATGTCTGCACTAATCAAAAACAACCACTACTCTAACTATTGTAATCACATTTTCCTGCACTTAGATGCCTAGGCATTGCATTTAAATGTTTATGGTTTCTATCTCCATGGTCCTCACAGCTCTGCGTTCCAGATTCCCACCACCCCCTGGGTGAACAAACTCTTTCTTACATCCCCTCTAAACCTTCTTCGCCTTACCTTCAATTTATGCTTCCCTCACCCCTACCACACACCCCCACCAGTCATTGATCCTCCAACAGGAGGAAAAATCTCTTCCTTTCTACCTTATCCAGGCCCTCATAATTTTAGACATCTCTATCATGTGCCTTCTAAATCTCCTCTGATCTGAGGAAAACATCCACAGTCTGTCCAATCTCACTTATAGAGTTATAAACTCGTGCAGCCTGGAAACAGATCCTTTGGTCCAAATCATCAACAGTGATCAGACATCCCGATCTGATCTAATCCCATTTGCCAGTACTTGGCCCATATCCCTCTAACCTTTCCTATTAATATACTCATCCAGATGCCTTTTAAATGTTGTGATTGTACCTCCCTTCAGCACTGCCTCCGGCAGCTTGTTCCATACAAACATCACCCTCCGTGTGATCGATTTACCCATCAGGTCCTTTTTAAATCTTTCTCCTTTCACCTTAAACCTGTGCCTTCTAACTTTGGAATCATTCACCCTAGGAAAAAGAGCTTGGCTACTTATCCTATCCATGCTCCTCATGATTTTATAAACCTCCATAAGGTTACCCTCAACCTTGGTTGATCCAGGAAAAAATTCCCAATCTGTTCAGCCTCTCCCTAGAACTCAAACTCTTCAATCCCAGCAACATCCTTGTAAATCTTTTCTGCACAAGTCTCAAGTTGAACAACATCTTTCCATGGAAGGGCAGTCAGAATTGTACAGAGTGTTTTATAAATTGCCTCACCAATATCCTGTACAGTCGCAACATGATCTGCCATCTCCTCCACTCAATGTTCTGACAAATGAAGGCAAGTGTGCCAAGTGCCTTCCTCACCATCTTGTCTACCTGCAACTTCATTTTCGAGGAAATATGCACTTGCACCCCTAGGTCATTTTGTTCGGCGACACTCATAACTTCATAACTGAAACTCTCCAGTCCAGACAACATCCTGGTAAATCCCTTCTCCAGTGCAATCATTTCCCTCCTATAATGTGGATCCCAGAACTGCACACAAAACTTTATCTGTAGCCTTAACCAGTGTTTTATGCCATTCCAACATCACCTCCCTGCTTGTAAACTCTTTGCCTCGACTAACAAAGGCAAGTATTTCATGTGCCTTCTTAGTCAGTTTATCTACCTGCGATGATGCCTTACGTGACCACTGGACATGCACACCAAGGTCACTCTGATCCTCAATGCTTCCCAGGGTCCTACCTTTCATCATATATTCCCCTAACTTGTTGTGTCCTGCCTAAGTGCAGCACCTCACACTTATCTTGATTGAGTTTCATTTGTCTCTGATCAGCCCATCTGACCAGCCCATCTATATCTCCCTGTAATCAAGGCTACCCTTCTCACAATTTACCATCCCACCAAGTCTTGTAACATTTCTGAATAACTGACCAATTCTCCTGCATTTAAGTCTAAAGCATTTCTATATGGTAGCCGTTCTGGTCATTACACGATAGGAAGGATTTGGACACTTTAGAAGAAGGTGTAAAATAGGTCTACCAGATATTGCCAGGATTGGAGAGTATTAGCTGTAAGGAGATGTTGGATAAACTTGGATTGTTTTTGTTAGAGTGTCAAAGGCTGATGGAAGTATATGACACTATGAGAGGCATAGGTTGGTTGGGTAGTCAGAAGCTTTTTCCCAGGGAGAAATGTTAAATGCTTGGGGACATAAGTTTAAGGTGAGGGGGGAATAGTTTAGAGGAGATGTTTAAAAGAGAGGAATGTTTCTTTTATACAGAGCGTGACTAGTGCCTGGAACATGCCAGCAGAAGTGATAGAAGCAGATATGACAGCAAAGGTTAAGAGACATTTAGACAGGCAATGAACAAGCTGAGAATAGAGGGAATGTGGACTATGTGCAGGCAGATGGAATTTGTTTAGAAATGGCAACAAAGTTGGCCCACACACAGTAGGCCGTGAGACCTGATCCTGTGCTGTACCATTTAATGTCCTATAGACCACAAACTGCAAGAACCCCTGTGAGACCCCACAATACAGAGACTTTCAGAGAGAAAATCACTCCTCAACCCTCACCTTCTGCTTCCCGACACTTAGTCTTCGGCTCTTACCTTTGGTATCAGTGTTCCATGTGAGACCTTATCAAGGTCTTGCTGAAGTCCAAGTAGACTACATCAAAAGCATTGCCCTCTTCTACACACTTGGTCATCTCTTCAAAAAGTTCAATCAAGCTGACCAAACATGAATTCTCCTTAACGAAATCATGCTGATTGTTCTTGATTAATCCCTGCCTCTCCAAGTGCAAATTCATTCTGTCCCTCAGAATTGTTTCATCACAGAGGTTAGACTGACCAGCTTATAATTTGTTCGTTAATGGGCTGTCCACCTGTCCTCTGGCACATCTCCAAAGAGGAATTGCAAGTGCCCAGCTATGACCTCCCTTGCCTCCCTCATCAATCTGGACAGCATTACCACAAAAAACAGTGGCAAAAGCAGCGTCCAAATGGTTGCATGCAGTTAAACAATGGTTTTTGGAAGAGGTATGTGATATGTCTGTACAGACTCATTGGGACTTGAGAATCGAATCTACGGTGGCCACTAAATCCTGGGCAAGGTGGCGCAGTGGCTGCTGAAGAGATTGGCATGAAAGAGAATAAAATTTAGATCAAAAATTTAATTGGCTCCCTAAGGCTTCCATAGTGCCTGATGTCACGATTTAATTGGAAGAGTGCACCAACAGCCTTACCACGCTTTTGCACAACCAGTCACAAAATGTATAAATATATAAAATCCCAATGAGATCACTAAAATGACTAATTTACCTGTTTCACTGCTGTGCAGGAATAAAGTAATTCACAGCATGTTTTGTGAGGAATAGAAAAACAAAACTGTTGTGCCATATTTAAATATAACGACAGCCGTAATAAAGGATTTAAAATATTTAAATAAAGGACTTCTAATTTATATAAAAAACTCCCTCAAAACTCCAAATACTCTTACACACATAGAGCCAATCATAATAAAGTTTGAAGTGGTGTGCTAATGAAGCAGGGGTAATGTGTGAATAAAAAGCTGTTTTACACAGCAAGGACAGTATGGAATGCAGTGTTTGGAAATATGGTGGGGATATGTTCAATGGAGGTATTCTCAAGAAGAAATTGTATGGTTTATTGGCTAATAATGCTGTGTAGGGATATGGGAAAAAGGCAGGAGATTGGCACAAAGTAATAGATTGATGCAGGTATGATGGGCTGAATGGTCTCCTTCTGCACTGTAATGATTTTGTGAAGGCAGACAATTTAAAGCATATAGAATCCCTCCAGTGTGGAAACAGCCCCTTTGGCTCAACAAGTCCACACCAAACCTTGGAGAATCCCACCCAAACCCCTCCCCTGCTAACCCACCTAATCTACACACCCCAGAACACTCTGTGCACTTTAGCATAGCCAATCACTTAACCTGCACATCTTTGGACTGTGGGAAGAAACTGGAGCACCTGGAGGAAAACCATGCAGACACAGGGAGAATGTGCAAACTGCACACAGGCAGTGTGAGGGTGGAATTGAACCTGGGTCCCTGGGTGCTTTGAGACAGCACTGTTAACTACTGAGCCACCAAGCCGCCCCTCCTTATATTATGGATAGAAAAAGAAAACAGATAGTGTGAACAACATTTTTACTATTCAAAGTCTAGACTACAAGGTGGAATATTACGTTCTCACAGTCTGCAATTTTAGCAATTATGACATGTTGCTGTCTGTAAGTGATGTTTGCTTTTTGATTCAATAATTGATCAGGTAGTGTTAGGTCTCTTCTTGTTATAGAATTCTTTCTTTTTAAACTTTCTTTGTTTCGCTCTCTTTTGCCACACACAGAGAGAGCACGGGAGAGATGAATGCCTTCCCTCTGTAGGCTCTGAATGTTTCCTCTCCTTTACTGCACTTGGCACTCGGGCTTTTAAATACACTGCAGGTCAATCAATTGGAGGTCTGTTGTCAGGCAGAAGCTTTAACTTAGTGCTGCTCAGTCTTAAATTCTCTCTTCTATTGCTTCCAAAAACCCACCTTGTATTGCATATCGCAACAATGTACAGCACTTGCTTTTCAAGTTGCAAAATTCTTCTTGTTCTTCAGTCGTAGCAGTCCACTTTGGTTCCAAATTATGTTCCCAAAAAATGAGAAGTATACGGTCCTTTACATTGAGATGAGAAAGAGAGAAAGAGAAAGGAGTGCTTACATTTGAAATCTTTAGCTAAAATTGTCTATACTGGTACTGGAAATGGGTGGGATGCCTGCTTGAAGGGTCAATCTCATAGCTGTTAATTAGCTATTCACCAATTGTGTAACACCCACATCCCACTGCAGCTCATGGTAAAGTTAAAAGTGCTATATTTAAACTCCCTGCAAGCCAATGGTACCATTCTGCCCATCAAAATCCCTGCAGTGTGGAAGCAGGACATTCATCTCATCAAATCTACCTCCAAAGAACATCGCTCGCAGACCCCCCTCCCCATCCTATCCCTGAAACCCTGTATTGCCCATGGTCAATCCACCTATCCTGCACATCTCTAAATATTATGGGCAATTTAGAACAGCCAGTCCACCTACCCTGCACATCTTTGAATTATGGGAGGAAACCCACACAGACACGGTGAGAATGTGCAAACACCACACAGACAATAGCCTGAGGCTAGAATCAAACCAAGGTCCCTGGGTCAGTCAGGCAGTTGTGCTAACCACTGAATCACTGTACTGCCCTAGTCAGGAGGAATTTGAACGTAAACTGCTGGTTAGCTCCACCTCACCTTCCAAACCTGGGTCATACTGTGCCCTCCCTCTATCACCCTAATCCTCCTTTCTATACCCTTGACCCTCCCTCCATCACTCTCGACTAATCAGTCAACCCAGAGGTATTTCACTATTCACTCTAGAGGTGTCACTGCATTCTGCTCCTGCACAGCTACTCTCATTTATAACAATAGCCATCCTGAAACAAAAACCCACCATTGTGGTTTGCCTGAACCTGGCACAGACAAGTAGGCAGTGTTTTCATGCTCCCTGTTCACCGACAGAGACAGCAGTGCCAGCGTGCGATGTTAATGAGATCAATGAATGCAGGATCCAGTTCACATTGCAGTTTTCACTCTCACTACGTCCTTGCCAGTTTTAAAGAAGGAAGTTGAATGGTTCTCAACAGCTTTTCCCTTGATGATGCCAATTCCCTTGATCAGGCACTGAGTGGTTTGCATGAGGGAACCCTCTGGGAGCAAGCTAGCAACACTGAGGGGATTTGCTTTATGACCACATCTTGCCTGACAAGACCCCGTCGGCATCGTGTTAACATGCAGGATAACAGAATGAGGCTCTTAAGAGGGCTTTAATATTTGGCAGTGTGGGAGGTCACCTATGAGCCTTCCTGCCATAGACTTAATTGGGCCGAGGTAACAGCTAGCCATCTGCTACCCTTCCATTGACTGAATGCCTCTCACCATCGACCCAGCCATAAGGGAGAATTTTGCTCAGGTGTCTGATCATTAATCCAGCCTCTGAATTACTAGTCCTGCTTCATAACTATTGTGTTGCTGTACCCGGTATTAAGGGAGATAGGACCAAGGCAGGTGAATAGAATTAAGATGTTGCACAGTCACAATCCAACTAAATGATAAGATTGCTTCAAAAAGCCTAATGTTCTACTTCTGTTCCTATATATGGCCCCATTGATAGTATTTTTTCATCCTATGTTCTACCTTACATTTGAATAGTCTTTTAATCTTTTTCTGTTTATAGCTTATTTCTGCTTTAGTGAATATGGCAAAAGATAGGAGCACTATATTCTAAGACTTTAATAGTATGTCCTCATCTGAAATTTAAAGGTTTAACAGCTAGGAGTTTGTGCCTGGCTTCACTTTTATTAAACCATGGACAAAAGCAGACTGACAGCTTAAGCTTCTGAGAGACCTTCTCTACTTTCTGCACTATTATGTGTTTCATGCTTCATTGCAAATCACATATTGTACATTGAAGATGAAAACATCATTGACATGATCATTTTATTTAACTTCATTGTGCTAATTGCTAATTTTGTATGGCTTGTACTTTCACTTCATAATTAAACCTGGTTGAACAACATGTTCTTTGTTATTCAGGCTAAGGAACGTACTGACAGTCAAAGGAGCCATTTACTAGTTGGGCATTCTTGTCTTGCACAGCCAATATGACACTTCACAGGCCATTCACCTTGTGAAACTGCCAATAAGCTGCTAATTGTTGGATAAAGATTGCCTATCTTTTGCTGTAAGTGTGTACCCAATTTCACTTTCAACTTTTATAGCCAGGGAGAGAAAGAGGGAACATTCATCTTATTAACTGGATTCAAACTGAGACTCAGGAAATGAAGACAATGTGCACTAGTTAATTCCACAATGCTGTTACAACTGAAAGACCTTATGAAATTCCATCATCCTGCTGCAAAGGTGTAGAGATACTTTTGAAGGTAAGAAAGGAACCGAAAATAGAGTTGGGTTCTGCACTCAAACTGCAGTAGTGTTTGCTTCCTTGATGGATTTGGGATCATGTGTTTTATTTGGTCCAACATTAAAATTTAATCTTTCTGACAATATTATTTCTGCTGCTTCATATTCCTAATGTGATTATTTAATTTCCTTGTTTAAAATGCATTCCTCTTTGCCATAATAGCAGTGCTGCAGCTCTGTGCTCTTAATGGAGAAACTCATTCAGCCTGGTAGCGTTTATGGAAAGCTACACAAAGTTAATGCTTTGACTCCAGTATAACTCTTCTTCAGAACCTGTAGCTTCTGCTTTCACTATTTAGTTTTTGACTGAATCTTGCATCTACAGCCCTAATAATAATCTCTATTTCTTCCTGAATGATTCTCATTCTTGCAATTCTAATAAATATTCCACCTTTACTGCAGTTTTATTAATGGATTGCCTGTTTTTTTGTGACCTTAACATGACCTTAACCTGTACCCTAAATTTCCTCTTCTACTGGACCTTGTCTGCTTCGGCTTCAAATCTGCTCTTTACCTACCAGCAAGTGGTATGAAGTTGCTATGTTAAATCTGCACAGCTGCTCACCCTGTTATATGTGCATTCCTCATCATGCTGCAGAGGCTATCTGCACTATTGTCCACAAGAGTAGGATTACTGCCGTCACTTTCTTTTAGTGTAGGGTAATAAAGGGCCTGACTGGTCTATTGTGGCCCCGCCTCTTTGACCTGTGTGTCTCTTCTCACCCGATCTTCTCCTTTATCCATCTTCTGTCTGCCTCCCCCTTTCTCCCTATTTATTTCAGAATCACCTTCACCTCCCCCATTTCTGAAGAAAGGTCTCGACCCGAAACGTCAGCTTTCCTGCTGCTTGGCCTGCTGTGTTCATCCAGCTCTACACCTTGCTATCTCAGATTCTCTAGCATTGGCAATTCCTACTATCTCTGTCATAATGTTTTAGGGATCCAGGTTCAAATCCCAGCATAGCACAAAGTGAAGTTTGAATTTTTTTTTAAAATCTGGAATTGAGAGTCCACCAAGGACCATGAAATAATCGTCCATTGTCGGGAAAAACCCATCTGGTTCACTAATGACCTTCAGGGAAAGAAAATTCCATTCCTACCTGGTTTGCCCCATATGTGACTCCTTGACCCACAACAATGTGGTTGACTCTGATCTGCCCTCTGGCAATTAGGATGGGCAATAAATTCTGGCCAATGATGTCCACCTCCCATGAATGAATTAAAACAAATATAAATATGGTGGCATGGTGGCTCAGTGGTTAGCACTGCAGCCTCACAGCGCCAGGGACCCAGGTTCGATTCCCGCCTCGGGTAACTGTCTGTGTGGAGTTTGCACATTCTCCCCATGTCTGCATGGGTTTCCTCCGGCTGCTCCGGTTTCCTCCCACAGTCCAAAGATGTACAGGCTAGGTGGATCAGCCATGCTAAATTGCTCGTAGTGTTCAGGGATGTGTGGGTTATAGGGGGATGAGTCTGGGTGGGATGCTTCAAGGGGGGGGGGGTGTGGACTTGTTGGGCCGAAGGGCCTGTATCCACACTGTAGGGAATCTAATCTAATCTAATCTAATCTAAACCATGAGATGGACCTGGACGGTATATCTCTTCACAATCTTCAGCTATTCTCCCACTAAGCCTGAATAACGATATCATGCATAGTATCCCTACAGTGTGGAGGCAGGCCATTTAACCCAGCAAACCCACATCAACCCTCTGAAGAGCATCCCATCCAGGCCCTCCCTACCCTTGTAACCCTGCATGTCCCATGGCTAATTCACCTAACCTGCACATCCCTGGGCACTATAACACTGCCAATTTACCAAACATGCACATTGTTGTACTGTGGGAGGAAACCGCAGCACACAGAGGTAATTCACGCATACCCTTGAAGAATGTGCAAACTCCACACAGCCCTGCACTAGAACTGAACTCAGGTTCCTGGTGCTGTGAGGCAGCAGTGCTAACCGTTGAAGCACAAAGCCACTTATTCTGAGTAATGTTAAAGCACTCCTCAGTATAAACTCTTACACACCAGATATGCACTTGACACAGTTCATGCCTCTCCATGATGGACATGGAAATACATCCTCAGTGCAAATAAAATTGAGGTGCAGTTGCTTGTCACAAGGCTTGTTTTGAGCAGATTAAAAGTTGCAGTAATGTAAACTCTTCAAACTGACAGACCTTTGGATTAGCATTTTTTAATTTTCTGAAATATGAAGATGCTGGTTTCCTTACCAAATTAAATATTTCTGTATAACTGAAGAAGGTGTTTGGTATGCTTGCGTTTATTGTTCAATGCATTGAGTATAGGAGTTGGGAGATCATATTGCGACTGTATGGGACATTGGTTAGGTCACTTTTGGAATACTGCATACAACTCTGGTGTCCCTACTGGAGGAAAGATATAGTGAAACTTGAAAGAGTTCAGAGAAAATTTACAAGGATGTTGACAGAGTTGGAGGGGTTCAGCTACAAGGAGAGGCTGAATAGGCTGGGGTATTTTCCCTGGAGTGTCGGAGGCTGGGGTTGATCTTATTGAGATTTATAAAATCATGAGGGGCATGGATAAGGTCTTTTTCCTCAGTCCGGGAGAGTCCAGAACTAGAGGACATAGGTTTATGGTGAGAGGGGAAAGATTTAATAGGAATCTAGGTTGCAATGTTTTCACACAGAGGGTGGTGCATGTATGGAAGAAGCTGCCAGTGGAAGTGTTGGAGGCTGGTACAATTGCACCATTTAAGAGGCATCTGGATCGGTGTATGAATAGGAAGGGTTTAGAGGGAAGTGGGCCAAATGTTGGCAAATTGAACTAGATTTAGTTAGGATATCTGGTCGGCATGGACGAGTTAGACCAAAGGGTCTGTTTCCATGATGTACAGCTGTATGATTCTATGGCTCTATTACTGGTCCTCATTGTCCCAGCGGGATACTGGCAAGTCTGGCTCTAAGTGGCTCACTGGGAGGTCTGATTACTAGTGCCTCCCTAGCATGTTTGGTTCTGTAGATGGCCCAAAGGAAATTGTGCATTGGGGTTTGAATGATGTACTTAGAATCTGGCCTCAGTATTTGGCTAGGTAACTCATATGGCTTTGGTGCTATGGATGCAATTTCAGGACCAAAATACCTTCAAGCTGCCTATGTACACTTTCATGCCAGGGCCATTTTGATCAGGGTGATAGAAGTATGTGTTGAAAATGTGCAGTAGAGACAAACCTGATTTCTCTCAGTATGCAATGTTAGTTAAATGTCAATTCTGAAATTTTCAATTTTACTGCTATACAGTTAAATAATTTTCATCAAATACAGTATTCAGCAGGAAGTAGGGAACACACACATTATTAATTGAAAGGGTCATTTATGGCATGAGGAGACCTCAAATTTCCCCAGAGTCAATGATGAGGGAGACCAGCACATCAGTGCAAAAAATAAAGCTGAAGAAGTTGCAACGATCTTTAGCCAGAAGTGCATATTGGCCCCTTCTGAGGAACATAAATTCCAGTCTAATTTGACTCATTTCACATGATATCAAGAGACAGCCAAAGGCATTGGATACTGTAACGGCTATGGATCCTTACAACATTGTGGTCAAAAACTTGTGCTCAAGAACATGCCGTGCCCTTGCCCAAGCTGTTCTAGTGCAACAGTAACACTAGCATCCACTTAGCAATGTAGAAAGTTGTTCTGGTATGCCCTACGTACAAAAAGATGGATAAATCATGAGTTTAGTCCAATCCCACGTCGTGTCCGCGGCTCCTCCATTGACAGGACCCACATTAACCACCACCTCCTTGTCAGTGACACTGTGGGACAGAGCGCACTTGCACCCATCATCTTCTACCTGGCACATGATGTTGTGCACGTGAATAGTAACTCTGACCAGGACAGAATGTTGAGATTATGTCTCTGGACTGGGATTGAGAGGTGATCTTATTAAACATTGGATCCTGAGAAATCTGGTAGAGTAGATGCTGAAATAATGTTTTTCCTTGTGGGAAGAACAGTCTAGGAGATGTTGTCTAACAATGAAGGATCTCTGATTTTAAATGCAGATCACATAATTACAGATATGATCTGGTGCAGATCAAATGGTTCTTTTATCTAATGCCAATCTTCTGCCTTTTCCCATATCCCGCACATCATATATGTCCAATTAATCATCCAATGCCCTCTTGAATGGGTCAATTGAATCAGTATCCATCACATTTTCAGGCAGTATATTCCATACCCTAACTACTCGCTGTGTGAGAAGTTTTCTCTCATATTATCCTTGCTTTGTTTGCACGTCACTTTAGATCAATGCCATCTTGTTCTTCTCTCTTTCACAAATGGGAACTCCATGGAGTTGAATGTCCCAGGATTTAGATGTTTTAGGTGTGATAGAAAGGGATGTAAAAATGCTGATGGAGTTGCATTACTGGTAAAGAAGTACCAGGCCTGAGGGAGGATACATCAGAGGACTTGTACAGCGAGGCAACATGGGTTGAAATCAGGAATAGGACAGGTGAAATCACAATGCTAGGGGGAATACTATAGGCCTCCCAACAGCCAGCGAGAGATAGAGGAGAGAATATGTAGCCAGATTTTAGAAAATGTAAAAACAGCAGGGTTGCTATGGTGGGCAATTTTAAATTCCCGTTTATTGACTGGGGCTCACTTCATGTTGGAGGCTTGGATGAGGTAGAATTTGTAAGGACCACTCAGGAGGGTTTCTTGACACAGTATGTAAACTTTCCAACCAGGGAAGGGGTTATCTTGGACTTGGTTTCGGGAAATGAGCCTAGCCAGTTGTGAAATTTCAGTGACAGAGCATTTCAAGAATAGTGACATAACACCATGTGTTTTAAGATACTCATGGATAGGAAACAGCAGTCCTCGGTGAAGGTGTTAAATTGGGAAAGGTGAACTACAACAATATTAGGCATGAACTGGAGAATGTTGATTACAGGTGGCTGTTTGAGGGTAAATCCACATTGGACTTGTGGGAATATTTCAAACAGCAGTTGATAAGATTTCAGGAGTGGCACATCCCTGCGAGAATGAAGGAAAGGTATGGCAAGTTATGTGACCTTGGTCAAAAAGGAAAATAGAAGCATAAGGTCTAGGAAGATGGGAATTGACTAAGTCCTTGAAGTATATAAGGAACGTAGGAGAGAACTTAAACAAAGAATTAGAAGGGTTAAAAGGGGCCATAAAAAGTCATTAGCAAACAGGATTAAGGAGGATCCCAAGGCCTATTTTTAACATATATTAAAAGCAAGATGGTAGCCAGGGAAAGGGTTGGCCCACTCCAGGACAAAAGAGGGAATCTATGTGTGGAGCCAGAAGAAGTAGGTGAGGTCCTTAATGCATACTTTGTATTGGTAATCACCGAAGGGAAGGAATTGGTAGAGGGTGATCTCAGGGAGGAAAGTATTGAGTTTCTGAGCCAAGTGCTATTAAAAGAGAAGAGGTGTTGTGCATCTGAAAAAGTATTAAGGTAGATAAGTCCCTGGGTACTGGAATACTGAGGGAGGCAAATAAACAAATTGCTGGTGCATTGACAGATGTCTCTGTATCCTCTTTGGCCATAGGCTAGTTCCCAGAGGAATGCAGAATAGCCCATGTTGTCCCATTGTTTAAGAAGGATAACAGGGATAATCCTGGAAAATTATAGGCCTGTGAGCCTCATGTCAGTGGTCGGGAAACTATTGGAAAAGATTCTGAGGGGCAAGATCTATACACATTTAAAAATAAATAGACTTATTAGTGATAGACAGCATGAGTTTGTATGGGGGAGGTCGTGCCTCTCTAACTTGAACGAGTTTTTGAGGAGGTGATGAGGATGACCAATGAGACAAAAGTGGTTGATGTTTTCTAAGTGAACTTCAATAAAGCGTTTGACAAGGTCCCTCATGGCAGACTGGTACAAAAGGGTACGTTACTTGGGATCAGGGTGAGCTCGTAAGATGGACACAGAATTGGCTCAGAAGGTCACTGGACCCAAAACGATAACTCTGTTTTTTCCTTCACAGATGCTGCCAATCCTGCTGAGCTTTTCCAGAAACTTTGTTTTTAGTCCTGATTTACGGCATCCGCAGTTCTTTCAGTTTTTATTTATATAACTTTAGTTGGGCCTCACTTGGAATATTGTGTACAATTCTGGTCACCACACCAGCAGAAAGATGTGGATGTTTTGGACAGAGTACAGACAAGGTTAATCAGGATGTTGCCTGAAGAGGGGTTTTAATGATGAAGGAAGGTTATAGATTGGGTTAGTAAGAACTGCAGATGCTGGAGTCAGAGATAACAAAGTGTGGAGCTGGAGGAACTCAGTAGGCCAGGCAGCATCAGGGGAACTGGAAAGCTGACATTTCGGGTCTTCAGATTATAAACTGGGCTCGTTTTCACTGGAACGCAGGAATTTGAAGGGCAGCGTGATATAATTTTAGAAGATTGCAAATGGTATAGATAGAGTGGAAAGTATGAGACTTTTTCCCAGGGTGGAAGGATTAATTACTAGGGGCCATAGGTTCATGGTATGAGGGGGGGAAGTTTAAAACAGATATGCAAGGCAAGTTTTTCACAAAAAAGATGTTGAGCTCCTGGAATGCATTGACAGAGGATGTGGTGGAAGCAAACACAATAGCAGCATTCAGGAAACACCTAGACAAATATATGAATAGGAAAGGAATAGAGGAATACGGATCATGTAAGTGAAGGCAGTTTTAATATGGAAGGGCAAAATGGGTCGGTGCAGGCTTAGAGGGCTGAAGGGCCTGTTCCTATGCTGTATTGTTCTTTGTAAATTCAACCCAGCCAATTAATGTATCATCATTCTACTCTTGAACATTAGTAAAGCGATGCAAGGTGCATCAAAAATGGTATCAAGCAACACTTACTCACCAATAATGTGCTCAATTTGAGTTCCACTAGAACCATTCAGCTGCAGTCTCACTACAGCCCTGATCAAAACATGGATAAAATGAGGTCAAATTACAATCACTATCCATGATCAAACTAGCATTTGGCTGAGTGTGCTATCAAGGGGCCCCAGAAAACTGGAGTCTATGGGAATTGGGGAATAAACGTTCTACTGGTTAGAGTCATACCCAGCACAAAGGAAGATAGTTGTGCTTGTTGGACCTTAATTAGCTGAAGGGCATCATTGTGGGAGATCTTCAAGGTAATGTTCTAAACCCTATCATCTTCAGCTGCTTCATAAACAAACTTCCTTTGATCATAAAATCAAAAGTAGGGATGCATGCTGATGGTGTACACTGTTTGACACCATTTGTACTTCCTCAGATAATGAAGAAATTCTTGCCTGCATCCAGTAAGACCTGGGCAGCACTCAGTCATAGACTAATAAGTGACAAATACAATCATGCCACACAGGTTGCCAGGGAATGACCATCTCCAACAAGTGAAAATCTAACTGTCTCCCCTCCACATTCAATGACGATACCATCACTGAACACCTCAATGTCCTGGGGGTTATCATTGACCTGAAATTAAACTGGACCAATCAGATAAATATTGTAATTGCAAAGGCAAGTCACAGGCTAAGATTTTTCTGCAGCTAGTAACTTACCTCTTGACTCCCAACACCTGATAACCATCTACAAGGCCAAAGTCATGAGTGTGGAAGAACAGTCTCCTCTTGCCTCAATCAGTGCAGCTCCAACAACATTCAAGAAGGCCAACATCATCCAGTATAATTCCAACAACTTGATTTTGCTCAGTAGCTGCAGTGTGTGCCATTCTCAAACTACTCCCATAGCACATCATCCAGGCCCCCATGACTGTACCTTCCAATCCCACAATCTTTACTACCTAGAAGGACAGGGACAGCAGATACTTGGGAATACCATCACTTCCAAGTTTCCCTCTAAGCGGCACACCATCCTGACTTGGAAATATATCACCATTTCTTCACTGTCACTAGGTCAATATCATAGAATCATAGATCATAGAATCCCTACAGTGTGGAATCAGGTCCTTCGGCCCAACAAGTCCAAAACAGCATCCCACCCAGACCCATCCCCCTAATCTACATATCCCTGAACACTACAGGCAATTTAGCATGGCCAATTTACCTAGCCTACATATCTTTGGACTGTGGGAGGAAACCAGAGCACCCAGAGAAAAACCACATAGGCACGGAGAGAATGTGCAAACTCCAAACAGATAGTTGCCTGAGGGTGGAATTGAACCCGGGTCCCTGGTGCTGTGAGGCAGCAGTGCTAACCACTGAGCTCCATATCCTGGAACTTCATTCATTACAACACTGTGATGTGCCCTCACCCTAAGGACTGCAGTGTTTTGAAAAAGGTGGCTCACTACCACCTTCCATAGTGCAACAAATTCTTGATTCGCCAGCAACATTGGTATCCTCTTGTGGAACAAGAAAGGAATGTGCTATAGAACAATCCCCAGAATACAGCAAAAACATTAGTTGATATGCACCATCACTCTTGTCCGCAGTTTTTACTTCCTACAACATACCATTTTTCTTACCTACATTAGTCAACATGTTTTCTTTTAAAAAGTCATAATTATAGAAATTGCTGCTAATCCATTTTTCTATTCTGAGATGACAGAAGCCTTCACTTGCAAAAGGTTTACTGGGATTACTCCAAATTTTCACAATCAATCTGTTCTGCTACACATCATTTACTCTCATGCTATTCAATGATGATTCAGTTATATTCATTGAGAATGCTGCAATATGTCCATCTGCATTTTTGCCACTTACCAACTATGCCCGAAGAAGTCACAGCTTCCTATTTGCCAGCTTCTACTACATTGAAAAGCATGTCACTGATACTAATGTGACTTTGAGATCATGCTATTGTTTGCAGAACAAAACAAGAAACCTAATAATTTCAACTTATCTAACATTAACAGTACAGCTCAGTAAGATCAACAGGAACTCCCAGCTCTGCCACCTGTTCGAATTTGTATCTAATATTTAATCTACACTGTATAATACAATGACGTATTGTAATAAAGTCTGTGCAGGTGGAATCTTCTGCACAACTTGACAATTCACTGATTGTATGTTATCAATTCCATAATAAAAACAAATATTTTGTTCTATAACTTTTCTGGCTGGCAAAGTATATGAATTAAAATGATTTCAGTGCAATGAACATTGAACAACAATAGATTTCCATGGATTCACTTTCTCAAGAATGATTGAATGAGCTACCGTTCTACTGAATACTGGAAAAATGTCAGTTAAGTAATTTTTTTTTGCTTTGATGTGAATAGGGCTGTATCATGTAAGACAGAAGAGGAACTTAGGATCACAGCAAAAAGTAGAACACTAATCATTATACTGAGGTAAACAAATGGCAGCCCATAAAACTGGTACAGAATTGCGGCCAAGTCTGAATTTCTATGATGCTGATCTTTCCAACTACCTGAAAACAGTTTCTGTTCCATCATTGAAAAAACATTGTAGATTAGCACAGTCCTAGATTAGTACCTGTCTCCAAACAATTAATTTCATTGGAATACCTCAATGATGGGAAAGAGGCTTTAATGTGTTTCACTGTAGCAGGGGCCATGTGTGCCAACATTTTTAATGTGCAACAATGAGTTGCTCATTTTCCTCTTCTCTCTAACATCTAAACCATTTTGAGGTGAGAAAGATTTTGCAAATGCTTTGTCCTTTAAGACACAGTCCTAAAGGGTTGAATCGCAAAATTTTCAAAATTTCATGGAAATGATAGAACACTGTGAGTGGAATCTTCCTAGCCCATGAATGATGTAGGCATTGGTGTCAAAACAAAGAAAAAGTCAATTCTGCAATCAGATTTTGAATGACAAACTGAGAATTGAGGTAGTGAGTGGCAAGAGGTTTAATTGCTTGCCATTGTTGCCTCATCGCAATTCATTAATATGTAGTTTCCTATTCTTCCACCCAGTGGATGGAAACTAGACAACAACAATTCTTGACAAGAAAGTCAGAGCGGGTACTTGGCGATCTATTTGGCCGCTTGCTCCTTGGGCCCCCCATCTTGACCAGCAGTCACCAATATCTCCATTGGCAGCAACTGCCCGCAACCCATTCCATGGAGGGTGGCTTTGGACTGCCTCATCATGGCATACCTCCAACTTACCTTTAAAGCAGTGATAATGGGAACTGCAGATGCTGGAGAATCCAAGATAACAAAATGTGGAGCTGGATGAACACAGCAGGCCAAGCAGCATCTCAGGAGCACAAAAGCTGACGTTTCAGGCCTAGACCCTTCATCAGATGAGGCTAGAACAGTCAATGTTATTCAATAAGGCTTTTGACAAGATCCCTCATGGTAGGCTCATTCAGAAGATTAAGAATGCATGGGATCCATGGTGACTTGACTGCATGGACTCAGGATGGGCTTGCCCATAGAAAGCAGAGGGTAGTGGTGGAAAAGTGTTTTTCTCACTGGAGGTCCGTGACTGGTGATGTTACACAGGGATTCATCCTGGGGCCTCTGCTGTTTGATATATAAAGAAATGACTTGGGTGAAAATGTAGATGGGTGGGTTAGTAAGTTTGCAGATGATGCAAAAATGGGTGGAGTTGTGGATAGTATAGAAAGTTGTCAAAGGATACAGCGAGATATAGATAAGTTACTGATATAGGCGATGAAATGGCAGATGTAGTTTAATCTGCATAGGTGTCAGGTTTTGCACTTTGGGAGATCAAATATGAGAGAAGAGGATACAATTGATGGAAGGACCCTGAACAACACTAATGTACAGAGGGATCTTGGGGTTCAAGTTCATAGCTCTTTGAAAATGTCCATTCAAGTAGATAGGGTGGTAAAGAAGGCGCAAATGTATGCTTGCCTTTATTGTTTAGGGAATTGAGTACAAGAGTCAGGATGTCATTTTGCAGCTTGACTTTGCTTAGGCCACACATAGAGTATTGTGTTAATTCTGGTTGCCACATTACAGGAAGGATGTGGAAGCTTTGGAGAGGGTGCAGAAGAGGTTTACCAGGATGCTACCTGGATTAGAGGGTACAAGCTATGAGGAGAGGTTAGAAAAACTCAACAACAAAAGGAAATTTCAAGAAGTAATGCATCACAGGGATGTAATATTCCCATGTACTAGGAACTGTTCTTTTGTTAATTTTATTAAAAGAGTGGATAGAACATCATGTAGGTGTGTAGGTACTCCCTCCACTGCTGGGGTTAGTACATCTGACATTCTTCACATGCATTCATGAATCATTGAATATTCTGACAGTATGCATACTCACAAGCTAATCATCCTATGCATTCAATACCCATGTGTTCTTGGGGTATTGGTTTTGCCATTAGGACTTATTTGCTGTGTTGCGATATACTGACTTCATCTATGTATAGCCAAAATAAAAAATAACTTCTCAAGTATTTCTTCAATAGATTGAGGCTATCACTGAATAATATCTTCTGCAATTTGTGTAGTTGCTCAGTTTCGACAGTTGCTGTGATTCACACTAGCCTTTAGTCAAAGTGTAACAGATCAACCTTCAGAATGCAAGATAATAAAATGTGAGGCTGGATGAACACAGCAGGCCAAGCAGCATCTCAGGAGCACAAAAGTGCTCCTGAGATGCTGCTTGGCCTGCTGTGTTCATCCAGCCTCACATTTTATTATCTTGGATTCTCCAGCATCTGCAGTTCCCATTATCACTCACCAACCTTCAGAATGCTTTCAGTTTCATAGTTAAGAGTATCAATGAATAAATTAAGAGGAATATCTTGGTTTGTATGCATTGGGAAATCTACTCAAAGTTTCAGATATAATCACTCTAATACCCAACCTGTACTTCACTTCAAAGTCATATCCTGGAGATCACTGATTGAGACAATTGGATCATGTGTTTATTCTGCCACCACAGGTGTGGTTGGATCATATGAATTGAGGCTATACCGAGATTTGTGCATACTGGTAGACTGTGAGTATCTACCAGATAGAAAGAACACATACGTACACTGCAGATGTTTCAATTCAACAAAATCATTTGGCGCTGTTGTCTCACAGTGTCGGGGCCCTGGTTTTGACTCCAGTTCTGGCTGACTGTCCTTGTGGAGTTTGCATGTTCTCCCCATGTCTGCGTGGGTTTCCTCCTACAGTCCAAAGATGCACAGGTTAGGTGGATTAGCCATGGGAAATGCAGGGTTACAGGGTTAGGGTGGGGGGATGAGTCTGGATGGGATGCTCTTCAGAGAGTTGGTGTTGGAACAAGCTAGTTGGCCCAACAGAATGGATATCTGTTCATTTCTCAGGTCAACGCCCTGGCCAATCAGTGTCAACCTGCCTGGTTTAAAATTTAAACAAAGCCTGGCTGTTAACAGTCAGTCAGGATCAATGGGTGCATTTACCATAGCAACACCTCTATCAATATACATCACTTGTCAATCAATTTGCACTCTCTGCTCATGCAGTATAATTATTGATTCTTCTCCTTAAGTTTGTATTCTTGCAAAACATCCTGATGAGTGCCAGATGAGAAGTTTGTACAAGATGGGTCTTTTCCAATAATGCTCAAGCAGAAATGTATTGGTTGGATAGACTATGTTACGAATTAATCTAACCCTCTCTGAAAGGTGGCAGTCTGGTTAAATTGAGAAGCCACTGTGAGCTCCAGTTGTTCTTTGAAGCAGATGATAAATGCATTGTCATGGGCTGACTAATACCTCAATCATATTTCCAATGCCAGTGCCCTTTTAGTACATTAGCTGATACTTCAGTGTTAGTCAGACATGAGTCAGAGGTATAGATTTTGATGCTATTGAAGGCCTGTGTCTGGATAGCAATTTGGCTTAACTGACCCAAAGTCCGTGGATGCTACTCCTTTCTTCAGCACACAAATCATTTTTTAGACTATTTGGTCAATTCTGAATCTGAACACATGCATTAATCGATAACAGTAACTTCAGCTGTATGACAAATAAAAGGAACAGTAATTTCTTTTTCACATGTGCAAAAATGTGCATCTAAATATTGCATATAGGACGTACACATTATGCACTCGTTACCTACGTGAAATGCAACCACTGTCATTTTGGTCAAGCCGCAACAAGAATCTATAATCAAGCCACTTTCAACATGCAAGTAGAAAACCCAACAGTTTTTTGAGGTGGCTACTGCATTGAAGACAGTTGTTGACTACCATTTGACCCGCTCCAGATTACCCTAATTCCAACCCCAACAATCCTCTTTCCAAATCGCAGCTCTCACTTTCAACTGTTCCACAAGTCCCATTCTAGCCCTCATCCCAAGTCTTTAAATCATCTCCCCTTTTTCTCCATTAGTTTTCACCTTTTCCAATGAATTACGCTCCCCCTATCCCTCTTCCTGATGGGATTCTCCATCCCCAAAACTCCTG
This sequence comes from Stegostoma tigrinum, assembly GCF_030684315.1. NCBI lineage: Eukaryota > Metazoa > Chordata > Chondrichthyes > Orectolobiformes > Stegostomatidae > Stegostoma > Stegostoma tigrinum. The sequence goes on along the minus strand of NC_081376.1, from coordinate 2,806,805 downwards.
AGTGCAAGTCCCCGGCCCTAACAGAAAGCTCTATTGGTGATGTCATAAAAGGTCAATCCACAAGTAGCTTTGTCACATGGAGATCTTTTGTGCAAGGGAGCTCAACTTGAGCAGCCAACAAGCACATTGGCCTCACAGGTCTCACGTCAATGACAGCCAAGGGTTAATATAATGTGTTCTTCAGCCAGTGTCTTTGGTGGAGAAATCATTTTCACTTCTAGCCGATGAACCCTAAGCTTATAAACTAAAAACATCCTTTTCAATTAAGTTATAAGTCTGTTTAGCAAACAGTGTAAATGTTAATATTTTCTAAGAAAGAACTTAGTCATACCTGTTTGTTTGCGCTGGATTAGTTCTGAACTGCAATAATATTCACAGATTGGGTATCATGATAAGGTATGTTACACCATGAGGGAGAGGCAAACAGGCTCTTGCTTATGTAACAACTCAATTGACACATAAATGGTGTCCATATTTGAACAACGAGATTGTTTTCCTTTGAGAGAAGGTTTGATAGAAGTTTTTCAAAATTATCAGGTGGTTTGACACGGGCATAGATCATAAGATGTTGGAGCAGAATTATGCCACTTATCCCGTCAAGTCTGCTCTGTCATTCAATCATAGCTGATATCTTTCTCAACTCCATTCTCCTGCCTTCTCCCCATAACCCTTGATCACATAACTAATCAAGAACCTATCTATCTCTATCTTAAATATATTCAGGTACATGGCCTCCACAGCTCTCTACAACAAGAAATTCTCCACATCTCAGTTCTAAAGGTTCATCCCTTCACTCTTCTCTCCTACGAATGGAAACATCTTCTCCACATCTCCTGTATCCAGGCCCCTTGGTATTCTGTAAGTTTCCTCTTCTTTCTAATCTCCCTTGAGTACAGACCCAGAATCCTCAACTGCTCCTCGTATGACAAGCCCTTCATCCCCAAGATCATACCTGTAAATCTCCTCCGGGTCCCCTCCAACGTCAACACATCCTTTCGAAAATTGCTTACTACAGTACAAAAGTGGTTTGATTAGAGCCTAATACAGCCTCAGCTGTATATCTCTCATCTATTATTCTAGCACTCTTGAAATGACTGCTAACATTGCCTTTACAATGTGAAGAAATCATTCCCAATTGTGAAAGAAACAAGAACTAAGGGTACAATTTTAAACAGTTTTTCAAACTAAGCATATGTAGGGTGAGAAAAAAAAATCATTTGAGTAGTTGAGGTTTGGAATGCACTGTCTGCAAGTGTCATGAGGCAGGTTCAGTTGATGCATTCAAAAGGGCACTGGATGGTTATTTAAATAGAGACAACATACAGTTTTTTGTGGAAAAGGCAGCAGTTTGGCTGTTAGTCAAAATGCTCAGAGGTCCAGTGTAGACAATGGTCAAATGGCCTCCGTCTGCACTATAACAATGTGTTAGCCCAGTTTCCTTTGAAGGAGAAGAATTGGTGTAGGTATCCATAATCAATCTGTTCAGATTTGTTGTTACATATCTCCAGTCAGGTGGGATCTGAACCCAGAGCTTCTGACTCAGTGGTAGAGACACTATTGCTGCACCACTGCAGGGAATTGGTGCATTGTTGATGTTGTTGGTCTTTGACTAAGGATGTGCATCTGAGCCCATTGCTCAATGAGGGAGCACTACACTGCCAGATGGCCCATACAGCGGTACTGTTGCACTTTCAGATGGCCCATGGAGGGAGTGCCACACTGTCAGAGGGTTAGTACTGCAGGAGTGATGCACTGTTGGAAGGTTAATATTTAAAGAGTGCTGCATTACCACAGGGTCAGCATTGAATGTTGCATTGTCAGAGGGCAGGCACTGAAAGAATACTGCTGCACTTTTTATACTGAGGGACTGCTGCCCTCAGGGAATGCGCATGTTAACCACTGCATATCCTACACTACAAGGGAGGCAGATTATTTTTCTATGATGCAAACAATAGGAGTGCTTTGATTGGAATTTTGCCACCATTTGATAACATTACAATGTGCTCAGCTACGTCACTCCTGACAGCAGACTGGAACAGTGTAAAAGTATGGAGGGTGCAGCAAGGAGGGACCTGAATTTGTTTCTGTTTCTGCTCCGCCAGGTCAGGCTGAGGAACTGGTGGTCAGAGATAATGGGAACTGCAGATGCTGGAGAATTCCAGGATAATAAAATGTGAGGCTGGATGAACACAGCAGGCCAAGCAGCATCTCAGGAGCACAAAAGCTATGAGGAACTGGTGGTGGTGCGTTGAAAGATTACATATCTCCTTCCATTCATTCTCTTCTCCTGCAATCTGAATTGTTGCCTCCTATCTTCAATGTTCCTCTCCTCAATTCTCTGTGCATCCTCATTCTGTTATTGCCACTTTTTTTGCTTTATCTAATATGAAATCCTTTACATGGTCTGGTCTTTATGATTTGTACTTGATCTCCAAATGGAAATGCTATCAGTCTGCATAGGAACTAGGCAAGTGAGCTGTTAGTACTGGCTGGGAGACTTACCCAATGATGCCTTAGTTCACGCTCAGATCTATTGGGAAGAGGAAATGGTAACAGAAAAGTCCCAGGTCAATCTTTTAGCTTCCTTGGGGGTCCAGGAGGGATTAGCCATTACGGCAAACCTACAGAGCAAAACATTTCAAAATCTTACTGAATATCCTTGTAAACCTCACAGTGTGAATAAGATACAGTGAACAATGACCTAAAAGAAAGCACAAATGACACACATCATTAAATCCTTGTCTTTTGCAACCTTTTACCATTCATCTTCAGACTGAAAACTTGAGCTAGATCCTCTTCATAACATAACATTTACTCATATCCCCTAACTTTTTAAACTTTACATCACCATCCCAGCATTTGGTCATTTAATTTCCATGCAGACAAAAAAGTTAAGCTTATTACCTGGTACAATAAAAGCAAATCTTTGAGGTGCAATTCAAAATTTAAGAAATGCTTTGCTCTTGGAACTGTTTCCAGCAGTTCACAAAATATATTGAAATTGCTCTGGGCAGGCAGTATTTTTCTGAAGCTTACGATATAAACAGGAGAGCTGTCACTTCATAAATGATTGAAACCAGATGTGGAACAGCTCTTCACATTACAGAAGTTATTGTGATACCTTATATGTTCTTTATTGAAAAGGTCCCAAACATCTGCAAAAACAAAGCTGAAGCCAAGTCTTTGAATTGGATACATCAGACAATTGATGGGCTTAAAGCCTCAAACGACTCTTTACAAGGCCATCAGAATGAAAGATAGCCCTTCAGAATGACAATGCTGCTTTTATATGGCAAGAACCTGCTTGTGGAATCTTTTGACATGGGGAGGCTGTTGTGCTTCGGGTAGCACAGGAATCTCTCCCACTCTTAATGCCTGCCATAGATGTATCAGGAGGATTTACAGGTTCAATCTTCTTACCTACAATTTAATACACCCTTGATGACCAATACATCCTGAGATAGGATTTTAATGTGTCCCTACCCAGAGTAGGGATAATACCACAGCACTATAAATCTCCTAACGTTAGTATGGGTCTTGGAGAAAATTCCTGAGCCATGCCCCAGATGAACCCTTATTATATGGATATCTGCTATTAGCAACAGCAACACTTTGCATCTATATAGCACCTTTAATGTCGTAAAACATCCGAAGTGCTTCACAAGTTGTCACCAAAAAAATACTGACACAGCATGCCAGATTAGGGCACAGAGCCAAAACTGTTCAAACAAACAAGTTTTAAGGAATGTCTAAAAGAAAGAACATGAAGTAGAGTGTTGTACATATTTAGGTAAGAATTCATGATTTAGGACAGTGGAAGGTGAAGACATGGCTTACCATGAGCAATAGAACAATTAAAAATAATTTAGGCAAGAAGCCTAAATTGGAGCAAGACAGATATCCTGGCGGATTATAAGCAAATGAAGAAGGTGTGCTCACATCACCTCAGCCTAGGTACATCTAATCACTTAAGCTGTACTTCTGACATCCCCATTCCCTTGTTAGCTGATGTTCGTGCATACAACAGCAAAACGACACGACAGATTTCCCTGAATATCGGTACACTCGGACAATGAAGGCCATCAGTTTAACTGGGACAGTGTAACCATAGTAGCCCAAACGAAACACAGACATGCGTGGAAATTCCTAGCGGCATGGTTCTCAACATATTAATGCAATCGACAAACATATAGAATTGGACACCATGTACAAATCCATACAGAGCAAAACCGGAAATGACACTATTCACCATAACGGACAGGACAACAGAAATTCCAAGCAGGGTAGAACAACATCGCTTCATCAGAGGCCTCACTGATGGTGTTACTTAGCATAGTGACGAAATGTCTGAATGAAAAAAAGCCAGCTCGGCGAGCAAGTCAACATCCCCAGAGGTTAATAAAGACAAGCAAACTGAAGATCAAACACTACCGAGGACAGCTAAGCAGATTATTTAAATAGGGTTGATTTTAAATCAGTCCAACCCCAAACGTAAACAGAGTGGTAGTTGCCCATATTAAGCCCACAGAAAGGGGACTGGAGCACAAATCCTGTTTCCAGTGGGAATCCTCCTTATACCAGTGGGATCTTGTAACATAAGTGGCCTCAGGAGCCAAGATAAATTTAAGCAAGAATGAGGTCATTTTTTTAGGAACTGGGCTGACCAACCTTTTATCCCCTTCAATGTTAGGGCAGATTACCTGAAGGTGCTGGGAGGGTATGGTTCAGAGGGGCTGGGGAGTGCACAAAACATTGGGAGGAGCGTATTGCTAAGGTGAGATGAAAACTGATCTTTTTGGAGTACTGCTCCCTCTCCATTGTGGGTAAAAGTCTGGTCATCAGGTGTGAGGTCCCTTCTCTGTTGTACATGGTGCAGGTCTGGCCCTTTTCCAGAACCTGCGCCGATGCAGTCACTCAAGCCATATTTTACTTCATCTGGAGGTCTAAGATGGACCATGTCTGCAGGGATACCATATACAAAAATATGAATAAGTCGGGTGAAAGAACACACCCAACATCGTCCTCATCTTGATGGCCAGCTTTGTGTGTGGTTGCATTAAGCTGTGTGCAGACCCTCAGTACACAAACACTAAGTATCACTCTCTACTGAGGTTCAACCCGCCCCTGGTTTTGCAAAGGATGGGACTGGCCTTGGTGTCACAGAATGTTCCACGTCCTTTCTGGAGAAACTTGCAAAGCAAAAAACACCTTTGACCAGGAGTCCATTAGGAAGTGGTCAGCACATAGCATCCTTGAGGCCCTGCAGGAAAAGGAGTGGGCTGTTCCTGTCATGTGGTTCCTTGAGCAGAAGGATATCTGGTCGGCATTGGATGAGTTGGACTGAAGGGCCTGTTTCCATTCTGTACAGCTCTATGCCTCTATTTGGCAGAAAGCCTCATCACCAGAACTTTCCAACAAGCACCAAGACATTTCATGGCTGGTGAGAATGGTGTATGCCTGGACTGTCTCCGCCATTGCAGCTGTGGGGGTTGGGGTAGACAGCTTCACACATCTCCTGCTGGAATGTGCCTTTGTAAAGGTGGTCTGGAGGGAAATGCCATTGTTTTTGTCAAGGTTCATCCCAAGCAGCTCCATGGTGCAGGATTCTATGGTCTTTCCCCTGGGATGCATACTGAGACAAACATCGACTGTGCCTGGAAGACTATCAACTCATTGAAAAATGCTCCTTGTTCTGCCTGCAAGTTGTTGGTCTTCTAGAGCAATGAGTTGACCTTGACTGAGTGTTGCAGACCTGCATTTCCAAAGTCCAGGACCACACGCTGAGGGAAGCACTAAAGCTTTGGGCAGATGTTGCCAATGCACAGTGGGGAAAGACCACTGTCTAAGGTCTTTCTGCCAAAGTTAAAGTGGAGTCTGTTCAGTTATTGGAGCTTTCTATTCCCTCATATGTATGTAAATATAAATTTTTACAAGTAGAAACGAGTTTGACAGATTGAGTCAGACTCCAGTGTTGGTTTGATTCTCTATATAAAGATAGAAGAGGAAGAGACCCTGATATCTTTGATGTCACCGTCCTATTCACATCAATTGACTTACCACTAGCAAGGAAACAATGACAACACTGCTTGGACAAGAACTCGACCCCAGTGAAACCATCTCCAAGGACTGAGCAGCAGCTGCAATCACTGTAGCACATCTGTGAGGCTGAGAGTTATGTAGATAGCATGCTCAACAAGCGTGGTCATATCACAGCTTATGATGCCAGAAGCAAAAAAACAGTGACCAGGCAGTTCAGGAGAAACAGCCAAGAATTGAAGGAGACCCCTGAGGTGTCATTCCCAAATCAGCAGTCCAATTTGGAAATTGGTCAGGGTGATAGTTCTTCGAGAGTATAGTCAGAGCCAAATTTGTGGCATTATGAATGGCTCAGAGATATAGAATTGGAGGAGGAGTGATAGTAATAGCGGATTCATGAGTTAGCAGAACAGACAGGAACTTCTGTAACTCTAGAATGATGTGTTACCTCCCCAGTGCCAGGGTCAGAAATGTCAGACAGCAGCTACAAGACATTTTTCTGGGGGGAAGGTTTTATAGTCCATGTTGATACCAATGACTTAGGTAGGAGGGAAGATATAGCCTTGCCATCAGAATTTGAGGATCACATCATTGAAGTTGGCAAGACAGGTTGAGGCAGCAGCTAATAAAGCACACAATAAATAGAAAGCGGGACATAACACCAGCGCTTCGTCGGAGGCTGACTGATGATGTTACCTAGAATGGTGACGGAACATCTGAAATCTAACCTTTGAGCTCAGCGAGCAAACTCACATCCAGAACCTCAACCTGAGCTACAAATCTTCTCAAAACTCGCTATCATAGATACCACCATGGTGTTCAATGTTCCACAGACAGCTGACATCCTGAGATCCACCCTCAGTGCTATGCAGCGGTACATGCATACTCTCAACCTTTCTCTCCAACAGCAACGTAACACACTGGCTCAGGACTGCACCACTCCGCAGTTCCATTTCATCCTCCGGGTCATTCGTCGTGCTAACAAAAAACTTCTTCTTTTTCTTTCAGGCATCAAGGCCCGCAAGATGCACCAACTCAAAAATACCCATGGCTCTCTGGAACCTACCTCTCCTTCCCTTCCCTCTGACTCTATTCCCTCTCCCAACCCCTCCACCTCCTGTCGGGTAGTCACCATCCCTCCTAACCTTCCGCTCTCTGATGCTGAACACTTTGTACTCAGCAAAGGCCTCAGCTTAATCCCTCTGCGCCCCCACCTTAACGAATTTCGGGCACGACATGATGCCGAACTGTTCTTCCGCTGTTTTCACTCTGTGCTCATTTCTTTGGACAAGAGTCCTCTCCCCGCCCCATAGACCCCTTTGCCCAACTCCAACACTCTCCCTCCACCTGGACACCTCCCTCTGGCTTTTTACCTGCACATGATCTTTTCATTGAGAACTGTCGATGTGACATCAGTTGCCTTAATTTCACTGCCCCTCTCAACCAATCCAAACTATCTCCCTCTGAGCTGACGGCAATCCGTGCACTCAGATCTAACCCTAACTTTGTCATCAAGCCTGCCAATAAGGGCGGTGCTGTTGTAGTCTGGCGTACTGACCTCTACCTTGCAGAAGCTGAGTGTCAGCTCTCAGATACCTCCTCCTACCTTCCCCTGGACCATGACCCCACCACGGCACATCAGGCCATTGTATCCACTATGGGAACTGATTTCATTTCATCCGGTGATCTCCCCCCACTCCCACTCCACTTCCAAGCTAATAGTCCCCCAAACCCGCACAGCTCGTTTCTACCTCCTGCCAAAAATCCACAAACAGGACTGTCCAGGTAGACCCATCGTTTCAGCCTGCTCATGCCCCACAGAACTCATCTCTTCCTACCTTGACTCAGTCTTCTCCCACCCCGGTCTAGTCCCCACCCACAGACATCCATGATTCATCTGACACCTTACGCTGGTTTCAAAGCTTCCAGTTTACTGGGTTCACCCACCTCCTCTCTACTATGGATGGGTAATCCCTTTACACATCCATTCTCCACCAGGAGGGTCTTAGGGGCCTCCGCTTCTTCCTGGAGCAAAGACCTGAACCATCCCCACCCACCACCACCGTCCTCTGCTTGGCTGAGCTTGTCCTCACCCTCAACAACTTCACTTTCAACTCCTCTCATTTTCTTCAAGTAAGAGGGGTTGCCATTGGTACCTGCATGGGCCCTAGTTATGCCTGTCCCTTCGTGGGGTACATGGAACATTCCTTGTTCCAGTTCTATTCCAGGCACCACCCACAACTCTTTCTCTGATACATCAATGACATCATCAGTGCTGCTTCCTTCTCTCATCAAGAATTGGACAACTTCATCAATTTTGCCTCCAATTTCCACCCTGCCCTCACTTTCACCTGGTCTATCTCTGACTCCTACCTTCCCTTTTCTCGACATTTCTGTTTCTATTTCTGGGGACAGACTGGCCACTAATATCCATTACAAACCCACCGATTCCCACAGCTACCTGGACTATACATCCTCACAGCCCACTTCCCGTAAGGACTCCATTACATTCTCTCAGTTCCTCTGTCTCCGTCGCATATGTTCAGATGAGGCCAACTTTGACAAGGGAGCCTCCAAAATGTCCACATTCTTTCTCAATCGAGGATTCCCCAGCTCCATTGTTGATAGGGCCCTCAATCGGGTCCGGCCCATTTCCCGCACTTCTGCCCTCACCCCTTCTCTTCCCTCCTGCAACAGCGATAGGTCTCCCTTATCCTCACCCACCATCCCATCCACATCCAGAAGATCATCAGACACCATTTCTGTCACCTCCAGCAGGATGCCACCACCTGACACATATTCCCCTCCCCACCCTTGTCCGCCTACCACAGGGACCGTTCCCTCAAGGACACCCTGGTCCATACCTCCTTCACCCCCAACACCTCCCCACAGCCCTATGGCACCTTCCCATGTAACCGGTGAAGGTGCAACACCTGTCCATTTACTTCCTCCCACCCCAGTATCCAAGGGCCCAAACATACCTTCCAGATGAGGCAACACTTCACCTGCACTTCCAAGAATCTAGACTACTGCATTCGCTGCTCACAATGAGGCCTCCTCTACATTGGGGAAACGATGCACAGACTTGGTGACCGCTTTGCAGAACATCTACATTCTGCTCACAAAAAAGACCCTGAACTACCTGTTTTATGCCAGTTCAATGCACCACCTTGATCCCTGGCCAATATTCCATCTCCAGCTTGCTACAGTGTTCCAGTGAAGCCCAGTGCAAGCTGGAGGAACAACACCTCATTTTCCGCTTGGGAACCCTACAGCTCTCCGGACACAATATTGAGTTCAATAATTTTAGGGCCTAAACTCCGTTACTTTCCAGCTCCCCCACCCCACACACCAGGCCTTGTTACCACATAGTCTGCCACTACACACCCCCTGCTGTTAGTCACTAACAGTCCCTATTAAGAATTATTCACCCTTCCGGCCTGATTATTAGCAACTCCTTTGTCTGTCCAATTGTCTTTCTCTCTCTTTGGGCTCTATCCTATCGTTTACTCCTTACCCCACCCACCTCCCTATTTTCTGCATATAAACTGACGTTTTCCCAGCCACCACCAGTTCTGAGGAAGGGTCACCGGACCCGAAACGTTAACTCTTTTTTTCTCCTCCACAGATGCTGCCAGGCCTGCTGAGCTTTTCCAGCAACTTTGTTTTTATTTCTGATTTACAGCATCCGCAGTTCTTTTGGTTCTTAATATCTTTCAGTGCCTGATTTCTGAATTCAATATTAAGGCTATAAGTCTGTCATGTTGGCTGACACCAACAAATAGGATGCAGACAACTGCTGTATTGTGGTAGCTGTCCAACTTTCTACTCTGTATCTCTACAGCATTCTGAAAACAAAAATTGCCTCATTTTAAAACAAATTGCCAGTCTATTTCAGGGAAGCAGTTATCACTGGGAATGGAAGTGTTAGCATGGTTCACCAGTAAAACATTCACTTCTGAGATTGTTTCTGAAGCAATTTGTTGATTTTCCAGTAGGGTGAACTGTTTCTGGATTAGATCAAATTGTGCCTTTTCTTTCTCCTTTCATGAGAATTTGGCATTGCTGGTTAGACCAGTAAATTGACCATCTCTAATTGCGCTTGAGAAGGTGGCAGTGAATTACTTTCTCGAACCGTTGCAGGTACATCTACAGTGTTGTTAGATCCAGGGTTTTAACCAGAGACAGTGAATGAGTAGAAATATAATTCCAAATTAGTATGGTTCGTGGCTTGAAAGGCAATTTACAGCTCTTGTTGTTGCCATGTATCCAGAACATAGAACATAGAACATAGAACAGTACAGCACAGTACAGGCCCTTTGGCCCACGATGTTGTGCCGAGCATTTACCCTAAACCTAAGGTCTATCTAACCTCCACCGCTACCTTATACTATCATCCATATGCCTATCTAATAGCTGCTTAAATGTCCAATATGAGGCCGACTCCACTACCCTCTCTAGCAATGTATCCCAAGCCGCTACCACTCTCTGAGTAAAGAACCTACCTCTGAAGTCTCCCCTATATCTATCTCCACTCACTTTAAAACTGTGCCCCCTCATAATAGTTACCTTCACCCTGGGAAAAGGTCTCTGCCTATCTATACCTATGGCCTTCCCTTGGTAGGTCACTACCCCACCCCCGCACCCATCCCAACAGTATCCAAAACAGTATACTTATTATTGAGGGGAACGGCCACAGGGAATCCCTGAACTGTCTGCCTATTCCCTTTCCCCTTCCTAACAGTCACACAGCTACCTTTTTCCTGTACCTTGGGTGTGACCACCTCCCTGTAACTCCTCTCTAACACCCCCTCAGCCTCCCAAATGATCCGGAGTTCATCAGCTCCAGCTCCTGTTTCCTAACACGGTTTTTGAGGAGCTGGAATTGGGTGCGCTTTTCGCAGGTGAAGTCAAATGGGACACCAGCAGTGATCCTTACCTCCCACATCCTGCAAGAGGAGCATGCAACAGCCCTAGCTTCCATTCCCTTTACTCGAGATTTCCAGAAGAAGAATTAAAAAAGAAAGCCTGACCTTACCGAACCTCCACACAGTATTTTTTGGTTGGAGGAGGAGGACAGGTGGGAGACACTATACGCGTAGTGTTTTGGGTTTAGCCAATGCCCGAATTTATTTGTTTCTTTCTGGTTCACGTTCTCTCCACACACCCGCTGCTGAAAACAAGAGGGTCGCTTGCTGCACGAGGTAAGTTTTTATACAGGGAGAAACAAAAACCGTCTTATCTTCCCGTCGGCACTCTGGCTCGTGCTGCTCCCGCTGAAAACAAGAGTGTTGTCTTTGCTACCCTTTTTCTTCTAGATGGAGAGCTCCTGGGTTTGCATGGTGCTACTGAAGATGCCTTGTGCCAGCTTTAATGCATGATGTAGACGATACATGCTGCCGCCACTGTGCAACGATGGTGTAGAGAGTGAGTGTTATAGGTAGTAAATGGGGGAGGGCAGAGGGGTGGTCAGTCAAGTGGGCTGCTTTATCCTGGATGATGTCCGACTTCTTAAGTGCTGTTGGACCTGCACTCATCCAGATAAGTGGAGTTTGATATCAACATTTCTGACTTGTGCCTATTTGATGGTAACTTGCTCTTGGGGAGTCGGATGGCAAGTTACGTGCTGCAGGATTCCTGCATCTTATAGGCACAATATCTATGATAGCTCATCCAGTTCAATATGACCCTTAAGGTATTTGACTTAATCAGTGAAGGTAATGCCATTGAATGTCAAGGAGAGTTGGTCAGATTCTCTCCTATTCAAGATGGTGATTGCTTGGCGCTTAAAAGGCAAATGCCACTGTTGCCACATATTAGTCTGAGACTGAATAATGTCCTACGCAGTGCCAAATGTCAAAATAACATTTTATTGTCCATCACAATGTCCCTTTCTGTAAACAAATTTCTGGCTCTCAATTTTGGAGAATATTTGGTTCTAGCTATTAATGAGATTTGAAATAAAGAGAAACCTAAGTTATATGGTGATTTTTACATTCGACAGATCTCAATGTACCTCATAGAAAAGGAAGTATTGTAATATAGGAAAAGCTGGCAGCCAACTCACACACTGCAAGGTTGTACAAATGGGATAAATGACTTACAATCTGTTTTAAGATGAGTTGAGGAGTTAAAATTGGTCAGGCTGCCAGGCAGGCCCTGGTGTAAACCAAAATATGTTGCCAAAATATATAAATGGAATTGACTGCTTAGTGGTATTATCGCTGGTCTGTTAATGCAGAAACCCAGATAATTTTCTGGGGACTTGGGTTCAAATCCTGTCATGACAGATAGTAGAATTTGACTTCAAATAAAAAAAAATCAGGAATTAGGAGCTTAATGATGTTTCTGTTTTCTCCCCACAGATGCTGCCAGACATGATGAGTTTCTCCAGCATTTTCAGTTTTTGTTTCGGAATTCCAGCATCTGCAGTTCTCTATAGTATTTGATACATGAAATTCTTATCTTTGTTGACAGTAAGGATGGCATGGTGGTTTAGTGGTTAGCACTGCTGCCTTGCAAGTGCCCGGGATCTGGGTTCAATTCCATCCCACCCTTGGGCCACTCACTGTGTGAAGTTTGCACATTATCCTGTGTCTCTGTGGGTTTCCTCCCACTGTCCAAAGATACATAGGTTAGATGGACTGGCCATGCTAAATTGTCTGTAGTGTGCAGGCTTGGTGGATTAGGCATGGGAAATGCAGGATTACAGGAATAGAGTGGGATCCAGGGGGTGTGTCCGGGTGGAATGTTCTTCAGAGGGCCAGTGTGGACTTGAAGAGCCAAATAGCCTGCAAGAATGTAGGGGTTCTATGATCTCATCACAACGTATTTCTAAATTATGTACATATCAAGAACATAAAAAGAAAATTTTTATTTTTATTTTTATTTTATTTTATTTAATTTAATTTAATTGATGCAATACAATTGAAGGAAATACCCTTTTAGTTTATCAGCGTACACTGTAATAACAGAAACTAACAGATGATGTATGGAAGATAACAAAGTGTGAAACTGGATGAACACAGCAGGCCAAGCAGCATCTCAGGAGCACAAAAGCCTGGACCTTTCATCAGAGAGGGGGATGGGGAGAGGGTTCTGAAATAAATAGGGAGAGAGGGAGGCGGACAGAAGATGGATAGAGGAGAAGATAGGTGGAGAGGAGAGTATAGGTGGGGAGGTGGGGAGGGGAATAGGTCAGTCCAGGGAGGATGGACAGGTCAAGGAGGTGGGATGAGGTTAGTAGGTGGGAAATGGAGATGCGGCTTGAGGTGGGAGGAGGGGATAGGTGAGAGGAAGAACAGGTTAGGGAGGCAGGGACAAGCTAGGCTGGTTTTGGGGTGCAGTGGGGAGGGGGAGATTTAGAAGCTTGTGAAGTCCACAATGATACCATTGGGCTGCAGGGTTCCCAAGCGGAATATGAGTTGCTGTTCCTGCAACCTTCGGGTGGCATCATTGTGGCACTGCAGGAGGCCCATGATGGACATGTCATCCAAGGCATGGGAGTGGGAGTAAAATGGTTTTTAGAAGCTTGTGAAGTCTTCACTGATACCATTGGGCTGCAGGGTTCATCTAGCTGTGTTCATCCAGCTTCACACTTTGTAATCTTGGATTCTCCAGCATCTGCAGTTCCCATTATCTCTAATTATATCCAATGATGTATGGAAATCCTTTTTAACGATTGCATAGTTCAGATTTGTATTTATGGAATGCCACAATGATGACATTAAGTGTGTATGAGTAATAAATTCAGTTTATTTGAACTGTAAGTTATTTAAAATATAAAAATGTGCCGATGAGACATATAATTGAAAACAAGAAATATATAACCAGAGAGATATGTCACATAAAACATGATGTCACATTAAGAGTAAGATATCTTGGCATTGCTCCACGTTCAGCTAATGCAGCAGAATTGAACAGTCACGATTGTCCAATGAGGACCGAACAGCTTGGAAGATCATACACAATTCCTCTCTCTTCTGAAAATTGATTCATGGAGCTAACTCTAAATGGGCTATAAGTTCATACTAATTAAAAAGAGACAGATAAGGACAGATAACTTAAAATGGATCTTTTGATTTCACAAGCAGATGAACATTTCTTCAAAGTAAAGCATTACCAAAAATTAGTAACAAATATTTGCGACCTTTAAGAAATGGCGCATTCCACCCAGACCCACTCCTCCATCCTATTCCCATACCCTGCATTTCCCATGACCATTCCTCCTAGCCTGCACATCCCTGGACTCTAAAGATAAGTTAGTATGGCCAATCTGCAGATCTTTGGACTGTGGGAGGAAACCAGAGGAAACACATGTAGACAATGGGGAGAACGTGCAAACTCCACACAGACTGTTGCCCAAGGCTGGAATCGAATCTGGGTCCCTGGCGTTCTGAGACTGCAGTGCTAACCACTGAGCCACTGTGCCACCCTAACTGGGCACATGGTGAAGACACAACAGTATTATGGTTATAGGATTTGGGTATATCTGGACTGTAGCATGATTTGTTACATATAGGAAGGGACCACTCAATTCTTTAAGAGAAAGTTAGATAAATATTTGATATTCAGGCAGATTTAGGGCCATAGGGACAGAGTGGGGTCAAGGTTTTACCTCTGGAATGCTCAGCAAATATCTTGGACAAACATCATCAAACAATGGCTTCTTTCTATGCCATTGAGGTGTCTGTGGTTCTTCAATACCCTGCACAAGTTATGCACAGGGTGGGAGATTAGACTGAACAGAACTACAGCCAGATAGTCCACTAAGTTTAGTGATGAGGTGGGGAGATAACTGGGTCAATTGTTAACTACGATAGAGAGAATAATCCAGTAAAACAATGTAAAATATTCAAGCTACATTGTTTAATTCATTTTTGTGTAGTTAAACAAAAAAACACTTTTTCACAAAATATTTGAATGTAATATTTAAAGATAATACAGCAAGAACACTTTGTAATAAAAGTAACCTTGTCTGAGAACTTCAAAAGCTGTAAATTGTACTGAAGGGTAGTACATGTGGAAAATATTTATGTTAGTGATTTAATGTAACCTCTCTTGGAAATGATCATGACATCAGCCAGCTCTTATCTGCAATGCTGTGAACAATCCATTTTATTTGATACTCATTGCTTCATTGGTATTTCCAACAGACAGAAGTAAAAGTACAACAATAAGATAATACACAAATTCAATGTATTTGGCTTTTTGGAAGTATTATTTCCTTCTCAAAAATCAACATATGTGCGTTTGCTTGGATTATATTACAGATGGTAGAACAGTGGTAGTATTTGCACACAGATTCCAAAGTTCAAAGTAATGGCTCCCATGCTGCTGGATAAAACTAGATCTGCTTAAAACAGATGCAGGTGTTTTTATTTTAGATAAGCAGCAGATTTCACCCTGGATTGTTCACTAGCCTTTCCAAAAGTCTGAACAGCAAAGGAGCTGATCGCGTGCAGCAGTAAACTGGTGTGGTGGCACCATGACAAATCTAAATGATTCTACCACAGACGAAAGTGTAGACAAATACACTTAACAAGGAAAATACATGTTTAGCAAATAATTTAGTTCTCCTATATCTCCTATATCATGCTTGGGCCCTAGCCATTTGCAAATTTGTATCACTGGCTTAAATTATAATGCATTTAGCTTTGCTGATAATTGTTACAACACAGATTGGAAAGGTTACCATGCTGTTTTCTAGTCCCACGCTTGTACTTGTTATGGAAAATTTTAAATTTAACCAGGTGGCAAAGTGGCCAATTTTATAGATCTCAGATTCTATCAGGTTAAGCATTAGGAACAAATCAACCAGGTTTCTTTAGTCAGCAACAAATAACTGGTTTATTAACAAAAACAAACTCACTCAAATAAAGGGGCAAAGACTGTTGACAAACACTTTGGATGACATAACTCAATATATTTTTATGTATATATCCAACCTGAAAATAAACTGACTCATAAACACACAAGTCTGAGAAAGAAAAACATCCATACCCTGTACAATGTTTGGCCAAGTAATACTTAAACTCATGAAAAAAAGAAATTATTTGTTGCCCAAATATTATTGTGATTCTGAAGTTATTCCACAGACATACAAGTCCTGGAACAGCTGTAATGGGCTGAATTCCCTCTAGATTCAGACAATGGAATAGATTTCAATGAATGCTCTCCAGGAATCCTCCCTAAGTGACTCCTGTTGGGTTTCCAGCTCACACACTTTGCCAAGAGGAGTTGCAAATAAAAATGGAGGACAACGGGCTAATGTTCTTTAGGCAAGTAAAATTTTCTTCTCCAAGTTCAAGCATTCAAAGCATTCGTTTAAAACTTCAAGGTATACTCATCTGTGTCCACATAATCCTTTAAAAAGAATATTGGATAAACTCTTTGTAACAAAATACAAAGTTAAATGGGAAAACCTCAAAGAGGAAAAACAGAATGTAAAAAGATATCGACAACATGGATGAGTAGGCAAAAATATGCGGCTGGAACATAATGAGAGACAGAAATTGTGCAAATAAGACACATGTTGTTGAATTTTACCAGTCACCTTTGCCATATTTCATGCAGGGTTTCTCTCCATGAGTCCTAGTGGGTATTTTTGTATTACTGTCCCAAGCTCACCTTATGCACCATGCTCCTTTGTCTTCACACTTACCATTTTCTCCCACTCACCCCAACTCATGTTGGGACTATCTTGGAATTCTCCAGCATCTGCAGTTCCCATTATCTCATGTTGGGACCTCCTGGGATTGCGAGTGCTGGTGCTATATATAAAACCCAGCCATACACCCAATTAAGCGTTGGCCTGAAAGGTTTATTTCATTTAACCCAGGCATGTTGGTGAGAGAGTAATTGCCACACTGCTTTTGCCAATGGGGTGTGTACGATTGCTGCCCATGGAGTGTGCCTTGAGATGTTAGTGACTGATAGGCTTCCAGATGAGCAACTAGAGGGACCAGGTTACTGCTCTGTCTTTTATGGTGGGCCTCATTGCTGTCTAGTTTTCTTGTGGTGAGTAGGAAAATAGGAACCTGCATATTAAAGTGGTGTGATGAAACAATAATCAGTATATTAATACATCTAGCACAAGCATCTATGCATCTCATCATGCGTTAGCAAAAATTTTGTTTGGTCATTCAACACATGGTTAAAAATTGGGACATCCTTGCTGGTCACTTCATGTAAAACTCCTAAATTTGCCTATGTTGTACACTGCTGGGAAAATTCTGCCCATAGAAGAATGTAAGATGGTTTCATTGACATATATAAACCTGTTAAGGTGCTGAATGGGTATATATTGGAAGGATAATTCCCCGACTGTGGACACTGGAACTTGTGGCTGTTGTCTTAATGGATAGAACATAGAACATAGAACACCACAGTGAGGACAGGCCCTTCAACCCTCGATGTTGCACCGACCTGTGAAACCAATCTGAAGCCCATCTAACGTGCACTATTCTGTTATCATCCATATGTTTATCCAATGAGCATTTAAATGCCCTTAAACTTGGCATGGCTACTACTGTTGCAGACAGGGCATTTCACACCCTTACTAATCTGAATAAAGAACCTACCTCTGACATCTGTCTTTTATCTGTCACCCCTCAATTTAAAGCTATGTCCCCTCATGCTAGCCATCTCAATCCGAGAAAAAAAGGCTCTCACTGTCTACCCTATCTAATCCTCTGATTATCTTGTACGTCTCTATTAGGTCACCTCTTAACCTTCTTCTCTCTAATGAAAACAGCTTCAAGTGCCTCAACCTTTCCTCATAAGACCTTCCCTCCATACCAGGCAACATCCTGGTAAGTTTCCTCTGTACCCTTTCCAATGCTTCCACATCCTTCCTATAATGTGACGACCAGAATACACAATACTCCAAGTGCAGCCGCAGCAGAATTTTGTACAGCCATAACATGACCTCATGGTTCTGCAACTCAATCCCTCAATCCCTCTACCAATAAAACCTAACACACTGTACGCCTTCTTAACAACCCTATCAACCTGGGTGCAACTTTCAGGGATCTATGTACATGGACACTGAGATCTCTCTGCTCATCTACACTACCAAGAATCTTACCATTAGCCCAGTACTCTGTATTCCTGTTACTCCTTCCAAAGTGAATCACCTCACACTTTTCAGAATTAAACTCCATTTGCCACCTCTCAGCCCATCTCTGCAGCTTATCTATGTCCCTCTGTAACCTGCAACATCCTTCTGCACTATAAGTTATAAGCACTGTAAGAAAAGTTTTAATTTTTTTGAATTCTAACACAAGTGGATTCTTAATTGTTAAACTTTATCCAGGAATGAAATCAATGGATTTTTAGCTTCTTACGGAATACAAAAATGTTGGAAAGTAAAGGTGGAGGTTCAGCCATGATTTTTCTGAATAGTGGAAAAAACTGCAAGTGGTTCGTGGCCTCCTCCAGCTCCTAGTTCTGAAACTTTTTTACTTTATGAAATATTTACTCTTAGAGTGTTTGTGTGTGTACGTGTCATTGGCTGCATAAGTAATGAGTGGCTTGCTAGACAACTTCAGAGGAAATAGATTCAACTGCGTACTGCACAATGTATACACTTCCAGAACAGTCTGGGTGGCGGATTCCCTTCTCTGAAAGACATTACTGAACTAATTGCAAAGTTCCAAGAAGGTCATATCCAAATTGCTGTAAAATTCAGAAAAGATAAAGATGTTTAAATGCATTGTAAGTTAGATTGTAAACACAGGGACAGGTATATATCTCTCATGCTGTTTATATTGTCTATATTACAAGAGAGATTAACGTTCAAAATTCATTGGCCATAAAGCACATTGAGAAATACAGTGGGCTATAAAAGGTGATATATTGATGCAAGTCTTTCTTTCTTTCCCTCTACTGGCTGAAACCCCTTATGCTCCTCAAAGGAGATGGCTCACCTCCATCCAAGGAACCAAAAAAACCCTCTCACATCAGACAGAGGTTCACCTGCACATGCACCAAGGTGATCAATTGCATCCACTGTGCCTGATGTGGCCTCCTCTACATTGGTGAGACCAAGCAGAGGCTCAGAGACTGCTTTGTAGAGCACCTGTAGAACAATAAACAACAACACTTTATAGTCACAAACCATTCAACTCCCCCTCCAACTCCCTGGGCAACATGTCCATCCTGGGCCTTCTCCAGTGCCACAATGACATCATCCAGAAGGAGGAGCAGCACCTCATATTCTACCTTGGGAACCTACAACCCAATGGTCTCAATGTGAACATTACCATTTCAAAATATCCCACGACCAACTCTCCCTCTCATCCCCACCTCCTTAACGTGACACAACCTGTTTATCCTCTCTCCCACCTATCCAATCCTTCCACCTCACTGACCAACCCCCACCACTGCCTACCTGCACACACCTATCACTATCCCACCTTCCTTTCCCAGCCCTGCCCCTCCTCTCTCAATTTATTTCTGAGCTCCCTTCCCCCTCCCCCATATCTGAGAAAGAGTCCTGGCCAAAATGTCAGCTTTCCTGCTCCTTTGATGCTCCCTGGCCTGCTGTGTTCCTCTAGCTCCACACTGTGTTACCTCTGACTCCAGCATCAGCAGTTCTTACTATCTCTGGAACTATGGTTTTGTTGGTTGGAAAAAAAATGGCATGGTGTTCAATTTCACCCTTTTCTTCTAAAAGCCAAGCTGAACTATTTGCTGCAGATCGGGTTTCTCCAAGTCAAATCAACACTCAATCAGTGACAAAATTCTGAATGAATTTTTTTTCCACAGCTTAGCTGTTACTTCTGATTCATCAGCTCCTGCCCTTGGAAACGACAAAGGTAGGCCATTCAGTTTTGCTAACCTGCTTCATTATGTATTAGTCGCAAATCCTGCACGGTACATTATTTAATTACTGTTGAGTGATTAGATGGATTCAGAATGTATTTACTCAATTTCAAAACTTTGGTTTTCTTTTTTTAAAAACAAGATTAAATTTTTGCCATTTCAGGTTTGGGCCAACCATGGTAATTTACATTGTTCTTAAATGTTCTACAAAACAAGGAATCAATCATCTGGTAATCCTTATAGTTCTTTTCAAAGTGGAATAGAAACATAGAAAATAGGTGCAGTAGAAGGCCATTTGGCCCTTTGAGCCTGCACGACCATTCATAGAATTTCAGTATCCAATTCCTGCGCTCTCCTCATACCCCTTGATCCCTTTAGATGCAAGGGCCATGTCCAGCTCCCTCTTGAGTATATCTAATGAACTGGCCCCGCCAGTTTCCTGTGGGTGACACTTCCACAGGTTTACAACTCTCGGAGTGAAGAAATTCTTCCTCATCTTAGTCCTGAATGGCTTACCCTTTATTTTTAGACAGTGACCCCTAATTTTGGGCTTCTCCAACATCGGAAACATTCTTCTCACAGCGAGCCTGTCCAGTGCCATCAGAATTTTACATGCTTCTATGATATCCAACCTCATTCTTCTAAATTCCAGTGAGTATAAGCCCAGTCGATCCAGTTTTTCTTCATATGTCAGTTCTGCCATCCTGGGAATCAGTGTGGTGAACCTTCATTGGACTCCATCAGCAGCAAGAATGTCTTCCTCAGAGTAAGAGATCAAACTGCATGCAATACTCAAGGCATGGCCTCACCAAGGCAGTGTAAAGACACCCCTACTCTGATACTCAAATCCACTCATTATGAAGGCCAGTATGCCAATAGCTTTTCTCACAGTCTGCTGCACCTGCATGCCAACCTTCAGCAACTGTTCTATTACGGCATCCAGGTTTCATTGCACCTCACCTTTTCCTAAATTGCCACCATTCGGATCATAATCTGCCTTCCTATTTTTGCGACCAAAGTGGATACCCTCACACATCTCCACCTTACTTTGCATTTTCCAAGTATTTGCCGATTCAGCCAGACTGTCCAAGCAACCCCAAAGCCTCTTAGCATCCTCCTCATAGCAGACACTGCTACACAGCTTAGTGTCATCTGCAAATTTAGAGATATTGCATTCAATTCCTTCATGCAAATCATTAACATATATTGTGGGCAGCTGGAGTTCTAGCATTGACCCGTGCGGCACCTACTCATCACTGCCTGAGTAAGCTTAGATAGAAAATATATTCAAAATGTAGATAATAAAATGTGAGGCTGGATGAACACAGCAGGCCAAGCAGCATCTCAGGAGCACAAAAGCTGACGTTTCGGGCCTAGACCCTTCATCAGAGAGGGGGATGGGGAGAGGGAACTGGAATAAATAGGGAGAGGGGGGGAGGCGGACCGAAGATGGAGAGTAAAGAAGATAGGTGGTGAGAGTGTAGGTGGGGAGGTAGGGAGGGGATAGGTCGGTCCAGGGAAGACGGACAGGTCAAGGAGGTGGGATGAGGTTAGTAGGTAGCTGGGGGTGCGGCTTGGGGTGGGAGGAAGGGATGGGTGAGAGGAAGAACCGGTTAGGGAGGCAGAGACAGGTTGGACTGGTTTTGGGATGCAGTGGGTGGGGGGGAAGAGCTGGGCTGGTTGTGTGGTGCAGTGGGGGGAGGGGACAAACTGGGCTGGTTTAGGGATGCAGTAGGGGAAGGGGAGATTTTGAAACTGGTGAAGTCCACATTGATACCATATGGCTGCAGGGTTCCCAGGCGGAATATGAGTTGCTGTTCCTGCAACCTTCGGGTGGCATCATTGTGGCACTGCAGGAGGCCCATGATGGACATGTCATCTAGAGAATGGGAGGGGGAGTGGAAATGGTTTGCGACTGGGAGGTGCAGTTGTTTGTTGCGAACTGAGCGGAGGTGTTCTGCAAAGCGGTCCCCAAGCCTCCGCTTGGTTTCCCCAGTGTAGAGGAAGCCGCACCGGGTACAGTGGATGCAGTATACCACATTGGCAGATGTGCAGGTGAACCTCTGCTTAATGTGGAATGTCATCTTGGGGACTGGGATGGGGGTGAGGGAGGAGGTGTGGGGACAGGTGTAGCATTTCCTGCGGTTGCAGGGGAAGGTGCCGGGTGTGGTGGGGTTGGAGGGACAATCCGACCCCACCACCCAAGACATTTTTCCATCCCCTCCCCTGTCAGCTTTCCGGAGAGACCACTCTCTCCGTGACTCCCTTGTTCGCTCCACACTGCCCTCCAACCCCACCACACCCAGCACCTTCCCCTGCAACCGCAGGAAATGCTACACTTGCCCCCACACCTCCTCCCTCACCCCCATCCCAGGCCCCAAGATGACATTCCACATTAAGCAGAGGTTCACCTGCACATCTGCCAATGTGGTATACTGCATCCACTGTACCCGGTGCGGCTTCCTCTACATTGGGGAAACCAAGCGGAGGCTTGGGGACCGCTTTGCAGAACACCTCCGCTCAGTTCGCAACAAACAACTGCACCTCCCAGTCGCAAACCATTTCCACTCCCCCTCCCATTCTCTAGATGACATGTCCATCATGGGCCTCCTGCAGTGCCACAATGATGCCACCCGAAGGTTGCAGGAACAGCAACTCATATTCCGCCTGGGAACCCTGCAGCCATATGGTATCAATGTGGACTTCACCAGTTTCAAAATCTCCCCTTCCCCTAATGCATCCCTAAACCAGCCCAGTTCGTCCCCTCCCCCCAATGCACCACACAACCAGCCCAGCTCTTTCCCCCCACCCACTACATCCCAAAACCAGTCCAACCTGTCTCTGCCTCCCTAACCGGTTCTTCCTCTCACCCATCCCTTCCTCCCACCCCAAGCCGCACCCCCAGCTACCTACTAACCTCATCCCACCTCCTTGACCTGTCCGTCTTCCCTGGACCGACCTATCCCCTCCCTACCTCCCCACCTACACTCTCACCACCTATCTTCTTTACTCTCCATCTTCGGTCCGCCTCCCCCTCTCTCCCTATTTATTCCAGTTCCCTCTCACCATCCCCCTCTCTGATGAAGGGTCTAGGCCCGAAACGTCAGCTTTTGTGCTCCTGAGATGCTGCTTGGCCTGCTGTGTTCATCCAGCCTCACATTTTATTATCTTGGAATTCTCCAGCATCTGCAGTTTCCATTATCTCTGATACTATTCAAAATGTACCTTTTTTTAATTATTGTTGGTTTGAATCTTACTTTTTTGGCCAAGTGCAAGTTGGTTTGAGATAACAAAGTGTGGGGCTGGATGAACACAGCAGGCCAAGCAGCATCTCAGGAGCACAAAAGCTGACGTTTCAGGCCTAGACCCTTATATTTCTGTAAACGTCAGCATTTGTGCTCCTGAGATGCTGCTTGGCCTGCTGTGTTCATCCAGCCCCATACTTTGTTGTCTTGGATTCTAAAGCATCTGCAGTTCCCATTATCACTGATACAAATTGGTTTGAGTTTTTTGAGAGATTTCCGCCATGAGGCTTTGAGCATTTTCTCATATCTCATTAAACTTGCCTCATTAATTCCCAACCTCCACCACCATTCCCCCCCCACACCAACCCCCCCACCCGCCACCACCCCCCCAACACCCCAGGCATTCCTCAGGTTAAAATGTCAACTTTACTTCAGGGTTCTGACCCTTGATTATTACCCTTAGTATTAGAAGGCTTGTGACAGGTGATGGTTCAAAATGGACTGCAGAGCTTGGTATAATCTAGAACTTTCTGAATATATTGTGAAATAACACTCTTTTAAAATTGGCAGCATGAAATCTGAAGACTTCACCTCGTATTCCCACTCCCACCCCACCTACAAACATTGCAGGAGGAGCCAATCTTCACCTTTACCTCACATCATCCTTGTGACTGTTCACTTTGAAACTCAGTCAGCACTTTATTTTGTCCTTGAGCACATTTTGCACTTACTGTTCTCTTCAAACTTCATGTACTCAAAACAAAAAAATCTGAAAACTTTTAATAATCATTTTGTACTTGTTTTATATCATTCCAAACTCCTGGCAACATTTTATCTCGGCAATCCCTTATATCTTGCCCTTTTGTAAGTTTGTAATAAAATGAAACATGGGAAAGTGCTTATTTACCTTTTAACCTTACTGAAGAATGAAACAACTAGGACACACAGATTCAAGTTGTACTATTGCAAAACTTAAAGTTCATTCGAGATCATTAATCTGGACGTTGTCCATTTTTCATCAAAAAGAATGTTTCTCAACCTTACCAACTAATGTTAAACAGAACAGAAAATTTACACTCCTGCACCCACATACTAATAAGTAAAGGGAGAGACAGTTGCCTAGTGGTTCTTTTAATAGACCAGGTCTCCATGTTATGCTTTGTGGTGGGGTGGGGGGTGGTGGACAGTGAGGAATATCTTCATAGTCACAAGAGTTCAAAGTTTAAATATTAAGAGATGATGATTTAATTGAATTATTGTACTTGAATTCCCCTCAGTCAACATCCTAGGGCTACCATTGGCTAAAAACTAAACTGGCCTAGCATATAACCACTGTGGTTAAACAGCCGGTCAGAGATTTGGAAACCTCCAGCGTGTAGTTCTCCAAAGCCTCATATGACTCTGTAAAGCCTGTCCACCATCTACAATGTGCAAGTCAGGAGTGTGATTGAATATTCTCCACTTGCCTGGATAGGTGCAGCTCCAACAACACTCAGGAAGCTTGACCCCATCCTGTACAAAGCAACCCACTTGACTGGCACCATACCTACAAACATTCACTCCCTCCTATAGTAGTGCTCAGCAAGAGCTGCATGTGCCATGTACAAGATGAACTGCAGAAATACACCTTAGGCTTCTTAGACCACCCATAACGACAAAGATAGCAGATACATGGAAGCACCACCACCTTCAAATTCCTCTCCAAGTCACTCACCATCCTGACTTTGAAATATATCGCCATTGCTTTGGTGTCACAGAATCACACAGTAGACGCCCTTTGGCCCAGAACCGTCATGATTTGGAGCAACCCTAATAAATCTCCTCAGTTTTCTTCACTCCAGAATTTTCATCAGTGAAGTTTATCTCTGGAACCCTTCTCATGAATCTTTCCTGCATTCCTTCCAACACATTTATATCATTCCTAAAGTGCAGCACTCTGAATTGGACATTATACCCTCTTGTAAAGATCTGTTACCTCTGACTCTGATGACATTTGCGTTCTGTACCTCTGCATTCACTGTGCCCTAAGAGTGAGTTAGAATGAAAGTGAGGAAATCTGAGATTGCAACACTGCTGATCTTCACTTAACACCACATTGAGCTCAAGTCTTGCTGTGGACTGATGTAGGGATAAAAGCACTTGAGAAATTCTGAATAGTAGGAAAATACTTACGGTCAGAAAACAAGAAGAAAAAAGGCATTTTTTTTCTGGTGAATGCTGCAAGGAGAAGACTGGGAACTATAGACCAGTGAGTGTGAATTCTGTGCTGGCTAAATTGTTGGTGGGAATTCTGAGGATCACATGTATTTCGCGGGGCAAGGACTGATTAGGGATAATCAGCATGGCTTTGTGCACGGTAAATTGTGACTCATAAACCTGATTGAGTGTTTTGAGAATGTTACCAAGAAGTCAGATGAGGGCAGAGTGGTAGATATTGTCTAAATGGGCTTTAGTAAGGTCTTTGACAGAGTTCCGCATGGTAGGCTGGTTGGTAAAGCTAGATCATGTGGGATTGAGGGAGAGCTTGCCATTTGATACTAAATTGGTTTGATGGTAGGAGACAGGGAGTGGAGGTAGAGGATTGGTTTCCGGTCTGTTGGCCTCTGATCGGCCTGTTTCTCAGGGATCGGTGCTGAGTCCATTTGTCATTTGTCATTTATATAAATGATTTGGATAGGAATTTAGGAAGCATGGCTAGTATGTTTGCAGATGACACTAAAATTGGTGGTATAGTAGACAGTGAAGAAGGTTATTTAAGATTACAAAGAGATCTTGATCAATTGGGCCAATGAGCCAAGGAATGGCAGGTAGAGTTTAATTTAGCTGAATACAAAGCGTTACATTTTGGCAAGACAAACAAGGACAGGACTTACTCAGTTAATGGTAGAGCTCTGGGAAACATTATTGAAGAGAAACCTGGGGGTTCAGATACATAGTCATTTGAAAGTTGCATTACAGGTAGGCATGATGGTAAAGAGGGCATTTGGCATGCTTGCCTTCAACGCTTTGACAACTGAGTATAGGAAATGGAACATCATGTCGCTGTTGTATAGTATATTGGCGAGGCCAATTTTGAGTACTGTGTACAGTTCTGGTTGCCCTGCTATAGGAAGGATATTATTAAATTGGAGAGGGTGCAGAAAAGATTTACAAGGATGTTACTGGCACTGCAGAATTTGAGCAATATGGAGAGGCTGGATAGGTTGGGGCATTTTTCACTGGAGCATACAAGGTTGAGCAGTGACTTTATAGAGGTTTATAAAATCTTGAGGGGCAGAGATGAGGTGAATAGCAAAGGCTTTTTTCCTACAGTAGGGAAGTTCAAAACCAGACAGCATCATTTCAAGGTGAGAGGAGAAATATTTAAAAGGAACCCAAGGGGCAACTTTTTCACATGTATGTGGAACGAAGCATCGGAGGAAGTTGTAGATGAGGGCACAGGTCCAACACTTAAAAGACATTTGAACAGGTACATGAATAGGAAAGGTTTAGAGGAATATGGGTCAAACACAGGAAAATGGGAGATAACAAAGTGTGCAGCTGGATGAACACAGCAGGCCAAGCAGCATCTTAGGAGCACAAAAACTGATGTTTCGGGCCTAGACTCTTCATCAGAAAAGGGGGATGGGAAGAGGGTTCTGAAATAAATAGGGAGAGAGGGGAAGGCAGACCGAAGATGGATAGAGGAGAAGATAGGTGGAGAGGAGAGTATAGGTAGGGAGGTAGGGAGGGGATAGGTCAGTCTGCAGAGCACAGACAGGTCAAGGAGGCGGGATAAGGTTAGTAGGTAGGAAATGAAGGTGCGGTTTGAGGTGGGAGGAGGGGATAGGTGAGAGAAAGAACAGGTAAGGGAGGCAGGGACAAGCTGGGCTGGTTTTGGAATGCAGTGGGGGGAGGGGAGATTTTGAAGCTTGTGAAATCCACATTGATACCATTGGGCTGCAGGGTTCCCAAGCGGAATATGAGTTGCTGTTCCTGGAACCTTCAGGTGGCATCATTATGGCACTGCAGGAGGCCCAGGATGGACGCATCGTCTCAGGAATGGGAGGCCTAGTTTAGTTTGGGAAACTCAGTCAGCATGGATGTTGAACCGAAGGGTCTACTTCTGTGCTTTATAACTCACCCTGTGCTGTTATGACATTCTCATTAAGGTATCTGAAAACCAAATCTTTTGGGTAGATTGTGTCAGAATAACTGCTAACTTTAGGTACATTTGATGAACTTTTCAGGTTTGTCAAATTTGGCACCAATCGAAGTGCAGGTAGTTTTAAGTAGCATTATGCTTTACATAGGTGGCATGGTGGCTCAGTGGTTAGCATTGCCGTCTTACAGTGCCTGGGGTTTGATTCCACCCTATCTGTGTGGTGTTTGCACATTATTCCTGTGACTGTGTGGGCTTCCTCCAACATTCCTCCAACAGTCCAATGATGTGCAGTTTAGGTTGACTCCCAAGGTGAATTGCCCATAGTGTCTAGATTCGTCCAATCTGGTTGGATTAACCATGGGAAATGCACGGTTGCAGGGTTACAGGGATAGGGTGGGCGCTGGGTCTTGGTGTGGACGGGTTGGGCTGACTAGCATGCTTTCACACGATAGAGATTCTAGAATAATAACAGGGTGTGAGTAAACAGAGATAACAAGGTGCAGAGCTGGATGAACACAGCAGGCCAAGCAGCATCAGAGGACAATAGACAATAGACAATAGACCATAGGTGCTGGAGTAGGCCATTCCTCCTTCGAGGCAGCACCACCATTCATTATGATCATGGCTGATCATCCACAATCAGTATCCTGTTCCTGCCTTATCCCCATAACCCTTAATTCCACTATCTTTAAGAGCTCTATCCATCTCTTTCTTGAAAGTATGCAGAGAGTTGGCCTCCACTGCCTTTTGGGGCAGAGCATTCCATATATCCACCACTCTCTGGGTGAAGAGGTTGTTCCTCAACTCTGTTCTAAATGGCCTACTCCTTATTTTTAAATTGTGTCCACTGGTTCTGGACTCACCCATCAGCGGAAACATGCTTCCTGCCTCCAGAGTGTCCAATCCCTTAATAATCTTATATGTCTCAATCAGATCCCCTCTCATGACTTCTAAACTCAAGTGTATACAAGCCCAGTCCCTCCAATCTTTCAGCATATGATAGTCCTACCATTCCGGGAATTGTCCTCGTGAACCTACGCTGCACTCCCTCAATAACAAAAATGTCCTTCCTCAAATTTGGAGACCAAAACTGCACACAATACTCCAGGTGCGGTCTCACCAGGGGCCTGCACAGCTGCAGAAGGACATCTTTGCTCCTATACGCAATTCCTCTTGTTTTGAAGGCCAGCATGCCATTAGTTTTCTTCACTGCCTGCTGTACCTGCATGCTTGCTTTCATTGACTGATGTACAAGAACACCTAGATCTCATTGTACTTCCCCTTTAGCTAACTTGACTCCATTTAGATAGTAATCTGCCTTCCTGTTCTTGCCACCAAAGTGTATAACCACACATTTATCTACATTAAACTGCATCTGCCATGCATCCGTCCACTCAACTAGCCTGTCCAAGTCACCCTGTATTCTCATAACATCCTCCTCACATTTCACACTGCCACCCAGCTTTGTGTCATCTGCAAATTTGCTAATATTACTTTTAATGCCTTCGTCTATAACATTAATGTATACTGTAAACAGCTGCGGTCCCAGCACCAAACCTTGTGGTACCCCACTGGTCACTGCTTGCCATTCCGAAAGGTACCCGTTTATCACTACTCTTTGCTTCCTGTCAGCCAGCCAATTTTCAGTCCAACTCAGTATTTTGTCCCCAATACCATGTACCCTAATTTTGCTCACTAATCTCCTATGTGGGACTTTATCAAAGGCTTTCTGAAAGTCTAGGTACACTACATCCACTGGTTCTCTTTGTCCATTTTCAGAGATACATCCTCAAAAAATTCCAAAAGATTAGTCAAGCATGATTTCCCCTTTGTAAATCCGTGCTGACTCTGACCTATCCCGTTACTGCTATCCAAATAAGTCGTAATTTCATCTTTTATAATTGACTCCAGCATCTTTCCCACTACTGACGTCAGTCTAACCGGTCAATAATTTCCTCTTTTCTCTCTCCCTCCTTTCTTGAAAAGTGGGACAACATTTGCCACCCTCCAACCCACAGGAACTGATCCTGAATCTATAGAACATTGGAAAATGATTAGCAAAGTGTCCACCATTTTTAGAGCCACCTCCTTAAGTACCCTGGGATGCAGACCATCAGATCCCGGGGACTTATCCGCCTTCAGACCTAACAGTCTATCCAACACCATTTCCTGCCTAATATAAATACCCTTCAGTTCGCCCATTACCCTAGGTCCTTCAGCCACTACTGCATCTGGGAGATTGCTTGTGTCTTCCCTAGTGAAGACAGATCCAAAGTACCTATTGCACTCTTCTGCCATTTCCTTATTCCCCATAATAAATTCTTTTTGATAGATTCGCAATGCCAGCAAGAAAGGTAAATGTAAGCAGATTAGCATAGTAGATAACACTTGTGTTAAATTACATCAAGCATTCAGCTCTCAAAGCAAGTGTTTAAGATTAACAAATACTCAGCTCTCAACCATTCTGGTAACCAGATTACTGATGTGCTAGTTAAATAGTTATTCAGTTTCCCACATCAATAATCGTCTCGAGAACGTTTTTCAGTTTCTTTATAAAAGACTTGGTTTAGTTAAACACAATTAGGTAGATTCTAAACTCAAGGGCCCAATTTTAGTCTTACCCATTTTTTTTCTTTTCACATACCCAAAAAGGCTTTTACTATCCTCCTTTATACTTTTGGCTAGTTTTCGTTCGTACCTCATTTTTTTCTCTGCGTATTGCCTTTTCGGTTATCTTCTGTTGCTCTTTAAAACCTTCCCAGTCTTCTGGCTTCCTGCTCATCTTTGCTGTGTTATACTTCTTCTCTTTTATCTTTATACAGTCCTTAACTTCCCTCGTCAGCCACGATCGCCCCTGCCGCCCAGTGGGATCTTTCTTCCTCTTTGGTATGAACTGATCCTGCACCTTCTGCATTATATCCAGAAATACCTGCCATTGTTGTTCCACTGCCATCCCTGATAGGGTATTGTACCTCTGAACTTTGGCCAGCTCCTCCCTCGTAGCTCCATAGTTCCCTTTGTTCAACTGCAATACTGACACTTCCTATTCTCCCTTCTCCCTCTCAAACTGCAGACTAAAGCTAATCTTATTATGGTCACTACCTCCTAATGGCTCCTTTACTTTGAAGTCCCTGATCAAATCTGGTTCATTACACAACACCAAATCCAGAACTGCCTCCTCCCTGGTAGGCTCCAGTACAAGCTGTTCTAAGAATCCATCTCGGAGGCACTCCACAAACCCCCTTTCTTGGGGTCCAGTACCATCCCAATTCTCCCAGTCTACCCACATGTTGAAATCTCCCATAACAACTGTAGTGATCCCTTTGCGACAGGCCAATTTCAGCTCTTGATTCAAGAGCAGGAAGGCTGGCGTTTTGGGCCTAGAACCTTCTTCAGAAATGGGGGAAGGGAAGGGGAATCTGAAATAAATAGGGAGAGGGGGGAGGTGGATAGAAGATGGATAAAGGAGAAAATAGGTGGAGAGGAGACAGACAGGTCAAAGAGGCAGGGATGAAGCCAGTAAAGGTGAGTGTAGTTGGAGACATAGAGAGGAGGTATGAGTAATATTTGTAAACCAGTTTGCTCTCTGAGCTGCAAGGTTCATTTTCAGATCTTTCGTCACCATTCTAGGTAACATCATCAGTGAGCCTCCGGTGAAGCTCTGGTGTTATGTCCCGCTTTCTATTTATGTGTTTAGGTTTCCTTGGGTTGGTGATGTCATTTCCTGTGATTATGTCATATCCTGTGTTGGTGATGTCATTTCCTGTTCTTTTCTCA
Source organism: Stegostoma tigrinum (assembly GCF_030684315.1). NCBI lineage: Eukaryota > Metazoa > Chordata > Chondrichthyes > Orectolobiformes > Stegostomatidae > Stegostoma > Stegostoma tigrinum. Next base: position 2,775,776 of record NC_081376.1, on the reverse strand, counting down.
GAGGGTGGTAGATGGGCTCCAAATCACCAACCCAAGGAAACCTCATTCCACAAAAATTGTGTTTTGAAACATAATGTTGCTTGTGAAATACATTTTTGGGACATTAGTAACAGACCTCTCGGATCTGAATTTGAGGCCTATTCAGAATGATGCAATATAACAAAAACTCTTTCAACCAGTTCTAAATAGGTCAATGATATCTTCACCTAGTTGTCTTACTCTGGAGTTCACAGCACAAACCTACTCATAGGTCATCAGTAAATTTGAAATCTCCCTGAGTTTGAGAAATGGTACTCTACACTGGTGTACCAGGGCCATCTCCTCTGTGCTTTGTGTTCAGGCTCAGAATGAGGACAATATACTGGGAACTTCACTTGGCATCTAATCATAGAATGAAAAATATGCTAACATTTGAGATTCCCCAGAGTAACACTATTTGCTTCACACATATTCATGAAAAGATTTTTTTCTGTTAACTGATTGTGAAGTTTGAAGTTATGAAATCAATGTTCTAACCATCTTAAACAAATAAGAAACATGATAACAAATACAAAAGGAATGCTCGGCATTTAATCTTTTTGATAGATTCGCAATGCCAGCAAGAAAGGTAAATGTAAGCAGATTAGCATAGTAGATAACACTTGTGTTAAATTACATCAAGCATTCAGCTATCAAAGCAAGTGTTTAAGATTAACAAATACTCAGCTCTCAACCATTCTGCTAACCAGATTACTGATGTGCTAGTTAAATAGTTATTCAGTTTCCCACATCAATAATAGTCCCGAGAACGGTTTTCAGTTTCTTTATAAAAGACTTGGTTTAGTTAAACACAATTAGGTAGATTCTAAATTCTGAATCAAAAAGCGTAAAACAATCTAGACTGTTCCCAACAATATTATTCTCTCTGTCAAGACCTTGAGTAGACTGGATAACGAATAGCTGATCGCCATAGTTGACAAGTGAATACTATAGCCAATATTTAATGCAGAAACAGAATGGGTAAACAAATTTTCAAATGAAAATATTGCTGCTTGATATGCTGACACTAGCAGGAGATCATGTCTAAAAAAGGTTTTCCAAAATTTACTTTAAGTGTTGATCTCCCGGCCTGAGATTTCTACTGATATAAAATTTTCCAACTCAAAAGCTACAGATTTACTTCATAATAAAATTGAAAAATAGATTAAAATACAACTGCATTAAATATGGGACTTATAATCATAGAATCATACTGTGCAGAAGAGGGCCTACATTCCATTGAGTCTGCACCAACACATGGAAAACACCTGACCTTCAACCTAATCCCATTCAATAGCACTTGGCCTATAGCCTTGAATGCTATGACAAGCCAAGTGCTCATCCAGGTACTTTTTAAAGGATGTGAGGCAACTCACCTCTACCACCTTCCCAGGCAGCACACTCTAGACCATCACCACCCTCTGGGTAGAAAGGTTTTACCTCACATCTCCCCAAACCTCCTGCCCCTCACCTTGAACCTGTGCCCCCTTGTGACTGATCCTTCAACTATGGCGATCAGCTATTCGTTATCCAGTCTGTCCATGTCCTTCATAATCTTTTTCACTTCAATCAGATTGCTCCTCAGTTTTCTCCACTCAATGAAAATAACCCAAGGTTATCCAACCTTTCCTCATAGCTTAAATTTTCCATCCCAGGAGGCGTCCTGGTGAAGCTCCTCTGCATACCCTCCAGTGCAAACACATCCTTCCAGTGATGTGGCGACCAGAACTGTACACAGTGCTCTAGCTGTGGATTCATCAAAGTTTTGTGCAACTCCAACTTTATACTTTACAATTAGATTTTGCAATCTATCCCTCAATTAATAAAGGTAAATGTCCCACGTGTCTTTTTCATCACCCTACTAACACGCCCTCCTGCCTTCAGTGATCTTTGGACAAACAGGCCAAGCCCCTGTGTTCCACAGAATTTCCTAGTGTCATGTCATCCATTGAATACTTCCTTGTCAAAATACTCCCAAGTGTATCATCTCATACTTTTCAGGGTTGAATTCCATCTGCCACTTATCTGCCCATTTGATCATCCCATTTATATCTTTTTGTAGCCCAATGCACTCAACCTCGCAAGCTTTGTGTTATCTGCAAACTCACTAATCCAATATCTCAAACAGTCATCTACATCATTTGCATAAATGACAAATAATAGGAAACCAGGCAAAAATCCCTGCGCTTCGTTGCTGGACACTGGCTTCCAGTCACTAAAGCAGCCTTCTATCATCCGCCTCTGTTTCCTACAACTGAGCCAATTTTGAATCCACTTTATCAAATTACCTTGTATCCCATGAGCATTTGCACTCCTGATAAGTGACCAATGTGGGACCTTGTCAAAGGCTTTGCTGAAATTCATAAAAACTACATCAATTGCACTATCTCCATCTATACACCTGGGGATCTCTTCAAAAAATTCAATCAAATTTGTTGGGTATGGTTTCCCTCTGATGAAACCATACTGATTATGCTTGCTGCGGTTATACGGGGCCTTGGTGACGTCAGACCTTGAGTGTTGTGTTCAGTTTTGGTCTCCTAGTCTGAGAACTGACATTCTTGCTATTGAGCAAGTCCATTGAAAGCTCACCATACTGTTTCTTGGGATAACAGGGCAGACATATGAAGAAAAACTGGATCCACTGGGCTGTACTCGCTGGAATTTAGAGGAATTGTGGGGGGCTGGGGGGAATTCAGAAACATGCAAATTCCTGATTGGACTGGATGGGCTAGATACAGGAAGAATGTTCCCGATGTTGGGGAAGTCCAGAATTAGGGGTCACAGGCTAAGAATAAAGGGTAAGCCATTCAGACTGAGATGAGGAAGAATTTCTTCATTCCGAGAGTTGTGAACCTCTGGAATTCTCTCTCACAGAAAAGTGTTGGGGCCAGTTTGTTAGACATATTCAAAAGAGAGCTGTGCATGGCCCTTGCAGCTAAATGGATTAAGGGATATGAAGAGAAAGAGGGAGTGAGATACTGACATTCCATGATCATCCTGAATGGTGGTACAGGTTGGAATGGCCTACTCCTGCATCTATTTTCTAAATTTCTATCCCTGATCAAGCATTTTCTCACCAAGTGGAGAAAGATGTTCCCCTTTAAAATTTACTCCAATATTTTCCAAACCACTGATGTGAGACTCACTAGTCTGTAGTTTTCTGATCTATCTCTATAACCCTTCTTATGTATCGGAACCACATTAGCCGTTCTCCAGTCCTCTGACATCTCCCCTGCAGCCAGTGACGAATTAAAAATTTGGGTCAGTGCCTCTGTAATCTCCTCCCTTGCCTCTTCCAGTAGCCTGGGACACAATTAATTTGCACCTGGATATTTGTCCACTTTTAAGCTTGTCAACACTTCCAATTCCTTATCCTTCCCTATGTGAATTTGCTCAATCGCTTTGCAGTCTTTCCCTAGGTTCCATACCTTCATCTTTATTCTCTTGGGTGCAGATAGATGTAAATTATTGGTTCATCACTCTACCAATGTCCTCTGGTTCCACCAACAGGTTATCCTCTTAGATCCTAATGGGCCTTACTCTTTCTCTGGTTACCCGGTTCCCACTGATAAACTTATCGGATTCGATTTGATTTATTATTGTCACATATACCGAATCACAGCGGAAAGTACCGTTTTGCACACTAACCAGGCAAATCATACCTTACGTAAGGACATTAGGGTAATAGGATAGAATGCATAATTTTCTGCTGCAGCCGCAAAGAAGGTGCAAAGAAAGACAACTCTAGTAAATCTGATAACAATGGGGAAGAAGCTGTTCTTGAATTTGTTGGAGATAATGGGAACTGCAGATGCTGGAGATTCCAAGATAATAAAATGTGAGGCTGGATGAACACAGCAGGCCAAGCAGCATCTCAGGAGCACAAAAGCTGACGTTTCGGGCCTAGACCCTCTCTGATGAAGGGTCTAGGCCCGAAACGTCAGCTTTTGTGCTCCTGAGATGCTGCTTGGCCTGCTGTGTTCATCCAGCCTCACATTTTATTATCTTGAATTTGTTGGATGTGTTTTCAAACTTTTGCATCTTCTGCCCAATGGAAGAGGGTGGAAGAGAGTGTAACTGGTTGGAAGGGGGCTTTGATTATGTTGGCTGCTTTCCCAAAGTAACGGGAAGTGTGGACTGAGTCAATGGAAGGAAGGCTGGTTTCTTGATAGACTGGGCTGCACTCACAACTCTTGTAATGACTAACCCTTGGACTTAGCAGTTGTCAAATCAATTTCTTGGGATTTTCCCTATTTTTAACAGCCAAAGGATTCTCCTGCCCCTTTTGCTTTCCTAATTGCTTTGTCTTGCTCCATGCACTTTCTACACTCCACTATGCCTCTGCTGATTCATTTAGCTGGTATCTGCTAAAGGTCTCTCTTTTCCTTTTCATTATGCCCTGAATATCTCTGATCGTCCATGGTTCTCTGGGTTTGTTACTCCTTTTTGAAACCCAGGGAACAGGAAACATGTTAGGCTTGTATCCTCCCAACGTCCTTTTTGAATTACCCCCGTGCCCTCCTGCCCTTCGTCCCCAACAAACCCCTCCCCGACTGCTCTTCTGCAGATTTCCCCACCAGTAACTGTTTCCAGCCTACCATGGCCAGATCTTGCCTTATTTTAATATCACCTGCTCTCCACCAATCTAAAACTTTTTTGTAACTTGTACTTCTTAACCTTCTAATATCCTTCTGGTGTTGCATTCTTCTGTTTGTAGCAAATGTACTAAATATACAACCAAGTTTAGTAAGATAATGCCATGAGGATAAAACTAGACACAGATGATGTTAACTGGAAGGCTGTGTGCGGGACTGCTGCTGTGTTCTGTTGATAGAGTCATAGACTATATGTCACATCTGAACAGCACTGTGGGTGTGACATATAGTCTAATGTACATGAATGGTTCAATAAGGCAACTCACCACTACTTTTGTAAGGGCAATTAGAGTAGGCAATAAATGCTGGCCTAATAGCATTGCCACATTCTGTGAATGAATAAACTAAAAACCCTGTGGTGGCTAATGATATGATATGCTCCTTTTGAAGGTTCACATACAATACATCACAACATCTGGTTGCATTCAGAGCAGTTGAAAATAACCTGCAAGATATCAACTATTCAATAGAAAAGTGAAATATAAAGAGGAGATCTTACAGTTGCAATCATATAGTATATCTAATGTCCTTCAGACACTTAACTACATTCAGTGCTGAAGAGTTAATGGGCAAGACCTTCAGCTCTTTGTGAGATGAAATGAAAAATAATCAATCAGCAACCAGGTTGCATTTGCCCCAGTTTTCTTTTTAGTTCAATTGGAATAACAACCTGAAGAAAAATTAAATGGTGCTGATAATTTCACATGATACAGACTTCCAAAATCATGAGCAGGCTGGATAAAGATAGGGAGAAGCTTGTCAAAGGTACAAAAATAGGACGGCATAGGTTTAAATTGATGTGCAGAAGAAGCAAGATTAATGCCAGAAAAAACTTTTTCACGCAAGTCTGGATTTTACATTGCTGGAGGTGTGGTGGAGCCAGGTTCAATGATAGCATTCAAGAATGCATTGATGATCATTTGGGTAGAAATAGTGCACAAGGGTATGGGGGGATAAAGGAGATTTGCACTAGGTAATGATATGTGATTGAAGAGCTGGTGCAGGCACAATGGGCTGAATGGCCTCCTTCTGTGCTGTAACAACTTTGATTCCCTGTGATTTGCTATCAGCCTTTTCGCAGTATTCACAAAGTTGACTTGCCCACCACAGCAACCCCCCCCCAACCAAGTGTAATGTGCTGTAAATCTGAAAAAGTTAACTATTGCAACCAATCTGTGCAGGAAAGGTTCCACAAAAGCAATGAGATTACTGACCATTGCTTCGGCCTGGGTCATCTTAAATTGATGAATGAATGTTGCAAAATGCGACCAAGAGTATTGCCTGGTTTGGCTATAGTATGTTCACTTTTTTCCTCCAAGTCATCAATTGTAAACAGTTGCGGCCCCAGTACTGATCCCTGTAGAACCCCACTGGTCTCACATCTAAAAAACCTGAAAAAGAATACCTTAACCAGTTCATTTCCTGCCCATGAGCTGATTCTGTATCCATGTCAACATACTACCTCCAACACAGTGAGCTCTTATGACTTTTCCTTTTTGTGAGTTACCCTGTAAAGCAATCATAAACTAAAGTCTTCTGAAATCCATATACATCACATCAACCAGTTCCCGTCTGGTTGAGGCTTCCTTGAGAGACTGTAATAAATTAGTCAGAGATGATTCCCTTTCATGAAGCCAGGCTGACTCTGCACTATATCACTATGATTTCGCAAATATGCTGCTATTACTTCCTTAATAAATGATTCCAATAGGTTTCCAACAATGGATCCTAGGCTAATCAGCCTATAGTTAGCCATGTTTTGCCTCCCTCCCTTTTTGAATAGTGGTGTCATGTTTGCAGTTTTCCCATCTTCTGGTACTTCTCTAGAATCCAACTGTTTTTGAAAAATTACAACCACTACAACCACTATCCCTGAAGCTATCTCTTTCAGGATCCTAGGACGCAAGCCATCAGGGCCAACGGACTTAACTGCCTTTCACCTCATTTGTTTGTCTAACATTACTTTTCTCGTGGTGGTGATGGTATTTAATTCTACCCCGTACTCTTTAGTATTCACAGGGTGTTTGAAGAGTCTTTTACCATAAAGATTGATGCAAAATATCTGTTTAACTCCATTTACTTGTTCCCCGAAACCGTGTCCCCAGATTCATTTTCTAAGGGGCCGTCGGTGGACACAGTCAGCATGGATTTACAAATCATGTTCAACACATCTTCTGGAATTCTTTAAGGATGTAACTAGTAGAGTTAATCACGGGAACCAGTGGATGGAGTTTACATGGACTTTCAAAAGGCTTCTGACAAAGTTCCATGTAATGTGTAAAATTAAAATGTTTGGGACTGGGGTAGTAGATTGAGATGGGTAGAAAATTGGATAGCAGACAGGAAACAGAATAGAAACAAATGAGCAATAGTAATTAGTGGGGCACTACAGGGATTGGTATTAGGACCCCAGCTATTCACAATATTTGTTAATGATTTAGATGAGAGAACTATTTGTAATCTCTCCAAATTTGTAGATGACACATAGCTCTGTGTGTGTGTGTGTGTGTGTGTGTGTGTGTGTGTGTGTGTGTGTGTGTGTGTGTGTGTGTGTGTGTGTGTGTTTGTTTATGTGTGGGGGGGTGCGGGGGTTTGGGTGAAGAGATGTTGGGGGTGCAGAGACGTTGCACTGTGATTTGGACAGGGTGAGTGAGTGGGGAAATGCAATATAATGTAGCAACTGATAGCAAAAATAGGAAGGCAGATTATTAATTTGATTTGATTTATTGCAGTCACATGTACCGAAGTACAGTGAAAAGCATAGTTTTGGAGCAGTGCAGGCAGTTAATTGCAAAAATACGTACAGATTATAGGGTGCTTAGACGGAGCGAGACCTGCATTGTTATAGCTGCATAGGAGGTGCGCAAAGCAAGATCAACATTATTTAAAGTTACTGAGGTCCATTCATCAGTTTAATAATGGCAGAGAAGACGTTGTTCTTGAGCCTTTGGGTGCGTGTGTTCAAACTTCTGTATCTTCTGCCTGATGGAAGAGAGAATTACCAGGATGGGAAGGGTCTTTAATGTTGGCAGACTTTCCTCGGCAATGAGAAGAGTAAATGGAGCCCATGGATGGGAGGTTGGCTTCAGTGATTATCTGGACTGTGCACACAACTTTCTGTTGCTTGAATGGCGGCAAATTGAAAGGAGTTGGGGGGGAATGTTCCACAAATCCTGGGTGTCCTTGTGCACTAGTTGCTGAAAGTAAGCACACAGGTGCAGCAGGCAGTAAAGAAAACAAATGATATGTTGGTCTTTATTAGCCAAAAGATGAGTACAGGGACAAGGATATCTTATGGCAATTCTACAGGGCACTGGTTAGGCCACACCTGATATAGTGAGTGCAGTTTTGATCATCTTATCTGAAGAAAGATGTTATTGCTACTGAGGCAGTGCGGCAAAGGTTTACCAAATTGATTCCTGGGATGATATGAGGTGAAATTGAGATAGTTAGGATTGTAAGTTTAGAAGCATGGGAGGTGGTACTCATAGGACTGATGAAATTTTAACAGGGTGAGACCATTGAGTCCAGAACCAGGAACAAGGGATAATCACAGAAGCTAACCTTCCATCCATAGAGATAATGGGAACTGCAGATGCTGGGGAATCCGAGATAACAAACTGTGGAGCTGAATGAACACAGCAGGCCAAGCAGCATCTCAGGAGCGCAAAAGCTGACAGGCCCGAAATGTCAGCTTTTGTGCTCCTAAGATGCTGCTTGGCCTGCTGTGTTCATCCAGCTCCACACTTTGTCATCTCCCATTCATGGACTCCATTTACACTTCTCATTGTTGAGGAAAGGCTCCCAACCCGGTAATGCTTTCTTTCAACCTTTTCCAATAGGCAGAAGATACAGAAGTTTGAATACACACACCAATAGGTTCATGAACAGCTTCTTCCCGGCTGTTATTAGACTGAGGAATGGACCTCTCTAACTTCAAATAATCTGGATCTTGCTTTTAGGATTGAGATGAGGATAATTTTTCTTTCACCAATTGAATGGTGAGCCTGTGAAATTCACTACCACAGAAAATGATTGTGGCCAAAACATTTAAGAAGGTGGTAGATATAGTTCTTGTGGCTAAATGAATCAAAGGATATAACGGGCGGGCTGGTTGAGGTACTGAGCTCAATGATCAGCCATGATCGTATTGGAGCAAGTTCAAGGGGTAGAATGGCCTACTCTTTCTCCAATCGTCTTTGTTGCTCTTATGGGGTAGAAAGTGAGGACCAGGAGATCTTATCATTGTTTTAGGAGGGAAGAGAAGGGGTGAGGGCAGAAGTGTGGGAAATGAATTAGATATGGCTAAGGGTACTGTCATCCATTCTACTAGGGGATCCTTGGTTGAGGAAAAATGTGGACCCCTGTGGAAGGTGGCACCATCGAACTGATGTGATGGAGATTGGGAAATTGGAAGAATGGAATGGAGTCCTCACAGAAAGCAGGGTGTGAGGATGCATAGTCCAGGTAACTGCAAGTTTGTAGTGGAAATCATTCCATCCCTAGAATTGGTCTACCTAGCCTTTCCCAAGAAATGGAAACAATGACGTCAAGGAAATGGAGACAGGCATCAGAGGTAGACTAGGTGAAGGTGAGAGCAGGTTGGAAATTGGAAATGACATTTTTTTTCCATTTCCAAACAAGGAAGGGAAGCAGTACTGATGATGTCATTGATGTACCAGAGAAAGAGTTGTAAGGAGAGACACGAATAAGACTGGAACAAGGAATGCCCCATGTATCCCACAAAAAGTCAGCAATAACTACGTGTACCCATAGCCACAGGGTTGACCGGATGAAAGTGAATGGAGTTAATGGAGAAGCTGGTCAAAGTGAGGATGAGCTAGGCCAGAGGAAGGAGGGTAGTGGTGGATGGGGATGGTTCAGGCTTTCTTGTCAGATAGAAATGAAGAGCCCTGAGATCATCCTGATGGGGTTGAACATGCAAAGGGATTGTACATCCATGCTGAAGAGAAAGCAGTTGGTGCCTGCAAACTACAATTTTGAAACGGATGTAAAACATCACAAGAAAGATGGATTTAGGTGGGAAGGGACTGGACAAGCAAAGTAAAATTCATGTCAAGGTAGCAAATAAGCTCCATGGGACAGGAACGGGCAGAAATAATGACTGTCTGGGAAGACCTATTTGTGGATTTGAGAAGTAGTAGAAACAGTCTGTAGAAGTTTGGGGGACTATGAAATTCTTAAGGGACATGTCAGGGTAGATTTGAAGAGTTTGTTTCCTTTATAGGAGTCTTTTATTGGAGTAACGGGACAGAGGGGAGGATCTTTTTTTTCCCTCTGGGTAGTAAATCTCCAGAGGGCTGTCGAGGCTGTATCATTAAGGCTGAGACAGACCGATCTATAATCAATAAGGGAATCAAGGGTTAAAGTGTAATTAAGGATGGTCAGATCAGCCACAATCTCATTGAGTGGTGGAGCAGACTCGATGGGTCTAATGGCCTACTTCTGTTCCTACATCTCATACTGTAAACATCTCAAGAATGTATTTCCTGAGCAAGATGTGTCTGCAAGACTTCAGTGACAATGTCTGTAATTAGTGACTTCACTATACCAACCAAAACATTACAACAACAGACTTATTTTGTCTTCAAGAAAAACCCATTGACCAAAGTTTATTTTGCAGACAGCCAACCTTTGCAGAGTATATTTACTTGCTTCCTGAAGAGGGTACATGTGTGTGACTGTTTGTTTTGATGATACTTGGAGAGATAGGCATTTATATGTCTATCTTACTGTGTATGTTTACCAATTATTGCATATTATTGAATATGTTTCTTTGGATAATAAATTGATAATTATACTTATTAAGACATCTGATTGATAGAGCCCAAGTTCTGAAGAAGTGTCACTTGACCCGAAACGTTAACTCTGATTTTTTTACCAGATGTTGCCAGGCCTGATGTGCTTTGCCAGCAATTTCTGTTTTTGGTTCAGATTTACAGCATCCGCAGTTCTTTTGATTTTGATTGTTACAACTGGTTGTTTAAAATCTGATATTGTTAAGGTATTTAATTGGCCATTTTGGTAACTGGGAAATGTATTTTATTTTATATTGTGACCTCCGATGTGGAATTGGAGTGTCAATCCAGCCCTCCAGCCTTGCTTAGAATATTTTGAAGAAAACAAACTGCTGATTGAAACAAAAACTTGCCAAAGGAATGAACTGATAAGCTTTTAAGAAGTGAGTAGTTAATGAAATTGATCATGTAAAAGTGCCAGCCAGCCAAGTGAAAGTAAAATCATTTTCATTCGAGAAACAGAGCTAAAGAAGGACAGGCTAGGTCACAAACCCTGATCGCCTGTGGAAGACAGGAAATCAGGGCCAAGTTAAGGATCTGGGTTTATGTAACACCAACCCTATATTCACCAATGATGCTGCTGCATATTCTGAGCTGGCTTTGGTGAAAATCATGCAACAGTGGCTAGTGGAAATCAGCTGCCTTTTAACTGAGGTTTTCCTCATCTCCCACACCAGTATTTGGACAGATTTTTGGAAAGGGAGGAGAAGAAGAGTGCTTGTGCCTGTTTCTGGTCCTCACGTACCCTCATTCTGCGTGTGCAAGTTTCCAGCTCATTCCCAGTCCTAGGGTTCTCTCTTACTGTCATACACACTTATTCATGCACTAACTCAATTTCAAAGTCACTTTCCCACTTCCTCACTCCTCCCTGGACTACAGTGGTTTGGAGATTGCTGTTGTTGAGGAGGAGTTTTGAATGACAATGTGGTGAGATGGGCCTTGTCTCTGTCCTATCTAATCCTTCAGCTGCCCAGAACTCATTATTGTTGCAAGGTCTGCTCCTCCCAGATTCCCCGGTCCACTCCACCATGTAAGTTTGACTCCTGCAATCCTCTAGTGGGTAGATACTGTGTTGGGAAGGAGAGAGAGCCACCAAAGACAGATATCACACACAACGAACCCTGCCTGTCAAAACTAACGTTTGCACTGAGGCTTTGCTCTACGACAATCAGATTATAAGTGCAGGAACATAGTTTTGGAGCAGAGACTCTGCACTCATGTGCAAGCACACTGAAGAGCAAGGAGGCCACTTGAGTGGCATTGATGCTTGGGTCACCCAGCAGGCACGGCAGCAGAGCTTTACATCTTGTGCATCTCTCCCTTTGTTGGCCTGTTTCAGGCCAGCAGCAGTACTAGCATACCTAAAACTGAGATGTCAGGCTGGTGAAGGTACAAAACAGGACTTGCCTGCCAAATAGTGGAAGCAGCATTGAACAATACTCAGGGCTAAGCAATTCCACAATCAACAGATCAAATCTAAGCTCTGCAATCCTGTCACATCCTGTCGAGAATGGTAGTGGGCAAATGAACAATTCACTGGAAGAGGTGGCTGCCCAAATAACCCCATCCTTAGCAATGGGGAGGCCAATACTTAACTACAGAGGTCAATAGTGACACATTTGCAGCAACCTTATTCGGAAATTTTGAGAGAATGAACCATCTCTCCTGAGGTCCCTAGCATCAAAGATATCAGTCTTCGGGCATTTTAGTGCATTGCAAGTTGCATCAAGAAACAGTTCAGGATAATGGATACTGCAAAGGCCATGAGCCTTAACAACACCCCAAATATAGGGCAGACAACTCAAGCTCCAGAATTAGGGGCATTCTAGCAAACATGTTCAAGTCCCATGCCAACACATGCATCTCTTCTGTAACGTATGAAATTGCCCAGGTACATGCTTTTCACAAAAAGCAGGAAAAATCGAAGAATGAGAGATGATCTCACTTCACCTGATGAAGGAGCAGCACTCCAAATGCTTACGATTTCAAGTAAACCTGAAGGATTGTAACCTTGTATCATGCAACTTCTGACTTTGTCCACCCCTGTCCAACATTGGCATCTCCACATCATGGCTATCATTGAAACCTGCAAAACACTTCAAAGGGATTGACAGGATAGATGCAAGTAGGATATTTCCCTACTTTGGGAGTCTTAGAACCAAGGAATACTATTTAAAAATAATGGCTATGCCACTTCAACAAGAGAAGGGATGAATGGCTGAATGGCTATTTCTGTTCCTATGTTCCTAATTCGAACCTGACCAAATATTGGCCTGCCCATCTACTTTTAATCATTAGTAAAATGATGGAAGGGGTTGTCAATAGTGTTATCAAGTTTTTTTTTCATAATAGCCTGCTTATTGTTACTCAGTTTGGGTTCCACTAGGGTTATTCAGCTCCTGATTGCATAAAGTCTTTGTCCGAACATGAACAAGAGAGCTGAACTGCAGAGGTGAAGTGCGAGTGTCTGCCTTAAACATAAAGGCAGCATTTGATTAAGCGTGGCATCACAGAAGTCTGGCAAAAATGGGGTCAATGGGAATTAGGAGACAACTCTCTGCTGGTTAGAATCATATCTTGCACAAAGTAGGATGGCTGTGATTATTGGAGGTCAATCATCTCAACCAGAGGACTTCATGGCATGAGCTCCTGAGAGCTGTAACCTTCTCTGGACATGTTATGTGGAATAATATCCTTAATAGCCTGGGGAGGGCAGCAATGCAAGTGCAATTATTTTAATGTATAGTTGGAAAGCAAACCTTCTTTGTGCAAAATACAAACCAGAAATACTTTACAAAGAAAAAGTTCTAGTCTGTGATTTTTAATGTGCAGCTGCTCATAAGTTTAGTGACAGAGTGAAGCAGATCTGGTTTTGGCACTGATATTGACCGTGTGAGTGTTAGCCCAAATTAACTCAGTGGCAAACAGTGAGAATACTGTATCTCCCTTTTGCAGTTTTGATCCTTCCGCTATTCTGCTCTCAAATCAGGTGGCAATATTGGGTTCATGTTACATTTTACTATACCATGTTGTATCAAATGTAGTGCAAATTTAAACATTTGTTAAATACTCCTTTGCTCCATTAATTTGACTTATAATGGATCATTATAATAAATTAGAAGCTGTTTCCATTAATGTTTGAAAAATGGCCAATCCTTTAAATTTGGTTCAGAGGGTCTTATAGTGACCTCTTGTGGATAGAGAAAGTACTACATATTTTATTTAAAATACAGCAAACTATTGTTTAATTTTGTGATAGCGCCAATGTGATTAGTTCTTTTAAACTCTCTTTAAAATAGCCTCATAAATTCATTATAGAATCCATTACAGAAAATTCAAAGAATATTGCAACCATCCAGATCTTACAACAGTGACTCAGATACTGGAAGTGACAACCACATACCCATCCCAGTGACCTGCAAAGCCCTCCTTATCATTACCCAGGGGCTAGGGCCAAATTTGGTAGCGCTGTCCCACTGACTGGTCAAACCATGTGACAGAGACATACTCATGGAAACGTCAACTTACAGGCAATGTCCCAGGCACAATCACCATCATTCCTGAGTATATCCTGGGGGAGCACCTCAAATGCCTATGTGTGTATTAAGGAATTTTTAATAAAATCACCTACCTCTCTTCTAAATTATAGAGGACATAGAGCTCAGTCTGTCATCATAGGGCAACATTTTGTTCTCAGGAGCCAATCTATTAGCAAACAGCTTGGGACGGTGTGGCATCTGAGTAAATGAACACTGCAAAATGTCAGAATAATTTACAATATGTCATATTAACTTGTACACGCAGTTACTGAATCCAAGCACATGATTGAGGATAGAATCAACATTCATATGGCGAAGTCCAACTATTTACTCATGGGCACCATCTGCTCTTTCCACATAACAAGTGAAGTAGTCATCTTCTGAGAGAATATGAAAAGCACCAACCCCACTTTGAAACAGTAACCTCATCCATAAAATGGACAGCCTGTGATAATTCACTATCACAGAAAGTGGTTGAAGCCAAAACATTGAAAAAATTCAAGAAATAGTCAGATATAGTTCCTTAGGATAAAGAGAATAGGGTTAAAACAGGAACGTGGGACTGAGTTGGATGATCAACAATGATCATATTAAATGGTGGAGCAGGTTCAAAGGGCCAAATGGCCTAGTTTGCCCCTTGTTTCTATGTTTCACAGAGTCACAAACACTGGGAGGAGGACATTCATAAAATCGCTACAGTGGGAATCAGGCCATTTGGCCCATCAATTACATAACAACTTTCCAAAGAGTATCCCATCCAGACCCATCCTATCCTTGTAACCCTGCATTTCCCTACAGCTAATCCACTTAACTTGCATATCCCAGGACACTATGGGCAATTTAGCATGGTCAATCCAACTAACCTGCACACCTTTGGTCTGTGGAGGAAACCAATGCAGGCATAGGGAAAATGTACAAACTCCACACAGACTGAGGGTGGAATCAAACCTAGGTCCCTGGCACTGTGAGACAGCAGTGCTAAAGACTGAGCCACCATACCAGGGATAGGGAGAAAGGGAGGAATATAGGAACAGGAGTTGGTTTTTCAGCCTCTCGAGCTTGTCCCACCATTCAATAAGATCAAGAAGGCAATGGCCTAATGGTATTATTGCTCGGCTATTCATCCAGAAATTTAGCTAATATTCCGAGAACTTGGGTTTGTATCCTGTCATGGCAGATGGTGGAATCTGAATTCAATGAAAGTTTGGAATTAAGAATCTACTGATGAAACCATTGTCAGGAGAAAAGAAAAATCTGGTTCACTAATGTCCTTCAGGGAAAGAAGTTTTCCATCCTTCAGACTGGCCTACAGGTGACTCCAGGCTCACAGCAATGTAGTTGACTTTCAACTGAAATGGCCTAGAAAGCCACATCAATCACTATGAAATTTCAACACAGAAACAAAACCAGACATATCACCCACATTGACCTAGTCACCAGAAAAGACAACGGCAAAAAAAAAGGCCCTGTTGATCCTGCAGTTATAGAATCCCTACAGTATGAGAACAGGCCATTTGGCCCAACAGGTATATGCCTACTCTCTGGACAGCATTCCACCCAGACTCAGTCCCCACCCTATCGCTGTAATGCTGCATTTTTCATGACCAATCCACCTAACCCACATATCTTTGAGCCATGGGAGGAAACTGGAACACCCGGAAGAAACACACACAGACACGGGGAGAATGTGCAAACTCCACAGACAGCCACCTGAAGCTGGAATCGAACCTGGATTTCCGGAGCTGTGAGGCAGCAGTACTAACCACTGAGCCACCATACCGCTCTGGTGAGTCCTCCTCAATAATATCTGGGGATAGCTCCAAATTTGGGTGAGCTGACTCACAGATAAATCAAGCAACAGCATGACACAGTCCAACTCATGGCAACAATTGTACCCTACAAACAAATTCTCAGACACTCTCCCTGGATATGTCCTGGTCTACCAGAACAGAACCAGCAGAGGTGGCAGCACAGTGGTATACAGTCCTGAGGGAGTTGACCCAGGAGTTGTCGATATTGACTCTGGATCCCACAACGTATCATGTTAAATATAGACAAGGAAACTTCCCTCGGCTTATGAATCAGAATTCTTCCATGTTGAACAACACTCAGAGGAAGCATGAAGGTTGACAAGAGTGCAAGATGTACTTTGGGTGGGGGATTTCAAAGACCACCACAAAGAATGGCTCAGCAATAGCAGTACTGTTCAAGCAGGTCAGATCCTAAGGAGATAACAAGCTGTAGAGCTGGATGAACACAGCTGGCCAAGCAGCATCGGAGGAGCCGGAAAGCTGATGTTTCAGGCCTGGAAGGGTCTAGGCGCGAAACGTCAGCTTTCCTGCTCCTCCGATGCTCTTGGCCTGCTGTGTTCATGCGGCTCTACACCTTGTTATCTCAGATTCTCCAGCATCTGCAGTTCCTACAATCTCAGGTTCTAAAGGACCTTGTTTCTAGACTGGGTCTGCAACAGATTGTGAGGAAAAAACATATCTGACCTCATCCTCACCAATCTGCCAGCTGCAGATGCATCTCTCCATGACAATATCGGTAAGAGTCTACACCGCACAGTCCTTGTGGAGATGAAGTTTCCATTTTACATTGAGAATATTCTCCACCTTGCTATGTAGCACTATCACTGTGCTAAATGGGATTGACTTCAAACAGATCTAGCAACCCAAGACTGGACATGCGTGAGGCACTGTGGGCCATCAACAGCAGCAGAATTGTACTCCAGCACAATCTACAACCTCATGGCCCAGGATAACTCTCTCTCAACCATTACCATCAAGCCCAGGGGATCAACTCTGGTTTAAGAGAGAGTGCAGGAGGGCATGACAGGAGCAGCACCAGGCACACCTGAAGACGAAGTGTCAACCTGGTAAAGCCACCAAACAGGACCACTTGCCAAATAGTGTAAGCAGTAAGTAACAGACAGAGGAAAGCAATCCTGCAACCTGAGCTCTGCAGTCCTGCCACATTCAGTTGTGAATGGTGGTGGATAATTAGACAACTCACTGGAGGACTCCACAAATATCCCCATCCTCAATGATGGAAGAGTGCAGCACATCAGTGCAAATTATAACAGCTCAACCATCCTCACTTGCTTCGTCAATGACCTCCCTTCTATCATAAGGTCAGAGTAAGGATGTTTGCTGATGATTGCACAACGTTCAGCCCATTTGCAGCTCCTCAGATACTAAAGCAGTCCGTGTTCAGATGCAACAAGATCTGGACAATGTCCAGGTTTGCGCTGAGAAGTGGCAAAAAAAATCATGCCACACAAAATGCCAGGCAATAACCATCTCCAAAAAGAGACAGGCAATCTAAACAATGCCCCTCAACGTTTAATGGTACTACCTTCATTGAATCCCCATAATCAACATTCTGGAGTTTTCATTGACCGGAAACTGAACTGGACTAGTCATATAAATACATTGGTTACAAGGGCAGGTCAGAGGCTAGGAATACTGCAGCGAGACTTCCCAAAGCTTGCTCACCATCCAGAAGGCACATGTTACAAGTGTAATTGAATTCCTCCCGCTTGCCTGGGTGGATGCAGCTCCAACAACACTCAAGAAACTTGACACCATTCAGGACCAAGCAGACTGCTTGATTAGCACCATATCCTAAAATTCCACTCCCTCCAACAATGACACTTAGTAGTGGTAGTGTGTAATATCTACAAAATGTGCGACAGAAATTCACCAAGAGATTCTTAGGCAGTAACTTCCTAAGCAATGACCACTTCCACCTCCAAGGACAACAGTAGCAGATAAGTGGGAACACAACCACCGTAAGACCCTCTGCAAGTTCCTTACCCACCCTGCCTTAGAAGTGTATCGTTGTTCTTTCATTGTCACTGAGCCAAAATCCTGAAATCTGCTCCCTCATGGCATTGTGGGTTTATCTGCAAGACATGGGCTGCTGAGGTTCAAGGCAGCTCACCACCACATTCTCAAGGGAAAGGCAAATGGACACAAGTAATAAATGCCCACGTCTCAAAAGTGACAATTGAAGAAAACTGATAATGGGAACTGCAGATGCTGGAGAATCCAAGATAATAAAATGTGAGGCTGAATGAACACAGCAGGCCAAGCAGCATCTCAGGAGCACAAACGCTGACGTTTCAGGCCTAGACCCTTCATCAGAGAGGGGGATGGGGTGAGGGTTCTGGAAAAAAATAGGGAGAGAGGGGGAGGCGGACCGAAGATGGAGAGAAAAGAAGATAAGTGGAGAGGAGAGTATAGGTGGGGAGGTAGGGAGGGGATAATGTCAGTCCAGGGAAGACGGACAGGTCAAGGAGGTGGAATGTGGTTAGTATGTAGGAGATGAAGGTGCGGCTTAGGGTGGGAGGAAGGGATGGGTGAGAGGAAGAACAGGTTAGGGAGGCAGAGATAGGCTGGACTAGTTTTGGGATGCAGTGGGTGGAGGGGAAGAGTTGGGCTGGTTGTGTGGTGCAGTGGGGGGAGGGGACGAACTAAGCTGGTTTTGGGATGCGGTGGGGGAAGGGGAGATTTTGAAGCTGGTGAAGTCCACATTGATACCATTGGGCTGCAGGGTTCCCAAGCGGAATATGAGTTGCTGTTCCTGCAACCTTCGGGTGGCATCATTGTGGCACTGCAGGACGCCCATGATGGACATGTCATCTAAAGAATGGGAGGGGGAGTGGAAATGGTTTGCGACTGGGAGGTGCAGTTTTTTATTGCAAACCGAGCGGAGGAGTTCTGCAAAGCGGTCCCCAAGCCTCCGCTTGGTTTTCCCACTATAGATGAAGCCACACCGGGTACAATGGATACAGTATACCACATTGGCAGATGTGCAGGTGAACCTCTGCTTAGTATGGAAAGTCATCTTGGGGCCTGGGATAGGGGTCAGGGAGGAGGTGTGGGGGCAAGTGCAGCATTTCCTGCGGTTGCAGGGGAAGGTGACGGGTGTGGTGGGGTTGGAGGGCAGTGTGGAGCGAACAAGGGAGTCACGGAGAGAGTGGTCTCTCCGGAAAGCAGACAAGGGTGGGGATGGAAAAATGTCTTGGGTGGTGGGGTCGGATTGTAGATGGCGGAAGTGTCGGAGGATGATGCGTTGTATCCGGAGGTTGGTGGGGTGGTGTGTGAGAACGAGGGGGATCCTCTTTGGGCGGTTGTGACGGGGGCCGGGTGTGAGGGATGTGTTGCGGGAAATGCGGGCGACACGGTCAAGGGCGTTCTTGACCACTGTGGGGGGAAAGTTGCGATCCTTGAAGAACTTGGACATCTGGGATATGCGGGAGTGGAATGCCTCATCATGGGAGCAGATGCGGCGGAGGTGGAGGAATTGGGAATAGGGGATGAAATTTTTGCAGGAGGTTGGGCGGGAGGTGGTGTATTCTAGGTAGCTGTGGGAGTCGATGGGCTTGAAATGGACATCAGTTACAAGCTGGTTGCCTGAGATGGAGACTGAGGGGTCCAGGAGTGTGAGGGATGAGCTGGAGATGGCCCAGGTGAACTGAAGGTTGGGGTGGAAGGTGTTGGTGAAGTGGATGAACTGTTCGAGCTCCTCTGGGGAGCAAGAGGCGGCACCGATACAGTTATCAATGTAACGGAGGAAGAGGTGGGGTTTGGGGCCGGTGTAGGTGCGGAAAAGGGACTGTTCTACGTAACCTACAAAGAGGCAGGCAAAGCTGGGGCCCATGCGGGTGCCCATGGCCACCCCCTTTGTCTGTAGGAAGTGGGAGGAATTGAAAGAGAGTTGTTGAGGGTGAGGACGAGTTCGGCTAGGCGGATGAGGGTGTCGGTGGAGGGAGACTGGTCGGACCACCCAAGACATTTTTCCATCCCCACCCTTGTCTGCTTTCCGGAGAGACCACTCTCTCCGTGACTCCCTTGTTCGCTCCACACTGCCCTCCAACCCCACCACACCCGGCACCTTCCCCTGCAACCGCAGGAAATGTTACACTTGCCCCCACACCTCCTCCATCACCCCTAACCCAGGCCCCAAGATGACTTTCCATATTAAGCAGAGGTTCACCTGCACATCTGCCAATGTGGCATACTGTATCCATTGTACCCGGGTGGCTTCATCTACATTGGGGAAACCAAGCGGAGGCTTGGGGACCGCTTTGCAGAACTCCTCCGCTCGGTTCGCAATAAACAACTGCACCTCCCAGTCGCAAACCATTTCCACTCCCCCTCCCATTCTTTAGATAACATGTCCATCATGGGCCTCCTGCAGTGCCACAATGATGCCACCCGAAGGTTGCAGGAACAGCAACTCATATTCCGCTTGGGAATCCTGCAGCCCAATGGTATCAATGTGGACTCCACCAGCTTCAAAATCTCCCTTTCCCCCACCGCATCCCAAAACCAGCCCAGTTCGTCCCCTCCCCCCAATGCACCACACAACCAGCCCAGCTCTTCCCCTCCACCCACCGCATCCCAAAACCAGTCCAACCTGTCTCTGCCTCCCTAACCTGTTCTTCCTCTCACCCATCCCTTCCTCCCACCCTAAGCCGCACCTCCATCTCCTACCTCCTAACCTCATCCCACCTCCTTGACCTGTCCGTCTTCCCTGGACTGACCTATCCCCTCCCTACCTCCCCACCTATACTCTCCTCTCCACCTATCTTCTTTTCTCTCCATCTTCGGTCCGCCTCCCCCTCTCTCCCTATTTATTCCAGAACCTTCACCCCATCCCCCTCTCTGATGAAGGGTCTAGGCCTGAAACGTCAGCTTTTGTGCCCCTGAGATGCTGCTTGGCCTGCTGTGTTCATCCAGCCTCACATTTTAATAATTGAAGAAAAGTCATGGCTGATCTGTGGCCTAACTCCATATACCTATCATTGGTCCTTATCCCTTAATACCTTTGCAAAGTAAAAATTTATTGACCTCAGATTTAAGATTAATTACTGATCAGCACTGACTTTTGTGGAAGAGAATTCCAAACCTTCATCATCCTTTGTGTGTGGAATTGCTTCCTAACATCTCCTCTGAACGGTCTGGTCCTATTTCTCAGACTATGCTGCCCCTTCTAGAATCCCAGTCAGAGAAAATATCTTATCTTTATCAACCCTGTCTTCTTATATTTGGAAGTCTTAATGAGATGATCTCTTCAGCATCTAAATTCTAGAGAAAAGGTGCCTAATTATGTAATCTTCCTTCTCAACTTAACGCCAAAAGTCCAGGTGTGATTCTTGTAAACCTAGGTTATACATCCTCTAAGGCCAATATATCCTCCCTGAGGTTCAGTGCCCAGAATCAAGCACAGTACTCCAAGTGTCGTCTAAGCAGGGTCTTGTATAACTTTTACATCCTCGTACTCCACTCCTCTAAACATAAAGGCCTGCCCTCTCTTAGCTTTCGTGACCATTTTCTGCACTTATTTTTGAGATTTTAAAGATTATACACCTGAAACCTCCCAACTCTATTTGAGCATCAATTGTATTGAACATCTCACTATCTAGAAAGTGCTCTTATCTATCCATTTTTGGTCCAAAACACACAACCTTGCATACATTGAACTTCATCTGCCACAATTATGCCCAATCACTTAGTCTAGCAACATCCCTTCATAGTTTTGTGGTATTATTTACAGTCTACCTTGCCATCTAATAATGCATCATCAACAAATATGACATTGGACTTTGCATGCTATTATTCAAGTCATTAATAAATAATGTGAATAAATGAGGCCCTAATACAGATCCTGAGGGACACCACTGGTCACATTTTGTGAATTTGAGTGCCTATCCATTATCCTTACTTTTTATCACCGCCACTGAACCAATTTCCCAGCCACATCAGTGATTTACTCTCAATTCATTGGTTTCTACTTTAGTTAACAGCCTCTTATGTGGGACTTTATCAATTTTTTTTTCTGGAAATCCATGCAAACAACATTCATTTAAATTCCCCTGTCCACTACCTTAGTTACCTTTTCAATTGATTGATTTTACTGTCACCTGTACTGAAATACAGTGAAAAGCTTTGTTTACGAGCGGTACAGACAGAACACAGCAAGCAAAGGACGTACAGATCAAAAAGACTTAGAGGCATACAGGTTATATTGCAGGTTACATTATGAGAGGCTACAGTCCATTCAACAGTCTGATAACAGTCGAAAAGAAGCTGTTCCTGAACCTGCTTATGCATGTGTTCAGCCTTCTCTGTAATCTGCCTGATGGAAGAGGTTGTAGGAGGTCGTTATCAGGGTGTGATAGTCTTTGAATAGTCTTTGATGATGTTGACTGTCTTTCTGCAGTGGTGAGCTGTGTAAATGGAGTCCATGGATGATAAGTGCTCAGGCTATACCATCACGGTGGCGACAAGCTCAAGGCAGCAGATCCTTCTGCATGTGGCATCCTCTAGTTGTCAGGAAGGAGGTTATCATGCACTGAGAGGAGGAGGTATAGTCAGCCTCTTACAGAAGCTACTCTTAGAGTGTTCTGAGGCTGATCAGCTCCCTGCCAGTGACCCTAGTTCCTCCAGTAACTAAAGCCAAAGAGATGCAACTACCACTTATGAGGAAGGGTCACCAGACCCAAAATATTAACTCTTTTTTCCTTCACAGATGCTGCCAGACCTGGGCTTTTCCAGCAACTTTGTTTTTGGTCCTGATTTACAGCATCTGCAGTTCTTTCGGTTTTTACCATTTACGAGGAGGCCTGTTGACCTCAAACGACCAGAAACAACAATTAAGGTCATCTCAGGCAATGGGGCATTTTACTTTTAAGGGGAGTTGATGATGTTATTCAGTTACCCAGATAAACGTTGTGTGATCATAGATTCAAATCCTAACTTGGTATCTAAAGTTCAGTTGGCATTATTAAATTCTGATCTTAGTCATGGTGACCATCCAAATATTGTCAGTTGTTGTAAGAACTCAGCTGGTCCACTGATGCCTGCAAGTGAAGGAAATCTGCCATCTGTACCTGAACTGAATCTGATCTAGAACATAGAACATAGAACATAGAACAGTACAGCACAGAACAGGCCCTTCAGCCCACAATGTTGTGCCGACCATTGATCCTCATGGATGCACCCTCAAATTTGTGACCATATGCATGTCCAGCAGTCTCTTAAATGACCCCAATGACCTTGCTTCCACAACTGCTGCTGGCAACGCATTCCATGCTCTCACAACTCTCTGCGTAAAGAACCTGCCTCTGACATCCCCTCTATACTTTCCACCAACCAGCTTAAAACTATGACCCCTCGTGCTAGCCATTTCTGCCCTGGGAAATAGTCTCTGGCTATCGACTCTATCTATGCCTCTCATTATCTTGTATACCTCAATTAGGTCCCCTCTCCTCCTCCTTTTCTCCAATGAAAAGAGACCGAGCTCAGTCAACCTCTCTTCATAAGATAAGCCCTCCAGTCCAGGCAGCATCCTGGTAAACCTCCTCTGAACCCTCTCCAAAGCATCCACATCTTTCCTATAATAGGGCGCCCAGAACTGAATCTAGAGCTGCAAAAAATTGGTTGACTCTCAATGGCCTTCTGTAACACTGAAGCAAACCACTTGCTTATGTCAAATTGCTATGAAATCTAAAAGGAATGAAAATGGACAGGCCACTGGACTACTTAAATGACAATGACTCATCTATTGCAAACCCTCGCTGGCGGTCTCTGCCAAATTTGGGAGAGCTGTCCCACATGCTCGTTAAACAATAGTCTGACAGAGTCATACTATTAAAACCTATGTCTCAGGCACCGCCATTCCCAACCCTGGTTACCTCCAGCAGGACAGGGATGGTGATACAGTGGTATACAGTTGTGAGGGAGTTGCCCCTGACGTCCTCCTCAGACTCCAAACACAATGAAGTTTTGTAGCATTAGGTCAAAGGGAAATGACATGGCCTGCCGATTACCACATCGTTATCTGATGAAAGAGAACTCCTCCGTGCTGAACACCATTGAGAGGAAATTGACTTGGTAGCACCACTGCTGAGCGGGGAAGATTGCAGAAGGACATTATACGAAACTAGTTCTGCGTCTGGTTGTGAGGAAACCAAGAGGAATGAAATATCCTTCATTACTTCATCCTGCCTTATCTCTCGGCACAGATATATCTGCCCATGACAATACTAGTAGGAGTGATCACTGCATAATCCTTATTGAGACAAACTTACATTTTCATGCTGAGATACCTTCATCATACTGTTTGGCGCGACCACCTTGCTAAATAGAACAGATCTAAGTTTTTGAGAAGATTTGTAGCTTGGGTTGTAGACTTACTCATTGAGCCAGGGTGTTTGATTTCAGACATTTTGTCACCCAGCTGGGTAACAACATCAGCACGTCTCCAGTGAAGCACTGGTGTTTGGTCCCACTTGTTATTTATATGCCTCAGTTTTCTGGGGTGGTTGGCATTATTTCCAGTTCTGTTTTTCAGTGGTTTGTACATCAGGTCCAGTTCAATGTGTAGGTTGATGGAGTTCATGTTGGAATGCCAAGCCTCCAGGAATTACCTGGCATGCCTCTGTTTGGCTTGTGCTATTACGGGATGTGTTGTCCTGGTCAAATTTGTGTCCTTCTTTGTTCGAGTGTATTGGGGACAGTTAGAATTGGTCATATCTCCTAGTGGCTAGCTGGTGTTCATTGTCCTTATTGTCAGTTTTCTTCCAGTATGGCCTATGTAATGTTTTTCAAAGTCGTTGCATGTTATTTTGTATATTACATTAAGTTTTATTCGTTGTGGGTATGGGATCCTTTACGCTCGTCAATAGCTGTCGTAGGTTGGTATTGGTTTGTAGGCTGCCCTGATACCTAGGGGCCTGAATAGTTTTGTGGTCATTTCTCTGTGATATGTCTCTGATGTACAGTAGGGTGGCTAGCAGGTCTGGCTGTACTGTGTCCTCTTGTTGTGGTCTGTTGCAGAGGTAACAGTCGATTGTACTATTTGGATATCCGTTCCTTTTAAAAAATCAGTATAAGTGCTTCTGTTCTGCTTTGCACAATTCCAGGTTGCTGCAGCGTGTTATGGCTCATTTGAGTAACATCCTGATGCAGCAGCCCAAAAAGCACAATCCGCTATTACCTCTGTGACAGGTCACAACAAGAAGACACAACACAGCCGAACACACTAGTCATCCTATCATACATTACAGACATTTCAGAAATGACCACAACACTGCTCCGACCCCTAGGTACGAGGGCAACCCACAAACCAACAGCCACCCTGCCACAGCTACTGATAAATGTAAAGGATCCCATACCCACCACCAATAAAACTAACATAATATACAAAATACCACGCAATGACTTTGAAAAACATTACATAGGCCAAACTGGAAGAAAACTGACAAGGATACACAAACACCAGCTAGCCACAAAGAGACATGACCAGTTCTAACCGGTCCCAATACACTCGGACAAAGAAGGACACAATGTCAACTGGGACAACACATCTTTGAGACAGCACAAGCCAAACAGAGACATGCCAGGGAATTCCTGGAGGCCTGGCATTCCAACCTGAACTCCATCAACAAACGCCATTGAACTGGACCCCATATATGAACCACTGAAAAACAGAACTGGAAATAATGCCAACCACCCCAGAAAACTGAGCTTTATAAATAACAAATGGGACAGAACACCAACTCTTTACCAGAGGCGCACTGATGATGTTACCTAGCAGAGTGACAAAACGTCTGCAATCAAACACTGGCACAGTGAGCAAAGCTACAAGAACAGTTCCAATATAGGCCCAGCAGCTCAAAACTGAGGTACTGTGGACCAGCAATTAAGGAAATAGATCAGCAAAAAGACATTCCAGGTGCTGGTCCAGGCATGTGTAAATATGAGGTGACAACCTGTTGAAGCTACAACACAGCATACAATAGATAGGACTAAATAATCCTACAACCAATAAATCAGATATACCTCTGCAGTCCTGCCACAATTAGTCATGAATGGTGGACAATTAAATGACTCAATGAAAGAGGACGCTCCACAAATATTTCCATTGGCAATGACGGGGAGACCTCAGCACATGAAGGAAAAAGCATGGCTGAAATATTTGCAACCATCGTCAACCAGAAGTGCTGAATGGATGCTACACTTAGCCTATTCCCAAGGTCCCCAGCATCACAATATCTCATCTTTGATACCAAGGAATAGATGAAAACAGTGGATATTGCTATGATCCCTGGCAAAATTCCAGCAATAGTCCTGAACGCCTGTACTCCAAACAGACCCACACCTCTCACCAAGCCATTCCACTGCAGCTATGAATCTGATGTCCAGCTGACAATGTAGAAAATTGTCCAATTTCTGTACACAAATACAACCTGGTCAATTACTATTCCATCAGTTTACTCTTGATCATCAGAAAAGTGACAGAAGGTGTCATAAACAGCACAATCGAGCAATAATTGCACAGCAGTAACTGATGCTCAGTTTGGGTTCTACCAGAGCTAAGCAGCTCCTAATTACAACCTTTCCCTAAACTTGAACAAGAGTGGTCAGAAAAATTCCACTGATTGAAGTCATATGGTGGTGGTCAGAGGCTGAAAATTTTAAGCTAAGTCATTCACCTCATGACTGCCAAGAACCTGCCCACCACGTACAAGGTGAAAGCCAGGAGTATGATTAAATATTCCTCACTTGCTTGGATGAATGCAGCATGTATTACACTCAAGAGTCTTGAAACCATCAAGGATAAAGCAGCCCACCCAATTGCCATCCCAAACATCAGATTAAACATTTATTCCCTTCACCTCCAACACACAGTGACAGCAGTGTGTTCACCCAGGCTCCTTCGACAGCTGCTTTCAAACCTGCAGTCTTGACTAGTTAGAAGGACAAGTGCAGCAGACACAATGTGAACACCAAGTTTCCATCCAAGCCACTTAATATCCATACCTGGAAATATAACATCTTTCCCTTACTTATTCTGGGTTAAAATCCTGGAACATTTCCCAACAGCATCATGGCTGCACCCAAAATTCATGCATTTCAGGGGATCTAGAGACTCCTTACCACAACTTTGTCAAAGTCAGTTAGGGATTGACAATAATGCTGTCCTAGTCAACAGCGCCCACATTGGGGATGAATAAATTAAATAAACTCAATATCTCGGCCTGTACCATCTGCAAGATTTGAGGTTGCACCATGTGGTGGGTATAATTCATTCAGTATTCTTCAGAAGGTGACCATTCACCTCACTGAGTCAATATTATCTATGCATGGAGTAATTTAGTCAGTCCCATTCTCTCAGCCTATCGTGGAATTTTGTCTCATTGTAGACTTTTCGTAGTCTTGTTGTTGTCAATGAACAGACATCTAGGCAGACCAGAGTGGCACATCTGTTCAAATGCTCAATTCCAGTCTGTGTTAGCATGTGGTTTTTTGTAAACAACCTGACAGATGTGTTAGGATGCACATATGGAGCAGGTGGGACATGAGTAAAGGCCCAAGAGTCCTTGCTGGTGCATGGTTAAATAGCCTTGTTCACTTTATTCACATGTGCTTGATGGTGCTATAGTCTGTGTTATAGTGAGGTAATCACTTATAGAAGTTATTGCAAGCTGAAAATTAGAGACAACAAGGTGTGCAGCTGGATGAACACAGCAGGCCAAGCAGCATCATCAGAGCAGGAAAGCTGACATTTCAGGCCTAGACCCTTCTTAAGAAATGGGTTAGAATTGTTGAGCTTTGGATGCCACCCTGAGGAATTCCTGCAAAGATGTCCAACCATTGAGACGACTGATCTGCAACAACTCCAGCTACCTTTCTTTGGTCTAGGTATGCCTTTACCAATGGAGAACTTTCCTCTGATATCCCTTTGACTCCAGTTTTGTGATAGCTCCTTAATGCCATCATTGGTCAAATTCTACCTTGATGCCAAGGGTAACCACTCTCACCTCATCTGTACATTTTTAGACCAATATATTCAGGCAGCAGCTAATTGGCTCTAATGGAAACTAAACTGACCATCTAAGAGCAGTTTATTGCTCAGACAGTGCTGCTTGATAACATTGTCTATGATACCTTCTATCACATTGCTGATGATTGACAGTAGACAGTTGGGAGGGTGTGGTTAAAGGGGACGAGGAAGGTATTTCAAGGGGAATTGGCAGGTTTAATTTGTCCTGCTTTTTAGGAACAGGAATACTGGGCATTTTTTTTTCATTTTTCTTGGTAAATGCTAGTTTTCTAGGTCTGCTGGAACACTTGGCAGAGGGCACAGATAGTTCTGGAGCTCAAGGTATTTTCTTGACATCACATTTAGTGAATTGGATGAGGTGAAGACTGGCATTTTTGATATTGGTGATCTCAGGAAGAGCATGAGATGGATCACCCAATTAGTACTTCTAGCTGAAGGTGGATAGAAATGCATCAGCTTTGTCATTTGCACTGACGTGTCATTGATTGGGATATTTACAGAGCCTTGTCCCTTTCCTGTTAGTTCTTTCATTGTCCACCACTGTCCATGATTGGTTGTGGCAGGACTGCAGAGTTTCGACCTGATTGCTTGATTATGTTTTATTTTAATTGTTATCACATGCTGCTTACATGGCTTAGCATGCAAGTAGCCTTGTGTTTTAACTTCACCAGTCTGATACCTCATTGTTAGGACTCAAAACTGGGTGGGATAGTGAGTTGTGAGAAGGATGCAAGAAGGCTTCAAGGTGATTTAGGCAAGCTGTGTGAGTGGGGAAACACATGACAAAAGCAGTGCAACGTGGATAAATGTGAGGTTGTACACTTTAGTGTGAAAAACACAAAAGAAGGCTATTATTTAAATGGTGATATATTGGGAAATGTTGATGACAAAGAATGGGTGGCCTTGTACACTAATCAGTGAAAGGATACAGACAGGTGCAGCAAGCAATTGGGAAGGTAAATGGCGTATCAGCCTTCATTACATGAGGATTTAAGTTCAGAAGTAGGGATGTCTTACAGCAGTTATACAGGGCCTTGTTGGGATTACACCTGGAGTATTGCGTGCAGTTTTGGTCTCCCTACCAAAGAAAGGAAATACTTGCCATAGAGAGAATGCAGTAGAGGTTCACCAGGCCGATACTGGGCATGGCAGGGCTGACCTATGAGAAGAAATTGGTTCAAGTGGACCTTTACTTTACTAAGGTTTAGAAAGGTGAGGGTAGTTCTGATTGATAGGTGTAAAATTCCAACAGGGTCGGACTCCCTCATCACTTCCTGGTGAGGGAGTCTTGAACCAGGGTACACAGTGTCATGATATTGGTAGACCATTAAGAACGAGAAGAGGAGCAATTTCTTCACTAAGGGGATAGTGAACTGCAAATACTTTACCATAAAAGCCTGTGGAGGCCAAGTCACTGAATACATTTAAGAAAGAGAGAGATATGCTTTTTAGAGTTATAAAGGCATCAGGGAGAATGGGGAGAAAGCAGGAATATGGTATTGAGATGGAAGATCATTTATGGTCCTATTGAATAACAAAACATGCTTGAAGGGCTGAATGACCTACTTCTGATTTCTATGTTTGTTTCTTTCTGCTTCTGGCATGCCCTCCGTACTCTTTGAACACTGGTTCCCTGGCTTGATGATAATACTGTTATCGATAGATGTCACAGGACTGTGCTGCTATCTCTTTTGGGATATGACATACCCAGCGGTCATGGTTTCTGGGACATTGGAAAGTAAGATTCCACCAGTGTGCCTGTGTCACGCGACTGCTTGACTAGTCTGTAGACAGCTCAGTAATCACAGGTGAGAGGTATGGCATTTCTAGATGGAAGGATGCTGCCATCAATCATATTTTCTTTATCAGACATTGTTACTATGATAATAAAGGAGGTCTGTGGATGTAGGCTCTCACTCCATGAAGTCCATGATCTTTTGCATTATTCCCACCCAAGTCAGTATGATTGGGTGGAATTCAATGTAGTCTCCAACATTAACCCTCTCAAATCCAATACTTTACACAACAGGAGGAATGTAATTGCTCTGAAGAGACAAGATTTACTAGAAGGTTGCTACTGCTGAATAATTGTCGGTACGAGGAGAGTTTAGAGATGTTGGCACTGTGTTCCTTGGAACAGAGATGGCTGATATGATTGAAATAGATGAAATTGTGAGGGTAGAGATACAGTCAGCATTGGCAAGTTGGGCCAAAAGGCCCCCTTCTGTGCTGCATCATTTCTATGGTTCTAACTGACGAGGCTAGAAAAGGACAGCAGATTGCCTTATTTAAAGGAAATGAGTAATCCAGAAGGACTTTAATGACAAGAAACAACAGTTTCATTGTTACTATTAGAGTCTATTTAATTCCAGATTTATTCATTAGAGACTTGGGATATGACATACCCAGTGGTCGTGGTTTCTGGGACATTGGAAAGTAAGATTCCACCAGTGTGCCTGTGTCACGCGACTGCTTGACTAGTCTGTAGACAGCTCAGTAATCACAGGTGAGAGGTATGGCATTTCTAGATGGAAGGATGCTGCCATCAATCATCTTTTCTTTATCAGACATTGTTACTATGATGATCTCCAGCATTAGAGATAACAAGGTGTGGAGCTGGATGAACACAGCAGGCCAAGCAGCATCGGAGGAGCAGGAAAGCTGACATTTCAGGCCTAGACCCTTCTTCAGAAATACTACAGTATTAGATTGGGCCTCTGAATTACTAGCCCACTGATATTATAGTACCATTTTGCCTGCGTAAGGGTACACAGTGTGAGCAGAAACTTTGCCTGAGGGATGAAGAAACAAAGGCTGATTGAATGTATCTATGAATTTGATTCAAGGTGGAAATCTTTTTCAAGCTCAGTTTTAATGTAGAAGTCAGATTCAGTAGAGATAGGGAGAAACTGTTCCAACTCAAAAGGATCAAGACAAAGATGGCACAGATTTAAAGTGATTGCAAAACATGTGAAAGGATGTGAAACAGTGCTCTTTTCCCCCCTCTGTCATCTGAGCAGCCCTGCACCACACCTCCTCCATCCCCTGCTCCACAACTCTTAACCAACCCACCAAACATTATAAAGATAGGGTCCCCCTTGTCCTTGTTTTCCACTCACCAGCCTCCGCATCCAATGTATCATCCTCAAACACTTCCACCAACTCCAATTAAACCCACCACCCGGAACATCATGTACTCCCCACCGCTTTCCGCCTTCTGCAAGGACCATTCCCTTCACCTGCTTAGTTCACGCCACACTCCCCACCAACCACTCCAACCTGCCCGGTACCTTCCCTTGTAACCATAAAATGTGCAACACCTACCCACACACTACCTCTCTCACCTCCATTCAGGGCCCTGAACAGTCCTTCCAAGTGAGGCAGAGCTTCACTTGCATCTCCTCCAACCTAATCTATTGCATCCAATGAGACCAAAAGTAGACTAGGTGACCGTTTTGCGAAGCATCTCCATCTGGCCCGTAATAGCCAACCTAACCTCTTGGTCACCGCCCATTTCAAGGCCCACTCACGCTCCCCCACCCCTCACACACACTGTCCCTCCAATATGTGCATCCTCCTCCTCCTCCAGTGTTGCAGCGACTTGGAATGCAAATTTGAAGAACAACATCTTATCTTTCACCTGGGCACCAAACTGCGCGAAGGATTCGACAGTGAATTCTCCGATTTCAAATAACCTTCCCACTCATCCCTAGCTCCCTTTCAAGCTGCACCTCCTCCCTTCCATTCCACCTTCTGACCCTGTCTTCCAGCCATCAACTCTTCCATCTCTTCGATTGACCAACCAGGTTGGTCCAGTGTCCAGTTATCACCACCATGCTACTACCACACCTCCTCCCCTCTCTTTATTTGCAGCTCCCCCTAACCCCACATCCAGTCCTGAAGGAGAATAATAGCCGAAACATTAACTTTTCCTTTCCTTCCGATGCTGCCTGGCTTGCTGTGGCCTTACAGACTCCTGTTTTTCTACCTTGTATGAATATATGAATAGGAAAGGTATGCAGGGATATGGGCTAGGAGCGTGCAGGTGGGGCTAGTTTAGTTTTGGATTATGTTCGGCGTGGACTGGTTGGACCAAAGGGTCTGTTTCTGTGCTGTATGACTCCATGACTCTATCACTAACTTAATCTCATCCCATTTGCCAGCATTTAGCAAACAGCATAATAAATAAAAAGGACTACATCTCCAAAGCACAAGCACTACTCACCAACGAGAACACATACCGACCAGTACAAACTGACCCGACACCACAATTAGGCAACAAAATCTTATACACACTACAAAGACTTAAACAAACAGGACAGATCAACAAAACAGACTTCTTAAGAATGAAACCCGAAGAAACCAAC
The DNA here is from genome assembly GCF_030684315.1 of Stegostoma tigrinum. Taxonomy (NCBI): domain Eukaryota; kingdom Metazoa; phylum Chordata; class Chondrichthyes; order Orectolobiformes; family Stegostomatidae; genus Stegostoma; species Stegostoma tigrinum. Next base: position 2,743,515 of record NC_081376.1, on the reverse strand, counting down.
ACATCCTGATTCTATGGCCTTTCTAAAGTGCACAAACCAGGAGTCCCCCTCAGATACATAGTCTCCTTACCTGGCACTCCATTGCACAGATTAGCCAGAGAACTACAAAGAAGGCTCAAGCGCCCAGTCATCAAATCACTCCACTCCATCCACTCAGCCCAAGAGTTCCTCAAGTCCATCAAAGACATAAAGATAGAAGAGGAAGAGACCCTGATATCTTTGATGTCACCGTCCTATTCACATCAATTGACTTACCACTAGCAAGGAAACAATGACAACACTGCTTGGAAAGAACTCGACCCCAGTGAAACCATCTCCAAGGACTGAGCAGCAGCTGCAATCACTGTAGCACATCTGTGAGGCTGAGAGTTATGTAGATAGCATGCTCAACAAGCGTGATCATATCACAGCTTATGATGCCAGAAGCAAAAAAGCAGTGACCAGGCAGCTCAGGAGAAACAGCCAAGAAATGAAGGAGACCCCTGAGGTGTCATTCCCAAATCAGCAGTCCAATTTGGAAATTGGTCAGGGTGATAGTTCTTCGAGAGTATAGTCAGAGCCACGTTTGTGGCATTATGAATGGCTCGGAGATATAGAATTGGAGGAGGAGTGAAAGTAATAGCGGATTCATGAGTTAGCAGAACAGACAGGAACTTCTGCAACTCTAGAATGATGTGTTACCTCCCCAGTGCCAGGGTCAGAAATGTCAGACAGCAGCTACAAGACATTTTTCTGGGGGAAGGTTTTATAGTCCATGTTGATACCAATGACTTAGGTAGGAGGGAAGATATAGCCTTGCCATCAGAATTTGAGGATCACATCATTGAAGTTGGCAAGACAGGTCGAGGCAGCAGCTAATAAAGCACGCAATAAATAGAAAGCAGGACATAACACTAGCACTTCGTCGGAGGCTCACTGATGATGTTACCTAGAATGGTGACGAAACGTCTGAAAACTAACCTTCCAGCTCAGCGAGCAAACTCACATCCAAAGCACACAATGCCCAGGAGACTATTAATTGGGACATGGAGCACAAGGGCAAGAAGATTATATTGAACTTGCATAAAACATTTGTTAGACCTCTTCTGGAGTATTGTGTGCAGTTGTGGGTACCACACTAAAGAAATGATATAAAAGCTTTGAAGAGCGAAGAAGACCTTTATAAAAATGGTCCTGGGAATAAGAAACTTCAATTATGAGAACAGTTTGGAGTCCTTAGGACTGATGTAGTTGGAGAAAAGAATTTTAAGAGGGGTCTGATAGAATTTTAAAAAAATCATTAGCAGGCTAGACAGAGATTGGGAGAAACTGTTCTTGATCCTTTATGAGTTGGAACAAGACAGCACAGATTTAAAGTGATTGTGATTCGTCCTGCCTGTAAATGTTTGAAGGGAGTTGGACATAAAATTTCAATCCTCATTCTCCACTGCCTCAGTCAGTATTTAATTCCGCCCTGAAACAGTGAGGTCTCTAAAGTTACAGTTCCCAAAAGTACCACAGAGAGGCAGCACCATTCTGGCTCTAACATGAGCCACTGGTTTTTGTTTACATAAGCCGTGTTATTTCAGGTTTCTTGAAATCTCCTACATTGAGAATCCAACTGCAGAACTCCAACATTATTGTAACAAATGTCCACTACCATTTTAATCCAGACCCCTTGAAATGAAGGTGACTTTTTCATTACCCCTTTAATTTGCAACTTCTGTATACATCCACTAGCTTTAAGTGGATTCTGACCTGGCACTCTTAAATCTATCTGTCGTTCTCAATTTTTTCTAATTGGAAACAATTTTGATCTAGCTATCTTAGGTCCAACCCATGTTGAACTTCCCCACATTGAATTCCTTCTATGTCAATTTCACTCAATCTATCAATGCCTCTTTGGTTTCTATTCATATTCTTCATTCACTAGGCTGCGTAGATTGGTATCTAAAGTGCCTTAATTCAGTGGATCTTTTCATCCAAGTCATTTAGAAGTATAGTGAAAAACTTGGCCTTCGTACAGATCCTTGGAGTGAACATCACTCCAGCTAAGATCCTGCTAACTGGAATACTTGTTCATTATCCCCAAATTCTGTCTCCCATGTGCTAACGAACTCCCATTCCAAACCAATGGGCCGCCTCTAATTCTGCGTTTTTTAAACAGTCTTGCAGATCCAGAGCAGATTTCACTCAAGGCAAACCTGGATTGGTTTGTGTTTACATGCATAAACATCCGCAATCTGTTTCAAAAATAAGTCATTAACAGGAAGGCCAGCTTAGATAATACACAAAAAATGAAAACACACTGTTCAATTCCCTATGATTTTGCCAAATCTAAGCCAGTGAACCAAAGACACAGGCTCGGGATAAGAGGCAGGCCATTTAGGATTAAGAAGAGGAGAAATTTCTTCACCTCAGTGGGATGTGGTGGCTCAGCCATTATGCATGCTAGAGACAATGATTTATGGACTTCCAGATATTAAAGATATCAAGGGACGTGGGGGTAATGTGGGAAAGTGGCATTGAGGTAAAAGATCAGCCAAGTTCTTGCTAAAAGAAGAATCGGCCTGCTATGAATGGCCAAATCCTACACTTATGTTCTTAATTCTGTTAGCATATTCAAATTAAGAAATAAGGCTTGTTTATTTTATTATGTAGTACAGTTCTTTGGTTAAATTACCTCCAATCTGTAGATATTTGAATTATTTAGTTGGTCAGGGCATTTTTTGGTTTCTCCTTTTCCTGTTCCTTTCTCTGAGGCAAATAAGCTGATCTTGCAGCAAGTCGGCATGGACACAATAGGCTGAGTGACCTTCTTCTTTGGTGTAACCGTTCGATGATTCAAAATCCAGGTACTAGAGTGATTAAACCTTAAACGATGCAGAAAATCAGGTTATTCTTCAGGTTCACTAACAAATCCAAGAAGTCATGGTAACATCTTAAAATACTCCAGAATATCTCCAGACAATTGGAATTGCAGTTATTCTTCAACAATAAAAGCCACTGAATTGGGTTAAAATACTCCAGAATATCTCCAGACAATTGGAATTGCAGTTATTCTTCAACAATAAAAGCCACTGAATTGGGTTTTCCAGATAATAGTTGTTCTGGGTCTCTCTTGCAGTTTAAAGCCTTGTTCTCTGGTGATCGGCAAGTGAATTCACTCAATGGACTTAATTTTAGAAATTGGGCATCGCAACAACCATGTGCGGGTGGAGGGACATGATGATAGCTTCACATGCTTCCATTGCATGGAGAGTGTGCTCAGTACCTCTTAGTATGGGTACTTGGTTTCTGCAGTATCGAGTTTGCAGTGGCACTTCAGCTGCAAATTTCAGCCCTGGATTATATTAGACATTGCACAATATGGGTACATTTCCAACTGAAAGATGCTGACATTACTTTCTGGAAATGATCACTGCAATTAAATCCAAGAGAACATGTGGCACAGGCCTAAAATTTGTCATAAAGTGTACTTAACTTCCTACTGTGGTTGCTTGTTTTATACTTTGGATTAACCGTTGAAGTTACTGCTTACCCCGTGTGACTAGACTCTGGAATGCGCTTTCTGTTTGGGTGGTGGAAACTGATTTAATCCTAACATCCAAAACAGAGTTGCATAAATACATGTATGATAAGAAATGCAGACAGGAGGAGAAAGAGCCAGGAAGTGCACATTACTGTTCTTCAAAAGAGCCAGTATATCCTTGGGAGAGCAAATGGCTTCCATACAGTACCAATCAGTGATTCAAATGTGTATTTCTTTTTTAATACCAACATTCTGTCCTTTAACACCTGGGGATCACCAACACCTCTATACTGAGTTGAAACCTGCCTAACACTATTATTGATAAATATTAGAAGTGGACTCACAGACCCTAATACTTATTATATAATTAACCATAGAGGGAAAGGAGGAAGAACCCTTAATTTCTGTGGAACTATTTATTTAGATCATGGCTGACCTGTAGCCTACAGCTATTGAGCAATATTTGATCCACAATCTGTTCTTGTACAGATCTAATGTCATGCACCACTAAGGCATGTCACATTTATAATTTTCAAACTATGAACGTTATTCAATATCCAGGATTGGAGGGTTTGCAATATAAAAATAAACTGGATAGGCTGGGACCTTTTTCACTGGAGTGTAGGATGTTGAGGAATTGTCTTACTGATGTTTATAAAATCATGAGGGGCATAGATAAGGTTAATAGCAAAGGGTCTTTTCCCTAAGGTTTGGGAGTTCAAAACAAGGAGGCATATTTTTAAGGTGAGAGGAGAAAGATTTTAAAAAGTCATGAGGAGCACTTTTTTCTTTTAACAGAGAGTAGTTTGTGTGTAGAGTGAACTGCCAGAGAAAATGGTAGATGCAGGTACAGTTACAACGTTTGAATGACATTTGGATAAATTCATGAATTGGAAAGGTTTGGAGAGGTATAAGCCAAGCACAGGCAGGTGGGACTAGTTTAGTTTGGAAACATGGTTGGCATGGTCTAGTTGAACTGAAGGGTCTGTTTCCATGCTGTATGACTCTATGACTCTATGGAACTTTGGATCAACTTTAAATGGATGGTAGTTCAGCCAAGCTGCCTGCCAGAGATCTGTGCATTCCTGGAACTATCCGAAAAGTAGTTTGTCTGTTTGACCAGGGTAAAAGAAGCATGTGCTGTTAGAAAGTGCTCATTATACATATCCTGAAAACAGCATACTCTTGAAATGAATGGGTCATTTTGAAAAAAAGAAGAAAGAAAGAGTTTCAACACAGAAATCTGGTATCTTAATCATTAGGACTATAATCCAGAAACGATAACGAAGACAGAAAGGAATAAACTGCTCCCCTTAATTGGGGCAGGGGCTGGCAATTATCAAGGGGCACAGAATTAAGATAAAGGGCAGGAAGTTTAGAGGGGATCCAAAGAAGAATTTTTTTGACCCAGAGGGTGGGGATTATCCGGAACTTACTGCATGAAAGCATGGTAGAAGCAGGAACCCTCAGGCATTTAAGAAGCCTTCTGATGATCACTTGAAGTGCCACTGCACACAAGGCTACAGGCCACGTGCTGTAAAGTGAGGATAGAGTCGATAAGTGTTTGATGACTGGTGGTGATGCAATGGGCTGAAGGGCCTCCTTCATTGAGCTGTAAAACTCAATGGCTCTCTGATTCTATGGTGTGGCTCAATCCAAAAAAACCCATCATTTTTAGTAAAGAAACTACAGTTGTGAGAAGTCAAGTAGTGCTAGAGCCATGTTTATCCTTTTGAATTTTCAGGTAAGGAATGTTTCTACCAAAAGAAGGGACTTTAAAATGCTGGTAAAATATGCATCTGAGAAAGATCTGAAACCGGTAACATCTGCAAACGTGTTCCATTTCATGTCCACCAAAATAACTAACAGATACTCCTTTGTCCTTAGGATCACAAGAAAGTGACTTTATAACCCACAGAATGTTCATCATTTCACGAAACGCCTGTATACCACTTCAGTAATATAAAAACATAAGAACTAGGAGCAGGGACAGGCAATTCAGCCTCTTGAGCCTTTTCCACCATTTGATAAGATCAATGTTGACCTCACCTTGGCCTTAACTCCGCATTCCAGTCTGCTTTCTATAACCCTTCAACTAATTAGAATCTATCTCCTCCTTCACATTTACTCAATGCCCCAGCATCCACCACACTCTGGGATAGCGAATTCCACAGATTCACAACCTTCAGAGAAGTAATTTCTCTTCATCTCTGTTTTAAATCTGCCACCCCTATTTTAAAACTATGACCTCTTGTTATAGATTGCACCACAATCCTCTCGACATAAACTTTGCTAATTCCCTCTAGAATCTTATGTACCTCAATTAGATAGAATCTTATGTACCTCAATTACAACAGAATATAGATAGACTGGAGAGTTGGGCAGATAAATGGCAGATGGAGTTCAATCTGGGCAAATGCGAGGTGATGCATTTTGGAAGATCTAATTCAAGGGCGAACTATACAGTAAATGGAGAAGTCCTAGGAAAAATTGATGAACAGAGAGATCTGGGTGTTCAGGTCCATTGTTCCCTGAAGGTGGCAACGCAGGTCAATAGAGTGGTCAAGAAGGCATATGGCATGCTTTCCTTCATCAGATGGGGTATTGAGTACAAGAGTTGGCAGGTCATGTTACAGTTGTATAAAACTTTGGTTCAGCCACATTTAGAGTACTGTGTGCAGCTCTGGTCGCCACTTTACCAAAAGGATGTGGACGCTTTGGAGAGGGTGCAGAGGAGGTTCTCCAGGATGTTGCCTGGTTTGGACAGTGCTAGCTATGAAGAGAGGTTGAGTAGATTAGGATTATTTTCATTAGAAAGACGGAGATTGAGAGGGGACCTGATTGAGGTCTACAAAATCATGACAGGTATAGGCTGGGTGGATAGCAAGAAGCTTTTTCCCAGAGTGGGGGCCTCAATTACTAGGGGTCATGAGTTCAAAGTGAGAGGAGGAAAGTTTAAGGGAGATATGCGTGGGAAGTTCTTTACGCGGAGGGTGGTGGGTGCCTGGAACGCGTTGCCAGCGGAGGTGGTAGACGCAGACACGTTAGCTTCTTTTAAGATATATCTGGACAGGTACGTGGATGAGCGGGGAGAAAATGGACACAGACCCTTAGAAAATAGATGACAGGTTAGACAGAGGATCTCGATTGGCGCAGGCTTGGAGGGCCGAATGGCCTGTTCCTGTGCTGTAATTTTCTTTGTTCTTTGTTCTTTGATACTCTCTCATTCTTCTAAAGTGCAGAGAGTATAGGCCTAAACTGCTCAACCTCTCTTTATAGGTCAAACTCATCTTTGGAAACAATTTAGTGAACCTCCTCTGAACTGCCTCCAGTGTAACTACATCCCTCCTCAAGGTGAAAAATCCATGCACAATACTCCAGGTGTGGTCTCCTGAATGCCTTGTACATTTGCAGCAACACTTCCTTACTTTTAAACTCTATTCTTTCAGCAATAAATGACAAAGTTCCAGTTGCCTTCCTTGTCATGTGATGTACCTCCTTTCTAGTTTTCCATGATTCATTCATGAGGGCATCCAAATCCCTCTGCACTTAAGGACTCTGAGGTTTCTTACTATTTAAAGTGAAAAGTTGCCTTGCTAAAATTAATAATATCATTCTCATCCATGTTAAGCTTTATCTGCCAAATTTTGTCCCATTCACCTAAACTGTCCATATCCATTTGGAAATTTCTTATTTCTTCATTGCAAATTAATTTCCCACCTATTGTAGTGTCATCTGCAAATTTGGCTGTAGCATTTTCTTTCCTCGCCTCCAAGCCTTTAATTTAGATTGTCAATTGTTGTGGCCCAAGGACAGAACCTGTGGTACTCCACTAGTTACATCTAGTCAACCAGTAAAAGATCCATTTATCCCAACTCTCAACTTTGTTGTTTAGCCAATCTTCTATGCAAGCTAATAATTTATTCTTAAGTCCAAGTGATTATACTTTGTATATTAATCTTTAGTGCAGCACTTATCAAATGCCCACTGTAAATCCAGATATACTATGTCTACAGGATCCCCATTGTCTGTATTGTTTGTTATATTTTTAAAGAACTCTAGCAAATTTGTCAAACGTGACGTAGAACACAGGACATACAATAGTACAGCACAGGATCCGGCACTTCAGCCCAGCCTATTGTACTAAACATGGTGCCAAATTAAACTAATCCCTTCTACCTGCCCCGGTCCACATCCCTCCATTCCTTGCATATTCATGTGCTTATCTAAAAGTCCCTTAAATGCCTCCACCACCACCATCCTGACAGCACATTTCAGATTCCTACTACAGTGTAAAAAAAAACTTGACCCATGCATATCCTTTGAACTTTCTCCCTCTCACCTTAAATGCATGACCCTAGTATTAGACAATTCAACTCTTGAGGAAGAAAGGATTCTCACCCTCAGCCCTATCTATGTCTCTTATAATTTTATAAACTTTTCTCAAACCTCCCCCAGCCTCTGTGGCTCCAGAGAAAACAGCCCAATTTTTTCTCATCTCTCCTTATTGCTCATACCCTCTAATCCAGGCAGCATCCTGGTAAAGAGATAACAAGGTGTAGAGCTGGATGAAAACAGCAGGCCTAGCAGCATCATAGGAGTAGGAAAGCTGACGTTTCGGGCCTAGACCCTTCATTAGAAATGGGGGAGAGGAAGGGGGTTCTAAAATAAATAGGGGCAGAGGGGGAGGCAGATAGAAGATGGATAGAGGAGAAGATAGGTGGGGAGGAGACAGACAAGTCAAAGAGGCAGGGATGGAAAGGTGATGTGGTTGTATTACCTGGTTTGCTTCAGGGCATCCTGGTAAACATAGAACGTGGAACATAGAAAAGTACAGCACAGTACAGGACCTTCGGCCCATGATGTTGTGCCGTGGAACAATCCTCATCCAAAAATAAAATAACCTAACCTACATTCCCCTCAATTCACTGCTGTCCATGTGTATGTTCAGCAGTCGCTTAAATGTCACTAATGACTTCACTTCCACAACTACCACTGGTAAACTATTCCATGCGCTCACAACTCTCTGGGTGAAGAACCTCCTTCTGACGACTCCTCTATACCTTCCTCCTAACACCTTAAAACTATGACCCCTCGTGGCAGTCAATAAGTCTCTGGCTATCGACTCTATCCATGCCTCTCATTACCTTGTACACCTCGGTCAGGTTACCTCTCTTCCTCCTTCTCTCCAGAGAGAAAAGTCTGAGCTCAGTCAATCTCTCCTCGTAAGACAAGCCCTCCAGTCCAGGCAGCATCCTGGTAAACCTCCTTTGCACCCTCTCCAAACCCTCCACATCTTTCCTATAATAGGGCGACCAGAACTGAACACAATATTCCAAGTGTGGTCTCACCAGGGTTTTGTAGAGCTGCAGCATAACCTCTCAGCTCTTAAACTCGATCCCCCTGTTAATGAACGCCAAAACACCATATGCTTTCTTAACAACTTTATCCACTTGGGTGGCAACTTTGAGGGAGCTATGCACTTGAACACCAAGATCCCGCTGTTCCTCCACACTGCCGAGAGTCCTGCCTTTAATTCTATATTCAGCATTTAAGTTTGACCTCCCAAAACGCATCACTTCGCATTTATCCAGGTTGAACTCCATCTGCCATTTCTCAGCCCAGCTCTGCATTCTGTCAATGTCTCACTGAAGCCTGCAATAGCCCTCGATACTATCAACAACACCTCCAACATTTGTGTCATCAGCAAACATACTAACCCACCCCTCAACCTCCTCATCCAAGTCATTTACAAAAACTACGAAGAGCAGAGGCCCAAGGTCCCTGTGGGACACCACTCAGCACTGACCTCCAGGCAGAATACTTACCATCTACAACCACTCTCTGCCTCCTGTCAGCCAACCAATTCTGAATCCAGTAAACTTCTTTTGTACCCTCTCCAAAGCCTCTACATCCTTCCTGTGATGTGGTGACCAGAAGTTACCTTTCGTAAAACCATGCTGACTCTGATAGACGGTTGTTGTTGGTTCTACCATACTTGAAAATCATGTGGATTGAATTCTTGATTTTCCAAATGCCCTGTTGTTACTTCCTTAATAACAGATTCTAAGTTTCCCAACAGCATGTTAAGCTAACTGGTTTGTGGTTTTGTAATTTGTTGTTCTCCTTTTTGAATAAGAGTGCTATATTAGCATTTCTCCAAACCACTTAAAACCTTTCCTGCATCCAGGGAATTTTGGAATATTATAACCGATGGTTTCACTATCTCTGCTGCCACTCCTTTTCTGCCAATAGAATATAGGTCATCAGGTCCTGGGGACTTGCCTGACTTCAATCCCAAACGTTCGCTCAGTAATATTTTCTCTGAGGGCAATTATTTTAGGTTCCACCTTTTCTATAACCTCTGAATTTCTTGCTACCATTGGATCAGTACCATGACTGTGTCCCATTGCAGGACTACAGTTTGGGAACTTTTAGATTAGTACCACCTTCTTTCTCTAGCTATTTCTACCCAGACTGATTCTGCATCTTGATCTCCAGTGCTGATATAGTTTCTTACGATTGTACTGATCGTTTTCTTTACGAACAAAGCTACACCACCTCATTTCCCTTCCTGCTTATCCTTCTGAAACACTTAGCACCCTTGAAAATTAAATTCCTAAACCTGGTATTGCTGCAACTATGTATCAGTATTTGCTACATATCCACTTGTTTCATTTCTGCTGTTAGCTCATTAATTTTATATTGAATGTTTTGTGCATTCAGATACAAAACCTTTAACTTTGTTCTTTTGTCAGAATTCCCTACTGTTGTACGATTCCTTGGTGCAATATGATGTTGACTCATTTTATCCCTTCCTTTTTTTCTGGTAACTATCAGATTTATCACTAATCTGCTTTCTCCTTTAACTTGGATTTTTTTCATTTTCAATGCAACTGAACCCTCCCCCTGACAAATGACTTTTGACTGTACTTCAGGTGTGAAGAAAACTTTCTGTCAGCCCTGCAACATAACTCTTCCTAAACAAGGCAACTAAATACTAACATTTTTCTCTCAAAACTTCACTGATTATGACAATGAACAAGAATTTCAGCAGTTCTTACTCACCCTGTCCATGACATTAGCAAAAATCAGCAGAGCTCTGCATTGTAAGTTTCAAATAAGCCAGCAGCCTTTTAAGATAGATTTTCAGGTTAACACAAATCTGTATGTGGAATAGCATTTTCAGATTTCACTTGAATGAATGAGCTCTAATTTTAAAACTCCATCCCCTTCCTCTGGGTCTCCTCACTATAAGAAATATTTTCACTGAACCTATTAAATCCATGTATCATCTTGCCTCACTGTGTTCATCACAACCTTCTAAATAATGGAATAAAAACCACCGGGGGATTTTAACTAAAAAAAATTGGGTTGTGTGGAGTGAGGGGTTAAAATTCATATTCTCAATCCAAACCTGATCAGTTCCAGTTTTAACTAGGCGCACAGCCAAACCCCTCCAAGGAGCCAGGTTCATATTCTAAAACATGTTAAGAAGGCTGTGAGACTCATTGCCATTCAAGTTCTCAATTTTATTTGCCTCAGAGCATCCAGATAGTGACTTGATCGATCAAGGAGGTGGTGAGGGCTTTACATCTCTGATTCATGTTCCTGCCACAAGCCACGAACTTCCCCCTCCACCCCACAACATCCATCATTAAAGCCTCTAATATTTCACTGCATCAATATGGTGTCATTGGCTCATCAAATTACCTACTCTTCTGATGGCCAGTCGTCAGACTTGGCTTTCAGGTAGACATCTGATGGGTGTTGTCACATGCACATTTGAGTTAAAATTTCACCGAGTTCATGGGAATCTGCTGAGGCCTTTGGACTGTTCAACTCCTAATGGATCAACTAAGTGAGTATGCAGTTCCAATCTTCTGCACATTCTCCTCATAATAAACTTTACACCTTCATATCAATGCATTCTACTTATCCTATAGCCAAAATATCTTTTCTTAGTTTCATATAACCTAACTAAATTTAGTGCTTCAAGTGGAATCTGACCTAGATTCTGTACAACTGAAGCATCATTTCCCCACTTTTGCAGTTTGAACTGATTTAAAATCATCTAATAATGTTCGTATTTACTTTAAGTAATTGTACAGGATAAGCAGAAGGCTCACCATGTAAATACTGCATTCAAATCTTCATGTTACTTTTACAGACCTTCCATAACATTACCGCAAATAAAGGCATAAAGACTAGAACTATTCTCAAGCTTTAACTGTTCCCTGGAGTCAGACAATATCTACGAATCATTCAACATTTCATTTTGTGGTTTAGTGATACTATCTGGATCCTACAAGTGAATTACTGCATTATTACTCATTTCCAACACACCATAGATTTTTACAGAAATTTGTTTATGCCAGGATGCTTCTTGAATAACCATTTTTCCAGATTTTCACAGTCACAATTCCTGGTAAATTCAGGCTAATATTTGCATCAAATAATTTTTTTTGTGTATGGGACAGACAAAATACAATGTAAATATCCTTGACGCTAGAAACGGGTTTGAGAGACATCAAGAAAGTTGTCTCAGATAATCAAGCAGGCATCATAGGACCCCCATAAGTGTACTAACCATTGGTTTTTCATCTTAGATACTGGTGAGGACAATTATTTTTCAGGGAAGTGTAACTACACAGCAGTGGAGGAAGCAAAGTGGAAGATGAATAATGACGTGGGATTCCACAGTCAGGCAAATCAGACAGGCATTTCTGAGGCAGTGACATAACTTCATGATGGTGTGTTGGCTTTCTGGATCAAGATCAAGGATGGCATCACTGAAGGACCTCCTTCTGGATTCTGGTGATCGGCCAAAAGTCATAGTCCTCATTGGTAGGAAGAGGGATGAGGTCCAGTATGCATATTTAATGGAGTTAAAAAGGAAATTAAAAATCAGGATCCCAGAACACAAATCTGAGGTTTACTACCAGTGCCATTTGCAAATGAGCTAAGGAACACGAAGACTGGTCAACTGAATATGTGGATGGAGAACTAGTGTAGGAGGGAGGGTGTCAGATATTGAGGCATTGGGACGAGGTACGGGACAGGAAGGACCTGTACCAGGTGGATGGGTTATATCTTAATGGGAATCAGAACTAACGTCTTCACAAGCAGGTTTACTAATTCTTTGAAGAGAGCTTAAAGTACGTAAACAAAAATATAAATTGTTGGAACAACTTAGCAAGTCCAGCAGCATCTGTGGGAAGAAAGCAGAGTTAACATTTCAAGTCCAATGACTCTTTATCAGAACTGTTAGTAGCTAGGAAAAGGTGGTATGTATCCTGTAGGTGAAGTGGAGCTGTTGGAGGATTGGGAAGGAAGGAAAAAGATGAGCAGATAGGTGGAGATGGAGCCTAGACAGAGATATGAAGAGAGCAGAGCTGAACTCAACAGGGGAGATGAGAGAGCCTGCTCTGGACAACAAGGTCACATTTGACTGAGTGTGGCATCAAAGACTCCTCGCAAGGCTACATTCAATGGGAATCTGAGGAAACTCTCTGCTGGTTGAGATCCTATCAAGCACAATGGAAGGTGGTGGTGATTGTTTTCCAGTCAAACTCAAGGACATCTCTGCAGGAATTCCTCAGGGTAGTGTCTAGGGTCAACAATCCTCAGCTGCTTTATTAATGAGCTTCCCTCCATCATGACATCAGAAGTGGGGATTTTCACTAATGGTTGTGATAAAATCCCACAAGTTCTAAAAGCAGTCCAACACAGCAGTTAAATACCAGAGAGAACTCCCTTGTCTATCCCACTAAATGTCTGACTTAACTGTGCTTTCAATTCCTGATTGTGAAAATATGATAGCTTCTTTCTTGATTCAACAGTTAACTGAGGTTAGACTTTCTCAGCTTCACATAATACTTGCAGGGTTTTAACCAAACACCTCTGGTCTGAAACTTTCAAATTAAACTTCTTACGCAGAGTTAACCTCTTTGTTAACAGTACTAAACGACCTCCCTTTCTCCTTTTACACATCCAGCTTCAGCCAAGACTTATCTAAATTGGTCAACTAACACGTAAAATCTTTTTTTCTTCCCTAAATTATGGGAGTTTTCCCAAAAGAAAAAAATAGACCTGACCTTCTAAATTGTAAACCTAATGCATAACGTTTTGTTTGGACACTGAAAGAAATCTTCCAATATAAACAAATGCTCATTACTCACTAAATCTCTTTAATGCCGTGCTTTTCAAAATACAAAATCACCAGGGCTGCAGAATACCTACATGTTAGTCACTTAAATCCTTCAGAAACATTTAAAAAAACTCATATTTCATTAAATTAAAAAAGGTCAAAATGTTCATAAACTCCAAACCTTCCATCACAAGAGAATTGACTTGTTTTCAGTTAGAAGGATAAGGAGTTGACTTTCCTTTGCTTGGGGAAAACATTCATCTTGGAAAGCTTTTAGAAGCAGTTGAAAGAAGTCTTGGTTGAAGTTGGATGTAAAAAACACAGGTCTCATGAACAAGCTCTTTGCTCCAGAAAAGGTGGAAAAAAGTTAACTCAGTGTAAATGTTTAGCCTGAAAGTCCCAGACAGTAAATGCATGGTTCAGACTCTGAAGTGACGAAGATCTAGGTTTAGTTGTCTGAATATTCAATGAATAGATTATCAGACTCTCAAGACTGGTAATTGAAAGTCAAACCTACAGATGTGATAGAGGTGGGAATTCTCTCCAGCATCTGACTTTTATAAAGGGATCCCATCGTGAAAGATTACAACTGTATTTTACTGTGTTTCAAAATTTTTCAAATTGTTTTGTGTGGAATCTGAAAATAGTTTGGTGTATTCTATTTTATCTTCATTTCTTTTGTGTAACAAGATTTCTTTGGCTAAATGCATCACTATGTGCTGTATTTCAGTGAAATATGCCTCATTAGATAAAAACACAGCAAAACATGACCTACCTAGCCAGATGTCACCCTGGGATCAGGCGTGTCCATCAATGAGGATTACACAACTCCTTTTAAAATGTATTGCGTGCTTTTTTATACTATTTTTAATATGGCTTGCAGGTTTCTTTCATATTCAGTTTTACAGCTTGTTGTTTTCTGCATTTCTCCCAGTCAGCTGGATTTCCACTTTTCTTGGCATCTATGTAAGCCACTTTGTTTAGCTTTATAGTGTGTCTTACTTCATATGTTTACCATGGTTGCTTGACTGCGTAAGTGGAACATTTGCTCTATAGTGGTATGAATTGGTCTTGTACCAACTACCTTTTTGAATACCTCCCATTGTTTTTCAGTGCATATACTGGTTAACAGCTTAGCTTAGTGTAACACATTCAGCACACAACTCATTCCTTCAAATATTAAATTTTTGTGAACTTAAACTCTTGATTTGTTTGTGGTACTTTTTTCGCAAATTTAGTCTTGGATTTTTGCAATGACTGTAACACTGTTCATGGATGGGGCCAGAGGACAGCACCGTGCTTTTCACAAGAAGTGTGAATTGGGCTGGTTGTTCCATTCAAGAGAATTTCCCAGAAGCAGCTGATATGTCTAGTTTTTGGTGTGACAGGTGTCAGGAATATGTGGTGTACAGATTAGACTTGGCAATGAGGATCTGTCAAGACAAACTATCACAAGTGTCAAAACAACACTGGAGTGTTTCCTGCAGATTTGAAGGAACAAATGTTTTGCAGAGATCTGAGAGATACAGGGAGGAGAAAAAAAAGGAAACTACACACCTGTCAGCCTATCAGTCATTGACAAGCCGCCAGAATCCGTAATAAAGGATCTATATCAAGATGCTGAAAATAATGACAGGATTGGGCAGAGTTAACATGGATTTATGAATTGGAACTATTGTTTAACAAACATGCTGGGATTTTTGTTCTATTCATTTGTGGAATGTGAGTGTCACTGGCTGGCCAGCATTTCTTGCCCATCCCTAGTTGCCCTTGAAAAGGTGGTAGTGAGCTGTATTCTTGAACCTTTGCAGTCCACCTGCTGTAGGTTGACCCAAAATGCCATTAGGGAGGGAATTCCAGGATTTTGATCCAGCCATGGTGAAGGAATGGCAATATATTTCCAAGTCAGGATGGTGTGGAGAACTTGGAGGTGGTGGTGTTGAGAGTGCAACTATTAGAAAGGATAAGGGGGAACTTTGGAGGTGATATACTTAGATTTTCAGAGGTTAGTAATCAACAACATATGGGTTTGGAGGGTATGATGACATGGTTTGAGAACTTGTTATACAAACAAGGAATAAGAGCAGATCACATGGCCCTTCTAGCATGCTTCACCATTCAATAAGATCTTGGATGATCTGATTTTAACTTCAACTCTACATTCCTGCATTCCACTGATAATTTTTCATCCTCTTGGAAATCAAAAATCTATCTACCTTTGCCTTAAAAATATCTACAGGTTGCTAACAGACTGAAAACTGAAAGTAGGTAAAAAAGTCAAATGCAGGTTGGCAGGCTGTGATTAGAGTGTTACTGCAGGGATTGGTGCTTGTCCCCCGGCTATTCATACTCTGTATCAATGATTTGGATACTGGGATTCATATTTCCAAGTTTGCAGATGACATAAAACTAGGTAGAACTGTAAGCAACATGTGTTGACACATTGGTTTCTGCTTGTGGAAACCACTGCTGTATGTTGGCCTTGGAGAAAAAAAAAAGTTACAGGGAATGTTGAGAGTTTTGAGGATGATGAGATGATGCTTCAAGAGGATTTGGATAAGTTAAGTGAAAGGGTAAACATTTGGCATATGGAATACAACGTGGGAGAAATGTGAGGTTATCCACTTTGGTAAGAAAAACAAAAATGCAGAATATTTCTTTAATGGTAAAAGTCTGGGGAGTGTTAAACTTCAGAGATTTGAGTGTCTTATTTGTGAGTCACATGCGGGGAAAGCCAGCCATTAGAAATGCAAATGGTATGTTGACCTTTTGTAATAATTGAAGTAAGGGAGTAAAAATATCTTACTACAATTATATAAAATTTGGTGAGATTGTATGTGGAGAATTGTATCCAATTTTGTTCTCCATACCTACAGACATAAATATATACTTACCATGAAGGAGTACAAACAAAGGTTGACCAAATAAATTCCTGGGTTGGAGGAACTGTCCTAGAAAGAAAGATTAAATAGATTGGCCCTATATTCTCAGGAGTGTGGCAGAATAAGAGGTGATCAAATTCAAACATACAAATTCTAGGAGAAATTGACAAAAGTGGATGCATGTAAGATGCTTCTCTAGCTGGTAAAGGAGTTTAGAATGAGGGAACATATACTCAGAATAAAGTGCAGGCCACTTAGGAATGAGATGAGAAATTTCTTTATTCAGATGGTGGTGAATCTTTGGAATCTTTGACCCAGAATGCTGTGAAGGTTCATTAATTGAATATGTTCAAGACAGAAATTGACAGATTTCTACGGTCTTTTTTCTACAGTGGGTGAGTTTAAAACTAGAGGGCGTATTTTTAAGGCGAGAGCAGAAAGACTTGAAAGGGACCCAAACGGCAACAGTTTCCACACACACTGTGGTTCATTTATGGAATGAACTGCCAAAGGAAGTGGTAGATGCAGGTACAGTTACAATGTTTAAAAGAGTAGGAACAGTTTAGAGGGATTTGAGCCAAATGCAGGCAAGTGGAAGTAGTCTAGTTTGGGAAACTTGGTCGGCATGGACGAGTTGGACCGGAGAGTCCATTTCTGTGCTGTATGACTCTATGACTATTTAAAATGTCATGGGATATGGTGTTGGTGCAGGAAAATGATATTGTAAAAATAAATCAGCCATGATCTCATCAAATGGTGCCATAAGCTTGAAGCACTGAATGGCTTACTCCTGCTCGTCATACGTTCTTACGTCAGAGGAACAGTCCAAAGTGAAAACAGGAACTGTCAAAACGTCAAGGTTTTAAAACTTCTCCCTTTAAATCGTTGAATAAAATTTCTGAAGCATGAAACAAAGGCTTGCACTTTCACTGACTGTAGTTATAGGCCCGAGTGGTACTATCGTTAGATTAGTGCTGCAGGATGAATGCACAATCTTCCACATTGGAGTACCTGCCATTTTATGTTGATAGCTCCATACCTTAATAGCCCCAAGAAGTTTAGACTGGTTGGAATGGAGACATGAATTCCAATGCATTTTTTTAAAAAATATAAGATTATGCACCTGTATAAAATTACCAAGGATTATGTAATTGAAGGAAGTTAAATTTCTTTCAGTGAATTCAAAGTTTATTAAATAAACATAGTGAAGTTTGCAGTTGACACTTAGAAATTTATTTTGTCTGATCTCAGCATGGTCCTGAGGTGTCCCCAAGATGGATACTGGGTGAGTTGGTATGATAGATCTGAAGGTAGGTGGTTGTGGATGGGGGTCATTCCACTCAAAACAAAAACTTTCCTGAAGAACAGGTAACTTTGTTTAACTCTCTGTGGATGCTGTCAGAGCTATTTTAGTTTGGATTTCATATCACTTTTTGTGTCAAACCTTGGCTTTCAACTTTTGTTCTTTTCTTTAGAATATTAACTTTATTGTTATTTCTAGCTGAACCATACACAGTACCATCATACACTTATCGGTTCAAAGTCCTTGTATTTTTCCTTCCAAATGATAATCAGACTGATTCAGGTACAGTACATCCAAGAAACAGAACTTCTTTCAACCCAAAATAGGAACTTTTTTCCCCACCTCATTCTACAGCCACATACTCACTTCTCCAATCTCTGCTTCCCTGCCAATTAACAGACAGCTTGTGCAATGATCAGGTGATCGCACACTCGAGGGCCTGCTTTTTAATGAAGAACCTGGCATTCCTTTACCGACCTGCCTGCTATGCTTTTCTATCTTGTAAAAAAGAATTATTACAATGCAGAAGGAGGTCATCCAGAACATTGTGTCTATGCCAGCTCTCTGAATGAACGTCTCATTCAGCATCACCCTCCTGTCTGTCCCACTTGACCTGCACATTGTTATTTGGGAAGTCTGATTCCCCTTTGAATGCCTCAACTGACTCGCTCGATCAGAGTTTTTGGCAATACATCCCAAACCTTCAGTATGTGAAAAAGATTTTCCTGATATTATTTTTGCTTCTTTTAATGATCACAGTAAATCTTTCATCTTGATACTTTTACGAGTGGCACATTTTCTCCCAATTTACTTTGTCCCAATATAAAGACCCCCATTGTTTCCTCTCAGCCTTCTTTACTTCAAGAAAAATAATCCCAACTTCTCCAATCCATTGCTGGATATGAGACAAAAAGTTTTTTTTCTTCATTTATTCTTGGGACGAGGGGTGTCACTGGCTATGGTGGAATTCAAACCCGGGTACCAACATTATATAGGTCTCTGGATTAACAGTCCACCGATTATATCATTAGGCCATCACTTCCTCTAAAGGTTTTAAGACTTGATTGAGTACAATAAGCTCTAGCCACCCTGATAACGTCATGTAGACTTAGTGTGAGAGTAAAGTAGGAGATTGTGCAGAATAGAGGTCTTCTTTACAGTCATAGGCCAATGGTCAATTTAGACCAAGTGAGAGACTGAGCCTATTCTTATAACCTGTAAATAGTTGCATTAAAGCCAGAAAGTAGGAAAGCCCTCTAAAACATCAGCAAAGCATGGGAAAGCTATGATCACTGTAAAAAATTGTTTTAAAGATGAAGTGCTTTATTACACCAGGATGTAATAGTATTATAGAAATAGTATTGCCAGTAAATTTTAATTTTAGAGAGGAGTTAAATAGAATACAAAATTGGGCATCTTGGAGAAAATATTTCTTGAGATAAACTGGATACTAAGCATAGAAGCTGAGCAAGAAAATGCACTTTGGTACACAATTGGGAGTAAACTAGAGAATGATTTTGCTCAATGGAAAGACGTGACTGGGAGGCTAAAAGTTAAAATAGTTACTTCCCTGGATTAGACTGCCAATTTACACTACAATCTGATTAGGAAGCATGACCCTTTTTTGAAAAGTACAGGCAAAGTATGAGGTCCAGGGGGCTTGCTGAGAGAATAATGACAACAAACTTTACATTCCAACCTTAGAACAACCTTCAATACATGTACAACTTATATTCCAACACCCAAGACTAACATATTAAAAGGACAATGATTCAAATTGTAAATGTGAAGGGATCAGATCCCACTGATTCTTCAGCAAATCCCTCCCCAGATGTTAGTGACATAGTTGGTTATCAAATCCCACTGCTGAATACGGTGTGAAGCTGCATGAACACAGCAGGCCAAGCAGCATCAGAGGAGCAGGAAAGCTTGATGTTTCGGGTTGGGACCCTTCTTCAGAAGGATGCTGCTTGGCCTGTTGTGTTCATTCAGCTTCACACTGTATTATCTCAGATTCTCCAGCATTGGCAGTTCCTACTACTCGTTCCCCCACTGCTGAATACCTTGTTTCAGAACTCCCTTAAAACAGCCATTCCTCAATGACTGCTTCCATTCTGTTCAGTCACCCTCTGTTTCTGGGTCTACACTCTGCTGAACTTCAGAAGCTGCAATCCAGCACTTACTCACAGGTACACCTCCAGCTTTTCATCATCAGTCAGCTTCACCCAGGTAAAAATACCTCAGGTTTTTTCCATGAGCATTAATGTTGCTCTGTCGTATCAAGCCAACACTGTTTGTGGAATTTCAACCCCATACTGCCTGCAGAATTCTCTGCCACAGGAAATGGTTAAGGCCAAAACACTGAAGGAAGACAAAGTTCTTAGTAGGAAGACAATCAAAAGGATATGGGGAGAAAGCAAACACGGAGCACTGAATTAGAGGATCAGCTATAATCATATTAGCCCAAAAGACCATAAGACATAGGAGTGGAAGTAAGGCCATTTAGCCCATCAAGTCCACTCTGCCATTTAAATCATGGCTGATGGACATTTCAACGCCACTTCCCTGCACTCTCCCTGTAGCCCTTGATTCCTTATGAGGTCAAGAATTTGTAGATCTCTGCCTTGAAGGCATCTAACGTCCCGGCCTCCACTGCACTTCATGGCAATGAATTCCACAAGCCCACCACTCTCTGGCTGAAGAAATGTTGGCTCATTTACGTTTTAAATTGACCCCCTCTAATTTTAAGGCTGTGCCCACGGGTCCTAGTCTCCCCGCCTAATGGAAACAACTTCCCAGCGTCCACCCCTTCTAAGCCATACATTATCTTGCAAGTTTCTATTAGATCTCTCCTCAACCTTCTAAACTTAATGAGTACAATCCCAGGATCCTTAGCCGTTCATCGTACGTTAAACCTACCATTCCAGGGATCATCCATGTGAATCTCTGCTGGACACGCTCCAGGGCTAGTATGTCCTTCCTGAGGTGTGGGGCCCAAAATTGGACACAGTATTCTAAATGGGGCCTAACTAGAGCTTTATAAAGTTTCAGAAGCACATCGCTGCTGTTATATTCCAACCCTCTTGAGATAAACAACAACATTACATTTGCTTTCTTAATCACGGACTCTACCTGCAAGTTAACTTTTACAGAATCCTGGACCAACACTCCCAGATCCCTTTGTACTTCTGCTTTATGAATTTTCTCACCATTTAGAAAATAGTCCATGCCTGTATTCTTTTTTCCAAAGTGCAAAACCTCACATTTGCTCACATTGAATTTCATCAGCCATTTCCTGGACAACTCTCCTAAACTGTCTAAATCTTTCTGCAGCTTCCCCACCTCCTCACTACCTGCCTGTCCACCTATCTTCGTATCATCGGCAAACTTCACCAGAATTCCCCCAGTCCCTTCATCCAGATCATTAATATATAAGGTGAACAGCTGTGGCCCCAACACTGAACCCTGCGGGACACCACTCATCACTGGTTGCCATTCCGAAAAAGAGCCTTTTATCCCAACTCTCTACCTCCTGTCAGACAGCCAATCCTCAATCCAAGCCAGTAGCTCACCTCGAACACCATGGGCCCTCACCTTGCTCAGCAGCCTCCCGTGAGGCACCGTATCAAAGGCTTTTTGGAAGTTTAGATAGATAACATCTACTGGGTTTCCCTGGTCTAACATACTTGTTACCTCTTCAAAGAATTCTAACAGGTTTGTCAGGCACAACCTCCCCTTACTAAATCCATGCTGACTTGTTCTAATCTGACCCTGCACTTCCAGGAATTTAGAAATCTCATCCTTGACAATGGTTTCTAGAATTTTACCAACTACTGAGGTTAGGCTAATCGGCCTATAATTTTCCACCTTTTGCCTTGATCCTTTCTTAAACAAGGGAGTTACAACAGCAATTTTCCAATCATCTGGGACTTTCCCTGACTTCAGTGACTTTTGAAAGATCACAACCAAAGCCTCTGCTATTTCCTCAGCCACCTCCCTCAGAACTCTAGGATGTAGCCCATCGGGGCCAGGAGATTTATCAATTTTTAGACCTTTTAGCTTTTCTAGCACTTTCTCTTTTGTAATGCCCACCATACTCTACTCTGCCCCCTGACTCTCCCTAATTGTTGGCATACTACTCATGTCTTCCACTATGAAGACTGACGCAAAGTACTTATTAAGTTCTTCAGCTAATTCCTTATCTCCCATCACTAGCTTTGAATGGCAAAGCAGGGACGAAATGGCCTACGTCTACAATGTTCTGTAGTGCTGAACTCTTAGTGGTATACCGTTTCTTCTGAGCCCCCAAGAGCTTTTCTGGACCCCCCACTCCAAAAATTAACTGCCTACTAACTTCTGAAACTTCCTAAGTTCTAACAGCATATAAATATCTAGCTGTTGTTGGGACTTCTCATTGTCCCTACACAATATCCTTTTTTATTCACTCGTGTAATGTGTGAGTCAATGACCAGCCAGCATTTATTGCCCGTCCCTAATTGCTCGAGAAAGTGATCATAAGCTCCCTCTTGAACCCCTCTAGTCCACCTGCTTTTGGCTGACCCACAACGCTTTTAGGAAAGGAATTCTAGGATTTTGACCCAGCAACAGTGAAGGAATGGCAATATATTTCAACGTGAGGCTGGTGAGTGACTTGGAGGGGAACTTGAAGTTGGTGTTGTGCATCTGCTGTCCTTATCCTTCTAGATGGAAGTAGCATTGGATTTGCACAGATCAATCCGAAGAAAGGAGAACATCAAACCTTGCACATGATCTTTTGAGATAATGGGAACTGCAGATGCTGGAGATTCCAAGATGATAAAATGTGAGGCTGGATGAACACAGCAGGCCAAGCAGCATCTCAGGAGCACAAAAGCTGACGTTTCGGGCCTAGACCCTTCGGGTCTAGGCCCGAAACGTCAGCTTTTGTGCTCCTGAGATGCTGCTTGGCCTGCTGTGTTCATCCAGCCTCACATTTTATCACATGATCTTTTGAATCCAGTTATGAAGACCTGATAAGACAATGAGGGAGGTAGGACAGGCAACCTTTGCTAATTGTATGCAGCACAGAAACCTCCCAGGTGTAAACAGTTTTTATTCTAAAACATTAGGGCATGCACAGAAATTGAGCCAAAGCAGGGCACAGAAAACAGGAGACCAAGGAACTGCCACAAAAAAAGGCAAATGAGGTTGAAAGTCTCCAAAGACAAACCAAAAAGGTCACCTAGGGGGAATTGGTGGTGCAGACTAAACATTTTGTCAAGCTGTCATTTAGGTTAATAGGCATTTCTCAAATTTTCAGTTGAACACTGGAATAAATGTAACAACATTATTTGATAGTGAGTTTTACTTGAAAAAACACTATTTACAGTTGACAGAAGTTTAACTACATGGCCCAAGGCTCTAGCATTTCACACTAAATGTGTGCAGCAATAAGTCCCAACACAGGGGTCAGCAAATACTAGATAACTTACATGTACTTCATTATCAGCAATTCTTACTCATGCATAGAAGGCATGTTTTGATGTCAAATTATTTCAAAAGCAGGAAACGGTTAAACAACAAAAAGTCAAGGAAGAGCCAGTCAATGAATTGTCAGCCAAGGCACAGCTACTTAAGGAGCAACCAAAAGATTTTTCAGGGCTCCATGAGCTCATGGCAGAACCTAAACAAAAAGCAGTATCTCCTGAGGTTTATTACACTGGAATGAGAAATTTGTTTCATACCATCGATGTGACAGACTGCTGCAAATATAACGGTTTGGCAGCAATGTTTTCTACTGCTATCAATGATGAAAAGAAAACAGATTTCTGACATTGAGCAGATGTTACAACATGAAGACAGATAGCCAAATGAAACCAGCTTTCTACCTCTACATTTGCTACACAGTAAAAATAAACCCTTTGAAGACTCTCATTAGTTTCTCCAGGGATTCATAAAAAGCTTTCAAATAACTAATCTCAGACTTCACAAATAACTCCAGACATTGGTTTTGCACCTTAAATAAAAGACTTAACAATTTATTAAATATTCAATAATTTTAGCATGAAAAATAAAAAGCTACGTAACGTCATTTACGTCTATGCTTTAAACCCAAAACACTTATTTCACACAAAAGACACACAGATAAACGAAGGCAGTTAAGGGACAAATAAAACAAAATAAAACTGACCAAATTACTAAAAGGGTTTTCACAATGCTTTGTTTCACAGGCAAAGATGTGGGCTGCTTGGCTTATTTTCTGTAAATGATCAGGATCACCCTTTCACCTCACTCAAGTGCAGTTATAGTAATACATGTGACTCTGCTTTCTTCACTCTGGGCTTCCAGAATCAGGTGTAGAAGATTAGACAGAAGCTTTCAAATCTTAATTTCTTTATTCATTCATGGGATGACGGCATCACGGACCAGGCAGCATTTGTTGGCCCATCTCTAATTACGCAGAGGGCAGTGAGAGTCAACCACATTGCTTTGGATCTGGAGTCACATGTGGACCAGACCAGGTAAGGATGACAGATTCCTTCCCCAAAGGACATTAGTGAACCAGATGGGTTTTTCAGACAGTTGACAACAGGTTCATGGTCATCATTTGGATTCTTAATTCCAGACATTTACTGAATTCAGATTTCACCATCTGCCACAGCAGGATTCAAACTCAGGTCCCAGACCTTTATCTGGGTCTCTGGATTAACAGCCCAATGACAATACCGGTAGGCTCTTGCCCTCCCACGGCTTAACATTGTGTCACCAGCAGACAAACTCACTTCCCCAGAACACTGTCCCAAAAAAGAAAACATTAAATCTTGTCCTGACCCCGAGAGGCTTAAAATCTTTTCCTGAGACCTCAATTACCAATCACATCTACCATCGGCTTGAACTCAGGGTCTCTTCCAGACTTGTCAGGTCTAATTCCCGGGGACTGACCACATTAATAGTCAACTTCCAGTACTTGTTTAAACACAGTGCACTTCCTAGTGTTGCTGTGTCTGTAGGAACCCGGGTTTCATTTTGGTATAATGGGCTTGAGATCGGTATGACAGGTCGGCACAACATCGAGGGCCGAAGGGCCTGTACTGTGCTGTTATGTTCTATGTTAAATCCCTGAAGAATCCGTCCATTTAGTAGTTGCATTCACCCAAACATATATATCTGTCTTCATAAATAAAATTCCTCATCCTTGGAACTATTCTGGTAGAGCACTTCTGCGCTACCTCCAATGAACATGAAATCCGTCCGAGGCTTAATCCACTACTGAAATGACAACTACCCTCCTGCCGCCAGTCACTGCTAACGGCACTGCGCAAGTGCCTAGCACGGACACTGGTGCCTGCCGGCAGAACGCAGGCGCGTGGCTCCGGGTTCCGGTCCCTGCCGGTTGGAGTGAAAGTCGCGTCGGAGCCGCACGTGACCGGGAGCGGTCCGCTGGTGAAGGGAGGGGAGTCGGGGTCGCGATGTGGCAGGGTTGCCTAGTAACGGCAGTTCGAGCTGGCGGAAGGCCTCGGGATGTGAGGGAGAAGCGGCGGTGGGAGGAGGGTGAGTGTCTGTCTGCATCTTTTTCGTTCTGGGGAGACGAGGGCAGAGGAAACAGAGAGAGACATCCCGGGGCGGGAGGAAACAGAGGTAAATCCCGGCAGAGACCGGAAGAGAGATCGCGCTGGATGGGAGGGAAGAAAGATCCCCGGGAGAGTGGGAGAGCGATCTGATTGGGGGGGGGGGTGGAGTAGAGAGGGAGAGAGATCCCCGGGGCGGGGGACAGAGATCGGGGGGGAGGTGGATGAGGAGAGGGAGAGATAGTGGGGTGGGGGGGGAGGATGGAGAGAGATCCGGGAGGGGTGTTGAGGGCAGAGAGAGAGATCCGGGGAGGGGGCGAAGTAGGGGGAAAGAGACATCCCCGGGGGAGAGAGGGAGAGATATCCGGGAGCGGAGAGATAGAGAGGGAGAGATCGGGGGGCGGGGGAGGTAGCGAAAGAGAGAAACCCCGTGGGGGTGAGGGATCCCGAGGGGAAGGAGAGTGAGAGATAGAAGGGGAAGATAAAGATGAGGGTGGAAGAGAGAGAGATCGATCGCGGGCCAAGAGAGAGAGATCGGGGCGGGAAGAGAGAGAGAGACAGAGATCGTGGGGGGAAGAGAGAGAGAGATCGTGGGGGGGGGGGGAAGAGAGAGAGAGATCGGGGGGAGAGAGATAGAGATCGGGGGGGAAAGAGAGAGAGATCGGGGGGAAAGAGAGAGAGATCGGGGGGGAGAGAGAGAGATCGGGGGGAAAGAGAGAGAGATCGGGGGGGAGAGAGAGATCGGGGGGGAAAGAGAGAGAGATCGGGGGGAAAGAGAGAGAGATCGGGGGGAAGAGAGAGAGATCGGGGGGGAAGAGAGAGAGAGAGAGATCGGGGGGGGGGAAGAGAGAGAGAGAGATCGGGGGGAGGAGAGAGAGAGATCGGGGGGGGAAGAGAGAGAGAGAGATCGGGGGGAGAAGAGAGAGAGATCGGGGGTGGAAGAGAGAGAGAGATCGGGGGTGGGAAGAGAGAGAGAGAAAGATCGGGGGGACGAGAGAGAGAAAGATCACGGGGAAGAGAGAGAGAGAGATCGGGGGAAAAGAGAGAGAGAGAGAGAGATCGGGGGGAAGAGAGAGAGAGAGATCGGGGGAAAAGAGAGAGAGAGAAAGATCGGGGGGGAGAGAGAGAAAGATCGGGGGGAAGAGAGAGAGAGATCGGGGGAAAAGAGAGAGAGAGAAAGATCGGGGGGAAGAGAGGGAGAGAAAGATCGGGGGGGGGAGAGAGAGATCGGGGGGAGAAGAGAGAGAGAGATCGGGGGGGGAAGAGAGAGAGAGAGATCGGGGGGAGAAGAGAGAGAGATCGGGGGTGGAAGAGAGAGAGAGATCGGGGGTGGGAAGAGAGAGAGAGAAAGATCGGGGGGACGAGAGAGAGAAAGATCACGGGGAAGAGAGAGAGAGAGATCGGGGGAAAAGAGAGAGAGAGATCGGGGGGAAGAGAGAGAGAGATCGGGGGAAAAGAGAGAGAGAGAAAGATCGGGGGGGAGAGAGAGAAAGATCGGGGGGAAGAGAGAGAGAGATCGGGGGAAAAGAGAGAGAGAGAAAGATCGGGGGAAAGAGAGGGAGAGAAAGATCGGGGGGGAGAGAGAGAGATCGGGGGGAGAAGAGAGAGAGAGATCGGGGGGGAGAAGAGAGAGAGAGATCGCGGGGAAGAGAGAGAGAGATCGCGGGGAAGAGAGAGAGAGAGATCGGGGGGAAGAGAGAGAGAGAGAGATCGGGGGAAGAGAGAGAGATCGGGGGAAAAGGGAGAGAGAGAAAGATCGGGGGGAAGAGAAGGAGAGAAAGATCGGGGGGGAGAGAGAGATCGGGGGGAAGAGAAAGATCGGGGGGAGAGAGAGAGATATCGGGGGGAGAGAGAGATAGAGATCGGGGGGGAAGAGAGAGAGAGAGATCGGGGGGAAGAGAGAGAGAGAGATCGGGGGAAGAGAGAGAGAGATCGGGGGGAAGAGAGAGAGATCGGGGGGAAGAGAGAGAGAGAGAGAGAGATCGGGGGGTAGAGAGAGAGAGATCGGGGGGGAAGAGAGAGAGATTGGGGGGGAGAGAGAGAGATCGGGGGGGAAGAGAGAGATCGGGGGGAAGAGAGCGAGATGGGGGGGAAGAGAGAGAGATCGGGGGGGGAAGAGAGAGAGATCGGGGGGAAGAGAGAGATCGGGGGGAAGAGAGAGATAGAGATCGGGGGGGGAGAGAGAGAGAAGGGGGAGGAGAGAGAGATAGAGATCGGGAGGGGAAGAGAGAGAGATTGGGGGGGGAGAGAGAGAGATCGGGGGAAGAGAGAGATCTGGGGGGAAGAGAGAGATCGGGGGGAAGAGAGAGATCGGGGGGAAGAGAGAGATAGAGATCGGGGGGGGAGAGAGATAGAGATCGGGAGGGGAAGAGAGAGAGAAGGGGGGAGGAGAGAGAGATAGAGATCGGGAGGGGAAGAGAGAGAGAGCGGGGGAGAGAGAGAGAGATTGGGGGGGAAGAGAGGGAGAGAGATAAGGGGGGAAGAGAGAGATCGGGGGGAAGAGAGAGATCGGGGGGGAAGAGAGAGAGAGAGATCGGGGGGAAGAAAGAGAGAGAGAGAGATCGGGGGGAAGTGAGAGAATGAGAGACCGCGGGGGCGGGGAAAGAGAGATCCTTGGCGGGGAGAGAGAGGGAGAGATCTGGCGGGGGGAAAGGCAGAGAGAGATGGGGGGTGGTTGGAAGAGAAAGAGAGATCAGGACGGGGGAGAGACCCCCGGTGTAAGAGAACGACATCCTGAGGGTGGTGAGGGAGAGAGGTTCTGGGGGAGTGGGGCGGGCGGGGTTGAAGGAAAGAGGTCCCGAGGGGGAAGAGGGATGGAGGGAGAAAAAGATGTCTCGGGTTGGCAGAGAGAGAGAAAGAGATCTGCGGGGATGTAAGGGTGGAGCCAGAAATGGAGTGGTGGAGGTGCGGTGTGTGGTGAGAGGGAAATCCCGAGGGATGTTGAGGGGGAGATCAAGGGAGCTGTGGGGTACGAAAGAGTGAAATCGGAAGTGAGTGGGTTAGAGATCTCCCCTCGGGGGTGAGGACAGTGGAGGCATTTCCGAGCAGAGCGACAGAACCCTCGAAATGCCGAGGTGGAGACAGTGCCCGGGGCCTGGGGGTGTGTCGCAGTGGGGCAGAGGGAGAGACAGGTTGACGACTTTGTGGGAATCCCTGCTCTGGGCAAACCGGAATACGCCAGGTATTCGGCACTGACGCCTATCCACCTACTACTTCCTCTGTCTCGCTTACTTGCTGATGTTACGGAACAAAACCGTGCTGCTACTTTAAAGTAAAATACTAAATGCTGCAAAGATCCAGCAGGTTCTGTAGCATCTGTACGGAAATAATATATGGGATAAAATCTGACTGTTTAGAACTGGTTCTCCGTTCTGAAATGCTAATCGTCTTTCTCTCTTTAAAGATTTTGCCGGAATAGCTGAATATTTCCAGTATCTTTTTAAAGACTTGCAGCGCCTGCAACATTTTGCTTTTATTCTTTTATTGCTTCCCTCTCCATTCTTGCACTCTTCTCTCCCATTCCCTCCTTCTTGGCTGCAGTGGTCACTAAAACTGCTCAGGATTCTCTGCAGTCTAAAATGTTCCAACTTAACACTGCTGCACATTTTCTACCGCGGTCTTTTTAGAAATGCACAGTGCAACAAACAGAGGAACTTGGTCTGAATGGAGTTAGTGGAGAACATATTGATCCACAATGATCTCACTACTCATCTCTCAAATACCCTCCTGTCTCAAAACAAATTACCTTAGCTGCTGTGCCTCAAACTCCATAAGTCCGGTCATAGCCCTGACCTGACCACTTCTCTCTTCCCCTTACCGCTGACGACTTGTCTCTGACCCAACTGTTTGGTACCCCCTCTGCATTCACCTCTCTCTGCCTGACCAGTTCCACCACCAAACGCTCTCCTCCACCTTACTGCTTCTCTCCTGATCTTTTCTTCATTCATTCATGAGATGTGTAGGGGAACATGTGAGCCATTCACCTTCCTGACTTGAAAATATGTTCATTCAGACTCACTGGGTCAAAATCCCTCCCTAATGGTATTGTGAGTCGAAGTACAGCTCATGGACTGAAGCAGTTCAAAGGCTTCTCGAGGGCAGCTAGTCACAGGCAATAAATGGTGGCCAGCCAGCAACACCCACATGCGATGGGTGAATAAACAATAACCAGGAGTGAAGTGGTGGGTGGGTGGAGGGCGAGGATGTGGTGGTGGAAACAGCCAAATGGAGGGAGGTGGAAGCAGTTCAGTCAGAGGCAAGTTGTCACCACTGGCTGCTTCCAGCTCTGACCCTGCAGCTCTCAGCCAAACCAACTGCTTCTCCCCCACCCTGACCTATCCGCTCTTTCCAACCAGGCTAAGCCATTTATCCCAGCCTGAATTTGACCTAACTCCTCACTCACTTATCCACCCTACTCACAACTTGCCTAACTACCCACCTCCCTACATATGGTTAAAGATCCAGTGTTTGATTGGATGTGTGACTCGGTGGGTGAACTAGTGGATAGAGATGTGTGTAGGAGTTGACCAATGAATCCCTTGAACCTGCGCCATTATTCAATGAGATCATGGCAAATCTGATTGTGGCCTCAACTCCTATCCTGCCTGCTCCCTTTCACCAACTTGAATATATTAAAGGCCTAGTCTCCACTGCTTTCTAGGGTGGGGAATGTCAAAGACTCATGATCCTCAGAGAGAAGTTGTTCCTGATCTCGGTCTTCAATGAAATACCTTTTTGTTTTTAAATATGTCCCGAGTTCTGGATTCCCCACGAGGAGAAATATCCTGTCCACATCAGTCTTATCAAACCTGTTCAGAATCTTTGGAATTTGGAAGAATGAGAGGTGATCTTATTGAAACATTTAAAGATTCTAAATGCTTAACATTTCCACATAAGACAATCCATTCATTCCAGGAAATAGCCTAATGAACTTTCTCTGAACTGCCCACAAACTGTGTGCTACACTTTGTGTGGCCTTACTAATGTCCTATGCAACTGTAGTAATATTTCCCTATTTTATACTCCATTCCCCTTGCTATAAAGGCCAGTATTCTGACTGCTTTCCTAAATACTTGCTGTGCCTGCAGGCTGACATTTTATAATGCCTGTTATGAAGCAGCCAGACGTCTCTACAGTCTATCTTCGTGTAAATAGTATTCTGCTTTTCTGTTCTTCCTGTCAAAGTGGAAAACCACTTACTTACCACATTTATATGCCATCTGCCAAACGTCTGCACTCACTTGCCAATCTTTCTGTCAAGCGTGCACACTGGGAGTATTTTTTGCCAATCTCTTTCCTCTTCCCTTGACTTGTCACTCAGCTGACCCTGTAAATTCTACCAGATGAACCCTAAATAAAAAACTGAAAGAACTCCTGCTGCTGTAAATCAGGGCAAAAACAGAAGTTGTTGGAAAAGCTCAACAGGTCTGGCAGATTCTGCGAAGAAAAAGAAATCAGTTAACATTTCAGGTCCCATGACCCTTCCTCAGAACTGATGGCAGCGGGGAAAATGTTGGCTTATATGCAGAAAATAGGGAGGGAGATGGGGTAGGGAGTAAACAATAGGACACAGCCTGAAGAGAGAGAAGAGCAGTTGGATAGACAAAGGAGTTGGTAACAATCTTGCTGGGAGGGTGAATAGAATGGAGACTGTTGGTGACTAACAATAGGTAGTGTGTAATGGCAGGCTCTGTGATAATAAGGCCTAGTGTGTGGGGTAGGGGGCTAGGACATGGGAAGAGTTCAGGCTCTAAAATTATTGAATTTGGTATTGAATCCAGAGGGCTGCAGGGTCCCCAAGCAGAAAATGAGGTGTTGTTCTTCCAGCTTGTGCTGAGCTTCACTGGAACACTGCAGCAAAACAGAGACACCTGTTGCCCAGAGAACAGGGTGGTGTTTTAAAGTAGCAGGCACAGGTAGCTTAGTCTTTTTTGCGAACAGAACGTAGATGTGAAGCAGTACTTCATTTCCCCTCCCCATGCAGAGCAGACCACATTGTGTGCAGCGAATGCAGTAGACTAGATTCTGGGAAGTGCGGGTGAAGTGTTGCTTCACCTGAAAAGTATGATTAGGCCCAAACATACCGATGTTCTCCCAGCTACCATCAGTTCTGAGGAAGGGTCATGGGACTCAAAATGTTAACTCTGATATTTTGCAGATGCTGCTAGACTTGCTGAGCTTTTCCAGCAACTTCTGTTTTTAATGAACTGTCCCCGTTCATCTCAGTAGCTGCTTCCAGAAAGCTTGTGTGAACACAAATAATTAACAATGTGCAAAATTGTTCATGGACTTGACAGGGTAGTTAGAAATATTATAAATTAAAAAAAAACAAAATTGGAAACATTGTTTCTCCATGTGAGACAGTGTAGAAGCAGAGGGCATAATCTTAGAATAAGTGGATCAGACGGCAACCAAAAAGGAAATAAGGAGGGAGAAGGTTTAATATAAGAGTAAGCTAGCAAGTAATATAAATGAAGACTGTAAGAGTTTCTTTAGATATATAAAGGGCAAAAGAGAGGCAAAAGTGGACATTGGACCACTGGAAAATGACGGTGGAGAGATAGTGGTGTGGAACAAGGAAATGGCTGAGGAACTGAATAATTACTTCACACCAGTCTTCATGGTGGAAGAGACTAGTAATCTCCCAAAAATTCAAGAGAGACAAGGGGCCAGAGCTGAATATGGTGGCCATCACCAAGGAAAAGGTGCTAATAAAACTGTTTGGCACGAAGGTGAAGAAATAACCTGGACCAGATGGACTACACTCGACAGTTCTAAAGGAGATATGTGAAGAGATAGTGGAAGCATTAATGGTGATCTCTCAGAAATCGCTAGTCACGGAGGGTCCCAGAGGACTGGAAAATTGCTAACGTGACACTCCTGTTTGAAAAGGGAGTAAGGCCAAAGATGGAAAACTACAGGCCAATTAGTCCAACCTCAGTTGTGGTAAGATTTTGGAGTCCATTGTAAAGATTAGATTAGATTCCCTACAGTGTGGATACGGGCCCTTCGGCCCAACAAGTCCACACTGACCCTTGGAGCATCCCACCCAGAACCATGAAGGATGAGATTTCTGAATATTTGGAAGTTTATGGTAAATTCGGGCAAAGTCAGTATGGTTTCATCAAAGGGTGGTGATGCCTGACAAATCTGCTAGAGTTCTTTGAGAAGTAACGAGTAGGGTAGACCAAGGAGGGCTAATGGATGTTATCTATTTGGGCTTCAAGAAGGCCTTTGACATGGTGGCGCATAGAAAGCTGCTCAGTAAGATAAGGGCCATGGT
Source organism: Stegostoma tigrinum (assembly GCF_030684315.1). Lineage (NCBI taxonomy): Eukaryota > Metazoa > Chordata > Chondrichthyes > Orectolobiformes > Stegostomatidae > Stegostoma > Stegostoma tigrinum. Next base: position 2,710,840 of record NC_081376.1, on the reverse strand, counting down.
GTTGTGGCAAGGTGCTAGCATGTTAGAAAATTGGCTGTCTGGCAGAAAGCAGAGAGTGGGGAGAAAGGGTCTTTCTCAGGATGGCAGCTGGTGATAAGTGGTGTTCCACAAGGGTCAGTGTTGGAACCACAACTTTTCACTTTATACATTAATGATCTAGATGAAGGAACTGTGGGAATTCTGGCTAAGTTTGCAGACAATACAAAGATAGGTGGAGGGACAGGTAGTATTGAGGAGATGAGGAGGCTGCAGAAGGATTTGGACAGGTTAGGAGAGTGGGCAAAAAAGTGGCAGATGCAGTACAACGTGGGAAAGAGTGAGGTCGTGCACTTTGGTAAGAAGAATAAAATCACAGACTGTTTTCTAAATGGGGAGAAAATTCAGAAGTCTAAAGTGCATAGACACTTGGGAGTTCTAGTCCAGGATTCTCTCAAGGTAAACTTGCAGGTTGAGTCAGTAGTCAGGAAGGCAAATTTATTTTGAGAGGACTTGGATATAAAAGCAGGGATGTACTACTCAGGCTTTATAAGTCTCTGGTCAGGCCACATTTGGAGTATTGCATGCAGTTTTGGGCCCCATATCTCAGGAAGGATGTACTGACTCCAGAGCGGGTTCAGAGGAAGTTCCCAGGAATGGAAAGCTTTAACAGATTAGGAATGTTTGAGGACTCTCGGACTATACTCATTGGAGTTTAGAAGGGTAAGGAGGGGGGATCTAATTGAAACTTACAAAATACTGAATGGCCTGGACGGAGTGGATGTTGGGAAGATGCTTCCATTGGTAGGAGAAACTAGGACCCGAGGGCACAACCTTAGAGTAAAGGGAAGACCTTTTAGAACAGAGATAAGGAGAAACTTCTTCAGCCAGAGAGTGGTGAATCTATAGAATTCACTGCCTCAGAAGACAGTGGAGGCCAGGTCATTGAGTACATTTATGACTTGAGATAGATTCTTGATTATCAAGGGAATCCAGGGTTATGGGGATAAAGCAGGAGAATGGGGTTGAGGAACGTATTATGATGGAATGGCAGAGCAGACTCGATGGGCCAAATGGCCTAATTTCTGTCCCTATGTCTCCTGGTCTTATAGAACATAGAAAAGTACAGCACAGTACAGGCCCTTCGGCCCACGATGTTGTGCCGTGGAATAATCCTAATCCAAAAATAAAATAGCCTAACCTACATTCCCCTCAATTCACTGCTGTCCATGTGCATGTCCAGCAGTCGCTTAAATGTCACTAATGACTCCGCTTCCACGACTACCATCTGGCAAACTGAGTTGCGCATTTAATACAGAGATGAAAAGGAATTTCTTCTCTTGAGGGTAGTGAATCTTTACTGCAGAGGGCTGCGAGGCTGATTTGGTAAGTTTTTTTAATTTTGTTTTCAGGGATTTGGTAAATATATTCAAGGCTGTGACGGACGTTACTTTAATCAGAAGGGGAGTCAAGGTTTGTGGAGAAAAAGTAAGAGAACTGAGTTGAGGATTTTTAGATCAGCCATGATCTCTTTAGTGTAGCAGACTTGATGAGCTGAACAGCTTATGACTTGTATATTTTCTCGTCTCTGTATTCGTCTTGGCACCGAACAAAAATGGCCTTTATCCAAACCTTTCCTGTCCTATCTGCAACCTTTGAAATGGTTGACAACATTCTTTCTTCAACACCTGTTCTGTAATGTCCAACTGAGGGTGAGACTACATTCACTTAGTTCCATTCTTAACCATCCAGTTATAGCAGAGAATCTCTTCCCTGGATGTGAGATTGCTCGCTGAGCTGGAAGGTTAGTTTTCAGACGTTTGGTCACCATTCTAGGTAACATCATCAGTGAGCCTCCGGCGAAGCGCTGGTGTTATGTCCTGCTTTCTATTTATCTGGTTAGGTTTCCTTGGGTTGGTGATGTCATTTCCTGCGTTGGTGATGTCTCAAAACTCGCTAGCACCAATGGGTGCAATACGCTAAACAGGAAATGACATCAACAACCCAAGGAAACCTAACCAGGTAAATAGAAAGCGAGACCTGCGTTGGTGATGTCTCAAAACTTGCTAGCACCAATGGGTGCAATACACTAAACAGGAAATGACATCAACAACCCAAGGAAACCTAACCAGGTAAATAGAAAGCGAGACCTGCGTTGGTGATGTCTCAAAACTTGCTAGCACCAATGGGTGCAATATGCTAAACAGGAAATGACATCATCAATGCAGGAAATGACATCACCAACCCAAGGAAACCTAACCAGGTAAATAGAAAGCGGGACATAACACCAGCGCTTCTTCGGAGGCTCACTGATGATGTTACCTAGAATGGTGACGAAACATCTGAAAACTAACCTTTCAGCTCAGCGAGCAATCTCACATCCAGAACCTCAACCTGAGCTACAAATCTTCTCAAAACTCGCTAATCTCTTCCCTGTCCAGCACGGTTATCTCTGCCTACCTTTGAGGATCTATCCTTGTCCTCCTATTTCTAAGCTGTATGCTATCCTTAAGTAATATCAACTGAAAACAGTGCCAGATTCCACGTGTATGTTGATCGTACCTAGTTGCACATCACCACCACTCTGAACCTTTCCAGTGTCTGTGATTTCCCTCACTGCTTGTTTAACTATTGGATTAGCAGAAATTTATCATGAATCATTGTGAAAACTGAAGCCATTGTCGTTAGACACAAACTTCATTCCCTTTTCACCAATTCCATCTCCCAGACCATTTTACAAGGCTCAATTAACTTTTTGCAATAACTGTGATTAGTTTAATTTTGACGTGAATTTTGACGCCCATACACTCTTCATCTCTAAGACTACCAGCTTTTGACTTTGTAATAGTCCCTACAGTGGTCTTAATCCATTCATTGACAAAGTAATCATCCATCCATTTAACTCATATTCAACTGTCCCACTGTTTTCCTAGCTGCCCTCCCTTCCTCCATACTTTGTAAGCTTGAATTTATTCAAGACATTCTAAGTGTACAGGATTTACACTAAATCCTATATGTACATTTCAGCTTTGCTCACTGGTTTGTAATTCACTCTGTAAACACCTTTGTATCCTTCTCCACCTTTTAAAATTCCTCTTCAAGCCTACATCTTTGACCAAATTACCTGCATTGATATCTCCTAAACTGGCTCAAGGCCATAATATGTTTGTTACTGTTTGAAGTATCTTTAGAGATTTTATTGTATTGAATTCAAAAATATTTGGTTTATATAGGTAAGAGGTAGGCAGAAATAGAAGATAGCTAGTGATGGATGACAAAGAAAGGTCAAAAATCAAGGCACCTTTCCTTGGATGGGGCAGTGATTGCTGTCAACATTAATCAACCAAATAAGATCAAGGTAGACCAATTCCCTATTAACTTTTATTTCTAGAAGTAAAATTTCTGGGAGTAAAAAGATTGAGATGAAAATGGCTAATTTTAAAATAATTGCAAAATAAACAAATACAATGTGAGAGAAAGCATTCTCTTGCAGACAGATGGTAGGGTCTATAATGTACTGCCTGGAAATGTGGCGGAGGCAGGTTCAATCAAAGCATTCAATAAGGAATCAGATAATCATTTGGATAGAAAAACTGGCAGGGTAACATGGGGATTAGGTAAAAGAACGGCATTAAGGCATAACATACCAAAGTGTGGAGCTGGATGAACACAGCAGGCCAAGCAGCATCTCAGGAGCACAAAAGCTGATGTTTCAGGCCTAGACCCTTCATCAGAGAGGGGGATGGGGAGAGAGTTCTGGAATAAATACGGAGACGGGGGAGGCGGACCGAAGATGGAGAGAAAAGAAGATCGGTGGAGAGGAGAGTATAGGTGGGGAGATAGGGAGGGGATAGGTCAGTCCAGGGAAGACGGACAGGTCAAGGAGGTGGGATGAGGTTAGTAGGTAGGAAATGGAGGTGCAGCTTGAGGCGGGAGGAAGGGATGGGTGAGAGGAAGAACAGGTTAGGAAGGCAGAGACAGGCTGGGCTGGTTTTGGGATGCAGTGGAGGGAGGGCATGAGCTGGGCTGGTTGTGTGATGCGGTGGGGGAAGGGGAGATTTTGAAGCTGCTGAAGTCCACATTGATACCATTGGGCTGCAGGGTTTCCAAGTGAAATATGAGTTGCTGTTCCTGCAACCTTCGCGTGGCATCATTGTGGCATTGCAGGAGGCCCATGATGGACATGTCATCTAAAGAATGGGAGGGGGAGTGGAAATGGTTTGTGACTGGGAGGTGCAGTTGTTTGTTGCGAACTGAGCGGAGGTGTTCTGCAAAGCGGTCCCCAAGCCTCCGCTTGGTTTCTCCAATGTAGAGGAAGCCACACCAGGTACAATGGATATAGTATACCACATTGGCAGATGTGCAGGTGAACCTCTGCTTAATGTGGAAAGGCATTAAGGCATAAAGCTTGTTTGGGAAGTTATCACAAAAGCAATGGACGAAATAGTTTCCTTCTAGCTATGACAATTTTGCAATTCTGAGTGCAAAATTGTAGCAAAGGTGTGTTAAGCTAATATAGGACCCTGACAAAGCCACATTCAGCAATATCCATAAGTTCTCGTTTCCTGGAGTGAGTGAAACAATAAGTGCAGTACCAAGTCATTGACATTACAGCTATTGGGAAAGATTGAAGCAATTGGAATTTCTTTCTTCAGAAACAAAGATTTAGACGAGACTTAGAGATCTCTAAAGTTCCAATTGAGAGAATCCAAAACTAGACACAACAAATACAAAACAGTCACTATGTGTATAAATCCTAGGAGGTGAATGTTTTTACTTAGATTTGTTAAAATGCAGAAGTCATTGCCATAGGAATGGGTTGCAACAAATGGTTAAGATGCTTTTGAAAAGAAATTAGCAAGAGTCCATAAAAAGGGAAACAAAACAAAAGAGTTGGGGGAGATGATAGCATTGTGGTACAGGACTCCAGGCTAATGTTCTGGGGTCAATGGTTTGAATCCCTCCTTGAAAGATGTTGAAATTTGAGTCTCTTAAAAATCTGGAAACGTCAGTGTGTCATGAGACCATAAGATGTAGGAGCAGAAGTAGGCTATTCAGCCATTGAGTTAGCTCCAGTACAGCAACACAGCCATTCAATGAGATCATAGCTGATCTGATAATTCTCAACTCTACTTCTGCCTTCTACCTATGAGCCTTGATTCCCTTACGGATTAAAAATCTGATTATCTCAGCCTTGAATTTACTTAATAACTCAGCCTTAACCGTTTTCTGCAGTATTTCACAGATTCACTACCCTTTGAGAGAAGAAATTCCTCTTCTTCAGCTCTGTCTTGAATGTGTGATCCCTTATTCACATATAATGCCCTCCGGCCCTAGACTCTCCCACAAAGTAGAATAGTCCTTCCACATCTATCCTGTCAAGTTCCCTAAGAATCGAATATATTTCAATAAGGTCTACCTTTATTCTTTTAAATTTCAGTGAGTACAGGTTACAAAAACCCATCTGGTTCGCTGTCTTTTGGGTCTGGCTTACATGTGACATCAGACCCACAGCGAAGTGGTTGATTCTCAACTGCTGTTTTGAGCAATTAGGGATAGGCAATAACTGCTAGTCTTGCCAGTGGTGCCCATATCCCGTAAAGAAATAATAAAAAGAAACAAGCTTCTGAAAAACTGGATTGAACAGCAGATTTGTGTGGTGTATAAATACTAGCACAAGCTAGTGCACTGAATAGTCTTTTCTGCTTTCTTATTCAATAGCTAGATTTTGGTCAGTCAATATTTGTGAAACTAACAACATTCGCCATTATAACGCAATAACCAGTCAGTACATTCTGCTGCCCACATGTCCGTTTAAACGCAGAAATCTGAAAGTTGCTGTCAAAGGTTTCTTGATCCTCCAAGGGTGCATGATAACAGTCCTTGTTAATGGATATGGCACTGAAATCACTGCAAAGTATGACATTAGGGTACTTTATCATTCGTTTCCTACTCAAATTTTGGATAAATGCATTCATGAGCTTGAACATTTGTGATATGATTATTTCCAAACAGCACCCATGGCTCTGAAAGTGAAAATGTACAAAGTCTCTGAAAGACTCTTAGGAAGTTAATTCATGTGGATATTAAACGGAAGCAAAATTCCTTTTTTCTACGTTATTTTATCTCACTTCCTGAGTATTTCTCAGTTTTTGTCTACACTCTAGTTTAGAGAGTGTTTGTCTTGTACTGTGGATAGTTGAGTGTGACATAGACAAAATCCTATCAAAGTTTAGCATAACTTCATGAGAACTGAATATTACACTCCTCAAAATAAGGTGTAATCGGGAATAGGTCTACCACCAATCCTATTTGCTTTATAAACCCTGATTAGACTCTAGTCGGTCTGTTTAGATTTTTCAGTCATTAGTTTCAGGTCCTTGCTGTTACTTGCTGTGATGATTTATAAAGGAAAAGCAATACAGATATCCAAGACAGTCTCTTTCTTTTAAAGATGTGTTCCACTTTGCATTTAAAAGTTGCCTATCAATGATAATCCAGCAATTTTCTATTTATGTACATTTTAAAAAACATTTTTTTCAAAAGAATAAAATATTTTTGTGGTGGAAGTGCTTTTGATATAAAGTATTGTCCCACCATCTTAACACTAGATATATTCAAAAATTAACTTTAGAAGAACATGATGTATAGTGGCTAGAAATATGAACATTTATAAGGCTTTCTCCATGCACTTTAACACAGCTCTGTTACAGAGTCATTTGGAAATGATCCCTAGAAAAAGAATGTGTGTAGTGGTTGCATCCAAAAGTTCCAACAGTAAAACCATGGTGCTATTCAAGTTATTTTCCATGTGGTATTACAGGTTTATGTTGGAATCATTTTGCAATGGTTTCACAATGCACACCTAATTTTAATAATGGACATTTGTCAAGAAACAGAATTTCAGGTATTTGAATAATGAATTTAAATAAAACAAAAGCAAAATACTGCAGATGTATCTTCTCCAGTCTTCGCCTTTCAGCATTCTGAAGGGACTGTTCCCTATGCCACACACATGTCCACTCTGGAGTCCTCCTTAATGCTCCTGCCTTCACAACAGACCTTTCCATATAAGCGTGAGATGCAGCACCTTTTCATGTCCTCTCATCATGCAGTTTTCGAAATACTCCTTCCAAGTGAAACAGTGACTTATGTGTGCATCCTCAAATTCTGTACACAATATTCACTGAGCATGATATCGTTTCTTCTATATTGAGATAACCAAGCTCAGACTGGGGTGACCACGTTGCAGAATACCTCTGCTCAATCCGCAGGCATGACCCCAAGCTTCCACTTGCTTGTCACTTGAATTCCCCACCTTACTCCCATCCTGGCCTTTGCCGACTGATCTGTGATAGTGTTCCGGTGAAACACCAGGAAACTGGAGTCATTTGACTCGTGACTAACCTGCTAGGTTCAATATTGAATGCAACAATTTTAGATCATAAAGTCTGCTTTCATATATTTCTGCGTGTTTCTATTTTGCAGGGTTGGTCTTGCCATGTTTCTTTGCCACTTCATGTTACATTGAGATGACTTTTATATTCCCATTCTCATTTGGACACAACATTTATCTCTTTATAACACTCATTACCATACTCTTTGCGCCACGAAACCTTATGTAATTTAACATCTTCCAGCCTCCAATCTAACACAGACCTTCTCATTTGTTCTTCTTGCTTCTCCCCGCCATCTCTGTACCCCAACAGAATACCCACGCTGTCCTTCCAATTGGTTTTAAAATTCCTGCATTTCCAGCTATCTTCAATTCTGAAGAAAGGTCATCTTATCTTGAAAGTTAAGGTGTTGCAACAAAATAGACGACAGCCATTTGTGGCTATGTTTCTCTAGGCAATGTCTTTACTAAGTAGAGTCAACCTATCTAATCTAAAATCTAATTCTAAAAAGAAAACTTAATAAAATATAAATAAAATCTGAGAGTTAACTATTAGTCTCTAACTGGAACATTCTCCATGTCAGTGGCTCTAAAAGTCCACTTGCTAACCAATCAGCACTCTCCTGTCAGAGTCTTAGAGACATGCCGCATGGAAACAGACCCTTCAGTCCAACTCATCTATGCTGACCAGATATCCTAAATTAATCTAGACTCATTTGCCAGCATTTGGCCCTTATCCATCTAAACTCTTCCCATTCATATACCCATTCATGTTGTGATTGTACCAGCCTCCGCTATCTCTTCCCACAGCTTATTCCGTACATGTGCCATCCTCTTGTGAAAATGTTGCCCCTTGGATTCCTTTTAAATCTTTCTCCTCTCACCTTGAACCCATGCCTTCTAGGTTTGGACTCCCGTACTCTGGGGATAAAACTTGGCTATTCACCCTATCCATGCCCCTCATGATTATATAAAGTTCTGCAAGGTCACCCCTTAGCCTCCAGGCTGCAGGGAAATTAGCCCCAGCCTATTCAGCCTCCCTGTACAGCTTAAACCCTCCAACCCTGGCAACATCTTTGTAAATCTTTTCTGAACCCTTTCAAGTTTAACAACATCTATTCTATAGGAGGAAGACCAGAACTGAACACAGTATTCCACAAATGGCTTAACCAATGACGTCCCACCTCTGATACTCAATACACTGACAAATAAAGGCAAGCGCACTGCCCCTGTGATAACCGCCAAAAGAGAATCCCCCTAGTCCTCACATACCTCCCCACCAACCTCTGGATACAACGCATCATCCTCCAACACTTCCGCCATCTACAATCCGACCCCACCACAAAAGACATTTTTCCATCCCCACCCTTGTCTGCTTTCCGGAGAGACCACTCTCTCCGTGACTCCCTTGTTCGCTCCACACTGCCCTCCAACCCCACCACACCCGGCACTTACCCCTGCAACCGCAGTAAGTGCTACACTTGCCCCCACACCTCCTCCCGCACCCCCATCCCAGGCCCCAAGAGACTTTCCCCATTAAGCAGATGTTCACCTGCACATCCGCCAATGTGGCATATCTATCCTGGGCCTCCTGCAGTGCCACAATGATGTCACCCGAAGGTTGCAGGAACAGCAACTCATATTCCGCTTGGGAACCCTGCAGCCCAGTGGTAATAATGTGGACTCCACAAGCTTCAAAATCTCCCCTACCCCCACTGCATCCCAAAATCAGCCCAGCTCGTCCCTGCCTCCCTAACCTGTTCATCCTCTCACCTATCCCCTCCTCCCACCTCAAACTGCACCTCCATTTCCTACCTACTAACCTCATCCCGCCCCCTTGACCTGTCCGTCCTCCCTGGACTGACCTTATCCCCTCCCTACCTTCCCACCTGTACTCTCCTCTCTACCTATCTTAGGGTGGCACGGTGGCTCAGTGGTTCGTACTGCAGCCTCACAGCACATGGTTCGATTCCAGCCTCGGGCGACTGTCTGTGCGGAGTTTGCTCATTCTCCCCGTGTCTGTGTGTGTTTCCTCCGGGTGCTCCGGTTTCCTCCAACAGCCCAAAGATGTGCAGGTTAGGTGGATTGGCCATGCAATTGCCCGTAGTGTTTAGGAGTGTATGGGTTATAGAGGGATGGGTCTGGGTGGGATGCTTCAAGGGGTGGTGTGGACTTGTTGGGCCGAAGGACCTGTTTCCAGGTAATCTAATCTATCTTCTCCCCTATCCATCTTCGGTCCCCCCCCCCCCCCCCCCCGGCTATTTATTTCAGAATCCTCTCCCCATCCCCTTTTCTGATGAAGGGTCTAGGCCCAAAACGTCAGCTTTTGTGCTCCTAAGATGCTGCTTGGCCTGCTCTGTTCATCCAGCTCCACACTTTGTTATCTCAGACAGATGGGGCATTGGGTTAGTTTTTTTTGTGTGAGACAGCACGTCCAACAATGCAAAACCATTTCATATCTGTACTGAAGCTAGTCTAGAGATTGTAATTATTTTGCTTATTTCCTGAATTGGGGATAAAGTGTCAACATTGACCAAGATTTGTGATGTGCTTAATCAATTTAATTATAAGAAATATATATCTTCAAGCAATGCAGTTTTGAAACATGTTTCACTTTTCTGTTTTCTGTAATAAAGAAGTAATTTTATGTGACTTTTAGAAGCTATCCAAAATCCACCTTGCTTCAGGGTGACAGTGGTCTGTCATTTTAAGAAAGAATAGTTTTGTTGATGTTTTTTGTTTTTGGCTTCCACCTGTTATTCTTTTTCTAATTTAACAACGACAGTCAAACTTAACATAATCTCCATTGTAGACTTGTCAACCTGTAAGAGTCTAAATTGTTCTGGGTATAAAGTGTCAACCTGTAAGAATCTAAATTGTTCTGGGTATAAAGTGCACCCACCTTTTGGGATTCAGTTCAGGACACATTTATAGAATATTGACTATGTGACCTTGCAATTGCATGAAATCGTTTTATCTACTTCTTTTATGCTGACAATCCAGAAAATTTTCTGAAGAAGGGCCTAGGCCCGAAACATCAGTCTTCCTGCTCCTCTGATGCTGTTTGGCCTGCTGTGTTCATCCAGCTCTACACCTTGTTATTTCAGATCCTCCAACATCTGAAGTTCCTACTATCACTGAAATGATTTTAATGCCACTGTGAAGCCTCTTCTAAGGACGCCTACCCTGAAGAAGTTTCCCCAGAGTATTAGCCTGGAATTATGAATTATCAGTCGAGTGACATTCCCACTATGCCAAAACCTCCTCCCAACTATTAGAGCAAAACCAGATGGGCATGTGTTGAGTTGATAGGTGTTTTTAAAACAAAATAGGTCAATTTTTCTTTTGTTTTTGAAGTTTTAAGTTTATATTAGCAAAGACTACAAAATGTACTGAACTGAATCTTACTGGAAAATAGTTCGCCTGCTTTTTGGTGATCTGTGCATGTCAAGGTATGGAATATCATTGCAGAAAAATACATTACACTTTTCGCGTGATTTTGCCCACATTGCACAGTGACTCGGTGGTTAGAGGGCAGCACAGGTGGCCTAGTGGTCAGCACTGCTACTTCACAATGCTAGGGAACTGGGTTCAATTCCACCTGCAGCCAACTCTCTGTGTACAGTTTGCACGTTCTCCGCTGGGTTCCCCAGTTTTCAACCACAGTCCAAAGATATGCAGATTAAATGGATTGGTCATGCTAAATTGCCCATATTGTCCAAGATGTGTAAATTAAGTGGATTTGACATGTTACAGTGAAAGGGTAGGGGAGTGGGTTTGGGTGGGATGCTGTTTGGAGGAATGGTGTGCACTTGTTGGGCAGAATGGCCTGTTACCACACTGTAAGGATTCTACATTCAGTTTCAATTCAGGATTGAAAATTTATACTGTTGGTCTTCATCTGACTGAACAGACAAATTCCTTCCTTCTGCTTTGGCCAGATTTTCTGATCCATTTGAGCCAGCATTTGCTGTCCATCAGCAGGAGATTCATTTCACTCCAGCTGCCTTTGAAACATGTTTAAAACAAGAATCAGGATTTATGATCTATTTAAAGAAGCAGAGATATTTCATAAATTGTTATGAGCCTCTACTTGACACAGTGATCACAGATTAGTTATTCCAATGCAAATAGTTGTAAACCATAATCCACCTACAATCCTCCCTTTTTGAGGACCTAAAACTGGAGGTGCAGCTTCAAAATAAGGACTGCCCCAGTTAAGAGGAGGTGATGAATTTCTAATCTGGGATTGTTAGTCTTTGGAATTCTGTTTCCCCCCAGAGTAGGAGATTTTGGGTCATTGAACATACTCAAGGCTGTGTTAGACAGGTTTTTGATCAGCAAGGCAGTCAAGGATTTTAGGGAGTAGGCAGTTCCAGTGAAGTTGAGTTCACAGTTAGATCAACTACAGTTTTTTTAAATGGTGGAGCAGGCTTAAAGAGTTAGCCGTCTCCTGCTTTCATTTCTTATGATGTGGATGTGTCCTGAGACTAAGCTGATCAGAGATGTACAACACAGAATACTGAGATCAGTTTGTACGTTTGCCCTTCTGTTCTTTTCACCAAGTTGAACATGGAACATGTTATCGCCGGCCAGGTATCTTAGTGGACTAAACATTACTTCAGTAGTTCTTAGTTATAAATAAAAACTTCAAAGTGTCCATAAGTGTATTATTTCTCTTACTAACATTGATCTAGAGTTTGAAATGATTCTATGGCTGTAATAAACTATTGCCACTTACTCTGTAGCCTCTGCTGATTCATCAGGTCTGGAATGTGAAGTGCTTATTTTTTGTAGTTTAATTAATCAGTGAATAAAGAAGAATTATAACTCTGTACCAACTTGGCACGGTGACTTAGTGGTTAGCACTGCTGCCTCATAGCGCCAGGAATACAGTTCGATTCCACCTTTGGGCGACTGTCTGTGTGGAGTTTGCACATTCTCCCTGTTTCTGTGCAGGTTACACTGCTGCCTCACAGCGCCAGGAATACAGTTCGATTCCACCTTTGGGCGACTGTCTGTGTGGAGTTTGCACATTCTCCCTGTTTCTGTGCAGGTTGCACTGCTGCCTCACAGCGCCAGGAATACAGTTCGATTCCACCTTTGGGCGACTGTGTGGAGTTTGCACATTCTCCCTGTTTCTGTGCAGGTTTTCTCTGGGTGCTCAGGTTTCTTCCCACAGTCCATAGATGTGCAGGCTAGGTGGATTGGCCATGCTAAATTGCCCATAGTGTTCAGGGATGTGTGGATTAGGTGGGTTATCGGGGGATGGGTTTGGTTGGGATGTCTGAGGGTCAGTGTGGACTTGTTGGGCTTAGCACCTGTTTACACACTGTAGGGATTCTATGACTCATTATCTATGATAATTCTCTCTCGCGCGCACACAAATGAGACCAATTTAAAAATGCTTGTGTGTGCAAGATCATTTATAATATTCCTACTCCTAACTGTTTGTTTTGGTTAACATTTCCCCAACTGTTTATATGATGCCAATTGAAGGCTTGAAATTTGTTGTGTCCCCTTAGTGAGAAGTTTTGGTGGGGGTGGAGAAGTGCTGAGAACAGGGTGTTTTTAAAAAGCCAGTACTGCAGTTAAAATACATCAGACCACAACAGCAGCTGTCGCCACCTTGGAACTCTTGTGTCGAAAACTTTAGATCGTCACTTGAGGCCTGCACCCCCCCCCCCCCCCCCCACCTCCCACCTTTCCTACATATCCTGATTCTTGTTTTAAACATGTTTCAAAGGCAGCTGGAGTGAAATGAATCTCCTGCTGATGGACAGCAAATGCTGGCATTTAGGAAATTTTTTTTCATGAATGATGGCTATTATTCATTCTCTCACCTCTTGTATCCCGTATTTAAGCTGTCGGAATCCTAGAATGCCACATGTGACTGCCAACTAGCCAATGACTAGAAAGTACAAATAAATGCATCCGTCAAAAGTTGATACAACCTAAAAATGATCATCCCAATGATTTACTATGTGTGTGTGTAAATACGTTATAATTTTATTCAAGAAAAGACAAAATAATAGAGATTGTTTAGGTTGAATTTTCTAATAAATATGATAAATTTTTTAAAAAATCCCAGATTTTGCAATTTAAACAAAATTTTGACAGCTGTGGGATAAACACTAATTGTCCATGGATATATTTTATCCTTAACACATCCTTTGACAGTAGTTTACTGTTTGGAATGCCAATTGGATTATTTTGCCCATGCTGCTATTTTTTGCAAAAACTATCAAGATGAGTCCCACTGCCTGGCTGTTTTCTCCTAGCTCTCCCATTTGTTTTATTCACACTTCCCAGACTGTGATGCCAGTCTCAAATGCCGAGAAATCCGAGTTAATGTTTCGGGTCCAGTGACTCTTCTTCAAAACAGACCTGAAACATTAGCTCTAATTTCTCTCCACAGATCCTGCCAGATCTGCTGAGTCTTTCCAACAATTTTTGTTTGTGTTGCTGATTTCCAACATCTGCTATTCTTTTGGTTTCCAGTTAATCATGATATTTCAGTGAAATTAAAAAGCAGCTCAGCAGATGAGCATTTTCAAAAAACAGTGAAGTAGATATTTTGAGAATTATTTTAGGGCAACAATATGTAGGGTGATGTAATGTCCAAAGGTTTGTTTTTATCTTGATTTGGGCACCTACTGAGATTGTGACTAAGTTGCAGGAATATGATTTGGTGTATTTGGCCCACTGAGTGTGAGACACATCTGTTGTGAACAAAACACTCCTGAGTTTGGCAACTGAATGCATTCATACTTACTGAAAACAGTTTGTAAGTTTTGCTGTTGCTCCAGTGGAATCCAGTATGAGAATATTAAAGTAGGATCTTAGTACTTTTCTTATGTGAGTTCATGTTAAAAATGTACTCATTAATTAATTTCTGTAAAAATTATAGTAGTTGTTCCAGCTATGAAAGTTAATTTTATCCAGAAATTTGATTCCATTACATAGAATATAGAACAATGTAGCACAGGAATAAGCCCTGTCTGTGCTGACCATGATGCCATTCTAAACTAATTCCATCTGCCTGCATATGGTCATCCTTCTCTTTCCTCCCTGTTCATGTCTAAGTGCTTCTTGAACACTGCTGTCTTCAATACTTCTATCACCTCCCCGACAACACATTCCAGTCACCTACCACCCATTGTGTAAAGAAACTTTGCTGTCACATTTCCTGTAAAATTTTCCCCTCTCACCTTGACCCTAGTATTTAACATTTCTAACCTAGGAAAAAAACTTTGACTAATGACGCCTGTCATAGTTTTGTGTACTTTTATCAAGTTCCCCCTCAGCTTCTGTCATTCTAGCAAAAACAATCCCAAGTTTGTCCAACCACCCCTTGGAACAAATACAGTCCAATCCAGGCAACATCTTGGTAAACCTTTTATATCCTCATCAAAGCCACTACGTCCTTCCTATAGTGTGATGACCAGACACGCACACAATACTCCAAAAGTGGTCTTTCTTAAGTTTTATATAGTTGCAACACGAGTTGCCAAATTTTACATTCGGTGCCTGACCAATGAAGGTAAGCATGCCCTGTGCCTCTTTACTATCTCATCCACTCGTGTTGCCAATTTCAGGGAGACATGGACTTGGACCCCAAGATGCTCCTAAGGGCCCTGTCCTTTGCTGTATACTTTCCCTTGCATTTGACCCCCAAAATGCACCATCTCACACCTATATATATAAACAACAGCGTTCCCAGCATTGACCCTTGCAGAACACCACTGGTCACAGACCTTCAGTTCGAAAAACAACCCTTCACAACTACTCTTTATCTTCTATGACCAAGCCAATTTTGTATCCAACTTGCCAATTCATCATGGATGTCATGTGACTTAAATCTTCTGCATTAGCCTACCATGAGGGACCTTGTCATATACTTCATTAAAGTCTATGTAGACACCATCCACTGTCCAACCCTCATCAGTCATCTTCATTACTTCCTCAAAAAACTCAAGTTTGTGATACAAGACCTCCCCACATAATGCCACCATTACCTGACAAAGAGATTTGTTGTAAAGGTATTTTCATAAAAATTATAACCTGACTCTTTCAGTAAATAACTAAGCTTGTTGGATTCTGCTAAATTTATTTGTCAACTGTGTTGGCAAGTTTTGGAAACGTCATCTTCCTTCTGGTAAACATTAAACATTTCTATCTGCTTAAGGAGGAATACTCTTTCTTAATGGTCACAGTTTGTTGCTGTGTCATAATGGCAAAATGCAGTTAGGTTGAACGGTTCAATCATTGTAAATGTTTGCCAGAATTGGAACAATTTACTGGCTGAGTGCCAGCCTTTTCCTACCTGTAGCTTTTCGAAGATCATACAAGATATGTCTGCAGAGTTGGTTTGCTGTTAAGCAGAACTCACCATCCTCGTATCACCTTTGCACTTGTGAAATCATAGTCCAGTTTTTTTTTTGACTTGATCTTCCTGCTTCGAAGGATAGTTGCTTGAAGTTTCCTTCATGTCTTTAGATGTAACATTCTGTGGGTCTCTCACCAGACAGCACTTAACTTACAGCTAAAAATAGCTGTATTAAAAAATGTATTTTGGAATTAGAAATTAAAATGCCCACAGCACTGACATTCCTCTGGATGAAAATGTCTTTTTCATAAATTTACTCTAAATCTCTGCCTTTCACTTCCAAATTGCGACACCTGCTTATTGACTCTTCGACTGATAGGAACAGCTGCTTCCTATCCACCCTGTTCATGTCTTTCATAATCTTATATGCCTCAATCAGGTCTTCCCTCAACCTTCTCTGCTTCAAAGACAGCAACTTGCGTTTGTCAAGCTAAAGTGCTCCATCCAAAGAACAAAGAACAAAGAAAAGAACAAAGAAAATTGCAGCACAGGAACAGGCCCTTCGGCCCTCCAAGCCTGCGCCCATCGAGATCCTCTGTCTAACCTGTCACCTGTTTTCTAAGGGTCTGTGTCCATTTGCTCCCCGCTCATCCATGTACCTGTCCAGATATATCTTAAAAGACGCTAACGTGTCTGCGTCTGCCACCTCCGCTAGCAACGCGTGCCAGGCACCCACCACCCTCTGCATAAAGAACTTTCCACGCATATCTCCCTTAAACTTTCCTCCTCGCTTTGAGCTCATGACCCCTAGTAATTGAGTCCCCCACTCTGGGAAAAAGCTTCTTGCTATCCACCCTGTCTATACCCGTCATGCTTTTGTAGATCTCAATCAGGTCCCCCCTCAATCGCTGTCTTTCTAATGAAAATAATCCTAATCTACTCAACCTCTCTTCATAGCGAGCACCCTCCATACCAGGCAACATCCTGGAGAACCTCCTCTGCACCCTCTCCAAAGCGTCCACATCCTTTTGGTAATGTGGCGACCGGAACTGTACACAGTACTCCAAATGTGGCCGAACCAAAGTCTTATACAACTGTAATATGACCTGCCAACTGTTGTACTCAACACCCCGTCCGATGAAGGAAAGCATGCCGGATGCCTTCTTGACCACTCTGTTGACCTGCGTTGCCACCTTCAGGGAACAATGGACCTGAACACCCAGATCTCTCTGTTCATCAATTTTCCCTAGGACTTTTCCACTTGCTGTATAGTTCGCCCTTGAATTAGATCTTCCTAAATGCATCACCTCACATTTGCCTGGATTGAACTCCATCTGCCATTTATCTGCCCAACTCTCCAGTCTATCTATATTCTGCTGTAATCTCTGACAGTCCCCTTCACTATCTGTTACTCCACCAATCTTAGTGTCATCTGCAAACTTGCTGATCAGACCACCTACACCTTCCTCCAAATCATTTACGTATATCACAAACAATAGTGGTCCCAGCACAGATCCCTGTGGACCACCACTAGCCACAGGTCTCCAATTTGAGAAACTCCCTCCTACTACTACTCTCTGTCTCCTGTTGCCTAGCCAGTCTTTTTTATCCATCTAGCTAGAACACCCTGGACCCCATGTGACTTCACTTTCTCCATCAGCCTGCCATGGGGAACCTTATCAAACGCCTTACTGAAGTCTATGTATATGGCATCTACAGCCTTTTCCTCATCAATCAACTTTGTCACGTCCTCAAAGAATTCTATTAAGTTGGTAAGACATGACCTTCCCTGCACAAAACCATGTTGCCTATCACTGATGAGCCCATTTTCTTCCAAATGGGAATAGATCCTATCCCTCAGTACCTTTTCCAGTAGCTTCCCAACCACTGACGTCAGGCTCACCGGTCGATAATTACCTGGATTATCCTTACTACCCTTCTTAAACAAGGGGACAACATTAGCAAGTCTCCAGTCCTCCAGGACCTCACCCATGTCTAAGGATGCTGCAAAGATATCTGTTAAGGCCCCGGCTATTTCCTCTCTTGCTTCCCTCAGTAACCTGGGATAGATCCCATCTGAACCAGGGGACTTGTCCACCTTCATGTCTTTTAGGATACCCAAAACTTCCTCTTTCCTTATGTCAACTTGACCTAGAGTAAGCAAACATCTATCCCTAACCTCAACATCTGTCATGTCCCTGTCCTTGGTGAATACCGATGCAAAGTACTCGTTAAGAATGTCACCCATTTTCTCTGACTCAGCACATAACTTTCCTTCTTTGTCCTTAAGTGGGCCAATCCTTTCTCTAGTTACCCTCTTGTGTGTTTATATATGAATAAAAGGCTTTGGGCTTTTCCTTAACCATGTTTTCCAGCAATATCTCATGTCCTCTCTTAGCCCTCTTCATCCCTCGTTTCAGATTCGCTCTACATTCCCCATATTCTTCCAAAGCTTTGTCTGTCTTCAGTCGCCTAGACCTCAT
Source organism: Stegostoma tigrinum (assembly GCF_030684315.1). NCBI lineage: Eukaryota > Metazoa > Chordata > Chondrichthyes > Orectolobiformes > Stegostomatidae > Stegostoma > Stegostoma tigrinum. The sequence continues at coordinate 2,692,656 of NC_081376.1, read as the reverse complement.
GTATGCTTCCTTTTTCCTCTTGGCTAGTCTCACAATTTCACCTGTCATCATGGTTCCCCAATCTTGTCTTTTCTATTCCTCATTTTCACAGGAACATGTCTCTCCTGCTCACTAATCAACCTTTCTTTAAAAGCCTCCCACATATCAAATGTGGATTTACTATCAAACAGTTTCTCCCAATCTACATTCCTTAGATCCTGCCAAATCATGGTATAGTTGGCCTTCCCCCAGTTTTGAACTCTTCCTTTAGGACCACTCCTATCCTTGTCCATGAGTATTGTAAAACGTATGGAATTGTGGTTGCTATTTCCAAAGTAGTCCCCTACTGTAATTTCAACCACCTGGCCGGGTTCATTCCCCAACACCAGGTCCAGTATGGACCCTTCCCGAGGTGGACTACAAACGTACTGCTCTAGAAAACCCTCCTGGACACACCTTACAAATTCTGCTCCATCTTGACCCCTAACACTGCTTGAATCCTGGTCAATGTTGGAAAAAATTAAAATCTCCCATCACCACCACCCTGTTTCTCCTACACCTTTCCATTATCTGTTTACATATTTGTACCTCTATCTCACACTCGCTGTTGGGAGGCCTGTAGTATGGCCCCAACATTGTTACTGCATCCTTCCTATTTCTGAGCTCTACCCATATTGCCTCACTGCTTGAGTCCTCCATGGTGCCCTCCTTCAGTACAGCTGTGACATCGTCTTTGACCAGTATTGCAACTCCTCCACCCCTTTTACCTCCCTCTCTATCCCGCCTGAAGCAGCAATATCCTGGAATAACTAGTTGCCAATCATGCCCTTCCCTCAACCAAGTCTCAGTAATAGCAGTAACATCATACTTCCAGGTTCCGATCCAAGCCCTAAGCTCATCTGCCTTATCTACTATATTAAAATAAATGCACCTCAGACCACCTGTCCCTTTGTGTTCATCATCTGCTCCCCGACTACTATTCTCTTTAGTCACGCTGACCTCATTATCTAGTTCCCTATCGGCTTTTGTTACTACCTCTTTTCTGTCCAATATTTGGTTCCCATCCCACTGCTACATTAGTTTAAACCTTCCCCCACAGCGTTAGCAAAAGTGCCCCCAAGGACATTGGTTCCAGTCCGGCCCAGGTGTAGACCGTCCAAATTGTAATTGTCCCACCTTCCCCAGAACCGGTTCCAATGTCCCAGAAATCTGAACCCCTCCCTCTTGCACCATCTCTCAAGCCACGCATTCATCCTGGCTATTCTTTTATTTCTGCACTGACTAGCACGTGGCACAGGTAGCAATCCTGAGAATGGTAGCATCCAAGCAACGTCTTGGTGAATCTGATATTACAAGGTGTAAAGCTGGATGAACACAGCAGGCCAAGCAGCATCAGAGGAGCAGGAAAGCTGACATTTCGGGTCTCGGCTCTTCTTCAGAAATTCTTCAGAAATCTTGGTGAATCTCTGTTGCATTTCCTCCAGTCCAATCATATCCTTCCTGTAATGCAGTGACCAGAACTGCATGCGGTGCAGTAACTGTAGCCTACTAAAGTTCTGTACAGCGCAGCATGACCTCCCTGCTGTTATAATCTGTGCCATGATTAATAAAGGCAACAGTCCCATGTGTCTTCATAATTACCATATGAACCCATCCAGTCACCTTTCAGGATTTGTGGACAAGTACCCCATGTTTCTTCGAGCCTGCCAATCATTGAGTAGTCCTTGTTCCTTTTTCCAAAAGTACATTACCGTACTTTTACCAGGGTTTAATTCCATCTGCCACTGATCAACCCATCTGACCAATCTGTTTATATCCTCCTATAACCTGGCACCTTCCTCCTCACTGCCATTAATCTACAAAATTATTACCCTTCCCGAATTCTCATCTAGATCGTTTACGAATATCATAAACAATAAGTGACCCAGCACTTATTCCTATGGCACACCACTGCACACTGGAAATAGTGTTTGAAAAATGTATTAACTGCCCTTGAGGATGGACAAAGGAAACCAGCTGATGTAGTGCAGTGCAATGTCTTTGGATTGCCAAAAGACATTCAGTCAGGTGTCACATAAAAGGTTACAGCACAAGAGCTATTAGTAATGTGGGTAATTATATATAGACTTGGGGTTGATTAATAGAAATAGACTGGATAAAGGCAGAATGGCAAACTAACTAGGTTAGTGTTGCAGGGATCACTGATGGGGTGTCAACGCATTGGAATCTTAATTAATGACTTGGGTGAATGGACGGAGTATATCATGTCCAAATTTACTGATGTTATCACAATGTGTGGGAATGCAAGTTGTAAGAGAAAAGCAGTGTGTGTACAAGGTAATGTAGATAAATGAAATGCATTGCATGAAAGTTTGAAACAAAAATGACGTGGCGGAAAGCATGGTAGATTTGGCAAAATTAACTGAGACTGTTTCAAGACCAGTGGCCCTTTGTCAGATTGAGCATTGTTGGGAAAAAGTGAGGTTTTAGGAAGAATTAGATGATGTAGGAACAATGAAAAACAGAACGTTACTTAGATATTAAAAAAATGTCCTGCATTTATATACACTTTTTATTACCATTGGATGCCTCAGTGCTTTGCGAACAGTGAAATGCTTATTGAAGTGTAAGTCACTGTGGCAACATAGGAAATATAATCGCACAGCAAAGTCCCACAAACAGTTGTGTAATAATATCTGGGTAATCTGTTTTTTGAATAAAAAAAAATTAGCCAGGATGCCTTTGACAATTCCCTACTTTTATTTGAAATAGGTCCATGGGATCTTTTATTTGTAATAGAGGACTCATGAAGCCTCATCTGAAAGACAATATCACATCTGGACAGGGTGATTAAAAAACAGTTTGGCACATTTGTCTTCATTGCTCAGTCCTTTGAGTATAGGAGTTGGGAGGTTATGTAGGACATTGGTGAGGCCTCTTCTGGAATACTGTGTCCAGTTCTGGTTGCCCAGTTATAGGAAGGATATTATTGAGCTAGAGAAGGATCAGAAGGAATTTACCAGGATGTTGCTGGGTATGGAAGGTTTTAGTTGTAAAGAAAAGCTGGGACTATTTTCACTGTAGCCTAGGAGATTGAGAGGCAACCTTATAGAAGTTTATAAAATAATGAGGGGTATAGAAAGAATTAATGGTAATTGTCTTTTCTGTGGAATAGGGGATTTCAAGACTAGAAGACATTATCTTTAAGGTGAGAGGAGAAAGGTTTTAAAAAAGACACGAAGGACAAATTTTTTACACGTAAGAGTAGTTAGCATGTGGAATAAACTTCCTGAGGTGGATCTCGGTACTAATACAATATTTAAAAGCTATTTGGATAAGTATGTGAATAGGAAAGGTTTGGAGGCATATGGGCCAGGTGCAGGTACGTGGGACTGGTTTAGATTGGCATGGACTTGTTGGACTGGAGGATCTGTTTTCGTGCTGTTTGACTGTATGACTATAAACAACAGTTCAGCACTTCTGTGGTACGCTCAAGAATGAAAATCTAGATTTTCATGCATGAGTCCTCAAGTTGAACATACATCTGTACTGTACCCTTACTCAGGCAAAAGTGCTACAAGTTGAATCACAGTTGACTCACCAAATAGAGAAATTCTGCAGAATGTTGTCCAAATACGTTAATTACAAAAAGTTAGATTAGATTCCCTACAGTGTGGAAACAGGCCCTTCGGCCCAACAAGTCCACACCGCCCTTTGGAGCATCCCACCCAAACTCATCCCCCTATAACCCACACACCCCTGAACACTATGGGCAATTTAGCATGGCCACCTAACCTGCACATCTTTAGACTGTGGGAGCATGTAGGTACAGGAGGAAGTGAAATGTTGGTCCTTATTTCAAGGATGATTGGCTTAATTTTATATTCCATGTAGGAGCAAATTATTGCAAATGCTGGAATCTGTACTGAAAACAACCAATGCTGAAGATCACAGTGGGTCAATCCATGGGGCATCTATGGAGACACAGCAAGCTAATGTTTTGAGTCTAGATGAAATGTGGAAGGGGCAACATTTATGCTATAGTTGGGGTGGTGGTGCTGTGGGTTTGGTGGGGCATAGAGTGCTGGGGAGAAAAGAGGTTGATAATTCAGATTCAGTGATCAGAATGTGAGAAAGTCAGAACAGTAGTGTGTCTTACTGCCAGACTGGACAGAACAGACAGTCCCACTGCGGTGGGGAGAGGAGATGGTGACAGAGAATGTAACAAGTAAAGTTAAAAGAAACTGAAGAAATGAGAGAATGTAACAAGTAAAGCTAAAAGAAAAGTGAAAAATTGGGAGTTGGTTCACAATTTGAAAGTGTTGAACACAGTTTTAAGTTCAGAAAGTTGTAAAGGGCCTATCCTGTCAAGTCTGGCAGTTAGACACATCAGTATTATGCCATTCCCACATTCCGATCACTTAATCTGAACTATCAATGGCTTTTCTCCCTGTACTCTATACCCACCGAGTAAAAATTGAACAAATTGCATTCTATACCCTGGAGGTATTGAATATTTTATGGCTGAGCTAGAGCGATTTTTCATCCATAAGGAAATTTGTTTTATTATTCATTTGTGAGGTGAGGGCATTGTCGACTAGGTCAGCATTTATTTCTTATACCTAAACACAATTAAGAGTCAGGCACATTGCTACAGGTCTAGAGTCACATGTAGACCTGACTAAGCAAAGATGGAAGATTTCTTTCTCTAAAAAACATTAGTCAACCAGGTGGGTTTTTATAACATTTGACAATGGTTACATAGTTACCAGTAGACTAGCTTTTCATGACAGATTTTTATTGAATTCAGGTCAATTTGCCATGATGGGATTTGAACCCCTGTCTTCAGAACATTAGCCTTGGATTCTAGATTACTAGCCTAGTGACATACCACTGTGCCATCACCTTGGGGGTTAGGAGGGGCACACTTAGAAATGGAATTTAGGCTATAATTAGATTAACAATGATCTTTTTGAATGCAAGAAAGCTCAAGAAGCCATGTGGCCTACTCTTAATTCAAATCTTCAATCCTGAGGTGACTTGCCTGACCCAAAATCCTATCCCAGACTTCAGTGGAGCATGGCAAAAATTAGTGTAAGGGATTATGCTCAACTGGGACAATTGTGTGTTGCTAACAGTTGAAGAAGAGAATATATTGGAAAATTTGAGCCTCAAAGTGATGAAGCCTGCAGAAAGCTCAATATTTTTAATGCTTCTCTTTCACAAATGATGAAAGAAAGTACAATGGAAAAAAATATATAAAAGTACTAATAAAACTATAATGAAAGAAAAGTAACCTGAAAATCTAACACTTAATCAAAGCTACAAAACATGTCTTTTTTTCAAGTTTGGTAACTAAAAAAGTTATAACTAAAGGCAGTACTTAAGTCTAATTTAGACTCATACAGCATGAAAACAGGCCATTCAGTCCAACTCATCCATGCCAACCAAACATTCCAATCTGTCCTCGTCCCATTTGCCAGAATATGACCCATATTCCCCTAAACCCTTGTTGTTCATATACCTGTCCAGATACCTTTTGAATGTTGTAATTATCCCTCCACCACTTCCTCTGGCAGCTGGTTTTGTATACGCACCACCCTCTGCGTAAAAAAAGTTACCCCTCAGGTCCTTTTTTAAATCTTTCCCCTCTCGCCATAAACATATGCCTTCTAGTTTTGGACTCCCCTACCCTTGGCTAGTCACCCTACCCATGCCTCTCACAATTTTGCACTTGTCTATTACGTCACCCCTCAGGCTGTGACTCACCAGGGAAAAAAGCCCCAGCCTATTCAGCCTCTCCTGATAATTCAAACCCTCCAATCGTGGTAACATCCTTGTAGATCTTTACTGCACCCTCTGCGGTTGAACAGCATCCTTCCTATAGAAAGACAACCAGAATTGTATGCAGTATTTTAATAGTGGCCTCACCATTGTCCTGTGCAGCCAGAACATGACATCCCAATTCATAGAGTCATAGAGTTCAACAACAGAAGATAGCCCTTTGGCCCAAATTGACCCATGCTGACCACATGTCCTTCTGCACTAACCTCATTTCCATGAACTTGGCTTATACCCTTCTAAACAATGAAATGACTATTACGAGGGGACAGAATTTTAAGGTGATTGGAGGAAGGTATAGGGGAGATGTCAGAGATAGGTTCTTCATACAGACAGTGGTGGGTGTGTGGAATGCGCTGTTGGCAGTGGTACTTTAGACACTTCCAAGCGACTCTTAGATAGGCGCATGGAGGATTGTAAAATGTACAGTATGCAGGGTAGATTGATCTTAATAGGAAAATAGGTCAGCACAACATCTTGGGTGGAATGGCCTGTACTGTGCTCTACTTTTCTATGTTCTTAAACCTTTCATATTCATGTATTCATCCAAATACCTTTTAAATGTTAATGTACCTGCCTCAACCACTTCCGCTGGCAGTTCATTCCATATGCGTATCACCCTCTTGTGTAAATACACTTGCCCCTCAGGTTTCCATGTATTCTTTCCCTTCTTACCTTAAACTGATGCCCTCTAGCCCTTGATTCCCAAACCCTGGGAAAAAGCCTGAATGCATTCACCCTATCCTCACCTCTGATGATCTAATACACTTCTATAACGTCACTCCTCAGTCTCCTATGCTCTGAAGAAAATAGTCCTAACTTGTCCAACCTCTCCTTATAACTCAGTACCTCGAGTCCTGGCAACATCCATATGAATTTATTCTGCACTTTCCACTTTAATAACAAGCTTCCTATAGCAAGGTGAACAAAACTGAACACAATACTCCAAGTGCAACCTCACTAGCATCCTGTATAACTGCAACATCACTTCCTAACTTCTGTACTCAATGCCCTGACTGTTGGAGGCCAGTGTGCCAAAAACTGCCTTCACTGCCTTGTCTACCTGTGACTCCACTTTCAGAGAACCATGCACCTGAACTCCAAAGCCCCTGTGTTCCGCTACACTCCTTAAGGCCCTACCATTCACCATGAAACTCCTACTTTGATTTGACTTTCCAAAATGCAACACCTGACACTTATCTGTATTGAAATTCATTTGCCATTTCTCGGCCCATTTCCCCAGCTGATCAATACACTGCAGCGATTTCTGATAACCCTCCTCACTGTCCATGATACTGTCTATTTTAGTGTCATCCATAAACTTAATAATTATGCCTTGTACATTCTTATCCAAATCATTGATATAACTCCTGTACTCAATGTTCTGACAAATGAAGGCAAGCATGCCACGCACCATCTTCACTACCCTGTCTACTTGCAACTCCACTTTCATGGAACTAAGCAACTACGACCCTAGGTGTCTTTGTTCAGCAACACTACCCAGGGCCCTACTATTAACTGTATAAGCCCTACCTTGGTTCGCCTTACCAAAATGCAACACCTCACATCCACAGCCTCATCACCTCAGGTAACCTCTCACCCACAGCCTCCAATCTCATTGTTCGCCAACCCTGCACCGCCTGTTTATACCTCCTTCCCAAAATCCACAAAACTGACTGGCCCAGCTGACCAGTTGTCTCTGCCTGCTCCGGCCCCATTGAACTTCCCTCCATTTACCTTGACTCTGTTTTCTCCCCGCAGTCCAGGAACTCCCCACCTACATTCAGGACACCACCCATGCCCCCCACCTCCACCATGAACAGTTCATCAACTTGACCAACACCTTTCTCCCCAGCCTCAAGTTCACCTGGGCCATCTCTGATACCTCCCTTTCCTTCCTGGACCCCTCTGTCTGCATCTCTGCTGACCGCCTTGAAATAGATATATATTTCAAGCCATCAACTCCCGCAGCTACCTAGACTACACCTCCTCTTGCCCACCTTCCTGCAAGAACTCCCAATTCCTCCACCTTCACCGCATCTGCTCCCAAGATGGGGTGTTCCACTCCCAAACTTCCCAGATGTCCTCTTATTTCAAGGACCACAACTTCCCCCTTCAGTGGTTGAAAGTGCTCTCGAATGCATCTCTTGTGTTTCCTGTATCTCTGCCCTTACGTCCACTCGCCCCAACAAAAGCAAAGACAGAATTGCCCCTTGTCCTCACATATCACCCCACTAACCTCTGCATCCAACATATCATTCTCCACCACTTCCATCACCTATAATCTGACCCCACAACCAAAGATGTATTTCCCTCCCCACCCCGCCTGTGTTTCGTAGGGACCACTCTCTCTATGTCTCCCTCGTCCGCTCCACACTCCCCACTAGCTCCACCACCCCTGGTACCTTTCCCTGCAACTGCAGGAAGTGCAACACTTGCCCCTACACCACTTCCTCACCTCCATTCAAGGCACGAAACAAACCTACACATTAGGCACAGGTTCACCTGCACATGTGATCTATTGCATCCGCTGCTCCCGATGAGTCCTCCTCTATGTAAATGAGACCAAGTAGAAGCTGAGACTGCTTTGTAGAGCACCTGTGCTCTGTTTGTGACAAACAACAACACCGTCATGTCGTGAACCATTCTATCTCCTGCTCCCATTCCCTGGGTGTCATGTCCATCCTGGGCCTCCTCCAGTGTCACAATGATGCCAATCTCAAACTGGAGGAGCCGCACCTTGTATTCCGCCTTGGGAGCCTACAACTCAATGGCCTAAGTGTGGATTTCACCAGTTTCAAAATGACCTCATCCCATGACCAACCCTCCCTCTCATCCCTGCCTCCTTGACCTGACACACCTGTTCATCTTCTCTCCCACCTATCTGCTCTTCCCACCACTCCCTACCTGCACTCACCTATCATCATTCCACCTGCCTTCCCCAGCCACACCCCTCCTCTCTCTATTTATTTCTGTGCTCCCTTTTCCTCCACTACCCCCCACCCCCTGTTGCTGCCTCCTTCTGAAGAAGGGTCCTGAATTGAAATTTCCACTTTCCTGCTCCTCTGATGCTGCCTGGCCTGCTGTGTTCCTCCAGCTGTACACTATGTTGTCTCTGATTCCAACATCTGCAGTTCTTACTATCTCTAAGGTCAGATATGGATTTTAACGGTGATTGTACAATGCTAAGCGCTATTCATGACTCCTCAGATTCTAAAGCAGTCCATGTCCAAATTTAACAATAGACCATAGGTGCTGGAGTAGGCCATTCGGCCCTTCGAGCCAGCAGCACCATTCATTATGATCATGGCTGTTCATCCACAATCAGTATTCTGTTTCTGCCATATCCCCATAACCCTTGATTCCACTATCTTTAAGAGCTGTATCCATCTCTTTCTTGAAAGTATCCAGAGAGTTGGCCTTCACTGCCTTCTGGGGCAGAGCATTCCATATATCCACCACTCTCTGGGTAAAGAAGTTTTTCCTCAACTCTGTTCTAAATGGCCTACCACTTATTTTTAAATTGTGTCCCCTGGTTCTGGACTTACCCATCAGCGGAAACATGCTTCCTGCCTCCAGATTGTCCAATCCCTTAATAATCTTGTATGTCTCAATCAGATCCCCTGTTATCCTTCTAAAGTCAAGTGTATACAAGCCCAGTCGCTCCAATCTTTGAACATATGATAATCCCACCATTCCGGGAATTGTCCTTGTGAACCTACACTGCACTCCCTCAATAGCAAGAATGTCCTTCCTCAGATTTGGAGACCAAAACTGCACACAATACTCCAGGTTTGGTTTCACCAGGGCCCTGTACAGCTGCAGAAGGACGTCTTTGCTCTTATACTCAAGTCCTCTTGTTATGAAGGCCAGCATGCTATTAGCTTTCTTCACTGCCTGCTGCACCTGTATGCTTGCTTTCATTGACTGATGTACAAGAACTCCTAGATCTCGTTGTACTTCCTCTTTACCTAACTTGACTCCATTGAGATAGTAATCTGCCTTCCTGTTCTTGCCACCAAAGTGGATGACCACACATTTATCCACATTAAACTGCATCTGCCATGCATCCGTCCACTCACCTAGCCTGTCCAAGTCACCCTGTATTCTCATAACATCCTGCTCACATTTCACACTGCCACCTAGCTTTGTGTCATCAGCAAATTTGCTAATATTACTTGTAATGCCTTCGTCTATATCATAAATGTGTATTGTAAACAGCTGCGGTCCCAGCACCGAACCTTGTGGTACCCCACTGGTCATCGCCTGCCATTCCGAAAGGGACCCGTTTATCACTACTGTTTGCTTCCTGTCAGCCAGCCAATTTTCAATCCAACTCAGTACTTTGTCCCCAATACCATGTGCCCTAATTTTGCTCACCAATCTCCTATGCGGGACTTTATCAAAGGCTTTCTGAAAGTCCAGGTACATTACATCCACTGGTTCTCCCTTGTCCATCCTCAGAGATACATCCTCAAAAAATTCCAAAAGATTAGTCAAGCGTGATTTCCCCTTCGTAAATCCATGCTGACTCTGACCTATCCTGTTACTGCATTCCAAATGAGTTGTAATTTCATCTTTTATAATTTACTCCGGCATCTTTCCCACCACTGACGTCAGTCTAACTGGTCTTTAATTTCCTGTTTTCTCTCTCCCTCCTTTCTTGAAAAGTGGGACAACATTAGCCACCTTCCAATCTGCAGGAACTGATCTTGAATCTATAGAACATTGGAAAATGTTTACCAAGGCATCCATGATTTCTAGACCACCTCCTTAAGTACCCTGGGATGCAGACCATCAGGTTCCGGGGACTTATCAGCCTTCAGACCTAACAGTCTATCAAACACCATTTCCTGCCTAATATAAATTCCCTTCAGTTCGTCCATTACCCTCGGTCCTTCAGCCACTATTGCATCTGGGAGATTGCTTGTGTCTTCCCAAGTGAAGACAGATCCAAATTCCACTCTTCTGCCATTTCCTTGTTCCCCATAATAAGTTCACCTGTTTCTGACTTCAAGGGCCCAATTTTAGTCTTAACCATTTTTTTCTTTTTACATACTTAAAAAAACTTTCACTATCCTCCTGTATATTTTTGGCCAGTTTTCCTTTGTGCCTCATTTTTTCTCTGTGTATTGCCTTTTTAGTTATCCTCTGTTGCTCTTTAAAAGCTTCCCAGTCCTCCAACTTCCCGTTCATCTTTGCTATGTTATACTTCTTTATACAGTCCTTAACTTCCCTCATCAGCCACAGCCGCTCCTGCCTCCCCTTCGGATCTTTCTTCCTCTTTGGAATGAACTGATCCTGCACCTTCTGCGTTATATCCAGAAATACCTGCCATTGTTGTTCCACTGTGTTATCACTGTTAGGGTATTGACAATATCCAGGTTTGTGCTGAAGGCAGATGGCATCCATGTCATGCAAATGCCAGACAAAAACATTCTCTCTGCAACAAGGGACAATCTAACCATTGCCCCTTGACATTCAATGGCCTCATCACTGACTCCTACACTGACAACATCCTGGGAGGTTACCATTGACCAGAAATTGAAGTGAACTAGCCATGTAATTACAGTGGCCACAAGAGCAGATCAGAGGCTAGGGCTACTATAGCAAGTAACTCATCTCTTGACTCCCCAAAACCTGTCCATCATCCACAAGGCACAAGTCAGGAGTATGATAGAATACACTCCACATGCCTGAAGGAGTGCAGCTGTAACAACAGTCAAGAAGCTTGACACTAGCAAGCACATAGGAGTCTACTTAATGAGTACCACATCCATTCTTTCAAACACCGATGCTTTGTAGCAGCAGTTTATGTCAATCTCTGAGATGCACTGCTGAAGTTCACAAAGACAGTACCTTCCAAACCCATGACCACTCCTATCTTGAAGAACAAAAGCATATGCAACATATATACAGGAACACCATCACAGGAAAGATCCTCTCCTGACTTGGAAATGTACTGCCATTTATTCAATGTTGCTGAGTTATAATCCTGGAACTCACTTCCTCAGGTATTATTGTCTACCTACACCATATGGATTGCAGCAGTTCAATAAAGCATTTCATCACCACCTTCTGAAGCAACTAGGGATGGGCAATAAATGCCAGCCTAGCCAGTGATGCCCACATTCCATCCATCAGTTTTTTTTACATCACCACATTGGCAGGCAGAAGACCTTTGCCAGTGATAATTCGTCCCTGGTCCGCAAACCGATCAGTTTCAGACATAAACAGCCCTTCAGCTCGACTTCATATGCACATTCCTGGATTGAAAGCTACACAAACAGAGTCAACAAAAGTTACCAAATTCCTTGCTTTTAAAGCATACAGCTAAGCTGCGGGAAGTGCACCCAACTCCAGCTCCTTTGAAACCGCGTTCGGGCACTGGAGCTGGATCAACTTCGGATCATTCAGGAGGCTGAGGGGTTGATTGAGAGGAGTCACAGGGAGGTAGCCACGCTGTATGTAAAGGATAAAGGGGGATGGGTTACAATCAGGGGGTGGAAAGAGAACAGGCAGACAGTACAGGGATCCCCTGTGGTCATTCCCCTCAACAACAAGTATACTGTTTTGGATACTTTTGACGGGGACACCTTAGCAGGGGTAAGCCATGGGGTACAGGTCTCTGGCGCAGAGTCTGTTCCTGTTGCTCAGAAGGGAAGGAGAGAGAGGAGGAGAGCATTAGTCATTGTGGATTCCATAGTTAGGGGGACAGCTAGGAGATTCTGTGGGAGCATGGTTGGAATGTTGTCTCCCAGGTGCCAGGGTCCGTGATGTCTCAAAGAACAAAGAAAATTACAGCACAGAAATAGGCCCTTCGGCCCTCCAAACCTGCGCCGATCAAGAACCTCTGTCTAAACCTGTCAGCTATTTTCTAAGGGACTGTATCCCTTTGCTCCCTACCCATCCATGGACCTGTCCAGATACATCTTAAAAGACACTATCGTGTCTGCATCTATCACCTCCGCTGGCAACGTGTTCCAGGCACCCACCACTCTCTGCATAAAGAACTTTCCACGCATATCTCACGTGAACTTTCCTCCTCTCACTTTGAACTCATGACCCCTCGTAATTGAGTACCCCCACTCTGGGGAGAAAGCTTCTTGCTATCCACAGTCTTGGATCGTGTTTTCGGGATTCTTAAGGGGGAGGGGGAGCAGTCCAAATCGTGGTCGACATAGGCACCAACAACATAGGAAGGAAAAGGGATGGGGACGTAAGGCAGAAACTCAAGGAGCTAGGGTGGAAGTTTAGAGCTAGAACAAGCAGAGTTGTTGTCTCTGATTGGTTACCCGTGCAATGTGCTAGCAAGGTGAGGAATAGGGAGAGAGAGCAGTAGAACACGTGGCTCCAGGGATGGTGCAGAAGGGAGAGATTCAGATACCTGGATAATTGGGGCTCATTCTGGGGTTGGTGGGACCTCTACAACCAGAATGGTCTACACCTGAACCAGAGGGGTACCAATATCCTGGGGGGGAAATTTGCTAATGCTCTTCCGGAAGGTTTAAACTAACTCAGCAGGAGGATGGGAACCTGAATTGTAGCTCCAGTGTACAGGAGGTTGAGAGTAGTGAGATCATGAATAAGGTTTTGAGGTCGCAGGAGTACCAGCAGGCAGGAAGGATGCTTGAAGGTGTGTCTACTTCAATGCCAGGAGCATCCGGAATAACATGGGTGAACTTGCATTAGGGGTTGGTACCTGGGACTTCGATGTTGTGGGCATTTTGGAGACATGGATAGAGCAGGGACAGGAATGGTTGTTGCAGGTTCCGGGGTTTAGATGTTTCAGTATGATCAGGGAAGGTGATAAAAGAGGGGGAGGTGTGACAATGTTAGCCAAGGACAGTATTACGGTGGGAGAAAGGACGTTTGATGAGGATTGATCTACTGAGGTAGTATGGGCTGAGGTTAGAAACAGGAAAGAAGAGGTCACCCTGTTGGGAGTTTTTTATAGGCCTCTGCAAAGTTCCAGAGATGTAAAGGAAAGGATAGCAAAGATGAATCTGGATCGGAGCGAAAGTAACAGAGTAGTTGTTATGGGGTCTTTAACGTTCCAAATATTGACTGGAAACGGTATAGTTCGAGTACTTTAGATGGGTCAGCTTGCGTCCAATGTGTGCAGAAGGGTTTCCTGACACAGTGTGTAGATAGGCCAACAAGAGGCGAGGCCACATTGGATTTGGTACTGGCTAATGAACCAGACCAGGGATTAGATTTGGAGGTAGGTGAGCACTTTGGTGATAGTGACCACAATTCGGTTGCGTTTACTTTAGCGATGAAAAGGGATAAGTGTACACCACCGCGCAAGAGTTATAGCTGGGATTAGGCAAGACTTAGGATGCATAGGATGGGGAAGGAAACTGCAGGGGCTGGGCAGAATTGAAATGTTGAGTTTGTTCAAGGAACAGCTACTGTTTGTCCTTGAAAAGTATGTACCTGTCAGGCAGGGAGGAAGTGGTCGAGTGAGGGAATCGTGGTTTACTAAAAATGTTGAATCTCTTGTCAAGAGAAGAAGGAGGCTTATGTAAAGATGAAGACTGAAGGCTCACTTAGGGCGCTTGAGAGTTACAAGTTAGTGAGGAAGGACCTAAAGAGAGAGCTAAGAAGAGCCAGGAGGGGACATGAGAAGTCTTTGGCAGATGGGATCAAGAAAAACCCTAAACCTTTCTCGAGCGGAGTCCGAAGAGATAGGAGAGGCGCTAAATGAATATTTTTTGTCAGTATTCACCAAGGAAAAAGACAATGTTGTCAAGGAGAATATTGGGACACAAGCTATTAGACTAGACAGGATTGAGGTTCATAAGGAGGAGGTGTTAGCAATTCTGGAAAATGGGAAAATAGATAAGTCCCCTGGGCTGGATGGGATCTATCTGAGGATTCTCTGGGAAGCTAGGGAGGAGATTGCAGAGCCTTTGGCTTTGATCTTCATGCCGTCATTGTCTACAGGAATAGTGCCAAAAACTGGAGGACAGCAAATGTTGTCCCCTTGTTCAAGAAGGGGAGTAGAGACAACCCTGGTAATTATAGGCCAGTGAGCCTTACTTCGGTTGTGGGTAAAGTGTTGGAAAGGATGATAAGAGATAGGATTTATAATCATCTAGAAAGGAATAATTTGATTAGGGATATTCAACATGGTTTTGTGAAGGGTAGGCCATGCCTCACAAACCTTATTGAGTTCTTTGAGAAGGTAACGAAACAGGTGGATGAGGGTAAAGCGGTTGATGTGGTGTATATGGATTTCAGTTACGTGTTTGATAAGGTTCCCCATGGTAGGCTATTGCAGAAAATTCGGAAGCATGGGATTGAGAGTGGTTTAGCAGTTTGGATCAGAAATTGGCAAGCTGCAAGAAGACAGAGGGTGGTGGTTGATGGGAAATGTTCATCCTGGAGTTCAGTTACTAGTGGTGTATCACAGGGATCTGTTTTGGGGCCACTGCTGTTTGTCATTTTTATAAATGACCTGGATAAGAGTGTATAAGGATAGATTAGTAAATTTGCGGATGACACTAAAGTCGGTGGATTTGTAGATAGTGCGGAAGAATGTTGCAGGTTACAGAGGGACATAGATAAGGTGCACAGCTGGGCTGAGAGGTGGAAGATGGAGTTTAATGTGGAAAAGCGTGAGGTGATTCACTTTGGAAGGAGTAACAGGAATACAGAGTACTGGGCTAATAGTGCAAATCTTGGTAGTGTGGACGAGCAGGGGGATCTCGGTGTCCATGTGCATAGATCCCTGAAAGTTGCCACCCACGTTTGTAGGGTTGTTAAGAAGGCTTACGGTGTGTTAGGTTTTATTGGTAGAGGGATTGATTTTCAGAGGTATGAGGTCATGTTGCAGCTGTACAAAACTCTGGAGTGGCCGCACTTGGATTATTGTGTACAGTTCTGGTCGCTGCATTATAGGAAGGATGTGGAAGCATTGGAAAGGGTGCAGAGGACATTTACCAGGATGTTGCCTGGTATGGAGGGAGGGTCTTATGAGGAAAGGCTGAGGGACTTGAAGCTATTTTCGTTAGAGAGTAGAAGGTTAAGAGATGACTTAATAGAGACATACAAGATGATCAGAGGATTAGATAGGGTGGACAGTGAGCGCATTTTTCCTTGGATGGTGATGGTTCACACAAGGGGATATAGCTTTAAATTGAGGGGTGATTGATGTAGGACAGATGTCAGAGGTAGATTCTTTATTCAGAGAGTAGAAAGGGCTTGGAATGCCCTGCCTGCAACAGTAGTAGACTTGCCAACTTTAAGGGCATTTAAATGGCCATTGGATAAACGTACGGATGATAATGGAATAGTGTAGGTTCGATGGGCTTCAGATCGATGCAAAATCGAGGGCCGAAGGGCCTGTACTGTGCTGTAATGTTTTATGTTCTAAGCTTATAAAAACCTTGATTTTAGTCGGTTCTTTCTCGTTTCAGTCCACAGTTTCAAAAAGCATAAAACAAAAACTCACGTTCTTTACAGCTTATCCCCTTAAAGTACAGTATAGAAGCTGTTGGAGGTTCCAGAGCAGCTCAAACATTTTGTGGTCACTTTTGCTGATATCAGTTTTGCATTTACCTTCCAGATTTTTTTAGAATTTGAGTATCCAAACGTCCACAGTAGGATTTGAACTTTGATTTTGGATTGTATGTTCATGTCTTTAGATTAATGTAACCCATTGTACTGTTCTATCTGCTTTGCCTTTTCAGTATTGTTAATGTATAATAAAATACTGTAACTTAGTAAGACATTTGTTATAAAAAGTGGATTGAGTATGAATTGGGATATGACCTTTTATGGACCAACTAAATATTATTGGAGTTGATGCATGCCAAATTTTAAAAACATCCTATTATGGTTGTATGTTGCATGGGATCAAAGCACCAAGTTTCTTTGTGTTTATTATTGTTTCAAGCCAAAAAACAGTTTGGTTAAATACCCCTGCTAATACACTTGTGTGGCACAGGTCATGAGTAACTTATTTTGAAATCTTTCTGTTTTGTTTCAGGGTTCACTTGTTTCGAGATGATTCTTTTTAGATGAGCACATAGTGGACAGTCGGAGGCTGGGCAGGTATGCACTTACTTAAAATGAGTAAATCTCGGATCTTCCAGATTTGTGGCATCATGGCCTCTGTGTTTATGATTCTATTAATAATTTTATATTGGGATGATGTTGGAACAGCCCATTTCCACTTGCACACTACTATTTCAAGAATTCAGGTTGCACACCTCCCTTTAAAGACAAACTTAAACCATAACCAGCTGAATTCCAAAAAGACAGTAGGAGAAAGAATGCCCACTTCTGAATCTGACATTATTCAGGATGATCTTGATTTTTTGTTGTTTGAAAACACAAAAAGATACCTACAGGAAGGAGATTCTCCTGAGATGGAAGAAACTGTCAATACAATATCTGAACGCAACCTTGAGAAACTCCCAGGCTTTGACTTGGAAATCAATTCTGCCAAAACAAAGACTGAATTAGAAAGGATGCAAAATGAGCGGAAACAAA
This sequence comes from Stegostoma tigrinum, assembly GCF_030684315.1. Taxonomy (NCBI): domain Eukaryota; kingdom Metazoa; phylum Chordata; class Chondrichthyes; order Orectolobiformes; family Stegostomatidae; genus Stegostoma; species Stegostoma tigrinum. The sequence continues at coordinate 2,675,334 of NC_081376.1, read as the reverse complement.
ATATTAAAGATGTGTGTGCAGACTCCAGTATCATGTTCTCAGGGAAAAATAGGAGTTTTGAAGATATTCCAAATAAAGAATTGGACCATCTTATTGTGGATGACCAGCATGGCGTTATTTACTGTTATGTTCCCAAAGTGGCCTGCACTAATTGGAAGCGGATTATGATTTTATTAAGTGGCAGTATTTTGAAGCAAGGCATTCCGTATAGTGATCCACTTGAGATCCCCAGGGATTTAGTGCATAACTCAACCAGTCATTTCACCTTCAACAAGTTCTGGAAACGTTATGGCAAATTCTCAAAACACCTCATGAAGATTAAGCTGAAAAAGTACACAAAGTTTCTCTTTGTTCGTGATCCTTTTGTAAGATTAATCTCGGCATTCCGCAGCAAGTTTGAAATTAAAAATGAGGATTTTTATAATCGTTTTGCAATCCAAATGCTCCAACTGTATGCTAATTATTCTAACCCACCATCATCTGTTAATGAGGCTTTCTCTGCAGGAATCAAGCCCAGTTTTGTCAACTTCATTCAGTATTTGTTGGACCCTCAGACAGAGAAGAATATGCCTTTTAATGAACACTGGCGGCAGGTATACAGGCTTTGTCACCCATGCCAAATAAATTATGACTTTATTGGAAAACTTGAAAGTTTGGATGAGGATGCTAGCTACTTACTGAAGTTGCTCAATGTGGAAAAGCTTGTTCAGTTTCCACAAAGTTTACGGAACAGGACAGTAAACAGCTGGGAAGAGGACTGGTTTTCAAAAATTCCAGTAGCTTGGAGAAAACAACTTTACAAATTGTATATGCCTGATTTTGTTATCTTTGGCTATCCTAAGCCAACAAACTTGTTATTTGATTGATGTTGAAAATGCACTAGAAGTGTTTTATAAAGAAAAGTATGCAGTGAATTCCTCATATGCAGCTCCTGGATAGGCTTTATCTTGCCAGAAATATGATGGACGTTTTGTGAGGTTGTCTCAATTTTGCATTGCATTGCTTACATTTATGATACATGAAATTATTCTCCACTCTCATCATGCAGCCAAACCACAAAAGTAGTTTTGTTTTCATTTTGGCCAGTAAAGGATGTTAAGCAGGTCACCTTGCAAAATGGACATACTTGATAGTCTGCTGAAAATCCAGATTGATAACCAGTCTCTTGAGTTTTATATTCCATATATGCTGAACTGATAAGCAGTGGAATATAATCACTGGCATTTATCAATGTGATGTTCTTTATTATGCTGTAATTATGATATTTTGGGTGATTAAATGTGGATAACTCCATAGCAGCCAATGAAAAATCAAGAGCAATTTCACTTCTGCTCTCTGAAGTTCAAACTATACGGTATTGGTTATTTGAATCAGGACCAGGCCTGTTGCTGTAGTGAGAACTTGCCTTTATGAATGCTCACTCCTGTGATATTGATTTTTTTTTAAAGATAATTCCTTCTCTCTCTAAAATTTCTTGACTTGTAAAGTCCAGGATTGATCTACCTTGCTTTTTTCACAACCTCTGCAATCATGAAGGCATCCTGCGTTACAGGTCTCGGACAAATACCTAGATTTCTCACTTGTTAAAACAAAAGTAGCCTAGAATGCAAGCATCTTCTGATCTTCATAATTCATTTTGATGTAGTAAATTGGAAGGAATATGTCACGGAAAAATTAAGACAGTGAAGAATTCTTACTTGAATTAAAACATCCCTCTGACCAGATCATTAGAGTGCAGTATTGGGTTAATTTTAAACAAAACTGTGGTATTATTACAGGCTATTTTTTAACTTTGCATTTTTAAAAATTAATTCATGGAATGGGGAAGTCATTGGCTAAGCAGCATTTATCACCCATCCTAATGTTATTAAACATATGGGCTATAAGCAATGCTATCTGTAACTGTTATGATTGGAATATTGTCAAAACAAAGTTTTGTGCCTTGAATTCCTTTATTGCAGTAAACAGTTTTTGCACATAATTCCAGGAAGTGACAAATTTCAATTAGTAAGTTGAGCTACTGACCCTAGTTAATAAAGTCACATAGAAATGTGTCACAATATTTGATTATTGGTGAGTATTATGCAAATATGTATTTTATACATTCATGGGATAAAGCAATAGATTTTGTTGAGAGTTAAGAAAGTACCTTTTTTGTTAATTTTGAGGATTTTGCACATTTTGATGTTTGTATAACCTAAGAGCCAATAGTTATAGCTAAAAGGAAAACTAAGGGATTATTTTCTCTACTAAATAATTAACTTTCCATTTCTCAAAGCAAAGTCCTCTTATTTTAGAAACTGTCTTAAATGAGAATAATTTTTGCCTCATGAAAATCTGATATTTTGAATCTGTTTCTCTGTAAATAACTGCCTGATAGCTGCTTTAATTTTAGTGAGGGATTGACTGGGTCTTTGGAGCTGACTGGAGAAAATTGAAAATGCTCATCTGTGAGAAAATTATTGCTGCCTTGAAGCAGCAGCTGCCATTAAATTAGTGGAACTTGTCCAGAATGCACACATTAAAATTCAGACTTTCTGCAAACACTCCTTATTTGGGTTTATTGCAAAGAGACAGCTTCCGTAAGCAAAACACTATCTCCTGTGGTCTGAAATTTAATATGTGTGTAACATGTTACAGTGTTTTATATGTTAAATTGTTTGAAATCATATTAAAGTCACAATTGTAGCTGTGCACAGAACACCTCACAGTCAATGAAATGCAGTACTGTTGTTTTGTAGGCAAAAGGAGACACTACAACCTCTCAGAAACTGCACTGCAGGAACGAATGACTGAATTAGACTGCCTGCTTGAACCAATTAATGACCAACCTAAAGGGTGTTCCTCTGGCAAAGTAGAAATTCTTCCATTTATGTTACATGTTAAAGTCCCAGGCTGGAGTATGAGCCTATCAGAAAAAAACTCCAGCTGTTTGCAATAAATATCAATGATTTGGACACAGGAATCAATTGTAATTTTTCCATTTTTTTCGCTTGATGTAATTCTAAGCAGGGATGTGAATAGTGGAATGCCCTGCCTGCCAATGTAGTTAACTCAGCCACATTAGCAGCATTTAAACAGTCCTTGGATAAGCATATGGATGATGATGGGATTGTGTAGGGGATTGGGCTGAGATTAGTTCACAGGTCAGCACAAGATTGAGGGCCGAAGGGCCTGATGTGCGCTGTATTGTTCTATGTTCTATGTTCTAGTGAGAAAGATATAAAATGGCTTCTGGAGAATTTTGACAGACTTAGTGAATGAACAAGAACATGGTAGATGGAACATACAGTATAAAAATGACATTATCCTCTGGTAGGAGGAACAGATGTGCAGAGAATTTCTTGAATGATGAGACATTGAAAAGTGTGTAAATGTGTAAAGGGACTTTGGGATCCTTGCTAATAAGTCACTGAAGGCTAACAGGCAGGTGCAACAATTAATTAGGAAGGATAATGGAATGTTAAACAAACACAAAATGTTAGAGAAACTCAAGCTCTGGCAGCACCTGTGGGGAGAGGAGCAAATGTTTAAAATCCGATATGACTTCTTCAGAATTGCTTTTCTTTTCCATTGTGGGGTAGGGTGGAATCAATGACAGTCACTAAGGGAGATGTGGCTGTGAAAGCATGTTTGCCAAACACTTTATCAAGCACTAGGAAGGGGATAAAAATATGTCTAAAGATTAGCAGAAATCCATTTGGAAAATTAGAACTTCAATGTGGACATACCTGGAAGAAAAGTGTCAATGAATTAAGAGATAATGGGAATGGCAGATGCTGGAGAATCTGAGATAACAAAGTGTGGAGCTGGATGAACACAGCAGGCCAAGCAGCATCTTAGGAGCACAAAAGCTGATGTTTCAGGCTTAGAGAAGTGTCTAGGCCCGAAAAATAGGCCCGAAACAACAGCTTTTGTGCTCCTAAGATGTTGCTTGACCGGCTGTCAATGAATTAATATTGCAGGCGCAGGAAATCTGAAATAAACACAAAATGTTAGAGAAATTCAGTAGGTCTGGCAGAATCTGTGGAGAGCAAAATAAAGTTGGCATTTCGAGTCTGATATAACTTCTTCAGAACCGGAATGTTAGCCTTTATTGCAAGATAATTTGAGTAGAGGTGTCGTGAAGTCTTGCTTCAGTTGTACTGAAGCTTAAGTAGACCACACATGGAGTTATATGTACACTTTTGATTTCATTACCGCAAAAAGATATTGCCACATCGGCAGTGCAACATAAGTTCATGAGACTTATTCCTTGTTTGGCACGACCCTCCATGAAGAGTGATTGGGCAAAGTAGCCTATATTCTGTAAAGTTTCAAAGAATGACAGGCAATGTCATTGAAATCTACAAAATACTTAAAGGGATAGGCACGGGGCAGAAAGGGACAGATAGACGAAGAGGCAATTCAGCTCATTGAATCTGCACCAATGCGCCAAAGAGCACCCCACCAAAACTCTCTCCCACCCCCAGTGTAATCCCTGGATGGCTAATCTGCCTTGCCTGCATATCCCTGGACACTGCAGGGCAAGCCTAGTCCTCACCTGCACACCTTTAGACTATGGGAGGAGATGAGAGCTCCTGAATGAAACCCATGCAGATAGGGGGCGAATGAAGCTCCACACAGACAGCCACCTGAGGGTGGATTCGAACACAGGTCCCTGGCACAGTGAGGCAACAGGGCTAACCAGTTGGAGGTTAGTCATTTCCGCAATTGAGTAGTCTAAACAAAGCTTAAAAATAAGATAAAAAAACTTTCACTCAGAAAGTTGTGAACCTTTGGAATTTACTACCCCAGAGGGTGCAAAGTTCAGGTTTGGGTGTATTTGAGAAGTAAAGATCAATCATTTCTTGATCACCAATGACCTAAAGGGTTATAGGATTGGGGTGGATTAAGGCGATTCAAGTGTCTGACCAGCCATGATTGTATTAAAATGCGAAGCAGGCTCAACAGACTGCGTAACCTATTCCTATCCCCTTTTGACAGAGCTATGAAGAATAACAGTAAACCAAGCATATAGCACTGGAGATTTGGAATGGAATTTTGTCATCTCCTTATCCCAGTAGGCCATGTGATGAAGAGTAATAGTTTATTGTATCTAGAAGTGAGAGAAATTCACTTCTGATTCGAAAAGTACAATCAGAAAAATTCATATAGACTAAGCAATTGTAGTTAGTTCTCAAGAGTGTAAATATATTTTACACAGGGCAGTCTGATAATTTGCATCGGAGTGGCATAGGCTGTTTTCTTGACTTTGAAGTAGTTTTTTTTATTAGATTCCCTACGGTGTGGAAACAGGCCCTTCAGCCCAACAAGTCCACACCGCCCCTTGCAGCATCCCACCCTATATCTGTTAGCTGATGACCCTAACTACAGAGTTGAGTGTTACTTTAAAATGTTATTTTAAAGACCTGAATGAAGAAAATTTAGTTCCTGACCATGAATGCTGAGGCAGGAATGATTAGGACTGAAGAACCTTTATACAACAAAAAGCCTTTTACATCGCTTATGTTAAGTTTTTTTTACCTCCAGTAATGATTCTGTTTATAAATTCATACTCTTTGACACAAGTCAGTAAATGAAGGAACCACTGTCTGACAAAGAACCTATCTATCAGTGCCTTTTTTTTAAAAAATGGACCAATCGTTTCATTATGTTAAACTTTGAGAAAAAGCCTGTGCCTTCAAAACATTTTTGCCTGTGTTTAATATTTCAGAGATACAAGTGTGTGTTTGATGTAAATGACTCCTGGATTGAAAAATATTATATTGGAAATCTGAGTTAAGTGGCCCCCTATGGACATATAAGTGCCTCCATATTTCCTTTCTTACCTCACCAGATTAGGGAGCCATTTTCAAAATGCAGATTTAACCATGAGTATATTGACATTAAATGTCAGATGCACATGCTATAGTTTTGCTGCAAGTTTGAACCATGCTTTAGTCAGAGAATGTAACATACTGAATAATTCTGCTTTCGGCTGTGTCAGGATATCTGAAAGTCAGTGCTTGAAACTGAACAGATGGTTAAAAACATGAGAAAGTCTAGAAATTGTTTTTTGTGAAAATAAAACTGAGTACAATGGATGGAAGTTAACGCTTCATGATGCAAACCCTTAGAAAATAGATGACAGGTTTAGACAGAGGATCTCGATTGGCACAGGCTTGGAGGGCAGAAGGGCCTGTTCCTGTGCTGTAATTTTCTTTGTTCTTTGTTTCCTTCCCGTTTATAACTATTATTTTGAAACTGTTACCAATATTCTTGTCAAAGTATTCCTTCAGTTAAAATTTCAATTTCATTGTATTGGCTGCTAGCATCTGTTAGCTAGCAATGGTGAAAAGGATCATTTAAAGAGAAATAGAACATCGAACATCATATCTGTGCCAACTGCAATGCAATTCTAAACTAATTGTATCTGGCTGCAAATTTTCCATATCCCTCTATTCCCTGCCTGTTCATGTGCCTCTCAAACATTGCTAGCATATCTGTTGCCACTCTAGCTGTGCGTTCCAGGCATTTACGTTCCAGGCCTCTACATAAAAAAAAAATTTCCTCTCTCATCTACTTTTAAACGTTTCGCCTCTCACCTATCCCCTCCTTGTAGTCGATTTTTTCCACTTATGGCAAAAGTTTCCAACTATCCACCCTATCCATGCCTCTCATTATTCTACATGCTCCTATCAGGTCATCCCTCAGCCTCCAATGCTCTGGCAAAAACAATCCAAGTTTATCCAATCTCACTTTGTACCTAATACACTCTGATCCAGACAACATTCCTGGTTAATTTTTTGTGCACCCTCTCGAAACCCCTCTATCTTTGCTATTGTATGGCAACGGGAACTGCATGTGCAATTTCAAATGTGGCTTCACTAAAGTCTCATACAGCTGCACCATGACTTGCCAATTTTTATACTCAATTCCCGACTGATTAAAGCAAGCGTGTTGTCCGCCTTCTTCGCTATCTTATCCATTTGTGTTGCAACCCTTAGGGAGCTGTAGACTTGTATTCTAAGATCCCCCTATATATTAATGCTCCTAAGTGTCCTGCCATTTACTGTATTCTTTCTTCTCCAAATGCATTTTGCTTCAAGCAAGACATTAGTTAAGTGAGGGTTCCAGGCATACAATTAAATATGTTATAACCCTAAAACTTGTTTCTATGCTAACAAACACTGGTTAAACAATCACAATATCTCACCAGATACTTGTATTACCAAGTGCTAATCTCTAAGGGACAGTTGGGCAACTTGCTCCCTACCTTTTCCTTAGAGGCGTGTGAGTGCAACAAGCAAACATTATTTTAATGCCCTTTTCTTTCCTTCTGTGCCTTCACTGTTCCCAGTCATGTAATTTTGCCTTGCAGACTTTTTGAAACCAAAAGCTTGGCCAAGTTAATGACTAATAGTTCAGAATATTGGTAAACATCAGAAAATAGTAGTGATGAACAATCAACTCAAAGCAAATTTCTGAAAATACCGGAAGAAGAATTATGTTAGATTCAATTTAAATGTTGCTCTCTCTGCAGCCAATGCCAGACCTGCTGGGTTTTCTCCAGCATTTTCTGTTTTTATTAGTGATGAACAGTTCTCTTTTAGACTGAAGGGAAGTCCACAGTTTTGTCTCCAAGGACTGTTGTACTTCATAAGATACATACTGACCTATTTGATTTTGGCGTGGAATTTCAAAGTTTGTAAATGACATGAAATGTACAAATGTAATAAACAATGATCAGGAAAAGACTTTAGGAGGCCATAGGCTAGACAGGCATGTGGGAAAATACACTTAGTGAAGAGAAATGTGTAGTAATTCATTTTGTTAGAGAAATTGTGGAAAAGTTAAGATCTAAATGAAGCTATTTTAAAAAGGATGCAGAACCAGAGCTTTAGGGTTTATACACATAAAACTTTGAAACTGGCAGGACACGATGATAAACTTGTTATCTGTTGGCTCATATAGAGCAAAAGCTATGATGTATTCAGCTGTTCAAGCTAATTAATCATGTCACGTATAATGGACTGCATTGCTGTGATGCCTCTTTCACCTTTGCAGATGAAGAGTTGCATCTTCATGTCTTCGATGACTATTCTAAGTGATCGCAGTCACACACTGGCAATTTGTTAAAATTCTCCACTTTTGCATCAAATATTTGCTAATTAAGACTGTTTAAAAAGTCATATGGGATCCGTGACTTCTGACTGGAGGCACAGATTACAAAAGGAAAGTTACACTGAATCTTCATAGAAGTCCTAATGAGACCTCAGATGGAGCATTAAGGTCAATCCTAGGCACTCCACTTTAAGAATGATATCAAGTCTCAGATACAATGGGATACATTGAAATGATACCAGGGAAGCAGGATTCCATTTACAAGGAAGAATTTAAAGATTGTTCTGTTTAAAGCAAGTGGCTAAAGGAACATTAGATGTGGTTCTCTAATTATGAAGGCTTTCGATTGAATAAGGAGAAACTGTTTTCAGTGGCAAACTCCCCACTATGAAAGGACATGAATTTAAGATAATTGACAAATGAAGTGGAGTAAACTTGAGAATGTTTTTTGTAATATAGTGAGCTGTTAGGATTTGAATGCTCTACCTGAATGTGATAGAAGCAATTTCAGTAGCAACAATTGAAAAGGAATTAGTTCAGTACTAAAAGAGAAAACCTGTTCGGTGGTCAAGTCAAAGAGTGGGGTGTTAGGGTTATTTGATTACCTTTTAAAGAGCCATCACTGGCAGAATGAATGGAAAGGCCCTCTTTCAGGCTGTATCACTCTGAAAACCATATTTATAAGTTTGCTTGTATGATCTTTCCTCTTTGAGCTTTCTGCATATTTTTGAATTATTTCTACCGGTTTAGTAACAGTTTTTTTGTTGGGGTTGGGGATTATTTGAAGTTCCTTGTTTTTGTAGGTTGTGTGGAAATACTTACCAATTTTAAAACCCTATTTTTCAACAGAATTTTTAAGTCATTCAGACAGTTATTGATAAAATGCAAGTAATTAAATATACATTGAGTCACTTTTAAAATCTGTGTCATAGTGCATTACTACCTTATTACAATGAAAAGTGTAACTGACCTGGCAGACTGCTTTAGAAAGTTTGTAGACATGTTGACATTATGGATTGTTTAAAATGAAACATCAATTACCAAAAAAAAAGTCTACTTCCGTCTATTAATGATCAAACCTGGTTCTCACTAAGATGTCCCTGTATCGGAACATATAAATTTGGTGCTGACTCTCTGGTAAATACAGGCGATAATTTTTTTAAACAAGTTTTGTTAAATGGAAGGTTTTCAGGAGGGCATCTAGCTAATTTTGTTTCATGGCATTGTGCTTAATGGTGTTATAATATTTTTAATCATTGTGCTAGATCAAAAAATTAGTAGAAAATTGAATTCACTATGTTGCACATTGCTATAGTCATCTCATACTTGTGAGACGATACAATTGATTTTAAATAATAAAAGGGAATGTTCAGAGAAATATTTTGTAATTGTTCAGAGACCAGATGTGCTTTTTTCAAAAGAAAATATTTTTATTAATAAATCGAATCTCTGAAAATTTGTGTATGTTGGTCCTAAGACTATGTAAGTCTGCAACTAGGTCAGTGTTCCGCCCTTGCATGCACAGTAGTGCTACTTTTCATCTGTTTCCTGTTTAAGGACATAAAAAGAGGAGAGTTGTAAACATTTCTGCAGACTGAGTTCTACATAAATGCATTTGAAACTGCAAATGTGAAGAACTTGTGTGTATTTTGGAACTTCCTTTAACTTTTCTCCTTGAAATGCATGTCAAACGATTTAATAATTTCTAGTTTCCAAAGAGATGTGGACGCAATGAAGTCCATGACCATTAATGAATTGGACAGTGATAAAATTGTGCATTTGGAACAAAAGCCAATAGATTTTGTTTAGTCTGTCATTTTTTAAAACTGGTATTTATAAATTTTATAGATAAAATTGAATAGACAAGGGATTAACCATTACGTACATCCTTTGGCTTTTATTCAAAAGATACCAAAACTGCTGATAACAGTCTTTTATTTTGAGGGCTTGCATTTCTATAAAAAAGTTACAAAGTGAAGAATATGCCTTTCTTAAATATGTTTGGGAAAAGTTTTCGAAAAAAATTGCTTTACTGTTTTTGTTGTCGTAAATTGTGCAATAAAATTGCTCAGGCGTACTTAAATAACATTGGCCTCTGTGTGATGAATGAGGTGCAAGATGTGAGTATGATTAAAAATACAAAACTGAATCCAACTGAACATTTAAATTTCGGTTTTTGTTGAGAATTGTACAATGTAGAAGTTGATAGGCTGACATGAACATTAGTTATTCTTTAAATACGAAAGAACTGCGAATGCTGTAAATCAGGAACGAAAACAAAGTTGCTGGAAAAGCTCAGCATCTGAGAAGAAAAACACTGTTAACATTTTGGGTCCGGTGACCCTTCCTCAGAACTGATGGTGACTGGGAAAACATAAGTTTACGTGGAGAAAATAGGGACGTGGATGGGGTAGGGAGTGAACGATAGGCTAGAGCCCAAAGAAAGAAAAAGACAGTTGGACAGACAAAAGAGTTGCTAACGATCAGGACAGGAGGGTGAATAGTTGTGAATGGGGACAGTTAGTGACTAACAACAGGGGGTGTGTAATGGCAGGCTATGTGGTAACAAGACCTGATATGTGGGGTAGGGGGCTGACACATGGGAGAGTTTAGGCCCTAAAATTATTGAACTCAATATTGAGTCCAGATGGCTGTAGGGTGCCCTAGCGGAAGATGCGGTGTTGTTCCTCCAGCTTGCGTTGGGCTTTGTTGGAACACTGCAGCAAGCTAGAGACAGAGATGTTGGCCAGGGAGCAGGGCGGTGCGTTAAAGTATGAGGCCGAAGATAGTTCAAAGTCTTTTTTTCTGAACAGGATGTTGGTGTTCTGTGAAGCAGTTGCCAAGTCTACGCTTCATTTCCCCAGTATAGAGGAGACCACATTGTGGTCAACAAATCAAAAATATCCATGGTCCTCTGGAACCTTCCTCTCCTTACCTTCCCTCTGACTGTATCTCCTTCCCCCAACGCCCCCACCACGTGTCAGGTATTCACCATCCCATTTGACCTTCTGTTCTCCAAGTCAGAATGCTCTGTATTTAGCAATGGCCTCCCCACCTTTATGAATTTTGGGCACGACATGGTGTCGAACTCTTCTTCCATCTTCTTTGCCTCTGTACTCATTTCTTCGGATAAGACTCCTCTCCCCGTCCGACAGGCATCTTTGCCCAGCTCCAACACTCTCCCTCCACCTGGACCCCTCCCTCCGGCCTTTTACCTGTATTTGATCTGTTCATTGAGAACTGTCAATGTGACATCAGTCACCTCAACTTCGCTGCCACTCTCACCAAATCCAACCTATCTCCCTCCGAACTGACTGCAACCTATGCACTCAGATCTAACCCTGACTTTGTTATAGGCCTACCGATAAGGGTGTGCTGTTATAGTCTGGTGTACTGATCCTCTACCTTGCAAATGCTGAGCACCAACTCTCAGAAACCACCTCCTGCCTTCCCCAATCCATGACCTCACCATGGCACATCAGGCCATTGTATCCACTACGGGAACTGATTTCATTTCATTTGGTGATCTCCCCCACTACCCCCCACCCCCCACCCCCACTGCGTCCAAGCTAATAGACCCCAACCCCGCACAGCTCGTTTCTACCTCCTGCCAAAATTCCACAAACAGGACTTTCTGGGCAGACCCTTGTTTCAGCCTGCTTGTGCCCCACTGAACTTACCTATTTCTACCTTGACTCAGTCTTCTCCCCCCGATCTAATCCCTACCCACATACGATTCCACTGATGCCCTACGTCAGTTTCAAAACTTCCAGTTTACCAGTTCCAGCCACCTCCTGTCTTTTGATGTGCAATCCCATTACATATCCATTCCCCACCACGAGGGCCTTAGCGGTCTCCGCTTCTTCATGGAGCAAAGACCTGAACCATCCCCACCCACCACCACCCTCCTCTGCTTGGCTGAGCTTGTCCTCACCCTCAACAACTTCTCTTTCAACTCATCTCGTTTTCTTCCAGTAAGAGGGCTTGCTATGCGTACCCGCATGGACCCGAGCTATGCCTATCTCTTCATGGGGTATGTGGAACATTCCTTGTTCCAGTTCTTTTCCGGTCACCACCCACAACTCTCTCATATACATCGATGCTGCTTCCCCCGCTCATCAGGGATTAGAAGACTTCGTCAATTTTGCCTCCAATTTCCACCCTGCCCTCACTTTCATCTGGTCTATCTCTGACTCCTTCCTTCCATTCCCTTGACATTTCTGTTTCCATTTCTGGGGATAGGCTGGCCACTTATATCCATGACAAACCCACTTACTCTCACAGGTACCTGGACTATGCATCCTCACACTCCACTTCCTGTAAAGACTCCATCCCATTCTCTCAGTTCTTCCGTCTCTGTCGCATGTGCTCAGATGAGGCCACCTTCAACAAGGGAGCCTTCAAACTCTCCAACTTCTTCCTTAACTGAGGATTCCCCACCTCCATTGTCGACGGGGCCCCCAATCGGGCACTTCCGCCCACACCCCTTCTCTTCCCTCCAGCAACAACGATAGGGTTCCCTATCATCCTACACCCCACCAGCATCCACATCCAGAAGATCATCAGACACTATTTCTGCCACCTCCAGTGAGATGCCACCACCAGACACATATTCCCCTCCCTTCCCTTGCCCACCTTCTGCAGGTACCGTTCCGTCTGGGACAGCCTGGTCCATACTTCCTTCACCCTCAACGCCTCTCCACAGCCCTATGGCACCTATCCCTGTAACCAGCGAAGCTGCAACACCTGGCCGTTTGCCTCCTCTCTCCACAGTATGCAAGGGCCCAAACATACTTTCCAGGTGAAGCAACACTTCACCTGCACTCCCCAGAATCTAGTCTACTGCATTCGCTGCTGACAATGTGGTCCCCTCTACACTGGGGAAACGAAGCATGGACTTGGTGACTACTTCGCAGAACACCTATGTTCTGCCTGCAAAAAAAGACCTTGAGATACCTTTTGCCTGCCACTTTAACGCAACACCCTGCTCCCTGACCAACATCTCTGTCTCTGGCTTGCTGCAGTGTTCCAGCCAAGCTCAACGCAAGCTGGAGGAACAATACCTCATTTTCTGCTTGGGTGCCCTACAGCTGTCTGGACTCAATATTGAGTTCAATAATTTTAGGGCCTAAACTCTCCCATGTCCCAGCCTCCTACCCCACATACCAGGCCTTGTTACCACATAGTCAGCCATTACACACACCCGTTGTTCATCACTAGCTGTCCTCATTAAAAGCTATTCACCCTCCCAGCCTGATTGTTAGTAACTCCATTGTCCAACTGTCTTTTTCTCTCTTTGAGCTCTGTCCTATTGTTTACTCCCTACCCCATCCACCTCCCTATTTTCTCCATATAAATTGACTTTTTCCAACCCACCATCAGTTCTGAGGAAGGGTCACCGAACCCGAAACCGTAACTCTGTTTTTCCCTTCGCGCATGCTGCCAGATCTGCTGAGCTTTTTCAGCGACTTTGTTTTTGCTTTTTTTTTGTTCACTAAACTGCAGTCCTATTTGTTGTCTAGCCCTATTAAGGACATGAATTATCAACAGATTTTTAACCCTCCTTACGACAGCAAAATCTTAGGATATTGTGCACACTTCCATCTGTCCCAACACAAATGGGAATACACTGAAATCATAATTTGTTTGTGACATATACGGTAAATTATTTAGAAGCGTTGCAACCGTTTTGACCTCATTTACACAGCCTAGATTTTCAGTGATCTTGGACTCTTCAGGTCATGATTCTGATATTCCCCACTCCATTCTTAGGATTTTTAACTTTCACCGGGGACTTAAATGGACTGTGCTGGTTCAGGTTGCAATTGACAACCTGACTTGGCTGGCTTCATTGTGGAAGTAGGCATTTACCAATGCTCCACCTTAATCACAGAGTCCAGCCATCTTTTTAAACCTTTATGGGTCACCTCTCTTTATTCCAGAGGTGTTGCAGGCCATAGACTGCATGAGGGAATATTTTGGAAGGTAAGTTCAAAAGGCTGTCTGTATCTCTCCCGCACCCCCACCATCACCCTTGCTGAGCTAAGACACTTATGTGCCCAGTTATCCCTGATAAATGCTGCAGATATAATGAATCCTAGATTGACAATAGAATGTGCAAAAATAAACTTTTTGAAAAGAGTCATTTATTCATTACTTTTGTGAAAGTTTTTAAAGGCAGGGCAAAAATGTGTTGATCATTCAGACCTTTTAAAGTATCCATAAGCACCTAAGACTCCTTGTTCTTGTATAAATAAACATTTCATAATTGATAGAAGGGATTGAAGTACCAGAGCTGCCAATCAAGCAGTACTTTCTCAGGAACTCAGCAGTTTCAACAATCTAATTAATGCCTGGGTACTCAACCAAACATTATTATTTTATTGGCTGACAACTCAGGACATCCAGTATGCCATTGAGAGGAGGACTGAAGTACCATAGCTTGCTATTAGGCTTATGCGTAGAGGTGAGAGGCAAAGCCTGTGCTTGGGGATTTGAGGGGCCATTGTGGGAGTGAATGGATGAAGCAGAGGCATTGTGTGGAGTATGAGGGATGAGAGCTGAACAATCTTCAATATAGTGAATGCACCTCTTAAAGTGTCCACCTCGGCTTGCGCTGTCTCCAAACTGTTCTTGGACTGACTACTTGGAGCTCAGACAATGAAGAGCGCAGCTCTGAAGCTGCTTACTCCTGAGTAAAGTGAGATGATCTGGGAATTTTCCTGACTTCCACTAGTCCCCTAGAGGATTAAAATGCAGGGTTTTTTTTAATAACTCTGTTTGATATGTGCTGCAAGTATATTTAATCTTTTTGCAGAATTTGGGAGATACATCGAATTTTTGACTACTACCCAATCTGATCATATATTGTAAATGAGATGAGCATTCATTTTGTACCTGTAGAAGAATTCTTGTAAACAGTTAAAATAATTTTTTAGATCAAGAGAATTGCAAAATGGATCTAGTTTAATATTTATAAATGCATTTGTATTTATACATTTATGTATATATATATATATAGCACCTTCGGCATGTTTACAAACCAAGGATGTCCCAAAATAATCATGGCTTATCAAATACTTTTTGAATGCCAATCATCCTTATCATTTAGGGAAACAACACTGTCAGTTTGTGCACTGCAAACTCCCACTGGAGTTCTGTTTCGCTGATATTGTTCATTGGCCAGGATACCACAAACACACTCCAATTCTTCAAAAAGTATTGTGCAATTATTTGCATCCAGCTCAGAAAGCGAACAGAATATTTTTGTAATAACTCATCTGTTGACAGGGAGGTTGGTGCAATGCTGTAATGAATTTCAAGGTATATGACCGCCCCTCAAAGTAGTAGAATCCTGAAAAAGTCCTCCAATACAAGGTACATTTTCTCAGCAGAAATCGGTTTCAGAAATGTTGATACCATATGTATTTATTTATCAATTGATCATTATCAATACAATATTTAAGTCTTCCATAAGACCCCAAGAGCAGAAAGAAGCAATTGAGTCCATTCCACCATTTAATGTGATCATGGTTGGTCAATAATCCTTAGCTCCATTTTCCTGCCTTTTGCCTGTAAACCTTGATTTCTTTAGGAATTAAAAATCAGTCTCAGTATCAAGACCCAGCCTTGACATCCTTCTGTCATAAAGAAGTCTGCATATTCACCATCGTCTCAGAGAAAATATGTTTCCTTCTCATCTTTGTCTTAAATGGCAATGCCATACTCCTTATTGTGTCCTTTTGGTTTGAGACTTCCTCATAAGTAGAAGCAATGTCTCTATCGACCCTGCCAAACCCCTTGAGAATCTTTTATGTTTCAATAAGGCCCCCTCTCATTCTTCTAAACCCTAATGTACATACACTAAGCCCCTCCTCATAAATAAGCTCCCTACATATGTCAGTTCTGAGGAAGAGTCACTGGATCTGAAACATTAACTCTGATTTCTCTCCACAGATGCTGCCAGACCTAATGTCATCCTCCCTGTTTGCCTTCCCACCTATTTTTGTGTTGTCCGCAAACTTGGTTATAGTATATTCGCTTCTGCAATCCAAGTCATTAATATTATGGTAAATAATTGTGGCTGCAACTGTGATCCCTGTGGCATTGGGGTTGGTTTGTTCATGATGCAGAGTAACACCAACAAATGTGTGTTCAATTCCTGCACTGGCTGAGGTTACCATGAAATCCCACCTTTGTGACTTCTCCCCTCGTCTGAGGCATGGTGAGTCTCCAATTAGATTGCCAGCAGTCATCCCTTCCTAATGAGATATCACCAGAGTCACAGGGGACCATAGGCTGCTTTTACATTGTTATCCTGTGACACTCCATAAATTACAGTTTGCTATCCTGAAAATGCCTTTGCAAATCCAAGTATATGACATCTACCGGCTCCCCTAGATATACCCTGCTTCTTCCCTCAAAGAACTGTAATAAATATGTTACGTGTGATTTCCCCTTCATGAAGCTATTCTACCGTATCAAACATCACAAAGTGCTTCATGTGCAAAGTGTAGCATTGATGAAACTCATGTCTTGTGAGATCAATGTCAGAACGATAGGTTTTAACATTTTCTATGACAGGAGCGTAACTAGCAGGATAAAGCAGTTTGAAATTCGCACTAATAAACCGAGAAGTTCTGCCATTTATGTTGGGTCAGCATGATGGCTCAGTGGTTAGCACTACTGCCTCACTGCACCAGGGACCCGGATTCAACACCAGCCTTGGCGACTGTCTGTGTGGAGCTTGCATTTCTCCCCATGTCACCTTGGGCTTTTTCCACAAAAATGTGGAGGTTAGGTAGATTGGCCATGGGGAATGCATGGATGAAATGGGTCTGGGCAGGATGATCTTCAGAGGGTCGGTGTGGACTTGATTGACTGAATGGCCTGCTCCCACATTGTAGGGATTCTGTTATTCTTTGAATGAAAGAGTGTAAGGAAGCCATATTTGGAAGTTTGTGCCCCAAAGTTAGAAGAGATTTCACTGGCAGTGTTAGTCAAGAGCATGGTGAGATTTGTAAATAGTGATAAAGCAATTCATCATAGAATAATGGAGGTGGCCTAGTGGCTCAGTGGTTAGCACTGCTGCTTCACAGTGCTAGGGATCTGGGTTCAATTCCAGCCTTGGGTGAATGTCTAGAGTTCTGCACATTCTGCTCACGTCTGTGTGGGTTTCCATCAAGTGCTCCTGTTTTCTCCCACAATAGAAGGATGTGCAGGTTAGTTGGATTAGCCATGGTAAATGTGGGGTTATGGGGTATAGGATGGAACTGGGTGGGATACTCTTCAAAGTGTCAGTGAAAATTTGACCGTCCAAAAGGCCACTATCTGGACTGTAGTGATTCTAATGGTTACATACAGGAGGAGGCCACATGGCCACTTGTTTGTGCTCTTTCAAAAGGCAATTGGGCAGCATGGTGGCTCAGTGGTTAGCACTGCAGCCTCACAGCACCAGGGACCTGGGTTCGATTCCAGCCTCAGGTAACTGTCTGTGTGGAGTTTGCACATTCTCCCCGTGCCTGCGTGAGTTTCCTCTGGGTGCTCCGGTTTCCTCCCACAGTCCAAAGATGTGCGGGCTAGGTGGATTGGCCATGCTAAATTGCCGATAGTATTCAGGGGTGTGTAGGTTATAGGGGATGGGTCTTGGGATGCTGCAACGGGCGGTGTGGACTTGTTGGGCCGAAGGGCCTGTTTCCACACTGTAGGGAATCTAATCTAATCTAATCAAGTGCTGATCCCTTGCCTTTTCCCTGGAGTCCTACAAATGCTTCCTCTTCTGATAATGATCGAATTGTCTTTCAGAAGCCACAATTGCATTTGCCTCCCCACACCCCTAAACACTTGGGCAATGCACACCACTTCCTTACACTTACAGTATGATAAAACCTCCTCATTTCACAGGAACTTCATTGCTTGTCACCTTAAAGCAGTGCCTTCTGGCCTTAATCCTTCCAAAAATGAGAACAGTTTCCTTCTATCTACTCGTTTAGAACTTCCATGATTTTGAGTATCTTTATCAAATCTCAGCTTTTTCTTTAATGAGAGCGGCACGGTGGCTCAGTGGTTAGCACTGCAGCCTCACAGCGCCAGGGATCCGCGTTCAGTTCCACCCTTGGGTGACTGTCTGTGTGGAGTTTGCACATTCTCCCCGTGTTTGCGTGGGTTTCCTCTGGGTGCTCTGGTTTCTTCCCACAGTCCAAAGATGTGCAGGCTAGGTGGATTGGCTAAGCTAAATTGCCCATAGTGTTCAGGGGCCTATAGGTTATAAGGGAATAGGTTTGGGTGGAATGCTTCAAGGGTCAGTGTGGACTTGTTGGGCCAAAGGGCCCATTTCTACACTGTAGGGATTCTATGACTATGACTGAGAGCAGCTCCAGTTTCTGCAATCTCTAACACTAAAGCTTCGTTTTTAGCTCCTTGGTATCATTCTGGTGAATGTCACCTGCTCTTCTATTGGCACCTAACAGTGCCCAGGACTGGATGCAGAATTGGAGCTGAGATTAAACCTGACCTGTTGCTTTCAGTGGTTTGTACATGTGTGTCTCCAGGTCCCTCTGTTCCTGCATTCCTTATGCCTTTTAGATTGTGTGGCCCCAGAGACCTACGTTGGTTAGATATAAACATGCGGAACAGATTAGCGCCAATAACATTGTTTAATTCTGACTCCAGTAAAGATCAGTTTGGAGCCTGCCTCCTTGCTGTTGCTTCAGTGGAAAAAAAACAGATCATGGCACTTTGCTTTTCTCCCTTTTCACAGATTTGAACAGCATCTACTTTCTTGCTGTTCACTTTGTACATCAGCCATACCGCGTCTCTGTTTGTAAATCCCTTGTTAGATCTCTAGTTTACTTTAATTTACCTTTTGCTATAATTTACCTTTTACTATAAAACTCTGTTTAGACCACACGTGGAATATTGTCTTCAGCCCTGGTCACATCATTATAGAAAAGATGTGGAAGCTTTAAAGAGGGTGCAGAGGAAGTTTACCAGGATTCTGCATGGACTGGAAGGCAGGTCATATGAGGAAAGGTTGAGGGACCTAGGGCTTTTCTCATTGGAGTGAAGAAGGTGACTTGATAGAGGTGTACAAGATGATGAGAGGCATAGATAGAGTGCATAGTCAGTGACTTTTTCCCAGGGTGGAAATGACTATTACGAGGGGCATAATTTTAAGGTGATTGGAGGAAGATACAAGGGAGATGTCAGAGATAGGCTCGTTATACAGAGTGGTGGGCATGTGGAATGTGCTGCTGGCAGTGGTAGTGGAGTCAGATACTTTAGAGGTTTTTAGGCGATTCTTGGATAGGCACATGAAGGATAGTAAGCTGTAGGGTATGCAGAGTAGATTGATCTTAGTAGGATAACAGGTAAAACCATAAGACCATAAGACATAGGAGTGGAAGTAAGGCCATTTGGCCCATCAAGTCCACTCTGCCATTTAAATCATAGCTGATGGGCATTTCAACTCCACTTCCCTGCACTCTCCCCGTGGCCCTTGACTCCTTCTGAGATCAAGAATTTGTCGATCTCTGCCTCGAAGGCATCCAACGTCCCGGCCTCCACTGCACTCCGTGGCAATGAATTCCACAAGCCCACCACTCTCTGGCTGAAGAAATGTCGCCTCATTTCAGTTTTAAATTTACCCCCTCTAATTTTAAGGCTGTGCCCACGGGTCCTAGTCTCCCCGACTAATGGAAACAACTTCCTAGCGCCCACCCCTTCTAAACCATACATTATCTTGTAAGTTTCTACTAGATCTCCCCTCAACCTTCTTAACTCTAATGAGTACAATCCCAGGATCCTTAGCCGTTCATCATACATTAAACCTACCATTCCAGGGATCATCTGTGTGAATCTCCGCTGGACAAGCTCCAGGGCTAGTATGTCCTTCTTGAGGTGTGGGGCCCAAAATTGGACACAGTATTCTAAATGGGGCCTAACTAGAGCTTTATAAAGCCTCAGAAGCACATCGCTGCTTTTATATTCCAACCCTCTTGAGATAAACGACAACATTACATTCACTTTCTTAATTACGGACTCTACCTGCAAGTTAACCTTTAGAGAATCCTGGACCAACACTCCCAGATCCCTTTGCACTTCTGATTTGTGAATTTTCTCACCGTTTAGAACATAGTCCATGCCTGTATTCTTTTTTCCAAAGTGCAAAACCTCACATTTACTCACATTCTTCAGCTATTTCCTTATCTCCCATCACTAGCCTTCCAGCATCAATTTGGAGTGGCCCAATATCTACGTTTGCCTCTCGTTTGTTTCTTATGTATTGAAAGTAGCTTTTACTATCATTTCTAATATTACTAGCTAACTTACGTTCATATTTGATCCTCTCCTTCCTTATTGCTGTCTTTGTTATCGTGGGCTGAAGGGCCTGTCCTGTTCTATGTCCTGTGTTCTATGTTCTGTTATCTTGCTGTTCTTCTCGCCTCTCTTATTTGCTTGTTTAAGTTCCCCTGTACATTTTTCTAAATTCAGCATGGTTTTAAACAGAATTGTCCGTCCACCAGATGTCATGTGCACCCCTTTTCTTCTTTGTTTTCTCTATTGCTTTTGCATTCAGTGAGTTCAGGATTTGTTTGCCAGGTGCAGTGGCCTCCTTCCGTAGGTGTCTCCCAGAGTGGTGTGGCGTCTTTTCAGACTCCTGCAGCGGCGTCCCAACATGTCAGTGGTGCAGCATGGAGCCAGGACTGGAAGCAAGGTACCAGCTTGGCCTGTTGTACTGAACTTTTATTTCTGTAATGCTGGACATTTTACTTCTCTATTGCCTAAGATCTTGTAACTAAAGAAGATTTGCCTTGGTACTTTTGTATCTAAGTTGGCACTGTAATTGGTAACATATAAATTTTTCACTATACTCATTGAATATATGAGATAATTCCATTCTATTTCCCTCATGATGAATATGCTTCGACTGTACACAAACTATCTCCTCTCTAAAGGCAGCCTATTGTACAGTTTAAGTTTTGCCTACTAATCTTTGATACCAGTTCTTCTGAGTCAGATTTATTCTTGCCGTTGAAGTTGGTCTTCATCTAATTAGTTATATTTACTCAGAATTTCTCCTTACCCTTCCTTCATATTATTCAATGATAGCTGTCTCCTGACAATTTCAGCCACTGACATGATCGACTTGGCCCATCTTATTCTCATATATTAAACTGAATTCCTTGGCAATGCCTTCTTTCATGGTAAACTGGGAACATACTGTAGAAAATTCTCCTGAACGCATTAGAAAATCTCTCCCCCTTATTATTATACCCAACTGTATTTGGAAAGTTAAAAATCCCATTATAATTACTCTATAATTCTTGCCTGCTCTGTGCTTTCCTTCCCCATCTTTCCTAATAGTTGTTAGCCTATACAATACAGCCAAATTTTCATTTGGTTTATTATGAGACAGTGAGTGAGAGAATGATAGAAGTCATCTGTGGCTCAGTTGATGGAAATAAGTTGGTAGGTTTTTGAGATCAATTTGAAGTCGAGGATTTGAATGCAAAAAATCAAAAAGACGATGCTTTAATGCAGGATAACAAAGTGTGGAGCTGGATGAACACAGCAGGCCAAGCAGCATCTCAGGAGCGCAAAAGCTGACGTTTCGGGCCTAGACCTTTCATCAGAGAGGGAGATGGGGAGAGGGTTCTGAAATAAACAGGGAGAGAGGAGAAGATAGTTGGAGAGGGGAGTATAGGTGGGGAGGGGATAGTTCAGTCAGGGGAGGACGGACAGGTCAAGGAGGTGGGATGAGGTTAGTAGGTGGGAAATGGAGGTGCGGCTTGAGGTGGAAGGAGGAGATAGGTGAGAGGAAGAACAGGTTAGGGAGGCGGGACGAGCTGGGCTAGTTTTGGGATGCAGTGGGGGGAGGGGAGATTTTGAAGGTTGTGAAGCCCACATTGATACCATTGGGCTGCAGGGTTCCCAAGCAGAATATGAGTTGCTGTTCCTGCAACCTTCGGGTGACATTGTTGTGGCACTGCAGGAGGCCCAGGATAGACATGTCGCCTGAGGAATGGGAGGGGGAGTTAAAATGGTTCGTGACTGGGAGGCGCAGTTGTTTATTGCGAACCGAGCGGAGGTGTTCTGCAAAGCAGTCCCCAAGCCTCCGCTTGGTTTCCCCAATGTGGAGGAGGCTACACCGAGTACAGTGGATACAGTATACGACATTGGCAGATGTGCCGGTGAACATCTGCTTAACATGGAAAGTCATCTTGGGGCCTGGGATGGGGGTGAGGGAGGAGGTGTTGGGGCAAGTGTAGCGCTTACTGCGGTTGCAGGGGAAGGTGCTGGGTGTGGTGGGGTTTGAGGGAAGTGTGGAGCAGACAAGGGAGTCATGGAGAGAGTGGTCTCTCTGGAAGGCAGACAAGGGTGGGGATGGAAAAAAAGGGTGGTGGGGTCGAATTGTAGATGGCGGAAGTGTCGTCGGATGATGCGTTGCCAGAGGTTGGTGGGGTGGTATGTAAGGACAAGGGGGATTCTGTTAGGGTGGTTATTGTGGGGGCGGGGTGTGAGGGACGTGTTGCGGGAAATTTGGGAGACATGGTCAAGGGTGTTCTGCGGGGCGGATGTTGCGGTCCTTGAAGAACGTGGCCATCTAGGATGTGTGGGAGTGGAATGCCTCATCCTGGGAGCAGATGTGGCGGAGGCGAAAGAATTGGGAATAGGGGACGGGTGGGAGGAGGTGCATTCTAGGTAGCTGTGGGAGTCAGTGGGCTTGAAATGGACATCATTTTTTAGCTGGTTGCCTGAGATGGAGACAGAGAGGTCCAGGAAGGTGAGGAATGTGTTGGAGATGGCTCAGGTGAACTTGAGGTTGGGGTGGAAGGTGTCCAACACATCCCGCTGCCACAATGACCGCCCTAAGAGAATCCCCCTCGTCCTCACATACCACCCTACCAACCTCCGGATACAACACATCATCCTCCAACACTTCCGCCCTTACAGTCTGACCCCACTACCCAAGACATTTTTCCATCCCCACCCTTGTCTGCCTTCTGGAGAGACCACTCTCTCCGTGACTCCCTTGTCCGCTCCACACTCCCCTCAAACCCCACCACACCCGGCACCTTCCCCTGCAACCGCAGTAAGTGCTACACTTGCCCCCACACCTCCTCCCTCACCCCCATCCCAGGCCCCAAGATGACTTTCCACGTTAAGCAGATGTTCACCTGCACATCTGCCAATGTGGTATACTGCATCCACTGTACCCGGTGTGACTTCCTCTACATTGGGAAAACCAAGCGGAGGCTTGGGGACTGCTTTGCAGAACACCTCCGCTCGGTTCGCAATAAACAACTGCATCTCCCAGTCGCGAACCATTTTAACTCCCCCTCCCATTCCTTAGATGACATGTCCATCACTGGGCCCCACACCTCAGGAAGGACATACTAGCCACGGACCGTGTCCAGCGGAGATTCACACGGATTATCCCTGGAATGGTAGGTTTAACGTATGATGAACGGCTACGGACCCTGGGATTGTACTCATTAGAGTTTAGAATATGGGGGGAGATCTAATAGAAACTTACAAGATGATGTATGGTTTAGAAGGGTGGACGCTAGGAAGTTGTTTCTGTTAGTTGGGGAGACTAGGACCTGTGGGCACAGCCTCAAAATTAGAGGGGGTAAATTTAAAACTGAAATGAGACGACATTTCTTCAGCCAGAGAGTGGTGGGCTTGTGGAATTCATTGCCACGGAGTGCAGTGGAGGCCGGGACATTGGATGCCTTCAAGGCAGAGATCGACAAATTCTTGATCTCAGAAGGAGTCAAGGGCTACGGGGAGAGTGCAGGGAAGTGGAGTTGAAATGCCCATCAGCCATGATTTAAATGGCGGGGTGGACTTGATGGGCCGAATGGCCTTACTTCCACTCCTATGTCTTACGGTCTTGTGGTCTTATGCTCTTATCATGGGCCTCCTGCGGTGCCACAATGATGCCACCGGAAGGTTGCAGGAATAGCAACTCATATTCTGCTTGGGAACCCTGCAGCCCAATGGTATCAATGTGGACTTCACATCTTCAAAATCTCCCCCTCCTCCACTGCATCCCAAACCAGCCCAGCTCATCCCCGCCTCCCCAATCTGTTCTTCCTCTCACCTATCTCCTCCTCCCACCTCAAGCTGCACCTTTATTTCCCACCTACTAACCTCATCCCGCCTCCTTGAACTGTCCATCCTCCCCAGACTGACCTATCCCCTCCCCACCTATACTCTCCTCTCCGCCTATCTGCTCCTCTATCCATCTTCGGTCCGCCTCCCCCTCTCTCCCTATTTATTTCAGCACCCTCTCCCCATCCCCCTCTCTAATGAATGGCCTAGGCCTTAAACGTCAGCTTTTGTGCTCCTGAGATGCTGCTTGGCCTGCTGTGTTCATCCAGCTCCACACTTTGTTATCTTGGATTCTCCAGCATCTGCGGTCCCCATGATCTCTACTTTAACGCAGTACAGGAGTGTGCTGCACTGTTCTGAATGCTACAGATGAGATGATAAATCAAGGACCATCTACTCTCAAGGTGAATATGAAAGATTTCATTGTAATATTTTGAAGAAGAAAAGGGCAGTTAGCTTTTGATGTTTAAGCCCTAATGAAGGTCTCAAAACAGATTATCCAGACAGTATTACATTGTTGTTTGTGGGAGATACTATGTGCATTTTGACCACCCATTTTCTGACTTTAAAAAAGGATTACACTTCCACAGAATGTGATTTGCTGTAAAATACTATGATAGATCCTGGAGTATTGAAAAGCAATATATATGCAAGTCTGTGTGTAGGTACGATTGTTGATGCATAACGTAGTTTTTTGTTTTAATTTAAAATGTATATTTTTCTGTAATAGCTCAGGAGATTGTTGAACCACATCCTGTGGTTTGTAACAAACGTTGTTTCATTTGAGGATTTCTAAAAGAAGGGAAATTTTGCAATTTTAACAGCATGCTTTGAGCAATATGCAAAGTACACTTTCAAATCCATTAAAGAAGTAATTTTCACAAGTGGCAATTAACAGTTGAGCAAGTGAAAAAAGATCAGTGTCACAAGCACCAGCTTGAAAATCATATAGTCTGCCAATCTGCTTCAATTCTCCCTTTACACCATTAATTCTTTTTATTTACATGCTTTAACTGTCCTTCAATCCAAGTGCAGGTGTCAGAAAAGTTAGTAACCCCATTTCTTTCTGAATATAAACGTGCAAAAACAGACATGTAGAAACATGCTCTATGTTAGAGGGGTTGTAATTAAAAATTATTTGTGTAATAGTACTATGGGAAATTCTATCTGTAATTAGTGTGAGTTTTGTGCTAATTTTGCAATGACCCATGTTATTTACAGCTGCATGTTCAATGTTACGATCATCTCGCTTTGTATTTTAAACAATGAGAGTTTGTGTCTTATAGAGTCATGCTGCAATTCAGCACGGAAACAAGCCCTTCTGCCCAACTTGTTCATGCTGACCAGGTTTCCCGAACTGAACTAGTCCCATTTACCTGTGTCTTTCTAGCCTCTCCTTATAACTCAAACCTTCCAGTCTCGATAATATTCTTATAAATTTTTTACCCTTTGCAGTTTAACATCATCCTTTCTATAGTAGGGCAACCAGAATTGTAGACAGTACTGCAAACATGGCCTTACCAATGTTTTGTATAGTCATAACATGATGTCCCAACTCCTGTACTCAATGCTCTGACCGATGAAGGCAAGCATGCCAAATGCCTTCTTCATGACCTTGTCTACTTGTTACATCACTTTCTACAAGCAATGTAACTGCACCCCTAGGTATGTCTGTTTGACAACTTCCCTCAGGGCCCTACCATTAACTGTGTAAGTCCTACCCTAGTTTCTCTTACCAAAATACAACACATTGAGTTTAATGGCAGATAAATGCAATCTGCCATTCCTTGGCCCACTGGCCGAGTTGATCAAGATCTTGTACTCTTAGATAACCTTTCTCACTGCTCACTATACCACCAATTTTGGGGTCATTCACAAATTTACTAACCATACCTCCTATCTTTACGTCCAAATCACTTATATAAATGACAAATAACACTAGACACAGCACTGATCCTTGTGGCCCACTGCTGGTCACAGTCCTTGAGTCTGAACAACAACCCTGTAGCACTACGCTGTGTCTCCTATTTTCAAGCCAGTTTTGTATCCAGTTGGCTAGCAGTTCCTGATCTAACCTTAGCAACTTATCTCCGATGTTTTACTATCATTTATGTTGAAATACAGGTCCATGAGGAAGTTTTATGACACAGTGTGTAACCACCTTGCCACAAAATCAGAAGCTCTGAGTTGAGGGTTCACTTGGGCATTTGATGACCAAAGAAGGTGCATTCATGGCACATCATCAACCTGTACTTCCATCAAACTAAAGCCAGTGGCTGGCTGCAACACGTACGATGTCACAGCAATTCAAGACTCGTGGGCAGCCAATGTGGGTCAAATTGGTGCCAACAGCACTGGGTTCAAACTCCTTTCTATCTGATCTGGATTCAGGACCTGCCTCCAAGACCTACCTGTGGTGACCGTGGTGTTAAGGTTTGGGCCTGTCTTTGGACCTAACATTTGAGCAGAAGATGGGTTCAATCGGCTATTGCTTCACTGTGTTTTTAACCTTCACTGTGTTTCTACGTGCTCCAGCATTCTGCATCTGTTTTTGCTATTTGTACATTAACTGGCAAATGGTTTATTTTGTGAACTACAATGTAGCAAAATTCTTTATTAATAGAATTGGACTGAATAGAAATAGTATAAATGTCTGGTCTTATTTTTGCCTATATTGCTCAAGGGACCCATGAATTTTATGTTAGTATTATCTTCAATAAAACAAAACTGGATTTTCACATGCCAGACCAGGCATTCTTGTTTCACTTTTTCTGAGTTGTATCAGGCAAAATTCGTTGTGATGAAATTGCTGGCCGCATAACATATTCTGCAAAAATATAATTCAACATCTAAAACTGTGAATGAACTGCAGGAGGATAACACATTCACCTTACCCCAATATCACACAGCTTACCCAGAAAATCCAGCACAGGATAAATTGATTTAATTTCGTTTTTAAAAATTCAGATACACCTATCGTTTATGATCATGAAGGAGGATTTTTTTAAAAGTAGAAATTCTAAAGCAATTTAAAAATTAGAAGATGTGCATAATTGAATTAAATGCATAGCCATTACACTGACATAATTATGTGTTATGATTACACTGACATAATTATGTGTTATGATAGAATACCAATTAATGCTGTGATCAATTTAATGCACCTAATTTGATGGTACCTGAATTTTCTGGAACCCATTTATGTTAGTAACAGAATGGAAGCTCTGAATTTCTCAAGGAGAAGCAACATATAGATTGCTGAAATAAGGGTGATCATTCAGATGCTGTCTGTTTATATTGCCTCATGTAAATACTCTATTAGCAGAGGCATCAACTAATACACAAAATAATTAGGGAAGTTGTGTGTCCAGAATAATTAATAAACCTGTCATATCACCAATGATCTCAATGAATTCAGTGTAAGTCATCTCCCCAACTCTCTATTGGACAAATAATACACTGACAAAGCACATGTTTAAATATGAGATAGTAGGAACTGCATATTTTTCTGAAGAAGGGTCTAGGCCCGAAACATCAGCTTTCCTGCACCTCTGATGCTGCTTGGCCTGCTGCGCCTATCCAGCTCTACACCTTGTTATCACTGTTTAAGTATGACTTGTGTTTATCTAGAAATATAATATTAATAGAAGCAACAGTCAAAACTAAGATAAATCATACTTGTTTAGTTTACTAATAAAACCTAAAGTTCAAAGCTAAGTTTTATTCTTGGATTGCCAACTCTGTTTAGATTTATTCCTCATTTGACCTTGTGTTGTCCTGCCTGCCTTTTATCTTCCCCATATTTCATAATAAAAATTACCATGTTCAAACAAAGAGCAAAACATTTTTAGTGCTCCTGTGTTTTCTATTTTTCTCTCAGTGATTCATAACAATGTCCGAGAGGCTAATCTTTAATGCCAGGTGGATTGGCAACCCAAACATGAGATAAAACTGAACCATGAATTTAAAGATTAGCAGAACAGCCCTCCCAACTGTCTGTGGATGGGGAAGTAATTCACTCAAGTAATTGTACACACCTTTATTATTCATCGAAGCTAAAACAGATTTGCCAAAAAGTCAAAAATTGTATTTTACCATTGAAAATAGTGGTTCTCAAGGAAGATCTGTAAGCAGAAGATTGTTTCACCAGAAACTGATTGCCAGCTATGTATATTTCCTTGCTTGCAGCCTCCGTGATGTAACATATAATTACAACTAATTATAACTGCTTCCTGCAGGGACATCAATACAATTAATTGACATTGACAATAATGTAGAGCTGTTACTTCAGAAATTCCCATGGAGGATTGCTAAGTGGAGCTACAAGCTATGAGACAGCAATGGCCTCCATGGAGCTTCTACCAGGTTATATCCACTCTGTCTTTAACAGGCTCTTCATGGAAACAGATACTTTGGTCCAACCAGTCCATACTGACCATAATTGCAAACTAATCTAGTCCCACCTACATGTGCTTGGCCCATAGTTCTCCAAATATTTCATATTTCATATTCATATACTTATCAAAATGTCTTTTAAATGACATAACTGCACACACATCCACCACTTCCTACCACTCACAAACCACTCTCTGTAAAAACAAATGCCCCTCATCTTTTTTAAATCTTTCTCCTTTCACCTTAAAAATATGTTCCTTAGTCTTGAAATCCCACACCCTAATGAAAAGATATCTGTCATTAAGACAACTGCCATTCATCTTGTCTATTCCCGTCATGATTTAGTAAACCTCCATAAGGTCACCCCTCAACCTCCTACACTCCAGTGAAAAATTGTCCCGGGCTATCCAGCCTCTTATAACTCGAAACCTCAATTCCCAGCCAACATCCTGGTAATTCCTTTCTGAACCCTCTCCAGTTTAATAATTCCTTACTAAAATGGGGTGACCAGAACAGGACACAATATTCCAGAAGAAGATCTCACCAACGTCCTGTACATTATCGACATAACGTTCCAACTCCTCTATTCAAAGTTTTGAGCAGTGAAGGTAAGTGTGCTAAACACAATCTTAACCACCCTGTTGACATGTGTCACAAACTTCAAAGAATTATGTATATTATGTCCCCCCCACTCCCCCATTTCCACCCCAGACACACTCTAGGTTCTCAATGTTGGATCATTATGATTTACGTGTTTCAAAATTGGGTCATGGAGACAGAAACATTTGTGAAACACCATTGTTCCATGCTCAGCTAACTATATTTTGTTGTAATAGAAACAAAATGCCAGAAATACTCAGCAGATCTGGCCATACCTGGCAGAGTTAATGTTTTAGCGCTGTTACCCTTTGTCAAAAACCAGTCATAGGACTAAAATTTTAACTCTTGTCTTGTCTCTACAAATACAGGAGCAGGAAAGCTGACATTTCAGGCCTAGAGAGATAATAGGAACTGTCGATGCTGGAGAACCTGAGATAACATGGTGTGAAGCTGGATGAACACAGCAGGTCAAGCAGCATTAGAGGAGCAGGAAAGTTTGACTTTTCGGGTCGAGACACTTCTTCAGAAATGCCTAGGCCTAAAACGTCAGCCTTCCTGCTCTTCTGATGCTGTTTGGCCTGCTGTGTTCATCTAGTTCTACACCTTGTTATCTCAGATTCTCCAGCATCTGCAGTTCCTACTATCTCAGATACCAAGATTAGATTATTGAGGTTGATTGGCTCACCGAGCTGGTTTGTTGTGTTGCAGATGTTTCGTTACCGTGCTTGGTAACATCCTCAGTGCAGCCACCGATGAAGTGTCGGCGTGTTTTCCCGCCTGATTTTTAAACTCCAGGGTCTGTTGAGATGGATTACCTCACTTCCAGGTTTTCTTTGTAGTGGAATGTACATGGGGTCAAGTCCAATGTGTTTATTAATTCACGTAGAACTTCTTGAACAATACTACTTGAACACCGTGAAACCATCTCCAAGGACAACATACTCAAAGTGTTGGACCAATGCCTGACCACCCACTTCACCCTCAACAGCCAAACATATGAGCAAATCAACAGGACACACATGGAATCACCTATCTCCAGACTCATAGCAGAAGCAGTGATGCAAAGACTGGAAAGGACAGCCCTTCCACAAATCCAGCCAAAACTGTCGGTATCCTACGTAGACGACACCTTTGTCATCATTAAAGGGACCAAATTAGAAGAGACACACAAACTCATAAACAACACCCTCACCGGAATAAGATTCACCAGCGAGGAGGAGCACAAACAGCTCCCATTCCTGGTTCTCATGGTACAGCACAAGACAAATGGGGAACTGCAAACGAAATTACACCGAAAAGCCACACACATAGACCAGGTACTGAACTTCAATAGTAACCATCCTAGCACACACAAACAAAGCTGCATACAAACACTATTTAAAAGGGCAACAATACACTGCAGCGACACATAACTATGGCAAGAGGAAGAAGAATACCTCTTCCAAGTGTTCAAGGATAATGGATATCCGAAGAACTGGGTCAGAAGATGCCTACAGGAACAGCATCAGAAAGATTCTACAAGCCCCGACACACTCATCACAATACCTTACAACAGGAACATGTTGGAACTCACCACAAGACTCCTATGACTGCTGGGCATCAGAGTGGCACACAAGCCCACGTCAACCTTATGACAACTGCTCACCCGAACTAAAGACCCACTCCGCGCCATGGACAGGACCAATGTCATTTACAAGATCCCCTGCAGAGACTGCGAGAAACACTACATCGGACAAACACGAAGGAAACAACAAGAGTACATGAATTCCAACTGGCTACAAAAAGGCATGACCAATACTCACTCATCTCAATCCACATGGACAAGGAGAACCATGACTTCAACTGGGACAATACCAAGATTCTGGGACAGGCTAGGCAGAAACAAGCACGAGAATTCCTGGAAGCATGGCACTCCACTATTAATAAACACATTGAACTCGACCCCATATATATTCCACTACGAAGGAAACCCAGAAGTGAGGCAATCCAACTCAATGGACCTCAGAGTTTAAAAACCAGGCGGGAAAATACACCGACACTTCATCAGAGGCTGCACTGAGGATGTTACCAAGCGTGGTAACGTAACGTCTGCAGAACAACAAACCAGCTCAATAAGCCAACTAATCTCAACACCCATAACCCGATCTACAGACCTACTCCAAAACCTTAGATGGGTTAAATTATGAAACATCAGTCTTTATTTTCTATCCCTTGTTGTTAGTAAAGAAACATTAAGATAGCTTAAAGTTTTAGCAAAACAATTGAACTTCTCCACATGGACAGCCCATGTGGAGAAGTTCTATTAGGTTGCTTCATACCTCTGCTTTGTACCTTGTAAATACTGAAAAGACTTAGACCAATCAGGAGATTAGTCATTAGCTGTAGCCAGAATTGTAATGGTGTGGGTCCAATGGGCTTTCCAGTCAATGGTGATCATAAGGCTATTCTTCATTCTGAGATTCAGTGATGGGAATGGACATGGGGTGTGACAGGGAGATAATTGTTATTTGCCACTGCCTAGTAGTTATGTAGCATAATTGTTATTTGCCACTAATCAGTGCAAGCCTAGATGTGAGATCATGAGGCACGGCTCATGATCTAAGGAGTTGCACATAGTACCAAACAATACTCAGGCATCAACTAACACCCTAACTCTTGACCTATTAGCAGAGGTCATTCAGGTTGTTGATAAAGTATTAGCTGATGACAGTTGGGCCTGGTTCGCTGCCATAATGAACTCTTACAGTGATGTCTTTTGGCTGAGACATTAGCCAGCATGAAGAGTTCCATTGGGGAAGTGGAGTTAAGATTAAAAACTCACTGTGTTCTAATTGCTTGGGGTAATATTTTCAGAGGATGAACAAATATAACGTTCCGGAGGGAAACACCCTCTCTGTTCAGCTGTTGCCTGACTGCTTCCAACAGGTTCAGCATATTAGGTTGTTTATTCGTAAACAGCACAAGATTTGTGAGGCTCAGGAGGATTTTCAGGGTAGCAGAGCACACGATCCATTGTAACAAGCAATGTAATTTGTTTTCTATTAGGAATACTATCTCACAGGAGTGGATCTTTGGTTCTAACTCAACCAAGTCTAATATTCATTGCCAAAAAATGCACTGCAAGGTACATTTCCCTAATGTTACTGCAACAGTTGAAAGTTCAAACTCAAAGCATTGCTGATTTTTCACAGCAGGGTTGGTGATTGTCATTAATACAGTTCAAGAAAAACTCTGCAGTCATCAGACAGACACCAGACCAAGAAAATAACTTCTTTGGTTCATAGCACTTAACACATGGCAGCTCCCAGGAGATCTCATCAACTTTATTTGACCTTTGGCAATTTTCACAATCCAGTTTTCCAAAGTTTACTTTTTTAAATAAATTATTGCACAGTGAACCAGTATCCTCCCTGGTCTCCAGCAACTGTTGTCACAAAACAAGTGTTCACAATTTAGTTGCAGTCTCCGTTTTGGTTTAGAAAGTTAGCTGTGGAGTTGTTGTGGAGAGTCTACACCTGAACCAGAGGGGTACCACAATATCCTGGCGGGGGGGGGGGGGGTGGTGGTGGGAATTTGCTAATGCTCTTCAGGAGGGTTTAAACTAATTCAGCAGGGGATGGGAACCTGAATTGTAGCTCCAGTGTACAGGAGGTTGAGAGTAGTGAGGTCATGAATAAGGTTTTGAGGTCGCAGGAGTACCGGCAGGCAGGAAGGAGGCTTGAAGGTGTGTCTACTTCAATGCCAGGAGCATCCGGAATAACTTGGGTGAACTTGCAGTAGGGGTTGGTACCTGGAACTTCGATGTTGTGGGCATTTTGGAGACATGGATAGAGCAGGGACAGGAATGGTTGTTGCAGGTTCCGGGGTTTAGATGTTTCAGTATGATCAGGGAAGGTGATAAAAGAGGGGGAGGTGTGGCATTGTTAGTCAAGGACAGTATTACGGTGGTAGAAAGGACGTTTAATGAGGATTCATCTACTGAGGTAGTATGGGCTGAGGTTAGAAACGGGAAAGGAGAGGTCACCCTGTTGGGAGTTTTCTATAGGCCTCCGAAAAGTTCCAGAGATGTAGAGGAAAGGATAGCAAAGATGATTCTGTATAGGAGTGAAAGTAACAGGGTAGTTGTTATGGGGGTCTTTAACGTTCCAAATATTGACTGGAAACACTATAGCTCGAGTAATTTAGATGGCTCAGCTTTTGTCCAATGTGTGCAGGAGGGTTTCCTGACACAATATGTAGATAGGCCAACAAGAGGGGAGGCCACATTGGATTTGGTACTGGGTAATGAACCAGACCAGGTGTTAGATTTGGAGGTAGGTGAGCACTTTGGTGATAGTGACCACAATTCGGTTACGTTCATTTTAGCAATGAAAAGGGATGGGTATATACTGCAGGGCAAGAGTTACAACTAGGGGAAAGGCAATTATGAGGTGATTAGGAAAGACTTAGGATATATAGGATGGGAAAGGAAACTGTCGGGGCTGGGCACAATTGAAATGAGGAGCTTGTTCAAGGAACAGCATACTGTTTGTCCTTGATAAGTATGGGCCTGCAGGCAGGGAGGAAGTGGTCGAGTGAGGGAATCGTGGTTTACTAAAAATGTTGAATCTCTTGTGAAGATGAAGAAGGAAGCTTACGCAAAGATGAGGTCTGAAGGCTCAGTTAGAGCGCTTGAGAGTTACAAGTTAGCCAGGAAGGACTTAAAGAGAGAGCTAAGAAGAGCCAGGAGGGGACATGAGAAGTCTTTGTCAGGTAGAGTCAAGGAAAACCCAAAAGCTTTCTATAGGTATGTCAGGAATAAAAGCATGACGAGGGTAAGATTAGGACCAGTCAAAGACAGTAGTGGGAAGTTGTGTGTGAGTCCGAAGAGATAGGAGAGGCGCTAAATGAATATTTTTTGTCAGTATTCACAAATAAACAGATAATGTTGTCGGGAGAATACTGAGATACAGGCTATTAGACAAGATGGGATTGAGGTTCATAAGGAGGAGGTGTTAGCAATTCTGGAAAATGGGAAAATAGATAAGTCCCCTGGGATCTATCCTAAGATTTTCTGGGAAGCTAGGGAGGAGATTGCAGAGTCTTTGGCTTTAATCTTTATGTTGTCATTGTCTACAGGAATAGTGCCAGAAGACTGGAGGATAGCAAATGTTGTCCCCTTGTTCAAGAAGGGGAGTAGACACAAACCTGGTAATTATAGGCCAATGAGCCTTACTTCAGTTGTGGGTAAAGTGTTGGAAAAGATGATAAGAGATAGGATTTATAATCATCTAGAAAGGAATAATTTGATTAGGGATAGTCAACATGGTTTTGTGAAGGGTAGGTCGTGCCTCACAAACCTTACTGAGTTCTTTGAGAAGGTAACAAAAGAGGTGGATGAGGGTAAAGCGGTTGATGTGGTGTATATGGATTTCAGTTACGTGTTTGATAAGGTTCCCCAATGTAGGCTATTGCAGAAAATTCGAAGGCATGGGATTGAGGGTGGTTTAGCAGTTTGGATCAGAAATTGGCAAGGTGTAAGAAGACAGAGGGTGGTGGTTGATGGGAAATGTTCATCCTGGAGTTCAGTTACTAGTGGTGTATCACAGGGATCTGTTTTGGGGCCACTGCTGTTTGTCATTTTTATAAATGACCTGGATAAGAGTATATAAGGATAGGTTAGTAAATTTGCGGATGACACTAAAGTCGGTGGATTTGTAGATAGTGCGGAAGAATGTTGCAGGTTACAGAGGGACATAGATAAGGTGCACAGCTGAGCTGAGAGGTGGAAGATGGAGTTTAATGTGGAAAAGCGTGAGGTGATTCACTTTGGAAGGAGTAACAGGAATACAGAGTACTGGGCTAATGGTAAGATTCTTGGTAGTGTGGACGAGCAGGGGGATCTCGGTGTCCATGTGCATAGATCCCTGAAAGTTGCCACCCACGTTGGTAGGGTTATTAAGAAGGCTTACGGTGTGCTAGGTTTTATTGGTAGAGGGATTGATTTTCAGAGGTATGAGGTCATGTTGCAGCTGTACAAAACTCTGGAGTGGCCGCACTTGGATTATTGTGTACAGTTCTGGTCGCTGCATTATAGGAAGGATGTGGAAGCATTGGAAAGGGTGCAGAGGGGATTTGCCAGGATGTTGCCTGGTATGGAGGGAGGGTCTTATGAGGAAAGGCTGAGGGACTTGAAGCTATTTTCATTAGACAGAAGAAGGTTAAGAAGTGACTTAATAGAGACATACAAGATGATCAGAGGATTAGATAGGGTGGACAGTGAGACCCTTTTTTCCTTGGATGGTGATGGCTAGCACGAGGGAACATAGCTTTAAATTGAGGGGTGAAAGAAAGAGGACAGATATCAGAGGTAGGTTCTTTACTCAGACAGTAGTAAGGGCGTGGAATGCCCTGCCTGCAACAGTAGTATACTCAACAACTTTAAGGGCATTTAAATGGCCATTGGATAAACGTACGGATGATAATGGAATAGTGTAGGTTAGATGGGCTTCAGATTGGTTTCACAGGTTGGCGCAACATCGAGGGCCGAAGGGCCTGTACTGCGCTGTAATGTTTCATGTTCTATGTTTTCTAAACAGGTAAAGCTTCCCCTGTTGTCTGTATGTGCTTACCCATGTGCTCCTCTACCAACAATTGCAGTGAGAGATTAATATTACTCCTAGGGTCTAGGCCTGAAACGTCAGCTTTTGTGCTCCTGAGATGCTGCTTGGCCTGCTGTGTTCACCCAGCTTCACACTTTATTATCTTGGATTGTCCAGCATCTGCAGTTCCCATTATCACCATTACTCCTCTTCCTCTTTTTTTTAACCAAGAGATTGAGGAAACAATAGTCCCATTAACAGCTACTACACAAGAATCACACCTGTGCATTTCTTAATCTATACAGATTAGTGCACCATCACTTTCACTGGGAACAGGATAACTGTTATAATTTCAAAATGAAGTGGAACACCGTCACCGTGTTCTGTGAACAGTCAATGGGAAGTGCAGCATGTTTCTTAACATCAATCACAGATTACGAAGCTTTGCCATTGTTAGCTAGTTCCTTTTTAAACAAGTTACACAACGAGAATGTTATTTGCCTGGGTTTGCCTGGGTGTCCACAATGCGGAAGCAGTCAAATTACTACAAACACAAGCCAGTCCAGTGCAAAAAGTCTCAACTTTATTAGGAAATAGGTTATAAGCATTTAATACTAAACAATACTATCTTACAAATTTTTAATTTCAAACAATACTTTATTTGTAAAAATATCTTTATATACAACCATTGATGCAGTACGGTACTGTACAGTCACATATGAAGGAACAAATAAACATTGAAGTTTTATTCTATCCAAGAAACAAAACAAAAACGTTTCTTACATGTACAAGTTCATATTTACATACATTTGAGGCCCTGGGAGGGTCTGATAACTACATGGGCCCCCATTTAACTTCAGCAGAAAGGCCTCAGACAGTGGTCTTTCCCCACATACTACCTCTAATCCTATTCAGCCCCTTAAGCTTTCAATACTGCCCAAATATTTTGTAAATTTATGCAGTTGCCCTCTTTTTCTGGCTCTGCCTCTGTGGGACTGCAAGGCTGCTTTCTCTCTTCCTCTCTCTCGGGTTTGAAAGCAGGTCTCTGCCTTTTGCCATACAAGTCTCCTCGGAAGGTCTCCTCCCCTCCCAATCTACAGATTAGTCCTTTGTATATATCTTTCCCCCCACCTTTTGGATAGTTCTAAATCTTTAGCCAATCAGAAGGTTCCGCTTAATGGCTTTTGCAGATTTGGATGACTTTGTTAATCACTAAATGTCCTGTTAATATTTGTTCCATGGTTTTAAGCTTGAGTGTGTGCTTCCTGTTGCTCATACATAGTCCTTCTTTGTTTATGTTTTGGGTCTGGTGACCCTTCCTTAGAACTCGAGGGGTTATGAGGGAGGGTCACTGGACCTGAAATATTAACCCTGTTTTTTTCCTTCGCAGATGCTGCCAGACCTGCTGAGCTTTTCCAGCAACTTTGTTTTTGTTCCTGATTTACAGCATCCGCAGTTCTTTCAGTTTTTATTACCCTTCTTTCTTTAGTTGGTAATGATATATCTGTACAGGATGGCTGTTGACAGAATGTGTCCTTCATGCTATAATAATGCCTTTAGCGCCTAGTTGCTGCTTGAGTCTGGTTTCTGGGTTTTGTGACTTCAGAATTTTACATGGCTAATCTACCCAGCATTCCTTGTGGTTTTGCCAAATTAGCAATATGTGTTAGCAGCTGCTGGAATACCCTAAGGGAAGTTTAACCCTTAATATTCACAGTGGAAAATATGATAATTTATTTGGAAGAAGTCATAGAAGGACTTGCAGGCCTGACCTGAGTCAACATGTCTGAAATTAAACATGAAATATGATGTATTTAAATTTGGCAAATGACTTTTGTGAACAAATTTGACATATTCAACAAATGAAAGGAGCATGGTTTATACAGTGATTATGTTGTGCTTTCTTGTATCATTTTATCACAGTGAAGTTCTTGTTGTCCAATGTATACTATGGCCTGAATCCTCCAATCTGGTGTTGGATTCACTCCCAGATCAGACAACATGTTGCCCATTTATCTTTGGAAGTGTTTACCATATAAAGTCATGGGCCAGGGGCCTTATCAGCCAAAGCAGCACATCTAAATCAGGAATATTCATCAGCACCAGGAGAGAGAATCGGTGCTGAAACAATGTTCCTTTCTACAGCAGCTGTTGCCATGTGTTTTTTAGTGACTCATGGGATGTTGGCTGGGCCAATAATTATTGCTCATCCTTTGACAAAGTGGTTATGGCTTCTTAAACTGCTGCAGTCCTTGGGCTGTTGGTGCACATTTTGGATGGAGTTCTGCAATTTTGATCAAGCAACAATGAACAAATGCTGGCATTGTTCCACGATGTTTGAAGAGCTGTTCGTTTTTCATTTGAAGAGCCAGAGCAGGCACAATGGGCCAAATGGCCTCCTTGTATGCTGTAATAATTCTGTAAAGCCAGGATGGTGTGCAGCTAGCAGAGAGAGAAACTCACAGGGGGTGGCATTCCCATTTAACTGCTGCCCTTGCACTTTGAAGTGGTAGAGCTCATAATGCAAGTTCTCCTCCCAATAGGGATGGGAGAAAGTTGCTGGCCTGGTCAGTGACACCTACATTACACAAACAAAATTAGAGCAAAAGGTTATCATGTGCAAAGCAAATGTGGCCATTTAGTATCTTCATAGGTTAGAACAAATAACTGAGTGTTAAAATACAAGTGTAGAACTAATAAGATCTGAGATGATTATTGAACTCTGTAGTCCTCACTCCTTGATCTAATAATTAGATTAAATGCGCGCATGAATGGATGTCAAACTACATTAGAGCCCCATGGTGATCTGTCACAGATATATTTGTTCATGATCCACACACTGAGTTATTGATCTCTGCTACATTGCTGCGGAGAAGTGTCAGAACTTTCCCACAGTGAAGAAGGGGAGATGGAATATTGACCCTAAGGCCTCTGATCTATTTATTCAAGCATCAAGCCTGAGAATTGCGGTTGTCTTTTATGTGACAGGGAATGATTTATGTTCCATATGGGTGACAAAATAGTAAGCATTTCTGTACCTTTGTCTTTAGAATTATTTTCTTGCCCTTGATTTTCCTCCACCTAGCCACAAACTGACAGTAGTTCAGAGGCCAGGTGATTATTGGATATGGGACTGTGACTTAAAAGTAATCTTTGGTATGATTTTTCCCAAAAATCTACTCGGCACTTTCTCATGTTATAAAGCCAAAACTAGAGAGTCCAGAGAGCGGAATGATCCCTGTCCATAACAGCAGGTGCTCCCACACACGTACCTTCGATGTGAAAGGGCCAGTGTTGGATCGGAGTGGACAAAGTCAGAAATCATATGACATTAGGTTAGAGTCCAACAGATTTATTTGAAATCACAAGCTTTCAGAACACAACTCATTCGTAAGGTGAAGCGACAAAGGAGTGGAGTCTGCAACCTTGTGATTTCAAATACATCTGTTGGATTCTAACCTAGTATCATGTGATTTCTGACACATACCTTTAGCATTGACTCGTGAATGAGTGAGCAAGTAAACTCTTTTTAATGAAAAAGAATTTGGAGGTGTACAATTTCAGCTCTCCACTCTCACTGAAGATGCAATCTTCCCTCACATTATCTCCAGAGTTGAAATGCTACCTTCCCTCTCAAATGGACATAAAAGATCGCACAATGCCATTTTAAGAAAAACAGGGGAGTTCTTCCGCTGCCCTGGAAAACATTAATCCTCAGATCAATATCACAGCCATAAACATTTTCTAGCATCAACCAGATTGTTTCTTTTAATTCAGCAATGTCTACACCTCAACTTGTCTTTAAAGTGCTTCAGGATGTCTTCAGATTGTGAAAAGTGCTATTCAAATGTAAGTCTTTTCCTCTCTTAAATAGTAAAGAAATGTCTTATCCACTTCCAAAAATGAAAACGTTGTCATAGAGTGATAGAGTTACACAGCACAGAAACAGACTCTTCACTCAACTCACCTGCGGTGACCAGACATTCCAATCTGACCCAGTCTCATTTGCCAGCTCCCTAAGCCCTTCCAGTTCACATAACCATCCAGATACCTTGAAGATGTTGTAACTTTACCAGTTTCCAAGACTTACTCTGACAGTTTATTCCAATGCATGCACCACCTTCTGCATCAAAATGTTACCTCTTACGTCCTCTTTAAATTGTTCCCCTCTCATTTCAAACCGATGCCCTGTAGTTTTGGACTCCATTACCCTAGGAAAAAGGCCTTGGCTAATCTCCTTAACATGACTACACCTCGTAGTCACAAACCATTTTAACTGCACCCTTCCCCAGCTCCTCAGACGATATGTCCATCCTGGGCCACCTGCATTGCCACAGTGATGCCATCCAAAAGATGCAGGAACAGCATCTCATATTTCGCTTGGGAACCCTGCAGCCCAAATGTATCAATGTGGATTTCACAAGCTTCAAACTCTCCCCTCCCCTGACCACATGCCGAAACCAGCCAAGCTAGTCCCCGTCGCCCTAAAAATTCCTCCCACTCAAGCCCCACCCCCCATCCGCTACCCACTAACCTCATCCTGCCCCCCTGACCCCTCCGTCCTCCATGGACTGACTTATCCCCTCCCTAGCTGCCCACCAACATTCACCTTCACTGGCTCTAACCCCACCTCTTTGACCTGTCTGTCTCCTCTCACCCTATCTTCTCCTTTATCCATTTTCTATCTGGCTCCCCATGTCTCCCTATTTAATTCAGAATCCCCTTCCCCTCCCCCATTTCTGAAGAAGGGTCCCGCTCCAAAACGCCAAGCTTTCCTGCTCCTCTGATGCTTCTTGGCCCACTGTTTTCATCCAACTTCACACTGTGTTATCTCTGTCTAAGTCCTACCCTGATTTGCCTTTCCAAAATGCAACATCTCACAATTATTTAAATTAAACTCTAGCTGCCACTTCTTGGACCATTGGCCCATCTGGTCAAGGTCCTGTTGTACCCTGATATAATCTTCTTCACCGTCCACTACACCACCAACTTTGCTATCATCTGCAATCTTACTAACTATACTTCCTATATTCACATCCAAATCATTTATATAAATGACAAAAAGTAGTGGACCCAGCAGCGATCCTTGTGGCACACCAATGGTCTTAGGCCTCCAGTCCAAAAATCACCTTCCACCCCACCTTCCCTCTCCTACCTTCAAGCCAATTTTATATCCAATTGGCTAGCTCTGCCAGATCCCATGCGATCTGACCTTACTAAACAGTCCACCATGCCGAATCTTGACAAACACTTTGCTAAAATCCATGTAGACAATATATACCACTCTGCCTTCATCAATCTTCTTTGTCACCTCTTCAAAAACTCAATCAAGTTAGTGAGACACAATTTCACATGCAAAAGCCATGTTGGCTATCCCTAATCAATCCTTGCCTTTCCAAATGAGTACAGGTAATGACAAAAGGAATCATTGTAACTGTTTCCGTGATAATGGGAACTGCAGACGCTGGAGAATCCAAGATAACAAAATTTGGAGCTGGATGAACACAGCAGACCAAGCAGCATCTCAGGAGCACAAAAGCTGATGTTTCGGGCCTAGACCCTTCATCAGAGTCTAGGCCCGAAACGTCAGCTTTTGTGCACCTGAGATGCTGCTTGGCCTGCTGTGATCATCCAGCCCCACACTTTGTTATATTGTAACCGTTTCAGTTCTGTTTAGGAATTGCCTGATGATGGGGCTATGAGATTGCAGTGTAAATAAGAACAGCAGACAGAGCAGTGGCAGATCTGGGGTTGATCTGCTAGGAAATTGGACATCTTAACTCACACAATGTTACAGTATTTGAAGAGGTATTAAAAACATTTCTGATGTATTAATTTAAAGAAATAACAAAGTTGTTCAGATTAAATTGCTAGTGAGGTTGAGCCATGTATACATGTTGCAAGAATATACACGGAACATGATCAGCTCAGGTCTTGTTGGCATAACACAGTCACAAGTCACCTACTAAAGCGGATGAACAAAATGAAGTAGATTATGGGGTTATGACCTTTAGTATGAAGAAATGCTTTAGAAAATGCAAGAAAACGCTAAAAGGAGAAAGTCAGTGAAAAGAGAGGAAATATCAGTATCATAGATAGTAAGAACTGCAGATACTAGAGTCAGAGAAACACAGTGCGCAGCTGGACGAACACAGCAACCAGACATTTATTGACTGCTTTTTGTTTCTTAGAGGAAAAGATAGCCATTTACCCATTTTTCCAAATATCTGTCCTTTGCTCATTCCTGGCAGCTTCATTGTTCAAGTGATCTTCTGTGGACGTGAGTCTAAGCAATGATTAGCAATCAGAGTTTGGATAAGAAACCAAGGCTATCAAATTGTTACCCATTTTTCCACTATGCACTCTTTTCAACAGATGCCACTGGCGAATAGCCAAGAACAAGGTAGATTTTATTCTCCATCTAACATTTCACCAGCCTACGAACATTAATCAATTCAGTAAAATGAATTGAACGGACTTAGGAGCTTGTCAATTCTAAGTATCATAAGTAAAATGCTTACATGATGTTGAAGCATTGAATTCCATCATGAATACATATGTATGTAAGTGCATGTACTTCAAATTCACGGACATGTAAAGGTATTTCATTATGACTGCAGAAGTGAAATATGCTTCTATTGAAACTCACTGTAGTTCCTGTCACACACATTTCTGATTGATGCTGCTTTTATAACTTTAACATTTTGAAACACGGTTTCTCATTTTTTCCTGATACGGATTCATTCTGGGTGTCCCACACAATGCATTTCTTTTTCCTGTTGTTGTAACAGTTTGAACTATTTAATTTAATTTCTTATCACATTTGCCACACACAATCGAAACTTGGAAATATATCACTTTTACTTCGGTGTAGGTGGGTCAGAATCAACAGCATTACGCATCTACCCACAACACAAGGACTGCAACAGTTCAAGAAGGTTATGAGTGTTCACTCACACAACAGCGTCCACATCCTGTGAAAGAACAAATGAACCCTAATCGTCTTCCTTCTTCTGAGCCTCATTTTTCATGTCACAGTCCCGCCTCTCTTTTCTAGCCAACAGGAATGTATGATGAATTTTATTTTTTTAAGTAGTGGTTATGTTTCAGTTGATAATTTTTCAGCCTCTGACCCACCCTCTTCCCTTTGCTAATTTTTCATTATCTACAAAGGGTTAATTCTCAGCTTGTGTTATCTCTTTCCTCCACAACAGAAACTGCAATCAACAACTGCTTCGGGGGTTTAAAACAAAAACTGCTGTGTAACTTTATACTCTTGAGGCCTCAGTCATAATGTCCAGGAGCATTCTGCTGCAAAATGGATGAAAAATGTTGAGGATAGAAAGCAAGATTAAAAATTACAGATGCTCGCAAACAATTCAATATCATGGCTGACAATGTTTACATATATGATTCCCTGCCTATATCCACTGACTCATGTTTTGAATTTCCTTTTGTCCTGATTTCTTTAAAAAATATGTGTTTTGAATTTTTCTCCTTCTCATTGACTCTTTCTCCATGAATGGCCTCTTACCTGATTGTCTTCCACTTGACTCTCTCTTGCTATATCCTCCACTCTGCTTGCTCAGTCTACCTCCTCCATTCTGCAAACTGATTAGGTCACCAGCCCATCTTCTGTGGTTACAGCAACGCAATCAATTTACACACCTCTCCGAAAAATTTCATGTTGGAATACAGTGCTATATTGACCGTGCATACATTGATACCTCGCACTTGTCAACCACACAATAAAATTTCATTCTGTTTCACTCTATGCAATTTGCACCTTGCTATCTTGATGTTGAAGCTGACAAGTCGACAAGTAGTCATCATTTCTGCCACAATGTCTTCAATTTGAAACCCTCCAAATATTGTGGTATTTAATGTTTCAAATAAATGTTCCAGTCCTAATGTCCAAGGACTAAAAACAATACAATTGGTTTTTACTCCCAGCCAATTCAACTTGAGTTCCTCAGCCAATGGACCAAGGTATACTTTAAATGTTGAATTGCTTTTATTGCAATATTCTTGTCCATCAGAAAATCACCTGCCTGGAATCCAATGAAAACTCCAAAGTAATGAATATCCTGAAGAAAGCAGATGTGGTAAAGCAGGAAATAATCACAAATTTCTTCATGTGTGCTATTTTGTTCAAAGCCAATAATAATAACTTCAATGGATTTTCACCACGAGCCATCAGGGAGAAGGATGCTATCACTAAACTCTTAAAATTAGGTGTGAAAAACTCATTGATTAATGAAGAAAAATTGATAATATAACCTATCAGCACGAATATGTACTAATGTGCTTACTGTTCCTAGTTTATATATCTACAAACATGCACTGTGGTCCACCACAATGTTGGATCAGAAATATTGGCAACTTGTTATGCCCACAAAGTCCAGGTGAACCCAGAAGTAGCAACATAAATAGATAGTGCTGGAACCTACGGTCATCACTCCCTTCCTTCTGTTGCCTAAATTTACTTTACCTTCACTTCATCCCTGCAAACTCTTGTTTTACCTTCTTAAATCAACTTCTAAATTACTCCCTCTATCTACTGTTACAGCCAAGGTTGGAGGAGTCACTGTTTCCTTTTCCAGTCCCACTCCTCCACTGGATACAGTAAATTTGAAATTTAACCAAGCTGATGAAATGGGCAATTATATCGGTCTCAGATCTCAGGG
Source organism: Stegostoma tigrinum (assembly GCF_030684315.1). Lineage (NCBI taxonomy): Eukaryota > Metazoa > Chordata > Chondrichthyes > Orectolobiformes > Stegostomatidae > Stegostoma > Stegostoma tigrinum. The sequence goes on along the minus strand of NC_081376.1, from coordinate 2,630,846 downwards.
TCAGTGTTAGCGTCAAGTCAGCTAGGTTTCTTTAGTCAACAACAAATAAATACAAAAACAAACTTCCTTGAAGATATATTTATTGACAAACAGTTTTAAATTTGTTTATATGGATATGTATCCTTCTTAAAAAAACATGCATTGAAAACACTGATGACTCTACAGTGTTAACTTTAAAATATTTTGGTCAAGTAATAATTAAAATAATGCCACATAGATAAGTCATGATTGCCCAACTCATTTAGCCCTCTCACAACTTATCTTTATCTCTTTGAAGACTTTGTGCCTGTATCAGTATGAAGGGCTGTGATCCAAATACTTTTAAATAAGCTGCCAGCAGTCCAGTGAGCTCCTTGAACAGTTGCAAATGTCTGAATTCTGCTTGGTGACAACGAAGATTCCACTGAACACTCTCTCAGAATTCTCCATGAGTGTTAAAGATGGTTTCTAGTGGGTTTTCAGCTCATACACTTTGCTGGGAGGAGTAGCAAAGAATGGGGGAAAACAATGTTCTGTTGCTGCAGGTCAAGCTCGCTCTCAGTTCAAAATGCCACAGAGCAGTGCCATTCAAAAACTGGCCACTCTCTCTGAAAGTTCTCCAGACTCCATCCACCTTCAACATTATTGCTGGTGTACCCAGGGGTCTTTTCTGTGGCAAAGTATCCTTTATTTAAACATTTCAAGGTATATTTGTATGGGGCCACATAATTTTTTTTAAAACGTTTTTTAAATATTGCCGCATAGATAGTGTCTTCAAAAAGACATACATCGATTAAGTAAATGTGCCAAAATCTGTCAAATGGAGTATAATGTGACAAGATATGAAGCTGTCCACCTTGATAAGAAGAATAGGAATGAAGAATTTAATAGGAGACTTCAGATTAATATGGTACAGAAGGATCTAGGTATCCTTAGACTTAAATCAGCAAATACTTAGGAAGACAAATGTGATTGCATTTTATTGCAAGACCGGTTGAGTATAAATGTAGAAAAATGCTTCTACAGCTGTACAGACCTTAGTGACAGCATGTCTGAAGCAACATTCCCTCTGGTTTTCTTTCCAACCTCCAAATTCCTAAAGCAGCTGCGGTTCCATAATCAAAAGTCAGGACCTTGATTGGTGAGTCAATGCCATTGCCATACAGGCATTTCTGCTCTAATGCGTGTTTCATTAATGTGGATTGGCTGTGATGCGATTGATGAATAGTGAACACTATTTGGGTAATGCAAACTTTCTACTGAATAGTAGAGCAATTTGCCATAGCAATTTCCCTATAAAGCAATTTTCTATGTTGATTTTCCATGGTGCAAGGTTGCACAAGAGCACAAGTATCATGTTGTAGAAGAACTACCTGTATGTGGAATCATGGAGTGGCTGCATGTGGTGCAACCACGCAGCTTAGAGGGATCTGTTGTACTGTGCACAATTTTGATCTCCCGAATTAAGGAGGGATATAATTACTTCAGAAGTAGTTCAGAGAATGGTTACTCAGTTGATTCTGTTGTATAAGGGATTGAGTTATAGGGAGAGGTGTGGACAAGCTAGGACTGTTTTCTTTAGAACGTAGGAGACTGAGGGGGATTTCATAGAAATGTCAAAGATCATAAGAGGCATGGATTGGGTGAGTACACGCTGTCTTTTCCCCAGGGTTGTGGAATTGAGGAGTAGAGGGTGTCAGTTTAAAGGGAAAGATACATGGGAACCTGAGGGGCAACTTTTTTACACAGAGGGTGGTAAGCAAATGGAATAAGCTGCCAGCGAAAGTGGTTGAGGTGGGTACATTTAACTTTAAAAGGCATTTGCACGAATACATGGATAGGAAAGATTTAGAAGGATATGAGCCAAGTGCAGGAATAAGGGGTTAGAGAGGATGGACATTTTGATCGGCATGGACCGGTTTGGGCCGAAGGGCCTGCCTCCGTGTTGTACGACTCTATGGCTCTACAATGGTGTAAGGATCTGAAAGGGCTAGTACTGATGAGTTCCTTCAGGACCACCCACAATGAGAATGTCATACATACTTGAGGGCAGAACAGCTTAGGATCTTGACGGAGTTACTATGCAGATCCTTCTCAAAGTTTCTTAAGAATGTCTATCATATCAGTGTAACTGGTAACTGGAAAAATATTTACTAACATGTTACATGCTAACCTGTAATAAACTACTTATTCAGTACAACAGACTCCACTGGCTAGTCAAAAAAGTGATTTTCCTCTCACACTAGACAGAATAAGCTTCTAGATTTCTCCATTTAAAGTGGATGGTAGCAACAAACCTACCTTAAGATGAGGTGCAGAGTCTATGTTATGGCACATACAGCGATTTCCAAGGTTTTAGTTTTGGCAAAGAAAATTTGATGTACAGAGGAAAAGAAAAGCAGCACCACCATATGGTAGTGGTGTCTATTGCCTTGAAACCTGATTCCCACTTACAACAAGCCATATTTTATTACTTATCTTGTGGTAAATCTCCATGTTTTCACCTAATCAGTATACTGACTATGATTCAATTTATGCATCTGGCACTGAACAGTTAGACTCTTCTGCTCTCCCACCTGCAATGACTTAAAGATTTTAACTTCTGTTTGAAGCTCTAATGGAAATCCCACCCAGGATGAGGCAGAGATGTTTGACTGGGCAGCTACACAGCCGTAAATTCAAATCTTAGGGCAATTGGTTCTATTTGGGCTAGTGTGCTGTTTCCTTGAATGAGCTCATTTGTTTCATCGCTGTTTCTGTTATATTCATTTTGATTTGTGTTTGCTGAAGAGTTCAGTTTCCAAAGCTCAAAAACAAGGGCAGCACAATGGCTCTGTGGTTAACACTGCTATTTCACAGCACCAAAGAACTCAGGTTTGATTCCAGATTCAGGCAACTGTCTGTGTGGAGTTACACATTCTCACTGTGCCTGTGTGGGTTTCTTCCGGGTGCTCCAACTTCCTCCCACGGTCCAAACTTGTGAAGGCCAGATGGATTAGCCATGCTAAATTGCCCATATTCTTCAGAGATGTGCACATTAGGTGAATTAGCCATGGGAAATGCGGGGATAAGGTGGAATGCTCTTCTTAGGGTTGGTGCAGACTCAATAAACTGAATGGCCTCTTTCAGAACTGTAGGGATTCTATGAATCTATGATTTAGAAGACCAGGCACAGTCTAGTTGGATGGCAGAGTAAAGTCCAAAGGCTGACTCCTGTTCCTATGTGAGCTAAAATACTTGTGGTTGGTATATGAGGAGATGAAATGCTTTTTACAGATAGCGTTTGGGAGAATCTTCTAAAATGTATGGTCCCCACATCATTTATTATAAAGAAGACAATAATGTTTTGCTGTAACTGCTTTATTTTTAAGCATCTCTTTTTCCTTACCTACAAATCGCCCAGGACTTTCTGAGTCTTTACTGGTTTTGGTCATGCAGCCAATATTGGTACTCTCTGCCTAGAATGACTTTACTGAAAGTTGCTGGCGTGCAATGGACATCATGGATGAATTCTTCACATTTACTTAGGGTGCACAGGTTTCTGCCCAGCTGTATTTGTCAGGGCTATAACTTGGAGACATGGTTCTGAATGTTCTCTGTTAAGTCAGGAGAATGGTTGGGATAATTGCTGGCTCAGCAAACCTGACTCAATCAGAGTTCGGGACTTCGCGAAAGGGAGCTGCATAAGGTCACAAAACACTTAGAGGACTGGAAAGCAGAGATTTAAGCTGTTGAGTAAGACATGTGGGGGGCAGGGGCTAGGGCGGTGCAGTGTGAGGAAGAGCTATTTTGCACAACAAGGGGTAATGATCTGGAACTCACTGCCTACAAGGATGGGATAACCAGAGATGATCAATAATTTTGAAACCGGAATCAGATGGGCACTCAAGAGGAATAAATTTGCAGGGCTACGTGGATAGAATCAGGGGGAATGGGAATGGGATACAGAGAGCTGACATAGACTCGATAGGCTGAATGGCCTCCTTCTATGTCATGATGACTCTATGATGTCCTATCACAGGAAATGCAATGAGCAAGTACAAAGAAGTCATGAAAGCCAAAGCCACAGCTCGAATGAAAATAAAGGTCAGGGAGGTCGTTAATGACTTCAATAAACAGTCAGAGAAAAGGATGAAACACTATTTTGAGTCGTATTCTTGGGAAAACAGGAACACCAAGGAAGCTCTGTGGACAACAGACTGTCTGTATCACGAAAGAGTTGGATGTCAAGCCAACACAATAGAGGAGTTTAGCAAAGTTACTGGACTTGCTGACCATGGGCAAAGCTCCAAGTAATGATGATATACAGCCTGAACCCATCAAACATGAGAAACTTGAAATAACAGCATGGAGTTGGAGGAACTCAGCAGGCCAGGCAGTATCAGACAAACAGAAAAGCTGAGATTTCGGGCCAGGACGCTTCTTCAGAAATACTTCTACAGCATCTGCACAAACCTAGCCACCTTTGCTGCTTCAGGACGTCAAGGAAATGAGAGTGACTACAGTGATAGCAATTATTGAGAGAGCTCTGGGCATCGTGGAAGTGTCAAAGTGCAGATTGTGGCTGGACACATTTAACCTGAATCCAAATGTGGTTTCAGAATTGAAAGATCTGAAATTTACATGATCTTTCCACGCTAGCAACTGCAGAAAAAGGAAGTTATTGCTATAAATCCCTTTCAAGGATCTCACTAAAACTTCTAACTATGGCAGCAGAGGAAATTTTATTTTTCATTCACCCATAGGACTTGGTCATGGCTGTCTGGTCCAGTGTTAATTGCCTGCCTGTAGTTGCCCTTGAGAAGGTGGTGATGAGCTGCGTCCTTGAACAACTGCCATCCACCTTCTGTAGGTTGACCCGCAATGCCGTTAGGGAAGGATTTTAACCCAGCGGTGGTGAGGGAATGGCGACATACTTCCAACTCAGGATGGTGAGTGGCTTGGAGAGAAGCTTGCAAGAGGTGGTGTTCCCATGTATCTGCTGCCCTTGTCCTTTGAGATGGAAGTGCTTGTGGGTTTGGAACGGGCCGTCTGAGAAGCCTTGTTGAATTCCTGCAGTGCATCTTGTAGATAGTACACACTGCTGCTACTGAGCATTGGTTGTGGAGGGAGTGGATGTTTGTGGATATGGTGTCAATCAAGCAGGCTGGATGGTGTCAAGCTTCTTGAGTGTTGTGCAGCTGCACTCATCCAGGCAAGTGGGAGTATCCCACCACACTCCTTCTGACTTCAAACAAACAAAAACAGAAATTGTGGAGAAACTCAGCAGGCCTGGCAGCATCTGTGGAGAGAAAACAGAGCTAATGTTTCATGCACATGACTCTTCTTCAGAACTAATAGCAGCTAGGAAGTTGTGGTTACAGCAGAGAAGGGGTGAGGGTTGGTGGAGGAAGGAGTGAGTTGATGGGTGGAAATGGAACCCAGAGAAAGACAAAGAAGTAAAAGTTGTCAAAGGGACTGGTGATAGAAAGACAGGGAAGAAGGGAAGCTAGATTGGTTATAATGGGAGCTGTGAGTAATTCTGACATGTCCTGTCATGGCTTGAGTCTTGTTGATAGTGGGCAGACTTTCGGGAGTCAGGAAGTGAGTTACACGTGCAGCATTCGTAGCCTCTGATCTGCTCTTATAGACACAGAATATCTATTTGTCTAGTCTAGTTCAGATAATGGTTATATAACACCCAGAATGTTGATAGTGAGGGATTCAGTGATGATAATGCCAGTTAAACTCCTGGAGAAGATTAACTGCCCACTGAATTTGCTGAATGTGGTCTGCTCAGTCCATGAAAACATGATGGATGCGGTCAGAACTGATGGGGCAAAATCAAGTTCTTTGAGACCCACAGTGGGGACAAAACTAATTTTACATTTTGGGACTGAAATCCCTTGACTGCTTCTTCTCTTGGCTGCTTTAATCAGCTTTCAGTTCATTTCCATAAGGCATCTATTGACAGACCAGAACTAAAGGAGGTACAGGGGAAGGTCACAAGATGCTGTTTGGGTTAGAGAAATTGAGCTATGGGGAGAGACTAGAAGACTAAAATTGTTTCCTCCAGGGCAGAGAATGCTGAAGGGGACATGAATGATGAATATATGAGTATGAGGGGTATGGACAAGGTGAATAGAAGTGAATGTTCTCTTTGGTTGAAGGGTCAGTCATGAGAGGAAAAAGTTTAAAGTAAGGGACAGGAGATTCAGAGGGGATTTAGGAAAAAAACATTTTCACTCAGCTGGTGTGGGAATCTGGAATGCACTGCCTGGGGAGGTAGTGGGGACTGGAAACCTTACAACATTTAAAACATAATTGGGTGAATACTTCAAGTATCAACAATCAAAGATGTGGCACAAATGCAGGAAATTGGGATTAGAATGCTTTTAGTAGTAGTCAGTCAGTGCCAACTCAACGGGCCGAAGGGCATTTTCTGTACTGTATGTATCTATGAATCTATAACAGTGCACTGTTCAACTGGAATCCAGGACAGAACAGTCAGTGCTGGAGCTTGTCAGAAAGAGGCTTTATGCTTACAATGTATTAATATTCTATCCTGAAGAACTGCATCCACGCTGGGCAGACTTTCTCACCTCATAAAGAGTTAGGTATGACCATCAGCGTCAGGAAGAAATTAATAGTACATGAAATAGAAGAGAAACTTTGATTTTCATCCCTTTAAGCTCAGGGTGATGTCATTCTAGAACTTGACCATCCCACAGTTTCTCAGCACTAACAATACACTGTTGCAGGTCAGTGATGGAGTCATACATCTGACTCCACAGTCACCAGCATCAGTCATTTAGTGCTAGAAACAACATATGCATCAGAAACTCTCCAGCTGTTATGGCCAAGAGATGGATTTTTTATTCACTCAGAGACTGTTGGTGTCACTGGCTGGACCAGCATTTGTTGCTCATTCTTACTTGCTGCTTCAGAAGATAGTGGTGAGATGCTTCATGAAGGTGCAGTCTGTGTGGCGTAGATACACCTATATTGACATTAGGGAGGGATTCCAGGATTTTGACCATAAGACCATAAGACATAGGAGTGGAAGTAAGGCCGTTCAGCCCATCAAGTCCACTCCCCCATTTAAATCATGGCTGATGGGCATTTCAACACCACTTCCCTGCACTCTCCCCGTAGCCCTTGCTTCCTTCTGAGATCAAGAATTTGTCAATCTCTGCCTTGAAGGCATCCAACGTCTCGGCCTCCACTGCACTCCATGGCAATGAATTCCACAAGCCCACCACTCTCTGGCTGAAGAAATGTCGTCTCATTTTAGTTTTAAATTTACCCCCTCTAATTTTAAGGCTGTGCCCACGGGTCCTAGTCTCCCCGCCCAACGGAAACAACTTCCTAGCGTCCACCCCTTCTAAACCATACATTATCTTGTAAGTTTCTATTAGATCTCCCCTCAATCTTCTAAACTCTAATGAATACAATCCCAGGATCCTTAGCCGTTCATCATACTTTAAACCTACCATTCCAAGGATCATCCATGTGAATCTCCGCTGGACACACTCCAGGGCTAGTATGTCCTTCCTGAGGTGTGGGGCCCAAATTTGGACACAGTATTCTAAATGGGACCTAACTAGAGCCTTATAAAGCCTCAGAAGCACATCACTGCTTTTATATTCCAACCCTCTTGAAATAAACGACAACATTACATTCGCTTTCTTAATTACGGACTCTACCTGCAAGTTAACCTTCAGAGAATCCTGGACCAACACTCCCAGATCCCTTTGCACTTCTGATTTGTGAATTTTCTCACCGTTTAGAAAATATTCCATGCCTGTATTCTTTTTTCCAAAGTGCAAAACCTCACATTTACTCACATTGAATTTCATCAGCCATTTCCTGGACAACTCTCCTAAACTGTCTAAATCTTTCTGCAGTTTCCCCACCTCCTCAGTACTACCTGCCTGTCCACCTATCTTTGTATCATCGGCAAACTTCACCAGAATGCCCCCAGTCCCATCATCCAGATCATTAATAAACAAGGTGAACAGCTGTGGCCCCAACACTGAACCCTGCGGGACACCACTCGTCACCATTTGCCATTCTGAAAAAGAGCCTTTTATCCCAACTCTCTGCCTTCTATCAGATAGCCAATCCTCAATCCAAGCCAGTAGCTCACCTTGAACACCATGGGCCCTCACCTTGCTCAGCAGCCTCCCGTGAGGCACTGTATCAAAGGCCTTTTGTAAGTCTAGATAGATAACAACTACTGGGTTTCCCTCGTCTAACATACTTGTTACCTCTTCAAAGAATTCTAACAGGTTTGTCAGGCACGACCTCCCCTTACTAAAACCATGCTGACTTGTTTTAATCTGACCCTGCACTTCCAGGAATTTAGAAATCTCATCCTTGACAATGGATTCTAGAATTTTACCAACTAGCGCGGTTAGGCTAATCGGCCTATAATTTTCCACCTTTTGCCTTGATCTTTTCTTAAACAAGGGAGTTACAACAGCAATTTTCCAATCATCTGGGACTTTCCCTGACTCCAGTGACTTTTGAAAGATCACAACCAAAGCCTCTGCTATTTCCTCAGCCACCTCCCTCAGAACTCTAGGATGTAGCCCAGTGGGGCCAGGAGATTTATCAATTTTTAGACCCTTTAGCTTTTCTGGCACTTTCTCTTTTGTAATGCCTGCCATACTCAACTCTGCCCCCTGACTCTCCCTAATTGTTGGCATACTACTCATGTCTTCCACTGTGAAGAATGATGCAAAGTACTTAGTAAGCTCTTCAGCTATTTCCTTATCACTAGCCTTCCAGCATCAACTTGGAGTGGCCCAATATCTACTTTTGCCTCTTGTTTGTTTCTTATGTATTGAAAGAAACTTTTACTATCATTTCTAATATTACTAGCTAGCCTACCTTCATATTTGATCCTCTCCTTCCTTATTGCTCTCTTTGTTATCTTCTGTCTGTTTTTGTGGCCTTCCCAATCTTCTGATTTCCCAGTGCTCTTGGCCACTTTACAGGCTGTCTCTTTTTCTTTGATATATTTCCTGACTTCCTTTGTCAGCCATGGCTGTCTAATCCCACCCCGGATAATCTTTCTTTTCTTTGGGATGAACCTCTGTACTGTGTCCTCAATTACACCCAAAACTCCTGCCATTGTTGGTCTACTGTCTTCCCCGCTAGGCTTTGCTTCCAGTCGATTTTCGTCAATTCCTCTCTCATGCCCCTGTAATTACCTTTATTTAACTGTAACACCATTACATCCGATTTTGCCTTCTCTCTTTCAAACTGCAGACTGAACTCTACCATATTATGATCGCTGCCTCCTAAGTGTTCCCTTACTTTAAGGTCTTTTATAAAGTCTGGCTCATTACATAGCACTAAGTCCAGAATAGCCTGCTCCCTTGTGGGCTCCATCACAAGCTGTTCCAAAAAGCCATTCTGCAAACATTCCATGAACTATCTTTCTTTGGATCCACCAGCAACATTATTCGCCCAGTTCACCTGCATATTGAAGTCCCCCATGATCACCGTGACCTTGCCTTTCTGACATACCCTGTCTATTTCTCGGTGCATCTTGCGCCCCTGGTCCAGATCACTGTTAGGAGGTCTGCACATAACTCCCATTATAGTTTTTTTGCCTTTGTGGTTCCTCAATTCCACCCACACAGATTCCACATCTTCTGACCCTATGTCATTCAGTGCGGTAGATTTAATTCCATTCTTAACTAACAAGGCAACCCCATCCCCTCTGCCCACCACCCTGTCTTTTCGATATGTTGTGAATCCTTGGATGTTTAACTGCCAGTCCTGAGCTCCCTGCAACCATGTCTCTGTCATGCCTACCACATCATAATCATTCAAGAGGATTTGTGCTGTTAATTCATCTATTTTGTTGTGAACACTACGAGCATTTAGATAAAGTGTCTTAATGCTAGCTTTCTTATCATTACTAGAGAGGTTGGAAATCTCAAGATGTCTTAAGCTATCCTTCCTTTTTGCTATATTCCTAGTCTGTTTCGAGCTTAAATCCACCTGTACAGATGCTATCCTGTTGCTTATCTTTCCATTTAACTCCATACTCCCCGTCTCTTTCACTTTCCCTTCCCCCCGACTCACTAGTTTAAAGTCCTACTGACCACCCTATTTATCCTTTTCACTAGAACACTGGTTTCAGATCAGTTCAGGTGGAGACCGTCCCAATGGTACAGATCCCCCCAGTTTCAAAACTGATGCCAATGCCCCATGAAGTGGAATCCCTCTTTCCCACACCAATCCCTTAGCCACGCATTTACTTCCCTAACTTTCTTTTCCCTATGCCAATTGGCACGTGGCTTGGGCAGTAATCCGGAGATTATGACCCTTGAGGACCTGTACTTCAATTTCTTTCCTAGTGCTTCATAATCCCTGAACAGGCCCTCTACCCTAGCTTTGCCTATGTCGTTAGTCCCAACGTGGACCACAACAACTGGATCCTCCCCCTCCCGCTCCAATATCCTTTCAACCCGGTCGGAGATGTCCCGCACCCTGGTACCGGGCAGGCAACACACCATGTGGGACTCCCGATCCGGCTTGCATAGGATACTATCTGTCCCCCTAATTATAGAATCCCTTATAACAACTTCCTGTCTTTTTGCTCTCCCCTCTTGAATGACCTTCTGCACCACGGTTCCATGGTCAGCTGACTCATCCTGTCCACAGTCCTTTTCCTCAACCGTACAGGGAGCAAGAATCTCATACCTGCACTCCTGAACTCGGAATCCCCCTACCTGCCTCACTTACAGTCACTTCTTGTCCCTGAACACTTTCTGAATTTGAGTTATTTAATCTACTGGGTGTAACTGCCTCCTGAAACAAAGTGCCCAGGTAACTGTCCCTCTCTTGGATGTGCCGCAGAGTTTGAAGCTCAGATTCCAGATCGTTTACTCTGATCCAGAGTTCTTCCAGCAACCAACACTTGCTGCAGATGTGGTTGCTGCCGTTCACAATGGGATCAGCCAGCTCCCACATCATACAGCTACAGCACATCAACTGTCCAGCCATTACTACTTATTTAGTTAACTTTTACAACTTATGTATTAAATGCTTTCTAGTACTTCTCTGCTACACTCTTTTTCAATTAAGCAATTAAACTTTTAATAAATTACACAATACACAAGGACCCAGGAACAGTGATATATTTCCAAATCAGGATGGTGAGTGGCTTGGAGGGGAACTTGCAGGGTGTGATGTACCCATGTATCTGCTGCCCTTATCCTTCTAGATGGAAGTGGGCAAGGGTTTGCTAGGTGCTGACTAAGGAATAAGCATGGATCAACAGTGGCCTGACAGGGAACACCAACTCATGAGTGTACAACATCTGTGTTTACAGTACTTTCTTTCATAGTGATGGGACCTGGATCACATATGAGTAAAGGCAGAACTGTTTCCACCTTCAGGCATATCCTGTGTACCTCTTTTGCAGGATGAATGAGGGCTGTATATCCTCTTACGTGGCCATTATTTGCCAGGTATCCATGCCTCTACAACATCCACAAGAAAGACCCAAAGATCATAGACATTGATGAAGAAGACTGGGAGACAGTTGCTGATGGCCGTGACCTCCAGAGGCTGATGTTTTGGAAGAGCATAAGAAGAGGCAAGATAAAACAAAGACCTCAAGTGAGCCACGAAGGCCTAGAGAAAATACCGATAAGTAAATCATGTTTACTTTGGTTCCTCAGTAGCAAGAAAGGCCGAGATTTCTCCTGAGAAACACCACACTAGGCTTGACTGTGTCATTATCTCACAAGATGGAAGACTGCCAGGATATCTCCTTGCTACATCCCAGAGTGGTTGAGAGTAAACAATGGAAGCTGGATAAACACATGAAGAGGAAGGGAATTCAAGATTATGCTGATAAGCTTCAATGGGAAATGATGGAAAGAGGCTGTGGAGAAGGTTCCTCAGGTGGACTGGTGGGTGTGAAATGCCTGTTACTGTGCTGTATATTCTATGTAATAAGTTCTTAACCTTGGGGAAAACCCACATTCAATTGAAAGATTTTCATTACTTGTGGGATTTCCAAGCATTTCTATTACTTATAACTCTTCCAAGATTTTAGCAGCTGCAGCCCACTTTTACTCCAAAATCACTTCATCACAGTATACTTTTTCCCAAGGATAATTATCCTCAGCCTTTTGCAATCAAATGAATACTGAAAAAGACCTGTAAAGTTTCTGGCTATTAAATATTCAGAACATGAGCATGAATCTTTTGAAGTTACTCAAGGTGACGAAGTTCCAGCTGCTGTTTTCAATTATTAGCTTCTGTGATTGCTGAATGTTCTACCGCTGAGCCTGAGCAAACATTTTCCAGTGTAATCCTCAACTTTCATTTTTAACCTTCCAGATGTACAATGACATCTGTTTGACTGAGAGTGTTCAAAATACTCAGAAATTAAAAATGCTCATGTTCTTGGGCACTACTGGCAAGCATAGTAATTTGGAACTGAACAAATGCCAGTTGTTGGAGATAATGGGAACTGCAGATGCTGGAGATTCCAAGATAATAAAATGTGAGGCTGGATGAACACAGCAGGCCAAGCAGCATCTCAGGAGCACAAAAGCTGACGTTTCGGGCCTAGACCCTTCATCAGAGAGGGGGATGGGGGGAGGGAACTGGAATAAATAGGGAGAGAGGGGGAGGCGGACCGAAGATGGAGAGTAAAGAAGATAGGTGGAGAGGGTGTAGGTGGGGAGGTAGGGAGGGGATAGGTCAGTCCAGGGAAGACGGACAGGTCAAGGAGGTGGGATGAGGTTAGTAGGTAGCTGGGGGTGCGGCTTGGGGTGGGAGGAAGGGATGGGTGAGAGGAAGAACCGGTTAGGGAGGCAGAGACAGGTTGGACTGGTTTTGGGATGCAGTGGGTGGGGGGGAAGAGCTGGGCTGGTTGTGTGGTGCAGTGGGGGGAGGGGATGAACTGGGCTGGTTTAGGGATGCAGTGGGGGAAGGGGAGATTTTGAAACTGGTGAAGTCCACATTGATACCATATGGCTGCAGGGTTCCCAGGCGGAATATGAGTTGCTGTTCCTGCAACCTTCGGGTGGCATCATTGTGGCAGTGCAGGAGGCCCATGGTGGACATGTCATCAAGAGAATGGGAGGGGGAGTGGAAATGGTTTGCGACTGGGAGGTGCAGTTGTTTGTTGCGAACTGAGCGGAGGTGTTCTGCAAAGCGGTCCCCAAGCCTCCGCTTGGTTTCCCCAATGTAGAGAAAGCCGCACCGGGTACAGTGGATGCAGTATACCACATTGGCAGATGTGCAGGTGAACCTCTGCTTAATGTGGAATGTCATCTTGGGGCCTGGGATGGGGGTGAGGGAGGAGGTGTGGGGACAAGTGTAGCATTTCCTGCGGTTGCAGGGGAAGGTGCCGGGTGTGGTGGGGTTGGAGGGCAGTGTGGAGCGAACAAGGGAGTCACGGAGAGAGTGGTCTCTCCGGAAAGCAGACAGGGGTGGGGATGGAAAAATGTCTTGGGTGGTGGGGTCGGATTGTAAATGGCGGAAGTGTCGGAGGATAATGCGTTGTATCCGGAGGTTGGTAGGGTGGTGTGTGAGAACGAGGGGGATCCTCTTGGGGCGGTTGTGGCGGGGGCGGGGTGTGAGGGATGTGTCGCGGGAAATGCGGGAGACGCGGTCAAGGGCGTTCTCAATCACCGTGGGGGGGAAGTTGCGGTCCTTAAAGAACTTGGACATCTGGGATGTGCGGGAGTGGAATGTCTTATCGTGGGAGCAGATGCGGCGGAGGCGGAGGAATTGGGAATAGGGGATGGAATTTTTGCAGGAGGGTGGGTGGGAGGAGGTGTATTCTAGGTAGCTGTGGGAGTCGGTGGGCTTGAAATGGACATCAGTTACAAGCTGGTTGCCTGAGATGGAGACTGAGAGGTCCAGGAAGGTGAGGGATGTGCTGGAGATGGCCCAGGTGAACTGAAGGTTGGGGTGGAAGGTGTTGGTGAAGTGGATGAACTGTTCGAGCTCCTCTGGGGAGCAAGAGGCGGCGCCGATACAGTCATCAATGTACCGGAGGAAGAGGTGGGGTTTGGGGCCTGTGTAGGTGCGGAAGATGGACTGTTCCACATAACCTACAAAGAGGCAGGCATAGCTGGGGCCCATGCGGGTGCCCATGGCCACCCCCTTAGTCTGTAGGAAGTGGGAGGAGTCAAAAGAGAAGTTGTTGAGTGTGAGGACGAGTTCCGCTAGGCGGATGAGAGTGTCGGTGGAGGGGGCCTGGTCGGGCCTGCGGGACAGGAAGAAGCGGAGGGCCTTGAGGCCATCTCCATGCGGAATGCAGGTGTACAGGGACTGGACGTCCATGGTGAATATGAGGTGTTGGGGGCCAGGGAATTGGAAGTCCTGGAGGAGGTGGAGGGCGTGGGTGGTGTCACGGACATAGGTGGGGAGTTCCTGGACCAAAGGTGAGAAAATGGAGTCCAGATAGGTGGAGATGAGTTCGGTGGGGCAGGAGCAGGCTGAGACGATGGGTCGACCAGGGCAGGCAGGTTTGTGGATTTTGGGAAGGAGATAGAAACGGGCCGTGCGGGGTTGGGGAACAATGAGGTTGGAGGCTGTGGGTGGGAGGTCCCCTGAGGTGATGAGGTCATGAATGGTGTTGGAGATGATGGTTTGGTGCTCGGGTGTGGGGTCATGATCGAGGAGGCGGTAGGAGGTGGTGTCGGAGAGTTGGCGTCTGGCCTCGGCGATGTAGAGGTCAGTACGCCATACTACCACTGCGCCACCCTTGTCTGCGGGTTTGATGGTGAGGTTGGGGTTGGAGCGGAGGGAGCGGAGGGCTGCCCGTTCTGCGGGGGAGAGGTTGGAGTGGGTGAGAGGGGTGGAGAGGTTGAGGCGGTTAATGTCTCGACGGCAGTTGGAGATGAAGAGGTCGAGGGAGGGTAGGAGGCCTGGGGGTGGTGTCCAGGAGGAGGACTTGTGTTGGAAGCGGGTGAAGGGGTCAGTGGAAGGAGGGTTGGGTTCCCAGTTGAAGAAGTAGGCATGGAGGCGAAGACGGCGGAAAAACTGCTCTATGTCCGACCGTGACTGGTATTCGTTGATGTGTGGTTGTAGGGGGACAAAGGTGAGCCCCTTGCTAAGGACTGACCGTTCGTCCTCAGTCAGTGGGAGGTCTGGGGGGATGGTGAAGATTCGGCAGGGCTCAGGGTGGCTGTCTCCTCTGGGGTTGCAGGCTGTGGAGGTTGTGGGCGGAGCGATGATGTCGTCGGCCGTGGGCGGGGTTCCGACGGCCGTGGGCGGGGTTCCGTCGGCCGTGGGCGGGGTTCCGTCGGCGTCGACCGTGGGCGGGGTTCCGTCGGCGTCGACCGTGGGCGGGGTGCCGTCAGCGGTGGGAGGATCGGGGTGGGCGGCAGCAGCTGAGGTGAGGGTGGTGTGTGGGCTGTAGTACCTGGACGTGGAGGTGGTGACTGCAGCAGCGGTTCCGGAAGTTCTGTGGCCGGCGGGGGCGGATGTGACGTCATCGGTGGGGTCTCCGGCCGTGTCCTCATGGTCAATGGCGGCGGGTGCATGGTGGGGGAGGGGCAGGGACAGAGTCGGGATTTGGGAGGCGCAGGAATCCTCTTGTGGGTGGCAGGGGCCAGTGAGTTGGTTGTCCAGCCAGTTGTTATTTGTTTGCAATGGAACTTAAGAAACACCATTTTAAACCATCAAACCATCATCTCTCAAACCATTCATAGCCTCCAACTTCATCGTTCCCCAAGCCCATAGTACCCCGTACTAACCTGGCAGTCCCAGCCAACCGATTGTCTCTGCCTGCTCCTGCCCCACTGAACATTTCTCTGCTTACCTCCCCCCAGTCCAGGAAATCCCCACTTACATCTGGGATACCACCCATGGCCTCCACCTCCTCCAAGACTTCCAATTCCCTGGCCCCAACACCTCATCTTCACTATGTACATTCAATCCCTGTACACTTGTGTCCACCACGCAGATGGCCTAAAAACTCTCCGCTTCTTTGTCTCCCACAGATCCAACCAGTCCCCCTCCACAAACACCCTCATCTGCTTAACAGAATTTGTCCTTACCCTTAACAACTTCTCCCAATTCCAGCAGACTAAGGAGTGGCATTGGGAACCCACATGGGCCCAAGCTATGCCGGCCTTTTCGTAGGATACGTGGAATAGTCCCTTTTCTGCTGTTACACTGGCACTAAACCCCACCTCTTCCTTCTCTACATCGATGACTGTACTGGTACTGCCTCATGCTCCCATGAGGAGCTTGAACAGTTCATCAACTTTCCTAACACCTTTCTCCCCAACCTCAAGTTCACCTGAACCATCTCTGAAACCTCGCTGTCCTTCCTGGACCTCTATATTTCCATCTCTGGTGATACTTCGAAACTGACATCTATTTCAGGCCACGGTACCACCCCACAGCTACCGAGACTACACCTTCTCTCACCCACCTTCCTGCAAGAATGCTATCCCCTACTCCTAATTTCTCTGCCTCCGCCACATCCGCTCCGAAGATGGGGTGTCCTCCTATTTAAGGGCTATAACTTCCCCACTCCAGTGATCAAAAATTCACTCAACTGCACCTTTTGCAATTCCAGCACTTCTGCCCTCAAACTTCCCCTTCCCCCAACACAAATAAAGAGAGAATTGCCCCTTGTCCTCACACATCACCCCAGAAATGTCTGCATCCAGCATATCATTCTCTGCCACTTCCGCCACCTACAATTCACAACCAAAGAAATATTTCCCTCCCCAACCCTATCTGCCTTTCCTACAGACCACTCTCTCTGTGACTCGCTCATCTGCTCCACACAACCCCACCACACCCGGCACCTTCACCTGCAACCACAGGAGATGTTACATCTGCCCCTACACTTCCCCTCTCACCTCTGTCCATGGCCCCAAATCCGACAAGGATTCACCTGTACATCCTCTAACTTTGTCTACTGTATCCATTGCTCCTGATGTGGTCTCCCCCACATTGGTGAGACCAAGCAAAGACTCGGAGGCCATTTCATAGAGCATCGGTGCTCTGTTCACGACAAGCAACAACACCTTCCGGTCACTAACCATTTTAACTCCCCCTCCCACACCCTGGGTGACATGTCCATCCTGGGCCTCCTCCAGTGTCGCAATGACACCACCCACAAACTGGAGGAGCAGCACCTCGGATTCCGCCTCAGAAACCTATAGCCCAATGGCCTAAATGTGGATTTCACCAGTTTTAAAGTCTCCCCACCCCTGGCCTTATCCCATGTCCAACCCTCTGTCTCATCTCTGCCTCCTTGACCTGACACAACCTATCCATCTTCTCTCCCAGCTATCTGCCCTTCGTGTCTCACTGACCATTCCCAACTGCTGCCTACCTGCACTCACCTATAACCATTCCATCTACCTTCCCCAGCCCCGCCCCTCTTCTCTATTTATTTCCCACCTTCCTACCCGCTTCCCCATTCTGAAGAAAGGTCCCAACCCAAAATATCAACTTTCCTGCTCCTCTGATGCTGCCTGACCTGCTGTGCTCCTCCAACTCCACATCATGTTATCTCTGACTCCAGCATCTGGAGTTCTTGCTATCTCTGAACCATTTTAAAATGTTTCCTGCTTTGAATTGCAATAACTTAAGACCAGTTCAAATTGTAATGGCCTCTGTCATGGAAATATTATTCCACCTTCCTAAAAACAGTTAAATTGCTTTTATGCCTTTTCCAAATGAAATTCAGATAGGCCTATTGTAATGTTAAACAGGGTTCTAAAAATAATTCTGTTATCTTTGTGTTGTGTCTGGAGATAGTTATGGATTCCAGGAGAAGTGACTAGTTCGTCATAGTTCCATACATTTGATACATTTACAGTTATTTTTGTTGACACTTATCTAGCTTATGAGATATTAATGTACGTGAACATATGTCACATCAGTGCCTGGCTTAACGTCAGTTGAGACATTAGATAAGTAGCTGAAATTTCAAAAGCAGTGAGATCTGTTAAGAGTAGATCAGTAAAAAAAAACTTGTTTAGAATAACATAAATGATGCAAGCTTTTCTCATTTTGCGATTCTGGTAATTCAACTGTGTATTTCACAGGATATTTTAGCTGTGGCACTCTCACCTCTCAGTCACAAATTAATGTCGCATGTCTGCTCTTGAACACAACAAATCAGTCAGATTAATATCCCATTCTCTACTGGAGAGAGTCAACCTGCGCTGAGCTTGAGCTGAGGATCACCACATCTCAGGCAAGAGGTGAGACTGAGAAGATAGGAGTGCGACTGCAGCCAGCACAGAGATTGAACCCATACTGTTAGCATCATTCTGCCAGTCATCCAGCCAACAGAACTATTCTGAACAAGGGTCACTGAGCTCAAAATATTAACCTTGCTTTCTCTACACAGAATAAAAACCGAAAGAACTGTGGATGCCGTAAATCAGGAACAAAAACAAAGTTGCTGGAAAAGCTCAGCAAGTCTGGCGGCATCTGTGAAGGAGAAAACAGAGTTAATGTTTCAGGTCCTTCTGAGGAAGGGTCACTGGCCTCGAAACATTAACTCTGTTTTCTCCTTCGCAAATGCTGCCAGACCTGCTGGTTACCTCCATCCATTTTGTTCGAGTTGACCAGGCCTCTAGTGCACCTGTCAGAGAACCTTGAGAGACTAACTCTTTCCCTCAGATAAACTGTTACATTGAAACACTATTTGCCCACACAAGTAAGTATAAAACATCCTGCGGTGCCTTTTCTTCAAGTAGAGGAGGAGCTATCCCCGATATCATGGCTAATCTTTATCTCATTATCTTTAATACAAAAAGCAGCCTGCTTATTATCACATTATCACTTTTTGGAGCTGTTGTGTCCAAGTCTGTGGCTGTTCCTACATTATGGCAATGACATCAAAATTACTTTAGTGGTTGGAAGGTACATGAAATAACTCCACGAAGGCTGGTATTCTGTCAGCAAGTCACCCTTTATTTACATGTGCACAGTACATTACACTCAAGCAGCTAGCTCAGAGCTGGCTCCCAGAGTCAACAGAACCCCTGACACTCCTGTGTATATCTGTCAGCCAGGACTCCCCGATTGTACCAATTTAACAGCTCAAATCATATTCTATGAGTTCCACCTTGACTGACCTCATTCCAATCACTGCAGTACTTTAAGATGTTAAGTATATAAATGCAATTTTTTTAACATGGTAGGACTCTCAGGAATAGGGAGGTATCCAGATTCTGAAACATCCTCTGTGTTTTTTTAAAAGCTTCCAATCCTCTGGCTTCCCACTAATATTCACTGCATTGTATGCTTTTTCTTTTGCTTTTATTCTGTCCCTGACATCCCTTGTCAGCTATGGTTGCCTTGCCCTCCCCTTATCATATTTCTTCTTTTGTGAGATGAATTTCTGCTGTGCTTCTTGAATTAGCCCCAGGAATTCCTACCATTGCTGCTCCATCAACTTCCCCGGTAGCCTAGCCTTCTAATCAGCTCTGGCCATCTCCTGCTTTGTAGTTATCCTTACTCGATTCCATCTGATTCCATCTTCTTCCTCTCAAACTGCAGGGAAAATTGTATCATATTATTTGGCTGGCCAACAGAAGACAGCGAGTGGTAGTAGAAGGAAAATATTCTGCCTGGAAGTCAGTGGTGAGTGGAGTTCCACAGGGCTCTGTCCTTGGGCCTCTACTGTTTGTAATTTTTATTAATGACTTGGACGAGGGGATTGAAGGATGGGTCAGCAAGTTTGCAGACGACACAAAGGTCGGAGGTGTCGTTGACAGTGTAGAGGGCTGTTGTAGGCTGCAGCGGGACATTGACAGGATGCAGAGATGGGCTGAGAGGTGGCAGATGGAGTTCAACCTGGATAAATGCGAGGTGATGCATTTTGGAAGGTCGAATTTGAACGCTGAGTACAGGATTAAGGATAGGATTCTTGGCAGCGTGGAGGAACAGAGGGATCTTGGTGTGCAGATACATAGATCCCTTAAAATGGCCACCCAAGTGGACAGGGTTGTTAAGAAAGCATATGGTGTTTTGGCTTTCATTAACAGGGGGATTGAGTTTAAGAGTCGTGACATCTTGTTGCAGCTCTATAAAACTTTGGTTAGACCGCACTTGGAATACTGCATCCAGTTCTGGGCGCCCTATTATAGGAAAGATGTGGATGCTTTGGAGAGGGTTCAGAGGAGGTTTACCAGGATGCTGCCTGGACTGGAGGGCTTATCTTATGAAGAGAGGTTGACTGAGCTCGGTCTCTTTTCATTGGAGAAAAGGAGGAGGAGAGGGGACCTAATTGAGGTATACAAGATAATGAGAGGCATAGATAGAGTTGATAGCCAGAGACTATTTCCCAGGGCAGAAATGGCTAGCACGAGGGGTCATAGTTTTAAGCTGTTTGGAGGAAAGTATAGAGGGGATGTCAGAGGCAGGTTCTTTACGCAGAGAGTTGTGGGAGCATGGAATGCGTTGCCAGCAGCAGTTGTGGAAGCAAGGTCATTGGGGTCATTTAAGAGACTGCTGGACATGTATATGGTCACAGAAATTTGAGGGTGCATACATGAGGATCAATGGTCGGCACAACATTGTGGGCTGAAGGGCCTGTTCTGTGCTGTACTGTTCTATGTTCTATCTATGTTCTATTATGGTCACTGCCACCAAGGGGCATCTTAAGCTCCCTAATCAAGTCTGCCTCAATACACATCACTAAATCCAGAATTGCCTGTTCCTTAGTAGGGTCTCCTACAAGCTTCTCCAAAAACCCTTAACTGAAGTTAGATTCCTGACCCTTTCCATGCTCTCTGTCTTATTACTTGTTCTGGAAACTTTAATAACCCCTGCTGAGGCCTCCCTCCTTTAAATTTTTTCCATGACTTTCCATGCAATTAAACCCTGCCTCCCCCACTATTTAGCTCACAAGGACTCTTATCCCAGCATGGTTCGGGGTGGAGCCTGTCCCATTGGAACAGCTGCGTCCTTCCCCCATACTGGTGCCAATGTCCATGAATCCAAACCCGTTTCTCCCAGGCCAATCTTTGAACTATGCCTTTCCGTCTTTAATCTTATTGACCCTGTGCCAATTAGCTCATTGTTCAGGTAGTAATCTGGAGATTATAAACTTTTGGTTCTGCTTTTTAATTTAGCTCCTACCAAAACTCAACACCAGATTGAGGAACACCACCTCCTCTTTCAGCTTAGCTTTTTATAGCTGTCAGGACTCAGTACTAATTTTAGCAATTTTAATTCATAACCACGAGACCCAATGTTTCCTTCTGATGGTTCAGTTTTTTTTCTGGTTTCTTTATTCTTTTACTTTGCATTCAGATACCCAGCCATTCACATCCCATCTTTTGATCCTTTACTTTACCCCTTCATACTACCTTTGATTATTTTATCATGAAACCTTTTTGTTAATTAACCTCGCCTGTCCTCCAGCCTATCAGACCAATTCTTCATGGAAGGAAATTTGCCATCCTACGCCTGGTCTGGTCTACATGTGACGACAGGCCCACTGCAATGTGGTCGATTCTTAACTGCCCTTTGGGCAAATAGGGACGGGTAATAAATGTTGCCCTGGTCAGTGACATTCATACCCCATGAATAAATTTTCAAAAGTGTAAGGGCAGCACAGTGGCTCAGTGGTTGGAACTACTGCCTCAGTGCATCAGAGGTCTGGGTTCAATTCCAACCTTAGCCAACTGTCTGTGTGGAGTTTGCATATTCTCCACAAGTCTGTGTGGGTTTCCACTGGGCGCTTTGGTTTGCTTCCATAGTCCAAAGATGTTTAGATTAGGTAAATTAGCCACATTAAATTGCCCGTGTTGTCCAGGGATGAGCAGGCTAGCTGGTTTGGCCATGGGGAATGGAGAGGAAGGGTAGGGCTCAAGGTGGAATGATTGTCAGAAAGTAAATGAGGACTCAATGGACCAAGTGGTCTGCTTCCACACTGTAGCGATCCTACAATTGTATGAAAATTGCCAAATGCTGAATAACAGTCACTTTGGACTCCAAACATTAACTCTGTCTTTCTCTCTCTTTCTTCAGATGCTGTCGGACCTGCTGAATATTTCTGTCCTTTTCTCTTTTTATTTCAGATTTCCGCAGTGTTTTCCTTTAACCTTAGGTGTAAAGTCTCTGGATGGTGATTTGCTTTCACAACCTTCTATGCAGAGTCTACAGTCTCAGCTTCTGGCTATCAAATTCCATAGGAATCACGTGGGTCAGGAGCTGAGTCTTCAAGCTCCTAGCACTTGAAGGTCAATGGGGATGTATCATAATGCAGCCAAAGAGGTTGATTATTAATCTGTAAATTATCAATTAGGACAGCACGGTGGCTCAGTGCTTAGCACTGCTTCCTCATGGCGCCAGGAACCTGGGTTCGATTCCAGCCTTTGCCAGCTGTCTGTATGGTGGTTGTATATTTTCCCTGTGTTTGTGTGGGTTTCCTCTGGGTCCTTTAGTTTCCTTGCAGAGTCCAAAGATGCGCAGGTTGGGTAGATTGGTCATGCTAAACTGCCTATAGTGTCCAGGAATGTGTAGGTTAGGTGGATTAGCCATGGGAAATAGAGAGTTACAGAGATAGAGCTAGGGGTGCATCTGAAAGGGATGCTCTTCAGAGGGTCAGGGTGGATTCGATGGGCTGAATTGCCTCCTACCACACTATATGGATTCAATGAAATGTTTCTGCTCTGCCCACAGAAGTAAAAACAGCTCGAGAGTTTCCTAGTCATCCAGAATTATGTGGTTGATGCTGCACAACAGCCTTTGAATATTAGAAGACTTCATGAAGGTGATATTATTTTGAACAAGCAGCATCCTTGTTCCAAGGAACGACCAAGTGCACATCAATGTCAGGGAGGTTCTGTTCATTTTCTATTATACTTCAACAGAAGCTCTGCAGAATGTTCAGTTTCTTCTGTGTCGATGGATCATTTTATTTTAACTTATTTTAGATATTTGCACTGGACTGATAAGAATACTTGCTTTAATCAGTCCTACCTCATCTATGATTTCAAACACAACGCCTCTGCATTGTTGTTCCATCCCCCAGCTAAATTCACAGGAATAAAACAAAAATAAAAAAGTTCTTAATTGTTCTCCTGTAATGTTTCCAAAATATTTGTTATCACGGTTGATTTGTTTCCTGGCTGTTCAGCTGAAACTTCTCAACCATAAAACAGAGGTTATAAATTAAAACAAGCCATATCATAAAAACATCACAGTAATCCTACGCACAATGGAAACCAAAATTGCATGAAATATTTAATGAATGACTGTGTTAAATTTTAGATTCTATACCATCATTTCAAGATAAAATTATGCCCCAGGATTTGATCACTAATCTCAGCCCATCAACATGTGGGAATGGTTTTCTTTGGGAGTTAACTCGAATGGGCTATTTAAAGATATTTGCCTGGTGAGTGCATCATCATTCTTCCCTAAACCTACACTGCTGCAATTAGACATATTTGTTGATTTTTGATCATTTGAGGTTTCAGATTCAAGTTTCATTGCAGGGCTTGGGGTTATAACCTATGCAGATAACCCAGTGCAGCAGCACTGAATAAGTGCTGCACTTTTGGACATATTGTGTTTCAAATGCAATGTTAAACTGAGATCCCATCTGCTTTCTTACTCCACTTCCTTTCCCGCCTTATTCCTGCCCCTTACTGAGGTAGTTGGAAGGGTACTCCCCTAAAACATCTTGCAGGGGTCATCCTGACCTGAGCAGGAGTAGGCCATTCAGCCCCTCATGCATGCTGTGCTGCTCAATCAGATTATGGCTCCTTTGATAGTGACCTCACCTTCACACAGCCCTTTACCCATATAACCGCTGAATCCCATTCATCAAGAATTTAAAAAGGACAGGAGGTGCAACTTCTTGCACACAGAGAGTGGTTTGTATGTGGAATGAACTGCCAGAGAAGTGGTGAATTCAGATACAGCTACAACATTTAAAAGGCATTTAGAAAAGTACATGAATAGGAAAGGTTTGGAGGGATATGGGCCATGCACGGACGGGGGGTGCTGGTTTAATTTGGGAACATGGTCAGCATAGACTGTTTGGGCCAAAGGATCTGTTTCCGTGGTGTATGACTGAATGACTCTACAACTGCCAGAGGAAGTGGTGGATGCAGGTACAGTTACAATGTTTGAAAGACATTTAGATAAGTTCATGAATGGAAAGGTTTGAAGGGATATGGACCAAATGCAGGCAAGTAAGACTAGTTTAGTTTGGGAGTATGGTCAGTGTGGGCCGGTTAGACCAAAGGGTTTGTTTCCATGCTGTATGAATAGATGAACCCAAGACTCTAGAATCTACCTCTGCCGTATAAATGTTCAATGGCTTCATCTCCACTGTCATCTGGGGAAGAGAGTTCCACGGACTCACAACCTACTGAGAGAAAAACGTCATTCCTCGCCTTTATCTTAAATATTTAAACTCTCCTAGTTCTTGCCTTTCCCACGAGAGGAAACATCCTTCCAGAAACTACCCTATTTTGGCAAGAAGCATTCCTTGTTTCTTCGCACATCGGCTGTCACTACAAAGCCATTGATCAATTATTCATGCGATAGTAGGAACTGCCGATGCTGGAGAATCTGAGATAACACGGTGTGAAGCTGGATGAACACAACAGGCCAAGCAACATCAGAAGAGCAGGAAAGTTTGACTTTTTTTTTGAAATTTCTGATTTCAGAAGAAGGGTCTTGACCCGAAACATCAAACTTTTTTGCTCCTGTGAAGCCGCTTGATCAATTATTCATATTCACTCATGACTTTTTGGGAAGAAAAGTTGCCAACCTTACTGGCCTACATGTGACCTCCAGGCCCACAGCATGTGGCTGACTCCTAATTGTCCTATGAAATGGCCGGGCCATGCCACTCACTATTAAACTGTGGCAGACACTTCAAATATATGAAAACATGATCAAACAGGCAGCATCAACTAGGCACTAGAAAAGGAAGTGCAATCAGCCCAGCCAACTTGTCTTCCTTACATCTATGTGCTTGCACCAAACTTCAGAGAGCTAGTCAAGCAACAGTCTGATATAGTCATACTCACTGAAGCATACTGTGCTGATCAGTACCTTGGTTATGTTGAGAGACTGGCAGGAGAGTGCAGTTAATTAGACTGCAGACTGGGAGGAGTGGAATTTGCATTCCATAAAATAAACTCTGGAATTAAGAATCTATTGATGACCATGAAATCAGTATCGATTGTCAGAAAAACCTGTCTGGTTCACTAATGTCCTTCAAGGAAGGAAATTTGCCACCCTCACCTGGTTTGGCCATGTTGTGACTCCACGCCCACAGCAATGTGGTTGACTCTCAATCGTCGTCTGAAATGGCCCAGCAACCCATTCAGTTGTACCAATCACTACAAAGTCTCAAAGAAATGAAACCGGACAGATCACTTGGCATTGACCTGGGCACCAGAAAAAACAACAGTGGAAACAGCCCTGCCAACCCCGCAAAGACGTCCTTGTGAACATGTAGGGTTTGTGCCAAATTGGGAGAAATATCTTGCAGACTAGTCAAGCAACAGCCTGACATAGTCACACTCACCGAATCATACCCTACCAACAATGTCCCAAACACCACCATCACCATCCCTGGATATATTCTGTCCCACTAGCAGGATAGACCTGGCAGAGGTGGTGGTACAGTGGTATACAGTTGGGAGGGAGGAATCCTCAACATTGACTTGATTAATTCTCATGGCTTCAAACCTCCTGCTGATTATAATGTACCATCCTCCATCGGCTGATAGATCAGCATTCCTCCAATGTTGACAACACCTAGAAGAAACACTATGGATGGCCAGGGCACAAAAGGACGGGGGATTTCAATGCTTTCCATCAAGGGTGGAATGGCAACAGCAGTACTGATTAAATTGGTTGGCCCTAAAGGACAAAGCTGCTAGACTGGGTCTGGGGCAGGTCGTGAGGGAACCACCAAGAGGGAAAAACATATTTGACCTTATCCTGACCAGTCTGCTGGTTACAGATGTATCTGTCCATGAAAGTATCAGTAAGAGTGACCACCACATAGTCCTTATAGAGACAAAGGCCCACCTTCATGTTGAGAATATCCTCCGTTGCGTTGTCTGGCACTATCATCATGCTAAATGGGACACGTCTTGAACAGATTTAGCAACTCAAGCCTGGGCATCCATGAGGTGCTATAGGCCATTAACAGCAGCAGAATTGTACTCCAGCACAACCTATAAACTGATGGCCGAGCATAACCCCCACTCAACCATTACCATCAAGCCAGACGATCAACTTGGTTCAAAGAAGAGTGCAGGACGGCATGCCTGGAGCAGCATCAGGCAAACCTGGAGATGAGATGTCAAACTGGTAAAGCCACCAAACAGGACTATTTGCATGCCAAACAGCATAAACAGCAAGTGTCAGATAGAGCTCAACATTCCCACAACCATTGTGTCAGATCTAAGCTCTGCAGTTCTGCCACATCTAGTTGTGAATGATAGGCAATTAAATAATGCACCGGAAGAGGAGACTGCACAGATATCCCCATCCTCAAAGTGAGAAGAGCCCAGCACATTAGTGAAAAAGATATTGTTGAAGCTTTTGTTACAATTTTTGGCCAAGAATTGCTGAATGGTTAATCCATCCTAGCCTCCTCCAGTTGTCCCCAGCATACACCAGATACCAGTCTTCAGCCAATTCCATTCACTCCATGTCATATCAAGAAATGGTTGGCGACACTGGATATTGCAAAGACAATGGGCCCAACATTCCGGCAATAGTACTGAAGACTTGCACCCCAGAACTTGCCATTCCTGTAACCAAACTGTTCTGGTAGAGTTGCAACCAACAGATATGTCCTATACGCTACAAAAAGCAGAACAAATCCAACCCAGCCAATTACTGTCCCATCAGCCTACTGTCGATCATAAGTAAAGTGCTGGAAGGTGTCAGTAACAGTGCTATCAAGCAACACCTGCTCAGCAGTAACCTGTTCAGCAACACCCAGTTTGGGTTCCACCAGAACCACTCAGCTCCTGATCTCATTCCAGCCTTAGTCCAAACATGGAGAAAACAGCTGAATTCCAGAGGTGAGAGTGACAGCTCTTGACATTAAGGCTGTACTCAACCCAGTATCTCATAAATGAACCCCGGCAAAACCGCAATCAATAGGTATCAGTGGAAAACTCTCTGGTTACAGTCATACTTGACACGTAGGAAGGTTGTTGTGGTTGTTGGAGGTCAGTCATCTCAGCTCCAGGACATCTCTGCAGGAGTTCATCAGGGAAATGTTCTAGGCCCAACCAGCTTCAGCTAGTTTATCAATGACCTTCCTCCATCGTAATGTCAGAAGTGGGGATGTTCACCAATGATTGCACCATTCATGACTCCTCAGATACTGAAGCATTCCATGTTCAATCACAACAAGATCTGGACAATATTCAGGCTTGGGCAGACGAGCGGCAATTAACATTTGTGCCACACAAATGCCAGGCTATTACCATCTCTAATGAGAGATAATCTCACCATCACCCCATAGCATTCAATAGTGTTACCATCACTGAATCCCCCACTATCAATGTCCTGGGTGTTATCGTTGACCAGAACCTCAACTGGACTCACCACAAAAACACAACGCCAACAAGAGCAGGTCAGAAGCTCGGAGTATTGTGGCAAGTAACTCACCTCCTGACTCCCCAAAGCCTGTCCAAACTGTACATTTAACAATTCAGGTGCTGCTTGATAGCACTGTTGATGACACCTTTCATCACCTTACTGGTGATTATGAGTAGACTGATAGGGTGGTAACTGGCTGGGTTGGATTTGTCCAGCTTCTGTGTACAGGACATACCTGACCAATTTTATACTGGTAGATGTCAGTGTTGAACCACATTGGAAGAGTTTGTCTAGGCAAGTGGTAAATTCTGGAGCACAAGTCATCAGCACTAATGCTGGGATAACAAGGTGTAGAGCTGGAAGAACACAACAGGCCCAGCATCGTCAGAGGAGCAGGAAAGCTGATGTTTTGGGCCTAGATCCTTCTTCAGAAAAAGGATCTGAAGAAGGGTCTAGGCCCGAAACATCAGCTTTCTGGCTCCTCTGATGTTGCTTGGCTTGCAGCCTTCATCCAGCTTTACACTTTGTTATCTCAGATTCTCCAGCATCTGCAGTTCCTACTATCTCTAGCACTATTGCTGGAATGTTGTCAGGACCATAGACTTTGCAGTATTCAGTGGCTCCAACCATTTCTTAATATCAGATGAAGTGAACTGAATTAACTGAAAACTGATATCTGTAATATTGGGGACGACTGGAGGAGGCTGAGATGGATCGTCCACGTGGCACTTCTGGTTAAAGATTGCTGTGAATGCTTCAGTCTCAACTTCTGCTCTGATGTACTGGGCTCTCCCATCATTGAGGATGAGAATATTTGTGCAGACTCCTCCTCTTGAGTTGTTTGGTCATCCACCACCATTCATGACTGGATGTAGCAGGACTGCAGAGCTTCGACCTGATCCATTGATTGTGAGATTGCTTAGCTCTATCTATCACTTGCTGCTTATGCTGTTTGTGTCCTGTTTGGTAGCTTCACCAGCTGGACACTTCACCCAAGTTTCTGAATAGTCTTGCAATAGTATCACTTGGCCATTGCCTCCCCCTAGTTAAGGACATTATCAAAATGAAAGAAAAACATACAACATAGCAAAGATCAGTCGTAAATCAGAGGCGTGGGAAAGTTTCAAAAGCCAACAAAAGATGACCAGAGAATAACAAAGAGAAATCAAACAATCAAGGCAAGCTAGCAAGCAACATAAAATCAGTAAGAGGCACACTAAACATATAACAAGGAAGAGTGAAACGAAAGTGAGCATAGGCCCCTTAAAGAATGAGGCTGGGGAAATAATAATGGGAAACCAGGAAATAGTAAAGTTGCGCATACATGTTGCATCAACCTTCAGGGTAGAAGATACTAATAGCATTACAAAAATACTAAATAATCAACAGGCTAAAACAGTAGGACAATATAAACACAACATTTATCTCTAAAGAAAAAGTACTGAGTAAACAAATTGAGCTAAAGGAGATGGAGCCAATGGATCTGATGGGTAACATCCTAGGATTTTAAAAGAAATAGTTACAGATGTATTGGATGCACTGGGATTAATCTTCCGAGGATCCTTAGATTCTGGAAAAGTCTTAGAGGATAGAAAAATTGCCAATGTAACACCTTTATTCAAAAAAGGATGGAAAGATAGAAAAACAGGCCATTTAGTTTAACATCTGTTATTGGGAAAACGTTAACAGTCTATTATAAAGAATGTCATAGCAGAACATTCGGAAATATATAATACAATCAAGCAGAATCAGCAAGGCGTCATTGAGAGTAAATCATGTCTGAAAATTTTATTACAATTCTTTGAGGAGGCAACAAGCAGGACAGATATATGGGAACTTTGGATGTAATATATTTGGACTTCCAGAAGGCATTCGACAAGGCACCACACATGAGGCTACTTAATATGACCAGAGATCAATTTTTTTGAGGTAACATATTGGTATGGTAATGGATTGGCTAACTAATAGAAAACATAGCTGGGGTAATGTGGATATTTTCAGGAAAGCACTAGTGGTGTGCTGCAGGATCAGAGCTGGGGTCACAATTATTTACAATGTAAATAATGGCTTGAATGAGGAAATTGGATTTACTGTCACCAAGTTTGCAAATGGCACTAAAATAGACAGGAAAGCAAGTGTTAAGAATGGAACAAAGAGTCTACAGAGAGATATAGATAGGTTAAGCAGGTAAACAAGAACTAGGCGAATGGAATGTAATGTGGAGAAATGTGAGGTCATACAAGTAGAAGAACTACTTAAAAAGAGAAGAAACCTGCAATATGCAGAGAGACTTTGGGAGTCCTTGTCCATGAATCCCGAAAAGCTACCAGTTCAGCAAGTAAAAGGGAAGGCTAGTGAAATATTGGTCCTTATTTCAATGGGAATGGAACCTGAAAATAGGGAAGTTTTCCTAAAACTATAAAGGCACTAATTAGACCACATCTGGAATACTTTGTACAATTTTGGTCCCCTATCTGAGGAAACATATACTGTCACTGGAGGCAGTCCAGTGACGATTCTCTGTACTGATACCAAGTATGGCCGGTGTTTATTTGAGGAGAGCTTGAGTAAGTTGGGCCTATTCTCTTTGAAGTTTAGATGAATGGGAGGAGATCTTATTGAAATGTAAGAATGTTAAGGCTGTGCTCAGGGAAGATGTAGAAAAGTTGCTTTTCTTTGTTGGGAGTATCTAGGATCAGAGGGCATAATCTCAGAGCAAGGAGTCACCCATTTAAGACAGAGATGAGGTGGAATTTCTTCTTGCAGAGGGTAGTGAGTCGGCAGAATTCTTTATCCCAGAGGACTGTCAAGATTGGCTCATTAAGTAGATAAAAGGCTGAGGTTGACAGATGCTGAATTAGTACGGGAACCCAGGGTTACGGGGAAAAGACAGGAAAGTGGAGTCAAGGCTTTTAGGATCGGCCATGATATCATTGAATATCAGAGCAGACCCAATTGGCTGAATGGCCTACTTCTATTCCTGTGTCTATGGTCTTATGGCTAATCTGTGAGCTGACTCATTACAGATGCCTTTACTTCACATCAATTAAAGCTTCCATTAATTAAATTCTATCGATCTCAGTCTGAAAATTAACAATTGGCTGAGCCTCAGTTACTGTTTGGGAAGGATGCATTTCTGTCATCTTTTGCATGTGGAGTGTTTCTTGACTTCACTTCTGAAAGGTTTGGCTCTAGTTTGTGGACAATCTGCAGACTTTGACTCCTATCCAAAAGAAATATTTTCTCTCTACCTCCATATTTGTTCCTAAATATATTGAAATCTTGCATCAAATCATCTTCAGAATTCCAGAGAAAGCATCCTCCCTTGTGTAATCTGTCTTTGTAATTTATCTCTAGAAGATCCATTATCATTTTATAAATCCATCATTAATCCAACCTAGCTCTGTGGATTGGCCAGCCTTTTTGCTTGATTTGTTATTGTTCATGAAATTTTATTAATTGTCGTACCTGCACCCACAAGTCACTCTGGACCTCCACCATTTTTAGCTTTACGTCGTTTAGAAAATCTCTTTTTGTATCCCTTTTTAATTAACAAAGTAGATGATCTCAAATTACCTACTTTTAAAATCAGGTGCTCTTGCATTTCAGTAAGATCTCCTCCCATTCATCTATACTTAAAAGAGAATAGGCCCGTCTTACACAAGCTCTCCTCAAGTAAACTCCCTCCATACCTGCTATCCATTTGCCACAGTTTTGCCCATTCCAATAGCTGACCACCAACATTTCTTTGTAATTTTGCTCTTTGATAGATGTTCAAGATGTTGGAGATTCTCTGTTTGCTAGGCCCTTTGCCACTTTTCTCTCTTTTTCTCCCACTATTTCCCACCACCCCTGATGGAGTGTGGAGTTACTGTGGGTCGGAGAGGCTGAGACCCATAGTGGGCCAGAGCTAGCATGGGACAAGCCTGTGACGGGCTGGAGTGAGCAGTGCGTCCTTGTTTTCAGGGGCATGCAGGCATGCACCCATGAGCCACAGAACACCATGAGCAGTGAGCTCTGGAGCAGCACACGGGCCGCAAGCCCAGAGCATTGCGGAGAAGAAGTCCCAAGGCAGCACAGCAGAAGCAGTCCCTGGAGGGGAGTGCCAGCAACATGTCCTGGACAGAGACCAGTGTGAGGGGACAATTCTTACCTTAGAACATTGTAATGTTAACCCCTTGAAAGACCCCTTAATATATTCTTCCTTGTAACTTATTTTCAACTATGTAATTAAACAATTACTTCTGTCCATCAGCTGTATCCAAGAATTGTATCTAAGATATTGTCATAAGAAGGCAAAAGTTGTAAAAGGTTTTCGCTGTGCTCCTACAATGGTCCACACATGACAATAAAGGGATATTGTGCTGTATACTGTATTATACTGCTTATAATGATGCCTTTGTGTCTCTGACCAATTTGGATGGCTGGCTTTTTATATTACCATCAAAGTGATTAATGAATACAGGCAATAGTTGAATACCCAACTTTGATCCCTGTGGCACAACATTTGTCAAACTGTGCCGAGAAGTATGTATCCATTGTCCCTTCTTTCTGTCTCAGCAGCTCCCAGCCAGACCCATAATTTATCTCCAATTCCACACACTTCACTTTCAGCCTGCAGCCTGTGGAATTTTAACACATACCTTCTGGAAGTCCTAAAATTCACAGGCATTCTCCCGTCTATTATTTCAATTACCTCTTCAAATTTCTAAACAGTCCATCACATATCCTCTCTACACTCAAACTGCTTCTCTCAGATCAGATGAAAATCTTAAGGTTCTGTTGTCTTGTCTGAAATAACACCACAGAGGACAGTATCCCATCACCAAGTCCCCCTTTATTTACATGTGGAGAGTGCTTGATACTGATCCAGCGACCTCAGAACCTGCTCTCGGAGTGAACAGAACCTCTGACACTTCTGTTTATATCAGTCAACCAGGGGTCCCCGATTGGACCAGGTTAACAGCCCCAATCAGGGAACTCATATTCTATGAGGTTAACCTGGCTGGCCTCATTAGAATTACTGTACTGTCAATCTGTTAATCACTGCAGACCCATGCAATTTCCCAAAAGCACACTTTTTGAAATTCGTTCATGGGATGTGGGCGTCACTGGCTGGGCCCAGGTATACTGCCCATCTTGAATTATATTTGGGAAGGTGGTGGTGAGCTGTCTTCTTGAACTGCTGCAGTCCACATCTTGTAGGTTGACCCACAATGCCCTTACAGAGGGAGGTCGGAAATTTGACCCAGCGACAGTGAAGGAATGGTGGTGTATTTCCAAGTCAGGATAGTGAATGGCCTGGAGGGGAACTTGTAGGGGATGGTGTTGCCCTATAACTGCTTCCCTTGTCTTTCTAGATGTCAGTAGTTGTGGGTTTAGAAAGTACTATCTAAGTATCTTTGGTGAATTTCTGCAGCGTATATTGTAGCTCGTGCACACTGCTGCTACTGTGCATTGGTAGTGGAAGAAGTGGATTCTGTGGATGCCAATCAAGTAGGTTGATTTTTCCTGATGATGTCAAGCTTCCTGAGTGTTGTTGGAGCAGCACCCATCCAGGCAAATGGGGAGTATTCCATCACACTCCTGACTTGTGAAATGCAAATGGTGGACAGGCTTTGGGGAGACGGGAGAGGGGCTACTTGCCACAGTATTTCTAACCAGTGATCTGTACTTATAGCCACAGTGCTTATTTGGCAGGCCATATTCAGTTTCTACTTAATGGTAACATTCAGAATGTTGATATATAGGACAACTGGTTTATAGTTCCCTGACTTTCCTCCTTTCTCTTGTTTTTATTTTTAAATGCACATGTACAATTTCCAATGAAAAGAAAAAGCTACTGAATTGAGAGGAATCAGTAAGATTGTAGTCTGAGCATCTGTAATGTTCTGCCAGACTTCCCTCAAATTGAGATTGGGCATCAGAGGCAACTGTGGTGTCCAAATATTTTCCCTTTTTTGGAAACAGAAGCAGCATATTTGTTCTGTGTCCAAAACTAATAAAATTTGAGAATTTTCCATTCCTTGCTGAATGTGTTACAGATACACTTATGCTGCTTCTATCTTTACTCTGCTGTATTCTATATGTTCAATCATCTGGCTGGGAAACTTGGCTGTTGTGGCTTTGATGGAAACTCCATTCTCAGAGAGTTTCCTTCACATGCTCATGAAAGTGAGCCTGCGTGCAACTGATGAATTTCCCAGCTCATTTTTTTTTGTCTCTGTATCTTGGATATCACTTCGGTCAATGGGAGAATAGCACTTTCTCTTCCCCACTTTGGTTTTACTCTCTTCAGTGCTCAGTCCATCCCCCACTAAAACTCCAAATGATTCAATCTTCACTCCCTTTGGGTTGTTTGTCTCTGAGCACTTGTGACTTAAGGTGCTGTGATACAGCTGACAAGGGAGTGACATTGCTTGCTGTTGTGACTGTCGTAACTACATCCTCCTGCCAAAGCTCAATTATTGACTTTTTAAATTCATTCATGGGATCTGAGTATTGGTGGCTGGGTCAGCATTTAATGTCCATTTCCAATTACCCTGGACAGTGTGATGGCGATATGCCATCTTGAACTGCAGCAGCCTACGCACAAATCCACAATGTCCTTAGGGAGGGAATTCCCAGATTTTGACCCAGCAGCGGTGAAGGAAAGTCAACAAATTTCTTAGTCAGCATGATGAGTGGCTTGGAGGAGAAGATGACAGAGGAGAACGTGGCCTGTCCTGCTCCTGTTCTTTAGCTCTTTGTCTTTCTTTTTTCTTTGTCTTCTTTTGGGCCTGGAGAGTGGCGTGGTGAGGGAGGAGACCTCCAGCATTGGCAGCAGTATCGTCACCGGGACGAGTTGGATACAATTCTACCCCAGCCTTGGGTCATGGGGACTCGCAGGCTAGGCCGAGTTTCTGGGTCTGAGTCTGGGCCCGGGCACCAGAAGGAGGAGAGTTGGCAGTCTTGGCACTGCATGATGGTTCCTCTGAGCCTGCACAGTGGTCTTGCCTTGTTGTAGCAGTCTTGTCCCAGCATGCAGGTCTCTTCCCCATGTGAAGGTCTTCCTCATCTTCAGCTTCCAGGTATTCCAATGGCCTGGCAGGCGGTCTCGTTCAGGAGTGGCAGTCTCGGCTTGGCGTGGCTGTATCCTTGGGGGGAAGCATCCGGCCCAGTGTTCCAACAGCTCAGTGTGGCAACCTTGTCCTGGAATGATGGTCTTGTCTTAGAATGGTGGTCTCATCCCAGCTGTGAATTCAGGGTATTCCATCATTACTTAATGGGCTTTCCCTGAGCCCACCAGCCATTAACTGAACTGTGATAAACTTTGTCTTAATCTTCCTTCTTAAAAATTGTCATGTAATACTTCTGTCATTAATGTAGGTGCCACAGTGGAGTGACTTAGAAAACGTTTCATGTAAAAATACACTTGACAATAAACGTCTATTCTATTTTAACTTGGGTGGTGTTCAGATTAGATTAGATTGGATTCCCTACAGTGTGGAAATAGGCCCTTCAGCCCAACAAGTCCACACCACCTTTGGAGCATCCCACCCAGACCCATCCCCCTATAATCCACAGACCCCTGAACACTACGGGCAATTTATCATGGCCGATCCACCTTGCCCACATATCTTTGTACTAGTCCCATGTATCTGCTTCCCCTGTCCTTCTACTTCATAGTTGTTGTGAGTTTGGAAGGTGCTGTCTGAGGATCTTCGGTGAATTTCTGCATTGCATCTTGTAGATAGTACCCACTGTTGTTGCTGAGTGCTGGTGGTGGAGGAAATAGATGCGAAAGGTGACTTCCAATCAAGCAATCTATGAATCTTTGCCCTGGATGGAGTGGAGCTTCTTGAAGTGTTATTGGAGCAGCACTAGTTTGCAGTCAGCTTCCATCCAAAGCCCCAAAGAACCCAACGCCTTTTAATGTGACATACAAAGAGCTCAGTTAGCTGCACAACTTGGTATTTCCCCCAAAGTAATAATTTCTCAGTGTTCATAGAACCTATAGGATCCTAGAATCTCTACTGTGTGGAAATAGACCATTCAACCCACACCAACCCTCTGAAGTGCATCCCGTCCTGGCCCACTCCATCCCTGCCACCCTGCACCTCCCCATGGCTCATCCACCCAGCCTGCAAATACCTGGACACTATGAACAATTTCGTATGGCCAATCCACCTAACCTGCATATCTTTGGACTGTGGGAGGAAACCGAAGCACCCTGAGGAAACTCACTTAGACATGGTAGAATGTGAAAACTCCATACAGACAGCTGCCTGAGACAGGAACTGAAGCTGGGGTCCTGGCGCCCTGAGACAGCAGTGCTCACCATTGAGCCACCATGCCACACTAGTGTTAAAACTAGTCAATGCTTGAAGAAAGCCCCAAAAGCTGGATCCACCCATAATGCTCATTCCTCGACTTTTAGCCATCTTTAGTTGTTACCTCATATCCCACAGGCTCTCCACTCCCAGTAATCTGCAATGCCTGATGAGTCTTCCACTCTGCTATTCCATACACCTAGGTTGCAACTTCCTGAAGGTGCTTATAATTAGCCTCTTTCTCTTTTGGAGCAACAGAAGAAAACTTTAATATCATGAGAATTGCATTGTCGCTTGCCCACACCTAACATCAGACTCAATGGGTCAAAGGGCCTTTCCTATAGTGTATGAATCTATGAACTAAATGTACTATATGATACTGCAATGCTGGGATACCTCTTGGTGTTTGGGGTTAACAAATTGTCAGGCAGATTGTCTAGCTGGCAGCAAAGTTTTCTCTTGGAATAATTTGGTGTTACAAGTAGGGACTCAACTTTTTACAATTTATGCAAAAATGACTTAGATGATGACACGGTCTCTAAATATGTGGGGAACACAAGGATACCTTGGAGTGTATGTTGCAAAGATTTTTCAGAAGCACATAGATATGTCAAATGAATGGGCAAAGATCTGTCAGGTAACACATGATGTGGGAAAATGTGAAGTCACTCACAATGACAGAAACAAAGAAAAAGAGTATTCCTTAAATAGAGAGTGACTACAGAAGTGCTGGGACCTCTGCTGTCCATGATCTATATAAATGATTTAGAGGAAAACATAGCTGGTCTAATTAGTAAGTTTGTGGATGATACAAAGATTGGTGGAGTTGCAGATGGTGAGGAGGATTGTCAGAGGATACAACAGGATATAGATTAGTTGGAGGCATGGGCAGAAAAATGGCAGATGAAGTTTAATCTGAATAATTGTGAAGTGATGCATTTTGGAAGGGCAAGTACAGGTGAAAGTGAGGAGTGTTGATATGCAGAGGGATCTGGCTGTACAGGCCCACAGATCGCTGAAGGTGGCAGCATAGGTAGACAAGGTAGTAACAAAGGCCTATGATATGCTTGCCTTCATTGGAGGGAGCAATGAGTATAAGATTAGGCAAGTTATGCTGCAGCTTTATAGAACCTTGGTTGGGTCACACTTGGAATATTGCACACAGTTCTAGTAACCAAACTATCAGGAGGATGTGGACGTTTTTGAGAGGGTACAGAAAAGGTTCACCAGGATATTGCCTGGTATGGGGGATTTTAGCTATGAAGAAAGGTTGGATAGACAAGGTTTGTTTTCACTGGAACACAGGAAGTTGAGAGGTGATCTGACAGGAGTTCATAAGATTGCATGTGGCATGGATAAAGTGGAAAGTACAAGGCTTTTTTCCAGGATGGAGGGATCAATTACTGGGGGACACAGGTTCAAGGTACAAGGGGGGAAAGAGACATGCAAGGCACGTTTTTCACACAAAGGGTGGTGAGTGCCTGGAAAGTGCTGCCAGAGGAGATGGTGGAAGCAGACACAGTAACAGCATTCGAGAAACACCTGGGACAAATACATGAATAGGAAGGGAATAGAGGGATACAGATCCTGTAAGTGAATAAAATTTTAGTATCAAAGGGCAAGATATGTCAACGCAGGCTTGGAGGGCCAAAGGGCCTGTTCCTGTGCTATATTTTTCTTTGTTCTTTGTTCTTTTTGTTCTTAAAAGTAAGGCTGTAAATTGCAGTTAGACAGGGTGTTGGTGAGACCACATTTGGTGTGTATCTTAGGTCTCATTTAATGTAGGATGTAAATGCTGTGGAAGTAGTTCAGAGGAGATTTATTAGATATCTGGAATGAGTGAGTTGTCTGATGAGGAAAGGTTGGACAGACTGGGCTTGTTTTCCCTGGAGTTTAGGAGACTGAGGGGTCATTTGATTAAGGTGTATATGATCTTGAATGGTCTTAACAAGGTGGACATGGAAAGAATGTTTTCTCTTGTGGGTCAATCCTGAATGAGGAGGCACTGTTAAAATTAGGAAACACCCTTTTAGGGTGATGGTGATGAGGAGAATTCCTTTTTGCTCAGAGAAACGTGCAACTTTGGAATTCTCTGACACAGAAAATAATGGAGGTGGGGTTACTTAATAGTTTTAATGGGGGGAGAGAGAGAGAATCTTGTTAAGTGAGGAATAAAAGTTCATTGGGGATACACAGGAATGTGGAATTTGAAATGTAAACAAATCAGCCGTGATTTTAATAAAAACCAAAAGAACTGCGGATGCTGTAGATCTGAACTGTTCTGAGGAAGGATCTCCAGACACAAAACATTAACTCTGATTTCTGTTCACAGAAGCTAAGCTTTTCCGGCAACTTCTGTTTTTGTTTCAGCCATGATCTTATGGAATGGCGAATCTGATTTGAGGATCTGAATTGTCTACATCTGCTCTATGGTCTCTATGCTGTCTGGAGCAATGGATGATACTTACTGACAATAGTTTGAATAATGAAGATGCCAGATTATTTGTAAAGTTTGCTCCAGCTCTTAGCCATCTTGAATAAAAGGCTGGAAAGCAATTGAAGAGAGGTTGTCTGAACAGCAGAGCATGTCTGGTAGAAAAAAACAGAGAAGTGTTTGTTATTAAGAAACAGATAGGTACCGGCAAGAGATAGGAAGAACTGCCGATGCTGGAGCCAGAGATAACACAGTTTGGGGCTGAAGGAACACAGCAGGCCAGCCAGCATCAGAAGAGCAGGAAAGCTCACATTTCGACTGGGGACAGGTACTGATGAGAGTTCATTTTTTGGTGGAAAGGAAGGGGGAACAGACCAACAGGCACATTTGGAAATTGAAGGAATAAAGAAGTTCAGAGCAAGGACTCACTGGTGAAAATCTTAGGTTGAATGAAATGATTTTTGAGAGAAATTGGATGTTTGACACTGTGTGATGGGGAGAGGTTAATTTTCAGGGGAGTTGGGAATCATAGGGATCGTTTCTGAAATGTTGCAAATTGACCAGATTGAAGCACACAGATAAATGATTGTGTCCATTAGTTGACATATAAGTACCTTCTCTTCAGTTCGGTGTCTTAGTTGACAGTTAAATAAAGTTTGACTGTGTTGAATTTAATTTGTTTGTTAGAGTATGAGGCTTGGAATGTGACCTTTTTCTTTCCTCTGGCTATTTCCATTGATTGCTAGGAAATTCGGCTTAGTGTTATTGGGGAAGTGATGGCCTAATGGCACTTATTGCTGGACCGTTATTCCACGAGATCTAGGTAATGTTCTGGGGAGCTGGGTTCAAATCCTGCTAAGGCAGATGGTGGAATTTAAATTCAATAAAAATCTGGAATTAGGAGATGAATGATGAACATGAAGCTGTTGTCAATTGCCAAAAAATCCCAGCTGGTTCACTAATGTCCTTCAAGGAAGTGCCATCCTTAGCTGATCTGGCCTATATGTGACTCCAGACCTGAAGAATGTGACTAACACTTAACGGCTCTTTGGGCAATTAGGAATGGGCAATAAATGCTAGCCTGGCTAGTAAAGCCTTCATCCTGTGAATAAATCAAAACAAAATTGTGTTTCTACAGGGATCATTGTACACTACAGATAATCAGCCATTATACCCCTACACAATAACTCAACCAGCGGTACTCCCTTGTTTTTCCTGGTAGCCCTTGCCAGTTATTTCCCCTTGAAGTTATTCTCTGGTTATTTTTTGAAAGCCATGATAGAATTTGCCTCCATCACACTCTCAGGCGGTGCTTCCAGATACTTAGCCGCTTACTCATTTTTGGAGAATGAACAATTGAGGTTTCAGGCTTATAAGAAGACACTAGAGGAGAAACAAGATCTGGACATTTAGTCAGAGAAGTTCATGGCCATGCAGTGAGAAGCTACTCAATTCATTGGAATAGCTAAAAATTCTGCAACTTTTACTCGTTCCAAAATGCCAAGCTCAATTTGCTAGTGTCAGAAAAGATGGCTTTAAAGCTGCTGCCAGTGCAGCTCCTAGCTGTTATATATCACTGCACTGCTTCCAATGCTCCGCATGCATCTGTTTGTCATAGCCCCCAAATCTCCATCCAATCGCTTTCTGGATCTGTCAGCATTTCCAATTTGAGCCATTCTACCACGAGTAGCCATGCATTTGGTTAACCAGACCGCTGATACCTACTCGTTCTTCTAACTCTCTGTCTTTATATAAGATGCTTCTCAATATCAAGATCCTGATGAGAATTTTGAACAAGGGTCCTAGCATCTCCTTCTCTACTCTGCATTACCTTTTGTCAGATAATATTCCCCTGCAGCTTGGTGAGAAATTTTTGTTTGCTCCCAGGAGGTGAGTATCATTGACTGAGCCAACATTTATCACCCATCCCTAGTTGACCCTTGAGAAGGTAGCAGTGAGCTTACATCTTGAAATACTGCTATCAATTTGCTGTTAGGAAAGGAATTCCAGGATTTTGACCCAGCAATAGTGAAGGAATGGAGACATATTTCTGAGTCAGGATGGTGAGTGGCTTGGGGGAGATTGCAGAGGGTGGTGTTCCCACATATCTGTTACCCTTGTCCTTCTGAAAGGAAGAGGTTGTGAGTTTGGAAGGTGCTGTCTAAGGAGCCTAGCAACTTAAGGATGTGCATCTCGTAGACGGTACAGGTTATAATGCCTATGCATCTGTGTTGAATATTGAAGGTTTTGGATGGGTTGCTTATCAAGCAGGCTAATTGATCTGAACGGAGTCAAGTTTCTTGAGTGTTGTTGGAGCTACACTCCTCTAGAAACGCTTGCCTGTATAGTATTCCATTAGATTTACAGGTTGTAGGTGGAGGACAAGCTTTGGGGAATCAACAGACAGATCACCTGCCATAGGACCTTTTGTTCCTGAACTGGACTATTTCAATTTCTGATCAATTATAATCCCCAAAATGTGGATGGTGGGAGATTCACTGATGGTAATTGCATTGAATGTCAAAAGAAAGTAGTTTGATTTTTCTTGTTAGAGTTGAGGTGATTGATTGGCAGGCATAGGCAAGAAGAATCAAGGTTGAAATCAACAAGCTGTGGAATAGCACTGGAAAGGTTAAAGGAGTGGTCTTCCCCTACTCATAATTTGTCCATATATTAATTTGGTC
This sequence comes from Stegostoma tigrinum, assembly GCF_030684315.1. Lineage (NCBI taxonomy): Eukaryota > Metazoa > Chordata > Chondrichthyes > Orectolobiformes > Stegostomatidae > Stegostoma > Stegostoma tigrinum. Next base: position 2,589,885 of record NC_081376.1, on the reverse strand, counting down.
AGTTCTTAGCACTCGTGTGGCCCAGATTTCACTTGTTATTTATCAACACAAGCTCAAATTTTGTCCAGGTCTTGCAGGTGTAGACTGTGGGGGCACAGAAGGCCCTTGAAATAGCAGCTGATGGGGAGAAGTGCCATAATTATCAAGCCCAAAAATAAGGTAAAGTTCCAGCTCCAACATGTGGAGATTCTCATAAAAGTGTGAATCATGCAGGAGATAAGGACCTCCACAATTCCCAGAGGTTGAAAAGTATGCTTGACTTGTTTCACTGCAAGGGATGAAATTTCAGTTCAGACTGCATCAGTGTAAAGATGGCAGCAGAGTAGGAGGCTCCACCGCTCCACCAGTTTTTCTTCTTTCTTTTCTTTTTTCTCTGGCTTTAGGAGTTCCTGACTGGTGTGAGCAGAAGTGAGCCCTGGAGCAGCACAAATTGCCTTGTTCTGCTGAATGCTAGTGCACAGCAGACTGGAGGGGGCAGTTGGTAGACTGGGGCCTGGCACAGCAGTCAGACCACATGCTGAGCTATTTGAAAACTCTTTACCAAACTGCAATGTCAATCTTTATTCACTCATGGGATGAGGGCATGGTTAGGTAGCATTTATTGCCGAGCTCTAATTGGCCAGAGGTCAATTGAGAGTCAACTACATTGCTGTGGGTCTGGAATCACATATAGGCCAGACCAGGTAAGGATGGTCAGTTTTCCTCCCTAAAGGACATTAGTGAATCAGGTGGATTTTTCCAACAATCAACAATGAATTCATGGTCATCATTAGATTCTCAGTTCCAGATATTTATTGAATTCAAATTCCACCATCTGCCATGGTGAGATTCGAACCTGAGGCCCCAGAACATTACCAGGGCCTCTGGATTAACATACCACTAGGCCATTGCCTTCCCTTCACTGTGTTAATCCTTTAACTATGTTATAACTACCTTATTCCTAACTTTTTTTGATACTGTAAGTAATACTATTACTTTTCCGTTTATTTCTCTTTTGTAAGCAAGGTTTGCATTGAGGTACTTGTAGCTATGATAGTATGATTAAAAGCAGCCATTATCAAAACTTTTCACTGTACTCCTGTGCTTCTGTACTGGAGTACAAGTAAGAATGAAGGATATACTTTTCTATTCTGAAATCAGAAAGAACGGTGGAAGCTGTAAATCAGAAATTAAAACAGAAATTGCTGGAAAAGTTCAGCAGGTCTGGCAGCATCTGTGGAGAGAAATCAAAGTTAATGTTTTGGGTTGAGTGATGCTTCCTCAGAACAGATTTGTGTAATTCATGCTGATTTCATGAAACTTGATCAGCCTGTGTGTGTGTGTCCATGGCTATTTTAAGTCAGTGTTTTTAGTCCCTTTTCAAAAACATTTTAGTGTGTGAAAGCTCCAGGCATTAAATTTGATGCTGGAATTCCAGCTAACCAGTCCATATTTTATACTATTATGACAATATACAAGGACAGTGCTGGAAAAACTTGGGATTTTGGCTGTTTTTGAGAGTATGACTGTGTCAGGCTGTTTCTTAATCTAGAAAGGGCTGAGAAATTGCCACAAAAATGAAAACAAGATTCAATTATCATTCTGACCCAATCACGCCATATGTTCCCACTAAATGACATTTCACTGAATAACCTTTCTCAGTATTTTATCCAAGTATAATATTTTCCTCTGATTTTTCTTATTTCATTGCCAGTATTCTTTAACATCCAATTCCTCCCTGTGCCCTAATTACAACAAGAGCAGCACATGTTCTTGTGCAGTCAAAGTGAAGATATTAGCCTGCAGTCTATCACTCACAGAATCACCAGAAAATCTGGAAAGTACTGGACCTTTAATAACACACATTACAAAGGAAATCTGATGATTCAACAGTCACTGTTTTGGAAATGTAATTTGAAATGTTGACTTTTGATTCTTTGTTTACTTTTGGACATTTCATTATGCTTTGCCAAGCTCAGATCTAATGAGGCTCATCAGACTTAAAAGCTTTAAAGGAAAGCTGGATTTAGAAATTCTCATGGGATTGGGTGTTGGATATGGCCAATTTCTGTTGCCTATGCCTAATTGCACTTGAGCTGATTGGCTTGCTAGGCCTTCCCAGAGGGCAGTTAAGAATCAAATACATTGTTGCTGGCCTGGAGTCACATGTAGGTCATACCAAGTAAGGACAGCAGATTTCCTTCCCCAAACGAAATCACAAAATGTGTTTCTTAATTTTCTTTTGACAATCTGTGATCATTTCATGGAGAGAGAGAAAAACATTTCTGAAGAAGAGTCACACTGGACTTGAAACTTTAACTCTGTTTCTCTCTCTGCAGTTGCTGCCAGACCTGCAGAGTTTCTCTGTATTTGTTTTAGATTTTCAGCAGCTGCAGTATTTTGCTTTTGTGTGAAGGTATCATGATCTTCATGAGTGTGACTTAAGCATCATTCAGCCAATTTGATGGATGGAGTGCAGATCCATTGGTTTAGTAATGAGTGTAAGCTGCTGGAGTGAGTACCTTCCAGGTAAAATGAAGGCCTTATTCTTTAAATGTCTCAGCAGCAAATGTCAGAGACATCAAAGATGGAAACCTTCCTAAGTTTTCTCCTGTCTATGTGGAAATATCAACAATGTTCAGAATCAGTGCTCCTCCACGTGGAACAACACTTATAGGAAGCTCTGAGGGTGACAAGAATGAAAAATGTGCTCTGGGTGTGTGATATCAATGTCTGCCACCAAGAGTGGCTTGGCAGCAGCTCTAAAGATCAAGTTGGTTGGGTCCTAAACGACATAATTGCAGGACTGCTGGTGTCTGCGGCAGGTGGTGAGGGAACCAACAAGAGGGAAAAGCATTTTTGACCCCATCCTTACCAATTTGCCAGCTGCAGGTTCATCTGTCCATGACAGTATCGTTAAGAGTGACCACCATACAGTCCTTGTGGAGACGAAGTCCTGCCATCATATTAAGGACAACCTCCATCGTGTTGTGTGGCACTATCACCGCGCTAAATGGGACAGACTTTGAACAGATCTAGCAACTCAAGACTGGGCATCTATGAGACTCGTGGGCCGTCAACAGCAGCAGAATTGTACTCCAGCACAATCTGTAACCTCATGGCACAGCGTATCCCTCACTCAACCGTTACCATCAAGCCCAGGGGATCAGCCCTGGTTCAATGGAGAGTGTAGGAGAGAATGCCAGGAGCAGCACCAAGCATACCTGAAGATGAGGTAGCAAAATGGTGAAACCACCGAACAGGACTGCTTGCACGCCAAACAGCGAAAGCAGCAATTGATGGGCAGAACTAAGCGACTCCACAACCAACAGATCAGATCTAAGCTCTACAGTCCTGCCACATCCATTTGTGAATGGTATAGACACTTCAAGACTCACTGAGGGAGGACACTCCACAAATTACCCCATCCTCAATGATGGAAGAGCCCAGAACAGCAGTGCAAAAGATAAGGCTGAAGTATTCACAGCAAACTTCAGCCAGAAGTGCCAAGTGGATGATCCATCTCAACCTCCTCCAATGGTCCCCAGCATTTACAGATTCCAGTCTTCAGCTAATTCGGCTCACTCCACAAGGTACCAAGAAATGGTTGGAGACACTGGATACAGCAAAGGCTATGGACCCTGACAACATTCCAGCAATAGTACTGAAGACTTGTGCTCCAGAACTTGCTGCTCCCTTAGCCAAGCCGTTCCAGTGCAGTTACAACACTAGCATCTTGTACCATGGTTTCCTAGAACTGAATGTGCGTGAAATGTTTGCTTCAGGGTAAATCATCAGTTTCACAACGAGTGAAAATCTTACCAATTCAGATCTTCTGTTTGCATATTAAAGACAGAGTTCCAGTATTGATGATTTTGGAAAGCTGCCCCTTTTTGAAAGGTGCATGGGGTTTCTTTCTCAATGGGTTTAAAGACTCTGATTTTCCTGTAGACGGCTCTTCAATTTATCTTATTGAGAAGAAGCTTAAAACCTGGAAGATAAATGTAACTTGCTACTTGAGTTACCTCCTTCTGGAATGGTCATTAGTTTCCTGGACCTTGTGCTGCCTCCTCCTGGTCACTGCAGACTTACCACTGCTAGGCCTTTTGAGGTGTGACGGGGCCTCCTTCCTTTTTCCTGAGCCTGCTGTGTTCATCCAGCTCCACACTTTGTTATCTTGGATTCTTCAGCATCTGCAGTTCCCATTATCTCTGATCCTAACAATATCATACCGTCGAGTGATGATCTGTTCCCTCAGGCTAGAATACAAGAGCAGGGATGTATTGCTCAGGCTGTATGAGGCTCTGGTCAGACTGCATTTGGAAGACTGTGAGCAGTTTTGGTCACTGTCTCCAGAGAAGGATGTGCTGGCATTGGATGGGGTCGAGAGGAAGTTTACAAGAATGATCCCAGGGATAAAGGGCTTGTCACATGAGGAGCAGATGATGACTCTGGGTCTGTACTTGATGGAGGTTAAAAGGATGGTGGGAGAATCTCATTGAAACTTACAGGATACTGAGAGACCTAGATGGAGTGCATGTGGAGAAAATATTTCCACAAGTAGGAGAGACTAGGACCTGAGGGCACGGTCTCAGAGTTAAGGGATGATCCTTTAAAACTGAGATCAGAAGGAATTTCTTTAGCCAGAGGATTGTGAATCTGGAACGGGCTTCGAAGGCCAAGTCATTGAGTATATTTAAGACAGAGGTAGATAGTTTCTTGATTAGTAAGGGAATCGAGGATAATGGGAGAAGGCAGCCGATGAGTTGAGAAACATATCAGCCATGACTGAATGGCAGAGCAGACCTGCAATAACAAGTTGAACAAGATTCCCTACAGTGTGGAAACAGGCCCTTCTGCCCAACAAGTCCACACCGTCCCATGAAACATCCCACCCAGATCCAGACCCATCCCCCGATATACCACACACCCCTGAGCACCACGGACAAATTTAGCATGGCCAATCTACCTAGCCTGCACATCTTTGGACTGTGAGAGGAAACCGGAGCACCTGGAGGAAAACCACACAGACTCGGGGAGAATGTGCAAACTGCACACAGACAGTCGCCCGAGACTGGATTTGAACCTGGATCCCTGGTGCTGTGAGGCTGCAGTGCTAACCACTGAGCCACCGTGCCACCCCTTAAGTTATCCTCACCATCATTCCAAATGGAATAGTAATTACCCAGCATGACAGGCTCAGGGGATGGCTACATTGTCTGTCTGGCTCTCTTAAACCTCCTTTAGACAGTTACCCATTCCCTTGCCATCTCCTCTCTTCTAACAGGTAACGTGATCACATCCCTAAAAATGGTATCAATGTAGTCCTTTGTCGCCCCAATGCAGATCAGTGACTCCAGCCACTGTTCAAATTTCAAAACCCAGAGCTGAAACTTGTGCAACCGCTGACTGTTCCTGCAGATGTGCACACATGGTTATGCCCAAGAGATTGCATTTACCAAGGGGTGTACCTTCATCTTGGCTGATCTGGCCTGCTGCCCCATAACTTTAACAATCGTCTATTTCAATCAGAATGCTAGAATCATTACCAGTACTCGTCAATCAGCTTCTCCAGAACCGAAGTTAGAGCCAACTAAAGGAAGCTGAAAATGGTAGAAAAAGAACACCCTCAGGGTGACTGTCTGTGTGGAGCTCTGGTTTTCTCCCACAGTCCAAAGATGTACAGGTTAGTGTGGACTGGTCATAGGAAATTACCCATAGTGTTCAGGGATGTGCGGGCTAGACGGATTAGCCATGGGAAATGCAGTATCACAGGGATAGGGTAAGAGGGTGTTCTGGGTGGAATGCTCTTTGGACAGTCGATGTGGACTCAGTGAGCAGAATCGCCTGCTTCCACACTGTAGGAATTCTATGACTCTAAGAAAGGAGTACTTCCATTAATTCTACCCACCCCTGGGCTCCCTTGAACTCACAAATTACCCTCTTTAGACTCAATGCAACCAAAGTAGCACTCAGTGCAGACTTCCTTTGATCATGTCTACTTGAAATAACACATAGTTGGGCTTAACCCCTTTTACTAGTTTCCAATAAAGCTTAGGCATGCTATGAATCTTAGGCCCAAATTAGTATTTTTGTTTCTTTGCTTAAAGCTATCATGTGATGTAGAGAGAAGGCAGGCTAATACTCCCGATGCACTGGTAAATCATCAATAATTTGGTGGAACTGGCTTGAAAGAATGAGTGGTTTGCTGATCCAATGAAAACATGACTTTAGTGAACTTGGCAAGGTTTAAAGTGACAGTCATTTAAAACTGTAGAATAATTGCATTTTAAAGTGGGTTCTGTCATATACTACGATGGCCTTCAGTTGGAGAATGAGAGGGGATTCTACAGACCCAGCGATATGCAAATGGGAATTCTGTCTGTTTATTTTCCATCTGCTAGTTCTGGTATTTGTTTGGTGCAACCAAGCCACACAAACAGCAGTGGAAACAGTGACACTCTCGGGGCACTGTTGACAGGAATGTCAACGTTGTGGTATAAGAATGGTTAACATCTGGTATTCAGCAAAGCATCAAATTCTGTAACTTATATTTCTAGAGAATCTTTGTTGATTTTTATTATATTGATACATGATTTAAATTGTAAAAGTCATGCACTTATATTGCGCTTCTCATGGCCACCAGATGTCTCAAAATTTTAAATGTACTTTTGAGGTTCAGCCATTATTGTAACCTAGGAAGTGCAGCAACTTAATGTATAAATGCATGAACAGTAATGTGATAATGACCAGATATTCTATTTTTGGTGATGTTGAATTTGACATAAATGTCTTGCCAGATCATCAGGGATAACACCCTCTCCACTTTGAAAGAATGTCACAGGATAACTTACATTGATCCAAGAAGGCATTTGGGTCTCATTTTAACTTCTCTTCACAAGGATAGCACTGTGGTCAATGCAGAACATCCTAAATATTGCATCATAGTGTCAACCTTGAATTTTGCGGATTAGTCATTTATTTTCTTTACTGTGCACAACCATGACTCACAGTCAATCTAAATGCTACACTGTTCTGGTTGTGCCTTGGAAGAATTTTAGAGAAATTCTAAACTGTTGATTCACTTGGGATGACATTATTGGAACATACCCCTTTTGCCTCTGGGGCCTGGGTGGTACCAGCCCAACTGTGATTGAAGTGCAGTGTCTGATATCAAGAAAAATAGTTCAATCATTCACTTTGCAGCTCCCAGAAGAAGTAAACCCACCGCACAACATTGTCCATAATAGGGGTTAGTTCAGCAATTTCATTCTGAGATAGTATAGACATGATGCTGGTGTGGATCATTATATTAGTGAGATGTTTGAGAGAAGGATCTTGTGATAACATCGTAAAATTTCTCTGTTTCATATCAAACAGAATTAAAGTACTTTCCACATGTACATAGAACATAGAACACAGTACGATGTTGTGCTGAAATTTTACACTAAACCTAAGGTCTACCTAACCTCCACCCCTACCTTATACTGTCATCCATATGCCTACCTAATAGCCCTTTAAATACCCCTAATGAGGCTGACTCCACTGCCCTCACCAGCAATGCATTCCACACCCCGACCACTCTCTGAGTAAAGAACCGACTTCTGACGTCTCCCCTATATCTACCTCCACTCACTTCAAAACTATGCACCATCGTAACAGTTACCTCCACCCTAGGAAAAAAATGTCTCTGGCTGTCCACTCTATCTATACCTTTGATCATTTTGTGCACCTCTATCAAGTCACCTCTCATTCTTTGTCATTCTAAAGACAAAAGCCCTAACACTCTCAACCCTTCCTCATAAGACCTTCCCTTCATTCCAGGCAATATCTTGGTAAATCTCCTCTGTACCTTTTCCAATGCTTCCACATCTTTCCTGTAATGAGGCAACCAGAACTGGACACTCCAGATGTGGCCGAACCAGGGTTTTGTGTTGCTGGAGCATAATTCCACGGCCCTTGAACTCGATCCTTCTATTAATGAAAGCTAATACATCTTAAGCCTTCTTAACAACTCTACCCACCTGGGTGGCAGCTTTCAGGGAACTGTGGACATGAACCCCGAGATCCCTCTGCTCCTCCACACTGCCAAGAATCTTTCCGTTAACCCTATACTCTGCTTTCAAATTTGTCCTTCCAAAATGAATCATTTCACACTTTTCAGTGTTAACCTCCATCTGCCACTTCTCAGCCCAACCCTGCATCCTACCAATGTCCCTTTGTAACCTAGAGCAGCCCTCCACACTATCCACAACTTGACCCAACTTCGTATTGTCCGGGAACTTACTAATCCACCCTTCCACTCCTACATTCAAATCATTTACAAAACTCACAAATAGAGGAGGACCCAGAAAGATCCTTGTGGCACATCCTTGTAACTGAACACTATGTTGAATATTTTCCATCCACTATCACCCTTTGTCTTCTAAGGGTCAGCCAATTCTGAATCCAATCTGCCACATTTCCCCCATCCCATGCCTCCTTACGTTCTGCATGGGCCTACCCAGGGGAACCTTATCAAATGCCTTACTTAAATCCATGTATACCACTTCCACTGCTCTACCTTCATCCACGTGTTTGGTCACCTCTTCAAAGCACTCAATAAGGTTTGTGAGGCATGATCTACCCCTCACAAACCCACGCTGACTGTCACGAATCAAACTGTGCCTTTCCAAGTGATCATAAATCTTATTGCTCAGAGCCCTTTCCAATAATTTGCCCACCACTGAAATAAGTCTAACTGGCCTGTAATTTCTGATATTATCCCCATTCCCTTTTTTGAACAAAGGCATGACATTTGCCTCTCTCCAATCTTCAGCACTATACCCATGGACAGCGAGGATGAAAAGATTATTGCCAAAGGCTCTGCGATCTCTTCCCTCACTTCCCATAGAATCCTTGGATAAATCCCATCAGGCCCGGGGGGCTTATCTATCTTCAAGTTCCTCAAACTTCCTAGTACATTTTCCTTACTAACATCCACCTCGTCTAGCCTACTTGCCTGTTTCACACCATCCTCCCCTACAACTAGGCCCCTCTCAGTTGTGAATACTGGAGAAAATTATTCATGAAGGACTTCCTGTCTCTTTAGACTCCATGCACAAATTCCCTTTACAATCCTTGATCAGCCCTACCCTTTCTCTGGGCATTCTCTTATTTCTCATGTATGTGTAACATGCCTTGGGGTTTTCCTTGATCCTATCTGCCAAAGTTTTCTCATGCCCCCTTATAGCTCTCCAAAGCCCTTCAGCTCCTTCTTGGCTAACTTGTATCCCTCTAAAGCCTTTTCCGATCCTTGTTTCCTAAACCTTACATAAGCCTCCTTCTTCCTCTTAACCAGTCATTCGACCTCTGTCAAGAACCAAGGCTCCCTCACTCGACCGCATCTTACCTGCCTGCTAAGGACAAACATATTGAGCATACGCAGTATGCATTCCTTAAACAATCTCCATATTTCGAAAGTGCTCTTCCTTGACAGCATCTGTTCCCAATTTATGTTACCCAGTTCTTCCCTACCGGAATTATAATTACCTTTCTCCCAGTTATAAGCCTTGCCCTGCTGTATGTGCCTTTCCTTTTCCACGACTATTGTAAAAGTAACAGAGTTATGATCACTAACGCCAAAATGCTCTCCTACCAACAGGTCGAACATTTGGCCAGGTTCATTGTCAAGCACCAAATCCAAAGTGGCCCCTCCTTTTCTTGGTCTAGGTTAGATTCCCTACAGTGTGGGAACAGGCCCTTCGGCCCAACAAGTTCACAACGCCCCTTGGTGCATCCCACCCAGACCCATCCCCCGATGACCCACACATCCCTGAACTCTATGGGCAATTTAGCATGGTCGATCCACCTAGCCTGCACATCTTTAGACTGTGGGAGGAAACCGGAGCACCCGGAGGAAACCCATGCAGACACAGGGAGAAAGTGTAAACTCCGCACAGACAGATGCCCAAGGCTGGAATCGAACCCGGGTCCCTGGCACTGTGAGGCTACAGTGCTAACCTCTGAGCCACCGTGCTGCCCTAAAAGCGATGTAATGTGTCAGGAATCCTTCTGACTTCACTGGACAAAATCTACTCCATCTAAACTATTACAACTAAAAAGTTTCCAATCAATATTTGGGAAGTTGAAGCCCCCCATGACTACAACCCTGTGACCTCTGCACCTTTCCAGTATCTGCCTCCCAATCCACTCCTCTACTTCTCTGCAACTATTAGGGGATCTGTAAAATACCCCCAACAAAGTGGATGCTCCTTTCTTGTTCCTGACCTCAACCCAAACCTACTCTGTAGACATATAATTCTCGAACTGCCTTTCAGAAGCTGCTATACTCATCCTGACTAGCAATACCAACACCCCACCTCTTTCACCATCCTCCCCATTTCTTTTAAAGCATCTAAATCCCTCGATTTCCAACAATCATTCCTGTCCCTGGCTTACACAAGTTTCTGTAATGACCACAACATCGTAGTTCCAAGTACTGACTCATGCTTCAAGTTCATCCGCCATATTTCTGATACTTCTAGCATTGAAGTATACGCACTTCAAACCATCCCTGTGTCTACAATTTCACTCCATTGGTTGCATTTCTTTATTAACAACCTCACTCCCTGTTGTGTCTGTTGGGAGGCTAATTACGTCATCCTCTGGATTACAAATCCAGTTCCCCACCCCCTGCCAATCCAGTTTAAACCAGTCCATATAGCTCGAGCAAACCTCCCTCCCAGGATATTTGTGCCCTTCCGGTTCAGGTGCAACCCTTACTGTGGAGGTCCCACCTTGCCCAGAATGTGCTCCAATTACCCACGTCATGGAAGCCCTCCCTCCTACGCCAGCCCTGTAGCCACATGTTTAGTTGCACTCTCTCCCTATTTCTTAGTTGAGAGGTGAGTTGGTTGGTCGATTTCAAATGACAGGATAGACATATTTTGCTGTTACTACTATTCATAGAATCATAGAATGCCTACAGTGTGGAATCAGGCCATTTGGCCCATGGAGTACATACCGACCCTCTGAAGAGCATTTCCCCCCCACCTGTAACCCAACATGGTAATTCACTTAGCCTGCATATCCATGGACACAATGTGGTAATTTAACATGGTCAATCTACCTAACTGGCACATCTTTGGACTGTGGGTGGAAACTGGAGCACCACGAGGAAACCCACGCAGACACGGATGTGGTAAAATGCTAACGGGTAATCAGAACGCATATGACTGTATGTACACTTGTTCGCCGAGCCAGTGTGTTTGATTGCAGATGTTTTATCACCCTGCTCAGTAACATCATCAGTGCAGCTACAGTGAAGCGTCGGTGCTCTGTCCCGCTTGTTATTTATATGCCTCTGTTTGCTGGGGTGGTTGGTATCGCTTCCAGTTCTGTTCTTCAGTGATTTGTATATCGGGTAAAAAAAAATGTGTTTTTCTGGTTTGAACATTTGTGAAAATTTGGTACTTTTCTAATTGGACCTAACAAGACAAGAACTGAGACTGTTCCCCTTTAATAAAGCTGTGGATAATTGGGTATTGAAGCTGTTCATCCTTGTCAATGGTTGAGCTTTTACAAAAGTAACCAAAGCTGCTTTAGGCAGGAGGAAGTCACATGTTGAGCAGAGGCCAAGGTGAATACAATGCCTGGCAACAGCTCCAGATGAGAGGGGACTGGTTAAATATAAGGCCAATCATGACCCGATATTATACCAGGATGTGTGTATCAACATGAGGAACATGCTTCACAATGTAAGCATCAGCACCTGGAGAGGGTCAGCACAATTGGCAAGGACAAGTGGTCTAGTTGACCGCTGAAGCTGGGAAGAGGTCATGTTCAGCAGATTGACCACCTAAAGATGGACTCTAGCATGTAGATTGGTCCTTTCCTGATCCTGTGAATATGTGTGTGGTAACTAATGACACTATAAAGAGTTCTTGATTAAACCAAACTCTTGCTCTACATCATTGTGTGCCCTGAAAGATAAGACCTAGGTAGTGCATCTCAGGCAAAGTAATTCTCCCTAGGGCCTAAGAATAACAACTGGATAAGGTAACCTTATGGTTAGTCTAAGGCTTAAAAAGATGTGTTTTTCTGCTTCAAACACGTGTGGGAATTTTCTACTTTCCCATCTGGGTCTGTGTGGAAACAATAAGATTGATTTTCCTAAATAAAAAAGAAGCTCCAAGAAGTGTGTATGAATCTGCACCAACTTTGGGCCAATAGATGATAGTCTCTCCCTGGGCTTGGCTAATGCTGACAGGTTGGTTTTTTACTTTGAACTTGTGGTTCTACTTTTGTTGCCTCACAAGAGTGGAGTTTTTCCTTTTCATCACTGGGCTCGAAACATTAACGCTACATTCTCTCCACAAATGTTGCCAGACCTGCGAGCTTTTCCAGCCCTTTCTATTTTTGTTTTAGATTTCCAGCTTCCAGGGTTCTTTGTTTTATTCTTGCTTTTCATGCTATGACCACTAGGTGGTGGCAGTGTGAAGAGTAACCACCGACTCCAAATGCAGGCCTCCGTGGAACAATCACAGTAATGGTTTAAAATGTGACGGGAGACTGAAAGGGCCTCTCACCAATTAAGATTTTGGACTGTACTCAGAAAAAAACACAAGCACATTCTCCACGATTATCAGTTTGGTCTTAGAGCAAAACCATGCTTATTGTATTGGTGTGCCTTTATACTCAGACTTACAACTGTTTACAGCGCAGAAAGAGACCATTCAGCCCATCATGGATGTACTAGTCAATAAATATCTGATTACACTGATCCAATTTTCCATCTTTTGACCCATCTTAGCTTTCCACCTCTTGCCTTCAATCTGTAGTTACTGGCCGTTGATCCATCTACTCATGGAAAAGGTACCTTTTTATACCCCTGTCCATGCCTCTCAAAACGTTATCCCCCTCTGTCAGGCCCCCTCTCAAACTTCTCTACTCCAAGGAAAACAGCTCTAGTCTATCCAAACTTTTCTCATATTTCAAGCCGTCCAGCCCAAGCGACATCCTGGTGAATCTCCTCTGCATTGTCTCTCCTTCCTACAGTGTGGTGACCAGGACTGCGCTCAGTGCTCCAGCTGTGGCCTGATTAATGTTATATACAGCTCGTCAGCTTTCTTGGTCCTCTGATGTTTCTTGCCCTGCTTTGTCCATCCGGCTTTACGCCTTGTTATCCATCATAATCTCCTTGCTTTTGTATTCAGTGCCTTGGCTATTAAGGCAAGTATCCCATATGCCTTCTTAACCATGTTATGGACCTGTCTTGCTGCCATCAAGGATCTATTGACATGCATCCTGTCATCTTCTGTACTTTCCAGGATCCTATTACACAACTCCCGACGGTACTCCCTTGCTTTATTGGTCCCTTAAAATGCATCATCACACACTTTTCAAAATTAAATTCCATTTGCCACTATTCAACCCATCCGACCAGCCCATCTATATTGTCCTGTCATCCAAGGCTAGGGCTTCGAGGCTCCTCACTATTTATCACACCAACAATTTTTGTATCACCTGCAAATCATCACAATCTTCCCTATCACATTACATCAAAATTGCTGCAGCTTTGGTGGCTCCATTGATTCAACTGTTAGAAGTGCTGTGGGTGGGCACATAAATGCAATCAATTACCTTGTTTTATTCCTGGCTTGTACCAAATCAATTGGTGACTATTCAGGTGACAGTAAGCAGAGGAAGATTCCATCAGGGCTCTTGGTCTTGGTAAGTGCTCAGTATCCATGGCTGCAATCTCCCAGGATTGGGTGGTTGTTGGGATATATCTTGTTGCATCGGATCATGTCGACAAAGGTGCCAGGTGTCAGCTCAGTTACACGTATAGGCATTCGGAATGAGCCAACCATTGTCTTCAGGAGGAAAGGAAAAGGAAATGAGTCAGAAAAAGGGGAATGGAACTGCTGAAGTGGGTGGATATGAGTTAGCGGATCTTGTGTGAACTATGAGCTTTTATTTTTGTTTTGTCATTTACATGAGGTGAGTATGTGTTCTAAGCTTATTTATTGCTCATCCCTAATTGTCCCTCAGAACGGAGTTGTCTTTTTGAACTACTGCAGGCATACCCTCAAAGCTGTTAGGAAGAGAGTTCCCTGATTTTGACCCAGTGATAGTGAAGGAGCAGTGACATTTCTGATGAGCAGGTTGTTGCTGAGCTAGTGCATTTTGACTTGCACTGTCAGTAACCACACCCTCTATTACTTCGGTGATGACTGCAAGTGGACTGACAGGGTAGGACTTGACCTTTTTGCAGATCGGACATACCCGGACGATTTTCCATATTGTCAGACGGATGAGGATGTTGTAGCTGCATTGGAACAGCTTCGTGTGCGATGCAGCTTGTTCTGGAACTTCGTATTGAGGGGACGTGATGCAATTTAGACTTTGCGCCAGATGGATGATATACAGTTTGACAACATGTTACAAGATAACACATTTTCTCAACTCACGTTGAAGGGAGCAATATATAATAAAAACAAATATTATAGAATAGCAGATGAGACAACACAGTGAAGCTGATGAACAAAGCAGGCCAAGTAGCATCAGAGAAGCAGGAAAGTTGACGTTTCGGTCGAGATTCTTCTTCAGCATTCTCAGATTCTCCGGCATCGGCAGTTCCTACTATCTCTGTAACAATTATAGAATAGAATTTGGTCTTGCTTTGTTGAAGTAATGCTGATCAATTAGAAGTATAATATTCTTTCACTAAATTATGAAAGGATGGGGGAGGGCAGATACAAGCAGATCATTTCCAACAGTTGAGTGGTAAGAATAGGACACAAAATAAACATTTTCAAGCTTTAGAGTGAAGAGATGGAGAAAAGTCTCTACATATGGAACTGTGAAATAATGGATTTTCTTTCATAGGCTCATTGTTGAGACAGAAATTCAAGAATAGAATGAAATGGTTGATGAGGCAAAAACGGTTGAGGAACATGGGAACACTTGGCTAAATGTGGATAAACTTACTGGCTCTGTAGTCACATGATGATCTATCTCCGTGCTGTAAACTCTAAGTAGTACATGACTGCACTTTCTGAAATATCTTTAATTCCTTCATTCTAACTGTTAGCCAATGGAATTAAACCTTGAGCACATCTTTTCAATAAACATGCCATGAAAAGAGATTTGGCACAAATAAATTAATCCAGTAGGATACTTAAGTAAAGTTTTTGAGAAGATTTGTCACTCAGGTTATGGATAAGATTGTAGACTTGCTTGCCGAGCCAGTGTGTTTGATTGCAGACGTTTCATCGTCCTGCTAGGTAACAACGTCAGCGCACCTCCAGTGAAGCATTGGTGCCTGTCCTGTTTGTTATTTATATACCTCAGTTTGTTGGTGTGTTTGACATTACTTTTGGTTCTGTTTTTCAGTGGTTTGTATATCAGGTCCAGGCCGATGTGTGTGTTGATGGAACTCCAAACACCCCAGCAAAATGAGGCATATAAATAACAAGTGGGACAGAACACCAACACTTTACCAGGGGCGTACTGACGATGTTACCTAGTAGGAATTCGAAATGTCTGCAATCAAACCCATCGGCTTGGCAAGCAAGTCTACAATCTCACCGAACTGTTCTATTTTAAAGACTGATGGCTCCATAGTACGCAAAAGATTGATACTGTGTAATCTCATTATGAACAGTGGTTCTGATTGTATTCAAAAGTGATCAAGAACTGACAGATGTTGTTTTCAGAGCGAACTGTGGAAAATTAATGCCAGGACTTTATTTACAGAATTAGAGCCAAGAAATTATTTATTGGCAGTATCATCAGACAATGTTTGATTTAATCACATGAGCTTCCTCTGTTTATTATCATAATGCATGTTTGATCCATTTATTGTTCTTGGTCTGCTAAAATTATGGATAATTGAATATTCTGCAAACTGGGGATCCACTAATGACTTCCAGAAGTAATTTCTAGTCTTCTATTGTTTGAGAACTATAGGCTTTGAGAGATGATTGCATATAACAGATAATGTCCCCTTCTTTAAAATAAGAAGCAGCATGCTACTGTGGAACTTTGAGTACAGCAGCCCTTTGAATCCCTACAGTGTAGAAATGGGCTATTTGGTCCATCGAGTCCACACCAACCCTCTGACAGCATCCCACCCAGACTCGTCAGCCTACCCTATCCCAGTAACCCTGCATTTCCCATGGCTAATGTACCTAACCTACACACCCCTGAACACTCCTGGCAAGTTAGCATGGCCAATCCACCTAATGTGCACATGTTTGGACTGTGGGAGGAAACTGCAGCACCTGATGGAAACTCACGCAGACACAGGGAGAATGTGCAAACTCCGTACAGACAGTCGCCCAAGACTGGAACTGAACCCTGGGTCCCTGGCGCTGTGAGGCAGCAGTGCAAGGCACTGACCCACCATGCCACCATGCAACTGTACCTCCTAATTCCTGTGCAAATCAGTCTGAAGTTTAACATTTGCTTGTCCCATGATTAATTATTTCAAGACATTGTGTTGATATCCTTTGCTGTGTTGTTTGTTCCCAGAATACAAACAGAAAAGGTAGTTCACTGAGTATGAGAGGAGAATAAAGGAAGCACTCAACATACACCATCCTCAACTCTTAAAAGAAAACTGGCTTCCCCGAGTTTGATTCCTCGTTATTTGGCCAAAAGGCCAGAGCAGAGTTGAGAGTTCTGCCACTTTACAAGTGAGACTCGCAAGTCACAGCAGCTTGCTTTAATTTACTGCTTCCCTCTGGAGCTTACTTCCCTCTGAGTGTGCTTCTTATAATCGAGGCAACAGGTGGAATCCACTCTCCGTGGAACTGTCTACAGTGCTGTCACATCCTGCTTGGCTGCCATTAGCTCGTCTATTTATGAAGCCCTGATGAAGACACTGGCTTTGGAGTGCAAGCATTTCACTTTAATATCGCCTTCGTTTGATACATTGAGAGCAAATTTAAACTTGTGAAGATGTCTTTTCCTTCTAGTTGAGGGTCTTTGTGCCAACAACGGACTCCTCCTGTGTTAATTTCCGTATCTTCAGTGCGATCCAATGGAATCAGGGTGGAACGACTTCCTTTGAACATTGAGTGACCATTAGAGTCAGGGTGTGATGGAGTATCTAAGTACAACCCTTCCTGGAGAAACTTCCAAACAGTCACAGACGTCAGTGCTATATTGTTCCACCTGTGTCCCGCTTATTCACACTCGGATAATTCTTTTCCAGACACATCTGATGGCAAAGAATACAACACAAGGAGGGGAAAGGAACCATTCATCCCCTTTTTCCCTGGTTTTCTTTCTTCCATCACCTTGGTAACAGCTTCTGCTCAATAGAACTACTGAGAGTCTGAATGTGTGAAGTCATTTTATTCAGGACTGAAACGTAAATCTCTAAATGATAATAAAGAGCTGGGTACACTGTGCGCACACACACACACTAGACTGCTTTGTATCAAAAATAAACTTCACTGTCCGGAGGCTGAATTTATTACCTCACAGAAACACAGACACCAGAATTCTCTTTTACTACTTTACAGCGAGCTTCAACAAAAACCTGAATGGAAATTATTTACGCTCTGAAGTTGTCAGCATCAATTCTGCTTTACTTTGCTGCCATTGAACACAGTAACAGGACTCTGATTGTTTAACTTTGCTGAATGTGTTTTAACATTTCCACCACCATGTTAAAGAGAGATTTTCTTTAACTGGCATATTTGGGCTTTGTACCATGAAAAGAATTTAAATCTACAGAGCGTCCCCCTTAAATCCTCTTGTAAAGTTGCTGAGAAGCTCACAGCACATCAATCTGGCACTATGCAAACCCCCTGCTCGATAGTCTTAAACTTGTTCATTTAGGATTTACAGAATCTGTTCAGTGTAGGAAGACTGAGAGTGAGGGTCAGAAAAAGTCCACAGTGGTAGTGCCCTTGTTTTGTCCCTTCCTCCACTGAGAGCACACACTCCTTTTGGGGAGCAGATATCCAGTTTCAGGAAACAAGGACGAGGAAATGGTTTGGGTAGAAATAAGAAATGATAAAGGCAAAGCAGTTGCTTGTTTCAGTGATAACGGGAACTGCGGATGCTGGAGAATCCACGTTAACTAAGTGTGGAGCTGGATGAACACAGCAGGCCAAGCAGCATCTCAGGAGCACAAAAGCTGACGTTTCGGGCCTAGACACTTGTATGTTTGGAATAGAAGCTTCTGAATGGTTACCATGGTTTGGGAAAGGAAGAAACACTAAGAGGTTGTCATAAAGGTATGGTAATGATCATGGGAGATTTTAATCTGCATATTGCCTGGAAAGGTCAGATAAGCAAAGGTAGTCTCAATAAGAAACTCATGAAGTGACTTTGGAATGGTTTCTGAAGCTGACCAGAGAGAAGGCTATCCTAGACTTATTATTGTACAATGACACTGGATTAATTAATGATTTGCAGTGAAAGTGAATGTAGGAAGCAATGATCATAACGGGACTGAATTTTATATTCCAGTTTGAAAATGTAGTGGATCTGAGACTTTTATGTCAAAAATTAATAAAGGCAATTATGGGGGTGTAAAAGCAGAGCCAGCTAAGGTGAATTGGCAAATTAGATTAAAGGATAGGCCAATAGAGATGCAATGACAGACATTTAGAGGATATTTCAGAATATACCTATTAAAATGAGTAAGACCAATTCTAAGGGACAAACTCACCACCTGCGGTGAACAAAAAATGCTAAAGAAAGTAACAAACAAAGAAAAAGGCTTATAATTGTGGAAAGACAGGTGGCAGGTCAACAGATTGGACAGAATATTGGAGACAAACAAAGAATGATCAAGGAATTAAGGAGGGAAAATGTAGGCTTGTAGGGCTGAAAGGCCTGATTCATTAACCCCATCATCTACTTCACCACGGTCCTGGTGGGAGAATGGTCACCATTGTATCTTCACACATTCAGACTCTCAGTACTTCTACTTACCAGGGTGATGAAGTAATAAAACTAGGAAAAGGGGATGAATTGTTCCTTTCTACTCCTTAGGTTGTATTCTTTGCCTTGGATTTGTCTGGAAAAGAATTATGCAAGTGTGAATAAGCAGGACACAGGTGCCTGTGACAATTTGGAAGCCTCTCAAGGAAGGGTTGTACTTCGACACTCTATCACATCCTGGGAAGGAGGATTCAGGAGCAGAGCTGACTTCCCACTGGCACAGGATACCATTGGCCGTAAACACGCGGCACTGAGAGGGCCGTATCACAACACTGAGGAGTTCAACACCAGGAAAGAGGTGCCATTCCATTCATGTTCAGGTGCTCATTGATCACTGTTACCGCTTCCTGGAGGGTGAGTGTCCCCTCCCCTGTCAGCTATCACCACTCCTAAACCCTGGAGCCCTTTCATGTACCAGGTGTGTTTGAGGGTGCATGGCTTGACAAGGTGTTTACTGGGAGACGAGGGGCTTGCTCACTGTGACCAGGGGTCATGACAGCATTGCTCAGCCCCCTTACAGAGGTGGGGCACAGACACCTGTTGCTGTGCCCAGGGCTGTGGTACAGCAGACGATGGGGGCAGCTGAAGATGTGGTTTTGCTGCTTGGACCGGTCTGGGGTCAGGGAGGAGCCTCCAGGATAGCTTGGACAGAGTGTGCTACATCATCCTGGAGAGCTGTGACCTGCAGCATTGGAGCAGGCAGCAAGGTGAGGTGAGATGATAAATGCTGAGGAACCGGAGGAACATAGAACATAGAACATAGAACATTACAGCACAGTACAGGCCCTTCGGCCCTCAATGTTGTGCCGACCTGTCATACCGATCTCAAGCCCATCTATCCTACACTATTCCATGTACGTCCATATGCTTGTCCAATGACGACTTAAATGTACCTAAAGTTGGCGAATCTACTACCGTTGCAGGCAAAGCGTTCCATTCCCTTACTACTCTCTGAGTAAAGAAACTACCTCTGACATCTGTCCTATATCTTTCACCCCTCAATTTAAAGCTATGCCCCCTCGTGCTCGCCATCACCATCTGAGGAAAAAGGCTCTCCCTACCCACCCTATCTAACCCTCTGATTATTTTATATGTTTCAATTAAGTCACCTCTCAACCTTCTTCTCTCTAATGAAAACAGCCTCAAGTCCCCAGCCTTTCCTCGTAAGACCTTCCCTCCATACCAGGCAACATCCTAGTAAATCTCCTCTGCACCCTTTCCAAAGCTTCCACATCCTTCTTATAATGCGGTGACCAGAACTGTACGCAATACTCCAAGTGCGGCCGCACCAGAGTTTTGTACAGCTTCACCATAACCTCTTGGTTCCGGAACTCGATCCCTCTATTAATAAAAGCTAAAACACTGTATGCTTTCTTAACAGCCCTGTCAACCTGGGTGGCAACTTTCAAGGATCTATGTACATGGACACCGAGATCTCTCTGCTCATCTACACTACTAAGAATCCTACCATTAGCCCGGTACTTTGCCTTCCGGCTACTCCTACCATAGTGCATCACCTCACACTTGTCCGCATTAAACTCCATTTGCCACCTCTCAGCCCAGCTCTGCAGCTTATCTATGTCTCTCTGCAACCTACAGCATCCTTCGTCACTATCCACAACTCCACCGACCTTAGTGTCGCCTGCAAATTTACTAACCCATCCTTCTACGCCCTCATCCAGGTCATTTATAAAAATGACAAACAGCAGTGGACCCAACACCGACCCTTGCGGTACACCACAAGTAACTGGTCTCCAGGATGAACATTTCCCATCAACTACCACCCTCTGCCTTCTTTCAGCAAGCCAATTTCCGGTCTACACTGCTGTATCTCCCACAATTCCATTCCTCCGCATTTTGTACAATAGCCTATTGTGGGGAGCAACATGGAGCAATCTTCGGAGCAAGAAGAGGAGGAGGACATGGTTGGGGGGAAGAAGCTGCCACTCTCCTTGACCGAGATCGGCTGCATCAGGCTCTACAAGGTAGACAGGAGCTGACTGACAGCTGGTTCCAGTCAATGGGAGCAGCAGACCATCACTGCCTCTTAAATAGTCATTGGCCATGATGCCAGCCTTTGGTTTGTATTGTGGGAATGAGCTGCAGCGTCTGTTGGTTTTGTTCCCATTTGCTGTCTGTCAATAAAAGCTCATCCTTGGAATTATCTGATTAATTGTCCAAAGTGATGTTTCCCAACTGGACAATAACAGGGCTATGGGGACAGGGTAGAGCTGGTGTAGAGAGTGTTCAGACAGGATGTAGCTAAGGAGAGGTAAACTATGCATCCTAATGATTGAACAGTGATGAGGGAGAGAGAATGAGGTTGTACATGAGAGGCAGGGTTTGTTAAATGAGTGCCACGGGCAATGGGGCTTTATAACTGCTCTGCAATGATGTTGCCAATGAGGGGCAATGCCGGATTACCCACAATTGTCCGGGTACATGGTGACCTCTCAATTATGGCACGGCTGCCAGGGGTATTGTCCTTTAGACAGATATCCCCTGAGTGCTGAGTTGTTCCAGGAGCAGGACGTGGAAAGATGAGAATCAGCCAAGAAGTATGCCATGGGGTTGGGCTAGATAATTGATGTGGTAAGCTTGGTAAGACAGTGAGACACCTCTTTGTGCCACATGACGAAAAAGCCCTCCAAAAAATCTCAAAATAACTCAGGCTTAGCAAAAACATCAGATTCAGCCCACTTGTTCTTGTCTGTTGATTCTAAAAAGAAATGGGTTTCTTTAGGTTAATCCTTTTGTTTTCATTTTGAAGCAGAATAGTTACATCACCTGCTCTATTTATTGAGCTTTAGAATACTTCTATAAATGAGGGATTAACTGGTGAACAGGTGAACATATTATTTGGAGTTCAATCCAAACAGGAACAATGTGGTAATGCCAGTTTCTGTGAGCAGATGCTTTCTATCCGCTTGCAATCATTGATAGACCGATACAGGCATATGCAGAGCCCGACCATAAATAAATAGTCATTTTAGCTCAGTGCATGCTTAAATGAGTTTAAACTATTCTTAAATAAATAGCGACTTTCCCTCAGGGAAGAGTGAAACATAAAGGTTATCTCTTCATCTCTGTTCTGTCAAGTATCAGCCTTTTTGATCTAATATAAATATTTTACAGGGGAGAAAGGAATTAAAGTTGAACATATAGCAACCAGCCCTTAGTCAAGTCTCCTTAAATGACAATATCAGAATTGAAAGCCGCAGGATTTCATGAAGGAAGCGACTTTCCCTTCAGTTTCAATCATGGGTTTTAATTTTCTTCCGTCTGTTTTAAAGTCATTGATTCTCTGCTAAGCTCACAGGAGCTGGGAAAGCTCACTGTAGGGATATGGGAACAGGCAGAGGACATTCAGCTTGCTCTGCTGTTCAATAATATCATGGCTGATCATCCACTTTCAGGACTTTAACACACACAACCCACATTCCTTTAGATCATTGGAGTTTAGAAATCTATCAAACTCAAAATGTACTCAAAGACTGAACATCTATCCTCCTCCGTGGTAGGGAATTCCAAAGATTCACAAGCCTCTGAGTAAAAGAATTTCTCCACATCCTGATCAAAGTATGTTGATGCACGATGCCCTCAAGGAGGGAATTCCAGGATTTTGGTCCAGCAACAGTGAAGAAATGGCAATATATTTCCAAGGCAGGGAGGTGACTGGGGAACTTGCTGGCCTTGTGGTTGAACGTAGTGTGGAAAATGTCAGAGTTTGTTATAAAAGATTTAATAGCAGAGTACTTGGAAAACAGTGACAAGATTGGACAGAGGCAGGATGAATTTACGAAAGGCAAATCATTCTTGGAGTTTTTCAAGTCTGTAACTTGTAGAATTAATCAAGGAGAGCCAGTGGGATGTGGTTTACTTGGACTATCAGAATGTCTTCAATAAGGTCCCACATAAGAGACAAACCATTTAAAATTAAAGAGCATGGGATTGGGGGTGGTATATTGACATGGATAGAGAACTGGCTGGAAGGCAGGAGGTAAAGAGGAGAAGTAAATGGGCCATTTTCCAAGTAGCAGTCAGTGGCTAGTGCATATGGCAGGTATCAGTGCTTGGACCCAGTTAATCACAATATATACCAATTAGACTAGGGAATTAAAAGTAATATCCCCATGTTTTCTGACAACAAAAGTTTGGGTGTGACGGTGAGCTGTGAGGAGGATGCAGAGATAGTACAGTGTGATTAGGACAAGTTGAGTGAGTGGGCAAATTCATGGCAAATGTAGCATAATAGGAATAAATGTGAGATTATCCACTTTGGTTACAAAAACAGGAAGGCAAAATATTATTGGAATGGCGATAGTCAGGAAAGGGAGAGGTAAAACAATACCTGGGTGGCCTTGTACACCTGTCACTGAAAGTAAGCATTGCAGGTGCAGCAGGTGGTGAAGAAGGCACATATTGTGCTGGCTTTCACAGTGAGAGGTTTTGAATACAGGAGCAGGCACGGCTTTCTGCAATTGTACTGGGCCTTAGTGAGCCCACACCTAGAGTATTGTGTGCAGTTTTGGTCTCCTTATCTGAGGAAGGGTGTTCTAGTTATGAAGGGGGTGCAACAAAGGTTTACAAACCTCTAAGGATATCATCTAGCTTGTCAAACATGATTTCCCTTTTATACATCCATGCAGTCTCTACCGAAATCTGCTGTCCCCCCTTCTTAAATAGCAGTGTTACATTGGTTAAATTCCAGCCAGCATAAACCTTTTCAGAATCTACTGAAGTATGAAAGATAATCTCCAATGTAACCATTACCACTCTTGCTAGTTCCTTCAAAGCTCTGGAATGAAGCTCGTTGAGTCCAGGGATTTAGAACATAGAACATAGAAAAGTACAGCACAGTACAGGCCCTTCGGCCTACTATGTTGTGCCGTGAAATAATCCTGATCCACAAATAAAATAACCTAACCTACATTCCCCTCAATTCACTGCTGTCCATGTGCATGTCCAGCAGTCGCTTAAATGTCACTAATGACTCCGCTTCCATGACTACCACTGGCAAACTATTCCATGCGCTCACAACTCTCTGGGTGAAGATTATCTCAGATTACAAAGGGATCTTGATCAGGTGGGCCAGTAGGCCGAGGATTGGCAGATGGAGTTTAATTTGAATAAATTCAAGGTGTTGTATTTTGGTAAAATAAAAAAGGGCAGGATTTAGTTAATGGAAAGGCCCTTGGGGTTGATGAAGAGCTGATAGAGACCTCCAGGTTCAGGTACATAGTTCATTGAATGTGGCATCACAAGTGGACAGGGTGGTAAAGAATGCTACAAAAACAAAGTTTCTGGAAAAGCCCAGTAGGTCTGGAAGCATCTGTGCAGGAAAAAATGGAGTTAAGGTTTCGAGTCAAATGACCCTTTCTCAGAACCCGAAACGTTAACTTTTTTTTTCCTCCACAGATGCTGCCAGACCTGCTGGGCTTTTCCAGCAATTTTGTTTTTGTTCCTAATTTACAGCATCTGCAGTTCTTTTGTTTTTTTGTTTAGTGGTAAAGAATGTGTTTGACACTATTACCCTCATTGCTCAGACCATTGAGTTCAGGAGTTGGGAAATCATGTCGCTGTCGGACAGAACATTGGTGAGGCCACTTTTGGAACACTGTGTACGGTTCTAGTTTCCCCGCTATAGAAGGATATTACTAAAGTGGAAAGGGTGCAGAAAAGATTTACAAGGATGTTATTGGGACTGGAGGGTTTGAGATATGAGGAGAGTCTGGATAGGCTGGGACATTTTTCACTGGAGCATAAGGGATTGAGGGATGACCTTATGGAGGCTTATAAAATCGTGAGGGGCATAGATAAAGTGAATAGAAAGTTTTCTTTATCCCCCTACAGATGAGGAGTTCAAAACTAGAGGGTATAATTTTAAACAGAGCAGACAAATTTAAGGGACCTGAGGGGCAACATTTTTACACAGAGGGTGACTCGTACCTGGAATGAACTGTCAGATGAAGTGGTAGATGCAGGTATAACATTTAAAAGATATTTAGAAAGGTACATAAATGGTTTAGAAGGCTAGGCCCAAATACAGGCAAATAGGACTAAATTAATTTGGGAAACATGGCATGGACGAGTTGGGCCAAAGCGTCTGTTTCCATGCTGTATGATTCTAAGACTCTAGACTTCATATGACTATAACTCTCAATCCAGCTAGATTTTCAATTAGTATCTTTTTACGAATACTTTTTTTTTAGCTCTCCAATTACACAAGCCATAGAGTCGTAGCTAAATCCATTTTCCAACATTTGGCCCATAGCCCTGCGTGCCTTGGGATCACATGTGAACAATGCAAACACTTCTTCAATGTTCTTGAGGTTTCTGCCTCTACTACCTTTACATGAAGAGAGCTCCAGAATCCCATCATCCTCTCAGTGAAAAAGCTCTTTTCTCATTTCCCTCTAAACCCTCTGCTTCTTACTGTAAATCAATATCCCCTGATGATTGAGCCCTCTATCACTGAACAGTCCAAACACTGAGAATTCAGAGGATATGTGGGAATCAGAGCGGGTGCCTAGCAACTTCAGCTCCCACTGGCTATGACTATCTCTATGGAGTTCAACACAAAGCAGCATCTCAGGGCATAATGCATGTGCACCAGCCACACACATTCCTCATTCATAAACATTGGCAAGTGATATCTGCTAACTCATCATTACCATATTGTGTCTCCCTAATACACTGGATGTGCGTTCTGGAAACACACACCTAAATTGCAGGGCACAATGATGACTAATTGAAAAGCTGCTGCAGGGAATTTTACACATGGACAGGAACCCATTGTGAACAGAGAATGCTGTAAACTAGGTTGAGTGGAGTGCAGGTAAATCGTAGCTTCACCTGGAAGGTATGTCCGTGGCCTTGGATAGTGAGAAGGAAGGAAGTAACCAGGCAGAGTATTACACCAGTGATAATGGGAACTGCAGATGCTGGAGAATCCAAGATAATCAGAGAGGTCTGATGAACGGTCTAGGCCCGAAACGCCAGCTTTTGTGCTCCTGAGATGCTGCTTGGCCTGCTGCGTTCATCCACTCCACACTTTGTTATCTCAGAGTATTACACCTTCTGTGATTGCATGAGAAAGTGCCATGAGGCTGAGAGGATGTATGAGAATGAAGGAGGAGTGGACGAGGCTGTCTTGGAGGGAATGGTCCCTGCAGAAGGCTGACAAGTTAAGGGAGGGGAATTTGTGTCTGGTGGTGACTTCCCAATGGAGGTGGTGGAAATGTCTCTAGATATGGATACTGGTGCGATGGTCGGGAAGGACAAGGGGATCCTATCACTTTTGTGGGAGGCAAGAGAGAGAGTGAGGCCTGATGTGTGGGAGATGGACTGGACATGGCTGAGGGCCCTGTCAACTCTGGTGCTTGGGAATCTTATTTGAAGAAGAGGGTGGACATTTTGGGGTCCCCTTGTCAAAGTTGGCATCATCAGAGCAAAAGCAACAGAGACAGAGGAACTGGGAAAATGGAATAGAGTCATGACAGGAAGCACTGTGTGAAGATGTATAGTCAAGGTAACTGTGGGAATTGGTGGGTTTGTAATGGATATCTGTGGCCAGCCTATCCCCTGAAATAGAAACAGAGACGTCAAGGAAGGAAAGGGAGGAGTCAGAAATGGACTAGGTGAAGGTGAGAGCAGAGTGAAATTTGGAAGCAAAATAGATAAACTTTTCCAATTCCAGACAAGAGAGGGAAGCAGCTCAGATGATGTCATCGATGTACTGGCGAAAGAGTTGTAGGTGAAGGCCAGAGGACTGGAACAAGGAATGTTTCACATACCCCACAAACAGACAGTCATACCTGGGGCCCATGGCCACCCCTTTGATTTGGGGAAAGTCAGAGGAATTAAAAGGAAACTTGTTTAGAATAAGGATGAGGTCGGTAAGGCAGAGGGAGTAATGGTGGATGGGGACAGTTTAAGCCTTTTTTCCAGGAAGAAGTGGAGAGTTCTAAGACTATCCTGATATGGGAATGCACATGTAAAGGTTTTGAATGTTCATGGTAAAGAGGAGGAGGTTGGCGCCCATAAACCCTGGAAATTCTGAAACTGACAGAACACATCAGAAGAATCGCTTAATGAAGTGAGTCAGGCTTAATACGGTGAGAAATCTGAATGTCATTGACCCGCTAAAATACTTAATGCCACCTGCATTTAGCCCAGAAAAAACCATCAGCCTAAAGTAACTGTTTAGCCTCGTGGGCATTTCTTTGCTGTCCACTATAAATTCTCCTGTCCCAACCTATGTACCCACAGTTATTTTTCTTACTCATTTTCTTTCACATATTGATTGAATCTTTCATGAGCTGTCCTTTTGTTTCTCGCTAACTTGCATACTTATGAAACCATTTTGCATCTTTGTTACGACACAAATTCTCACTTAACTTCCCCAAATTTGAAGCATTACATTTGGTCCACACCTCCAAATCATTGATATAAATTGTGAATACCTAGGGCACAGGTACTGATCTACTAGTTGTATCCTGCCAACATGAGTATAACCCATTTATTCCTAATACCTGTTTTCTGGCTTTGAGCTAATTATTAATCCAAACCAATTTATTATCTCCCAGAGATAATGGGAACTGCAGATGCTGGAGAATCTAAGATAACAAAGTGTGGAGCTGGATGAACAAAGCAGGCCCAGTAACAGCTCAGGAGCACAAAAACTGACGTTTCAGGCCTAGACCTTTCATCAGAGAGGGGGATGGGGAGAGGGATCTGGAATAAATAGGGAGAGAGGTGGAGGCGGACCGAGATGGAGAGAAAAGAAGATAGGTGGAGAGGAGAGTATAGGTGGGGAGGTAGGGAGGGGATAGATCAGTCCAGGGAAGACGGACAGGTCAAGGAGGTGGGATGAGGTTAGTAGGTAGGAGATGGAGGTGCGGCTTGGGGTGGGAGGAAGGGATGGCTGAGAGGAAGAACAGGTTAGGGAGGCAGAGACAGGCTGGGCTGGTTTTGGGATGCAGTGGGGGGAGGGGATCGAGAAAACTTTCCCCCCGCAGTGGTCAAGAACACCCTTGACCGCATCTCCCGCATTTCCCGCAACACATCCCTCACACCCCGCACCCGCCACAACCGCCCAAAGAGGATCTCCCTCGTTCTCACACACCACCCCACCAACCTCCGGATACAACGCATCATCCTCCGACACTTCCACCATCTACAATCCGACCCCACCACCCAAGACATTTTTCCATCCTCACCCTTGTCTGCCTTCCAGAGAGACCACTCTCTCCGTGACTCCCTTGTTCGCTCCACACTGCCCTCCAAACCCACCACACCCGGCACCTTCACCTGCAACCGCAGGAAGTGCTACACTTGCCCCCGCACCTCCTCCCTCACCCCCATCCCAGGGCCCAACATGACTTTCCATATTACGCAGAGGTTCACCTGCACATGTGCCAATGTGGTATACTGTATCCATTGTAGCCGGTGTGGCTTCCTCTACATTGGGGAAACCAAGCGGAGGCTTGGGGACCGCTTTGCAGAACACCTCCGCTAGGTTCGCAATAAACAACTGCACCTCCCAGTCGCAAACCATTTTAACTCCCCCTCCCATTCTCTAGATGACATGTCCATCATGGGCCTCCTGCAGTGCCACAATGATGCCACCCGAAGGTTGCAGGAACAGCAACTCATATTCCACTTGGGAACCCTGCAGCCCAATGGTATCAATGTGGACTTCACCAGCTTCAAAATCTCCCCTTCCCCCACCGCATCCCACAACCAGCCCAATTCGTCCCCTCTCCCCACTGCATCCCAAAACCAGCCCAGCCTGTCTCTGCCTCCCTAACCTGTTCTTCCTCTCACCCATCCCTTCCTCCCACCCCAAGCCGCACCTCCATCTCCTACCTATTAACCTCATCCCACCTCCTTGACCTGTCCGTCTTCCCTGGACTGACTTATCCCCTCCCTACCTCCCCACCTATACTCTCCCCTCCACCTATCTTCTTTTCTCTCCATCTTTGGTCCGCCTCCCCCTCTCTCCCTATTTATTCCAGAACCCTCTCCCCATCCCCCTCTCTGATGAAGGGTCTAGGCCCGAAACGTCAGTTTTTGTGCTCCTGAGATGCTGCTGGGCCTGCTGTGTTCATCCAGCTCCACACTTTGTTATATTACCTCCCAGCCCTTGTGATTGAATCTCTTTAACTTGTCTCCTGCGGGAAATTTATCAAAAACTTTCTGAAGATTTAACTATACTACATCCATTGATGCTTCTTTGTCAAATTTGTGAGCAACGTCCTCAAAAACACCAACAAGGTTCAAATTCAGGCTGACTTCACCCAATCATAGTATTATCCAAATGTCAATTTATCACTTTACCCTTTATAACAGATTCTAGGATAATCTCTCCTACTAATACAAGGCTGATAGGTCAGTAGTTCCCCGCTTATTCTCTCCCTCCCTCCTTCCTTGATGTTTGCCATCTTCCAGTCAGCAGGAATCGTTCCAGCCTCTGTAGAATTTGGAAAGATGATGACCAACTCATCTATATTGTCATCCTAGTTTTCTCTTTCCAAGCATTGGCATTTAGAATATCAGGCTCCAGGGACTTATCAAACCCCAGTCTTGTTAATTTCGCCAATTTAACCTTCGTACCAATGCTAATTTCCTTCAATTCCTCTGTGCCTCTACACCCATCGATTTAGAAATCTGGGTGATTGCTTGTATCTTCCTCAGTAAAGGTAGACACAAAGTAATATTTTAACTTTTCGGTCATTTCTCTATTCTCCGTGATGAAAGCTCTTGGCTTTGTCTATGATGGACTCACACAGCAACTTTCTCACACAGAGGGTGATGTGAACGTGGAACAAGCTGCTAGGTAGGTAGTAGAGGTAGGTACAGTTAAAACATTTAGAAGACATTTGAATAGGTCCATGGATAGGAAATGCTTGGAGGGGTATGGGCTAAATGCAGGCTAAAATAGGGACTGGTTCACTTTGGGAAATCTGGTTGGGTTGAGGTGAAGGGCTTGTTTCCATGCACTATGACTCTGCGATTCTAGTGCTCTTAGCCAATTTTGCCAATAGAAGATTTTACAGTTCATTTTTATCCGTTTTGACTATTTACATTAATATTCCATTTTCCCTTTATCAATTTTCTCCTTTAATCATAGATAATCTTAACTGTCTTTGTTAGCCGTGATAGACTGCCTTTCTTTGAGGGTTTTGTATCTTGCAGGAATTTATAGTTGCTGTAAACTATGCAATAATTCTTTAGAACCCAGAATTGCCTGAGTTTCATCAAAGTTTTTTATTGTTCCAATCAAATTAATTAAATTCTATAACATTACAATTGTCTATCCCTTTTTTTAAGGCAAGAGCATTCAGGCGTTTTTTTTTCATTAAATACTGATAGATCTAAAATAGCCTTTTCACCAGTTGGTATATGAGCATACTGTTCTAGAAAACCATCAGTAATGCATATCACGAACCCATGCTTCACAGCTTTAGTCATCAGTTAGTTTACCCAGTCTCAATGCAGATTGAAGTCACCTATGATAACTGTGTTGCCCATGTTATTTGCTTCACTCATCTCCTGATTAACACTATGCCTCACACTGCCACTACTATTTAGTGATCTATGAATAACTCCCTCACTCAATATCCACTGTTGTCTTACTGACTTTTAGCTTCATCTGACAAGATTCCACATTAAGTGCCTCCATTCTGAGGTCTCTCTTATGTGCTGATCCCACCCTTGTTTTCAGCACAATTCAACTTCTTCTCCTTGTTGCCTGTCCTTTCTAAATATGAAATATCCTTGAATATTCCATTCCCATTCCTGCTCACTTGACTTTTACATTGCAGAGGCCAGACGCCAACTCTCTGTCAACTCCTTCTACCGACCCCTTGATCATGACTCCACCACTGACCACCAAAACATCATCTCCCAAACCATCCACAACCTCATCACCTCAGGTGACTTCCTTCCAACCTCATTGTTCCCCAACCCTGCACTGCCTGCTTCGATCTACTTCCCAAAATCCATAAACCCGACTGCTCTGGCCGACCCATTGTCTCTGCTTGCTCCTGCCCCACTGAACTTATCTTAACTCTATTTTCTCCCCCTGATCTAGGAACTCCCCACCTACATCGTGGACACCACCCACACTCTCCACAACTTCCAATTCCCTGGCCCCCAACACCTCATAGAATCCCTACAGTGTGGAAACAGGCCCTTCAGCCCAACAAGTCCACACCGAGACTTGGAGCATCCCATCCAGACCCATCCCTCAATAACCCACCTAATCTACACCTCCATGAACACTATGGGCAATTTAGCATGGCCAATCCACCTACCCTGCACATCATTGGGCTGCAGGAGGAAACCGGAGCACCTGAAGGAAACCGGGGAGAATGTGCAAACTCAACACAGATAGCCACATGAGGCTGGAATTGAACCCGGGTTCCTGGTGCCAGGAGGCAGCAGTGCTGGCCACCGTGTCACCGTGCCACTCATCTTCACCATGGACGTCCAGTCACTATATACTTGCATTCCCCATGCCGACAGCCTAAAAGCCCTCTGCTTCTTCCTGTCCCGCAGGCCCGACCGGTCCCCCTCCACCGACAGCGTTATCCGCCTAACTGAACACCTACTTACCCTTAACAACTTCTCCTTCAACTCCTCCCACTTTCTACAGACTTAGGGGGTGGCCATGAGTACCCACATGGCCCAAGCTATGCCCGCCTCTTTGTAGGATACGTGGAACAATCCCGCTTCCACAGCTACAATGGCACCATTCCCCACCTCTTCCTCCGTTACATTGATGACTATATTGGCACTGCCTCGTGCTCCCAAGAGGAGCTCAAACAGTTCATCCATTTCACTAACACCTTCCACCCCAACCTCAAGTTCACCTGGACCATCTCTGATACCTCTCTCTCCTTCCTGGACCTCTCCATCTCCATCTCTGGTGACCACCTTGAAACTGATGTCTATTTCTAGCCCACCGTCTCCCACAGCTACCTAGGCTACACCTCCTTTCACCCACCTTCCTGCAAGTATGCGATCCCATATTCCCAATACCTCCAACTCCGGCACATCTGTTCCCAAGATGATGCTTTCCATTCCTGAATATCCTAGATGTCCTTGTATTTCTAGGACCGCAATTTCCCCTCCACAGTGGCCAGTTCCCGCAACTCATCCCTCACACCCTCTCCCTGCAATTAAAACAAGGACAGAATTCCCCATGTATCACCCCATTAACCCCCAGATTCAACTCTTCATTCTCTGCCACTTCGGCCACTTGCAATCTGACCCCGCTACGAAGGACATAGTTCCACCCGCACCCTTATCTGCTTTACAGAGGGACCACTCTCAGTGACTCCCTCGTCTGTCCACATTCCCCATTAACCCCAACACTCCCGGCACTTTTCCCTGCAGCCACAGGAAGTGCTACACCTGCCCCTACACCTCCCCCTTTGTCTCCATCCCAGGCCCCAAAAAAACCTTCCACATCAAACAGATGTTCACCTGCACATCTGCTAATATCGTCTACTGTATCCACTGCTCCCGATGTGACCACCTCTACATCAGTGAGACCAAGTGGTAGCTCAGAGGCTGCTTTGTGGAACACCTACACTCAGTTCGTGACAAACGACAACACCTCCCAGTCGCAAACCACTTCAACTCCCCCTCCCATTCCATGGATGACACATCCATCCTGAGCCTCCTCCAGTGCCACAACGATGCCACCTGGAAACTGGAGGAACAGCACTTCATATTCCGCTTTGGAAGCCTACAACCCAATGGTCTCAATCTGGGCTTTAACATCTCCTCACCTGTGACCTCATCTCAAGACCTTACCCCTCTCTTCCCTGCCTCATAGACCTGTCTGCTCCTCACTGACCAATTCCCATTACTACCTAACTGTTATCACCGCGCCCCCCCCATTTATTTCAGAGCCCCCTTCCCCCCCTTTTCTGAAGAATGGTCCTGACCCAAAATATCAGCTTTTCTGCTCCTCTGCTGCCTGGCCTGCTGTGTTCCTCCAGCTCCACACCTTGTTATCTCTGACTCTAGCATTGGCAGTTCTTGCTATCCCTGCTCACCTATCACCTTGTTGCCAAAATGGAAATTAGATCCTAACTGTTTACCTCTATTTGTGTCTTTAAACAATCTACCTTGTTGTGAATGTTATGGATACACAGGTAGAATTCTCCTAACTTTATCCTTTTGACATCATTCCACATTCTAAGTTTTGGTTATTTTCACCCTCATTTGTGAATCCTTCTAACTTAATTTTCCACTTTTCTACTTCCTGTTTCCTTCTCCACTTCATTCCAATTACAACCAGCCCTCAAAATCCCAATCCCCTGATGAGATAAACTCTGCACAACAGCACTAGCAAACTTTGCTGAGAGGGTATCAGTCCTGGTTTCTGTTAAAATGTAACCCATCCACTTGGTACAAGTTTCTCCTGTCTCACACCTGATCCCAATGCTGCAGTATCTGATGCCCTCTCTCCCACACTCTTCTCCAACTATATGATCAATTGATCAATCCTTTTATTCCTTTGCCCTTCAGCAAGTGGCATTGGGAGTAATCTTCAGATTTGTGTTCCGAGATCCTACTTTTTAAATTTCCTTTTTAACTCCATTAAGTCTGCTTACAGGACCTCATCCCTCTATCTATTAATGACATTGGTACCAAGGATGGCCATAACTTTTGGCTGATCACCAGAACCCAGAGGGAAGCCCTGCAGTCATCCTTGACCTTGATATCACGAAGGCAACATGCCATCTTGAGGGAATACTTACTGCCACAGAAATACCACCGGTCCTCTCCAGTAGAGTGGTTAGTATCCCTGCCTGTCTCATGGGAGGCTGGGGATCAATTCCACACTGGGGAGGAGCCAATCTCTTCCAGGGCAGAATGGTGGCTCATTGTTTAGCACTTCTGCCTCACAGCACCACAGGAGCCCGAGTTTGATTTCACCCTTGGGCGACTGTCTGTGTGGAGTATGCACATTCTCCCCACGTCTGTGTGGGTTTCCTTCGGGAGCTCCGGTTTCCTCCCACAGTCCAAAGATGTGCAGACTGGGTGGATTGGCCATGCTAAATTGCCCATTGTGTTTAGGGATGTGTAGATTAGGTGGGTTATAAGGGAATGGGCGTGGGTGGGATACATTGAGGGTCAGTATGGACTTGTTGGGCTAAAAGGGCATGTTTCCACACAGTAGGGATTCTATGATCTATGAAATGTCTCTCTATGGACTTCCCCTTTATTTATTGATCATCTATGCTACTTCCTCCCCTCCTGTACAAGATGGCATAGGAGTGGCTTTGGTTACACTCCCTTGAGGAGCCATCTCCTTCACTTGTCTTCAAAATGCGAACAAGATAGATTCCTGCACTGCCTGCCTGGCAATCCACTGTTCCCTCTCAGTCTGACCACTCCTAGCCTGTGATATGTTCCCCCCCTTAAACATGCTATCCAAGTATGTTTCTCTTTTGCAGCTACATATCTGTGATTCCATCTCCTGCTCAAGCTTTTGCAGCCATTGGCAGTTTTTGTGTGTGTCCATCTCAGACACTTGCAACACCCGTGATTCACACAAAATGCAAGATGTACATCTATTTGGCCAAGCTGGACTGCCGCAGGGCAACTTTAAAACCTATTTATTACAAATAGGAGAACTTCCCATTTACTGGACTCCATTCCTTGTACAGAAGTAAAAGCCAATTCTTAGAAGCTGGAAAAGGTTCCTACGCACAACAAATATCCTCACACACCACACCCCCTCACACACCAAACCCACTCTCACACTAACCTCCCTCACACAATAACCATACTCGTTTACACACCACCCCGCCTCACACACCAAAGCCACTCTCACACTAACTCCGTTTGTACACTATACACACACTGAACAACATATCCCTCGAACACTAGAGCCCCTCACACACCACACCCCATTACTCACTAACCACTTCACACAATAACCCCCTTGCACACCATCCTGCCTCACACACCAAGCCCATCTCACACTAACCTCCCTCACACACCACCCTGCCTCACACACCAAAGCCACTCTCACACTAACTCCATTTGTACACTATACACACACTGAACAACATATCCCTCGAACACTAGAGCCCCTCGCACACCACACCCCATTACTCACTAACCACTTCACACAATAACCCCCTTGCACACCATCCTGCCTCACACACCAAGCCCATCTCACACTAACCTCCCTCACACACCACCCTGCCTCACACACCAAAGCTACTCTCACACTAACTCCATTTGTACACTATACACACACTGAACAACATATCCCTCGAACACTACAGCCCCTCGCACACCACACCCCATTACTCACTAACCACTTCACACAATAACCCCCTTGCACACCATCCTGCCTCACACACCAAGCCCACTCTCACACTAACCACCCTTTGCACACTATACGCCCCAAACACACCACACCCCCCCACATCATAACTCCTTGCACATTAACACCCCCCTCGCACATCACAACCCTTTAGATAGTAACCCCGCCCACTAACTCCTTCACAAACCACAACCTCTCAAACACCAACACCCTCACTGCACACCACTCCCACCCACACAATAGCACCCCCCCTCACATACCATGCCCTCCCACAGATTAACCCTGTTACACACCACAACTCCTCAAACACCAAACTCCCTGATTCACAAAACTCCCTTGCACAGCATCTCCCATTTTGCACACCGAATGCCAAAGGCAGCACTCAGTAAAGGCTAAAATTATACTGAGAAAATCCTCTTTATCATGCTCCCTGGCAAACATCAGATTCAAATTTTGAAAATCAGTAACTAACTGCAGCTGCTCTGAGAGAGTCTGTCTCAAACCTGGAATAAAACCTGACTTTCCTTAGCTTAAGAGTGTCATATTCAGATATTGCTAAGCTAAAAGGAAAAGAAGGTAAAAATTAAGTAATAAATTCATCCACTTACGCACCCCAAGAGCACACAGAGTGCACCTCACCCAAGTAAACAATAGAAGAAAAGTGGCCAGTTGCAGTTGTAGACAAATGGATTTGGGTGGGTGGTGTAATTGTTATGTAATTGACCAGCAGTTCAGACATCCATGCTATGTTTCTGAAGACATGGGTTCAAATCCCCACAGCCAGCTGTTTGAATTGACTTCATTGTGCAAATCTGAAATGAGAAGCTAATCTCAGTAACTATAGCTATGAAACTCCATTCCATTATTATACAAACCCATCTGACTCATTAATGTCCTTCAGGGAAGGAAATCAGCCGTCCTTACCTGGCCTGCAGGTGGCTCCAGACCTCAGCAAAGTGAAATGGCCTAGCAAGGAACTTAGTTCAAGGGCAAATGATAAAAAAGATGGACAAGTAAAGAATTTTTAAAAATCTTATTCCAGGTTGACATTCAAGTGCACTCCTCCAACATTTAGAAGTCTTTTCACATCTTTTTCCTTTGCCTTTCTAGTGCGTAGTCAGTGCTGCCTTGAAACCATTTCTTTTGGGAGGGGTGTAAAAGCAACCAATGACAGATTTTTGAGTGATAATGGGAACTGCAGATGCTGGAGAATCCAAGATAATGAAATGTGAGGCTGGATGAACACAGCAGGCCCAGCAGCATCTCAGGAGCACAAAAGATGACGTTTCGGGCCTACGCCCTTCATCAGAGAGGGGGATGGGGTGAGGGTTCTGGAATAAATAGGGAGAGAGGGGGAGGCGGACCGAAGATGGAGAGAAAAGAAGATAGGTGGAGGGGAGAGTATAGGTGGGGAGGAAGGGAGGGAATAGGTCAGTCCAGGGAAGACGGACAGGTCAAGGAGGTGGGATGAGGTTAGTAGGTAGGAGATGGAGGTGCGGCTTGGGGTGGGAGGAAGGGATGGGTGAGAGGAAGAACAGGTTAGGGAGGCAGAGACAGGTTGGACTGGTTTTGGAATGCAGTGGGTGGAGGGGAAGAGCTGGGCTGGTTGTGTGGTGCAGTGGGGGGAGGGGATGAACTGGGCTGGTTTTGGGATGCGGTGGGGGAAGGGGAGATTTTGAAGCTGGTGAAGTCCACATTGATACCATTGGGCTGCAGGATTCAAAAGTGGAATATGAGTTGCTGTTCCTGCAACCTTCGGGTGGCATCATTGTGGCACTGCAGGAGGCCCATGATGGACATGTCATCTAAAGAATGGGAGGGGGAGTGGAAATGGTTTCTAAAGAATGGGAGGGGGAGTGGAAATGGTTGCACATCTGCCAATGTGGTATACTGCACCCACTGTACCCGGTGTGGTTTCCCCTACGTTGGGGAAACCAAGCAGAGGCTTGGGGACTGCTTTGCAGAACACCTCCGCTCGGTTCGCAATAAACAACTGCACCTCCCAGTCGCAAACCATTTCCACTCCCCCTCCCATTCTTCAGATGATTGGCCAGTTTTTCTGCTGAGCTGTGGTGCTACAATTGAGACCTGAGTTTGACAGGCTCTCTGCAGTTCAGCTTTTTACGTGCTAACTGCACACAATCTGGCGAGTACGCTCAGGAAGTGGGGATGGCAAGTTAGTCCACACCTAACGTGCCCAGACCCACACTTAGTATACAAAAACAAAAATCACAGGCTGCAATTGCCTCAAAATGTCTTCCTTCCGTCAAAACTCGAATAGATTGAAGTTCATTGATGCATCTTGGGTAATAAACGGAGCTTTATCTTCTGAAGCAAACAACCCATTTATCAGCCACAAAATCGGAAGTTGCTGGAAAAGCTCAGCAGATCTGGCAGAAAAAAAAATTAGAGTTAACGTTTCCGGTGACCCTTCCTCAGAACTGCTACCTGGTACAGCAGTAACTCGACAGTGGAACAAAAGAGCAATGGTTATTGTCTTTAATGGCTGCTTTAATTTTGGTTGCTGAAAGCTGCAAGTGGAATGATTATATGATACAGAGGAATGTTCACCATGTTGCCAATCTGTTAACATTGAAGAAATCTTATTTTATATCAATTAGGTAAATAAATACCTAAGATCCTGATGGTGTGCAGTGTTGGGCTTAGGTATTTTATAGATGGCAGACCACCTAGGTTTGTTAATAGAGATAACACGGTGTGAAACTGGATGAACACAGCAGGCCAAGCAGCATCAGATGAGCAGGAAAGCTTGACGTTTTGGGTCGGGACCCTTCTTCAGAAATAGATTTGTTAATAGATTGTTTAAACAAAGACAAAGGTTCAAC
Source organism: Stegostoma tigrinum (assembly GCF_030684315.1). Lineage (NCBI taxonomy): Eukaryota > Metazoa > Chordata > Chondrichthyes > Orectolobiformes > Stegostomatidae > Stegostoma > Stegostoma tigrinum. The sequence continues at coordinate 2,551,752 of NC_081376.1, read as the reverse complement.
ACACAATGGAAGCTCAGAGATGAGTTTGGTCCTGTACACAAATAGAATCTTCAATTAAGAAGGATGTAACGTTACGTCAATTCAATGAATTCCTCTTCCTGATCTAAATCACAAAGATAGCTATTTCCCCAGAGGACAAAACAGGAGAAGTTAAATTAGTGACACCACTCCTGTAACATTGCTATAGCTAGTCACAAAACAGGGCAAGATGCCCAAGATTGTTGAATTTGAACAATGCATTGGACAATGAAGAGTTACTTGATGAAAAATAACTTTAAAAGAATGCTGCATTTTTGTAAGTGGAAAACAGAAGTTCAAAGAAAAAGAAAAGAAGTAGTCTATAAATAATGTATTGTCAGGAATTCACAGTCACTGCCAGTGCTGAGCTCAGCAACAGACTCCCTTAAGACCATCATGGAGTGCAAGAAGATTGGCCATCAGATGCATTCACACAAAACAGATCATCTGTCCCCAAAACACTCCGACAGAATGGAGTGACTTTGAGCAGCAGTTTTTAATATTGATGTGGGATGTAATATTGCATTGATATGGAACAATAGGAGGAGCTCTTGTGTAATTCTTTTCAAATACAATTTGTCAGTTTGCGATGCAATATTAAAGACTTTCCCAAAGGCTTCCCAAAAACCTTCCAAACACAAGCCCATCTGGTTGGTAAAGAGTTTGGGTGTCATAATCTCTGATGTCATTGTATTATTATTTTTATTAATTTACATGAAGTAGGCATTACTAGATGAACCAGCAATTATTGCCTATCCCTAAATGCCCTGGTGGTGAGCTGCTTTCTTGAACTGCTGCAGTCGATGTGGTGCAGGTATTGCATAGTGATTTTAAAAAGTGAGCTCCAGGATTCTTACCCAGTGACAGTGAAGGAATAGCCAATAAAATTCCAACTCAGGGCAGCTCATAACCATCTTCATAGGGCATTATGGGTTGGGAAATAAATGCTGGTCAAAGTCAGGATGGTGTCTAGCTTGGGAAGGGGATCTTCAACATAATGGTTCTTCTATGTATTTGCTGCCCTTTGTCCTTGAGGATGGTGGAGGTCATGAGCCTATAAGGTGATGTTCATAGAGTCCTGGTGAAAAGTGGCACTGCATCTTGTAGATCGTATAGTACACATTGCTGGCACTGAGAATGTTGGTGGTGAAAGGGGTGAATGTTAAAGAAGTTAGATTGGAGGGGATGCGTGCGGATTAAGCAAGCTGCTTTGTACTAGATGGTGTCAAACGTCTTAGAGTTTGAGAATAATCTGAGAGCACAGTAATTGGCCGTGTTGGAATTGTCCCTTTTTTGTCACAACATCACACGGAGTGAATCCAATTGGCTGAAGACTGCTATTTATGATGCTGCAGATAACTGAAGGAGTTTAAGATGGATCGTCCACTCAGCACTACTGCCTGAAAATCGCTGCAATTACTTCAGCCTTCTGCACTTATGTGCTGGGCATTTCCATCATTGAGGATGGGGATATTTGTGAAGCCTCCTCCTCCAGTGAGTTATTTAATTGTCCACCACCATTCACGACTAGGTGTGACAGGACTATAGAGCTTAGATCTGATCCATAGGTTGTGGAATCACTTAGCTCTGTCTATCACTTGCTGCTTATGCTGTTTGGTGTTCAAGTAGTCCTGTTTTGTAGCTTCACTATGTTGACAGCTCACTTTCAGGTATGCTTAATGCTGCTCCTGGCATACTCTCCATTCAACCAGGGTTGACTCCCTGGCTTGATGGTAACTACAGTGGGGATATGCCAGACCATGCGGTTACATAGAAATTAGGAGCAGGAGTAGGCCATTCAGCCCAAGTCTGCTACACCATTCAATATAATCACAATTGATCCTCTATCTCAATGCCATTTTCTACGTTGCTCTTCATACCCATTGATTTCTTTAATATTTTTTTGAAAATGATCTCTCACTTTCTTGATTATACTCAGTGACCCTGCCTCCACAGCCTTTTGTGGTAGTAAATTCACAAGTTGACCATCCTGAGTAGAGAAATGTTTCTTCATTTCAGTACTAAATGAACTAGCCAGTATCCTAAAACTGTTATATCCGGTTCCAGAATCCTCAACCAAGGGAAATATCCCAGTTATGCATCCTTGCTTGAAATGCATAAAATTCTATCAGGTCTCTCTCTCATTCTTCTAAGCTGTAGTAAATGCAGACCTGTTGAACCAATCTCTCCTCATATTTCAGTCCCACCATCAGCATTATCAACCTAATGAACCTCTGCTGCACTCTACGGCAAAGTATACTCTTTCTCAGGTAGGGAGACCAAAACACACACAATACTCTCTGTATAATTAGTGTAAGACATCCCTACTTTTGAACTCAAATTCTGCTGCAATGAAGGCTATTTGCCTTTCTAGTTGCTGGTTGCACTTGCATGTTTAATTTCATTGACTGTGTACAAGGACACTCAGATTCCTCTTCCTTTCTGTTTTTCCCACACTAAGTATACAACTTGACATTTATCCATGTTATACTGCATCAGCATTTGTTTGTCTGCTCTAAAGTTATCCAGGCCATAGTGAAGTCTCTGGCATCCTCCACACAACCGCACCTAATGTATCATCAGCAATTATATTTGGTTTCCTCATCTAGATTCTTTACATATGTCATGAATTCCAGTGGTATCCCACAAGTCACTACCTGCCACCTGGAAAAAAGACTTCTTTCACTTTGTTATTTGTCTGTCAACCAACTGATCCATTAGCAGATTGTGGTCATATACAAATCTGCTGCTGCTGTGGCCCATATTATCTCTTGGATGCTGGATTTTAAGTTGATAGATCCATTCATCCTAGCCCATTGGGCCCAGTAGTAATGGCACCTGGCAGAATGGCAGGCATCGTCATCAGACTTCATTATTAATGAGGAGACAAACCAGTGGCTACCCCAGCCAATGGGGTCATGGACAGATATATCTGTGCTATGGACTGGTGAGGGCAAAAATCAAATAGGCTTCTCCCCCTTGATGGTTTCCACAAATCCTGCCACAGACCTCATCTATTCACAATGCCCTTCAGGACTCTACTGTCTGAATCAATAGTGGTGCTGTCAAGCCACTTGGTGGTGAACATTGAGGTCCCTACATGCAAGTATATTATATGCCTGTGCCACCCTAGAGTTCCTCCAAGTAGTCTTTAATATGGAGGAGAATGGACTACCATCCCCACCTCTAATTACGAAGTGTTGTCTGGGATATGGTTTACAAGAAAGGATTCTGCAAGTATGACAATGTCAGATTGTGTCTTGACTAGTCTGAGATTACTCACTCCATTTTGGCATCAGCAAGGATGGCTTTTTCAGGGTCAACAGGACTGATTGCTGCTGTCATTTCCAAAGCTCAGGACAATACCATGTAATCTGCCTTGTTCCATTCCCTTTATGACTTTTGAGCATGACCTATTTCATTCCCTGAAGAACATTCCTGAACAGATGGAGTTTCTTTCTACAGCAAGCATTAGTTGTAAGATGAAATTTATGTTCTCCAGCTCCAATAACTGACTACAAATTAACCAGTGTCTCCAAAACCTGTGCCAATTTTTGGTACAGTGATAATACCTCCCCTGTAGCTGTTAGCAGCTTTATTGCTGCTAATTTTAGTGAAATGGTTTGGCAAACTAAAGTAGTGTCAAGATGGGAAAATGAAATATCTACATAAAGTAGATAATCAGTTTATGAATATTCAGCTCATGAAATGCAAATAATGGGGGTAGTATGGTGGCTCAGTGGTTAACAGCTGCCTCACAGCACCAGGGACCCAGGTTTGATTCCACCCTCAGGTGACTGGGTGGAGTTTGCACACCTTCCCTGCATCTGCATGTGTTTCCTCCAGGTGTTCCAGTTTCCTCCCACAGTCCAAAGACATTCAGACTCTGTGGACTGGCCATGCTAAATTGCCCATAGTGTTCAGGAGTGTGTAGATTAGTTGGGTTATAAAGGAATGGGCCTGCGTGGGATGCTTCATGGGTCAGTGTGGTCGTGTTTGGCCAAAGGGCCTGTTTCCACACTGTAGGGATTCTATGAAAGGTGTTAAACCTTGAATAATATATCATTGTCATATTCAGCAGTTTTGCCAGGGCACATATTATGAACACTGCTTTCCAGCATGGTCTCTATTGTCTGAACACGCCAGATACTCAATGCATTTGATTGCACTTTTATATATTGCAAGCCTCAATACAACTTTCAGTGGAGCTTAGAAAGCACAGAGTCCAGAGATCCTCCCCGAGGTGATCAAGAAATGTGACAAAGTTGCATTCCCAAGCAATAAAATCCTTTATTAGAAAGGAAAGAATGGGTATCCATCAGCTTTCACTGTAACCATTCAGGGTTCACCCCTGAGTGTCAGCAATTGTATTTACAGGGTTTTACAGTCACTCATTTCCAGATACTGGAGTATAAATAAGAAGCAATTAATTCTAACAGTTCAAACATCATGTTTTACAGATCAGAAAGATCTGAATATTAAGCAATCATTTCAAATATACAGTCATACAAAAGAACAGAAATTCTGTCCAGATAGGTATATACACAACACAAATAACCCAGTATGGGTCACCATCACAGAGCATAACATGATTGACACCTGCTGTTTTAAGTGCTACACAATCAATGGGATAATTTGTACCTTTTATTCCCTCCCCTACACAAATCAGGAAGGATTTGCACATATCTAGGAACTGTTAAGAGGCAAGTTAAAGGTTTAGAAAGATGATGTGATTTTAACTTATGGATGATATAAAAAGTAAGTGGGTTTTTGCAGCTTAACAGTATGACATTAGCCACTTTAGAACTGGACCTTACAGGTCAGGAACCCATCAAACCTGAGCTCTGATTTCCCTGGCACAAGGTCCACTCAACTGATGCATGCTACAAGTGATCTCCATGTCCCAGAGTACCATGTGGAATGCTAGTCAAGCATTGCATTGTCTAATTCCCAAGCTTGTTACCAATTACAAATCAAAGGCATAGGACACAAGTAAGAGATTAATAGAGCACCTCTGATGCCTCCTCCAGGTTAGATATTTTGTTAAATTAGCATGGTTTAGACAATGTCAGTGGCTTTGCATAATCTTGCCTTCAAGTGATTGGAGTGGGAAGGTTAAGAGCAGCAAAATCAGACTGATTTTCAAACTTAAGAAAATTTAAACTTTATTCCTAAAAGGAAAAATGCACTCAAACTAAATAGAGACTTGAAAAACAAAACCTCCTTTGGGATTTGGTAAATAAGTGGCCTTCTGACATTTTATTAACAAAATCCTCTAGTATGTAGTAGTTTTGCAACCACTTTCAATGAAGTGCTATTTCAGAATTATTAATTTGAAATACCAAACATTACAAATTAATAGATTCAATTAAATCCTATTTCTCAGGAAGAGTTCCATTAACTATTCGTGCAGCAGATTTACAAATTCATCCCAGAAGTGTATCACAAGCAGCCATCTCCTTTCCAGATCTTTAGAAACCATTGGATTTCAAAAAGGAGAAAAAGTGCTTCACGTACAGACAAGCCTCAGCAATAATCAGAGGTCATGCCTAAGATCCTCCAGTAGCCAGCCTTAAACACCAGCTTTACCTCTGATATCCTCAACAGCATTGTGAATGCAGATATAAAAGGGGAGAAATCCTTCAGGAGATCTGTGATCTTTAATCCTGACTGGCATCTCAGGTGGTGTTGAGGCAAGATTATTTTCTAAATCTAACAAGAAGTTGGAAATGACTTTACATTCTTCAGACATGTTCAGTCCCATTTTTCAACATCAATTGTAATCAAACCTTTGAAGCTTCATCACATTGCACAGTATCTGTATTTATGGTTCAACAGACAGCTTTCCTTAGTGAGTTTACTGACATGTGCCTAATGCATGTCACAAGGGAAAGCAATGGATATTTGAAGCTAGCTAAAGGAGGAGACATTTACATTCCTAAAGATTCGCCGAAACATCAGCAACACTTTCAATTTCACACTTGGGGAAAAATTAATTACATGACACACAATCACACATCTTTTGTGATGTCTGTTTGCCTTCTGTTGCTTCCTGTTCTGCTTGGACCCAAAACATGGCTTTGTTCCATACATGACTGCAAACAGGAGATACTAAAGACTATTGGTACATCCAGGCCGCACAGCAGCCCTTTCACCCAGTAATGTGCATTAACGCAGCTACACGAGAGCTTCACAGCCAGACAGAGTGGTCCCCGTATCCCCTTCAGATACCAGGGCTACATGGGACGAGGTTAGAGGTTAATAAGTAACATTGCGAGGACACCATGGGGTATCAGGATACAGGAGGCAATGAATTGAGCGAAACCTGGACGGAATGAGAGCAAAAGTAGTTAAGTGAATAGTATAAGATAAATGATGTTTTGGCATTGAAAAAAGTTAAAATGTTTTGCAGCTTCCACAACATATTTTATTCATTCACTACTATTTAATGAAAAGACTAGGTAGAGAGCACTGAGCTTTGTATGGTGCAGAAGTTTCCTTCTGTTCCTTTATCACCTTAGATTGTTCAATAAATCTGTCACAGCCTTTTAAAGAATTAATTTGCCAGCAATTCAATCTCAAAAAGGTATCGAGATCAACTATCATTCTTAGCACAGCACAAGTATTTGGACTCCCCCCGTGATTTGTTTTGGCTAATGCAATAATAGACGAACTAGACCTCTGCTGAAGAGTTGCAAGTGACTAATTGTAGCTTGGAATAATTGTTAAACTAAGCACACATGGCCATTTTAACAAATTCTACCTACATTCTCAATGTTCAACTGTACTAATAGCAGTAAATCTATCCCCTATGCCAACCCTTCCAGCTGGTGTCTAAGGAATATTGCTCTAATGTGCTTCCCTCCAAGTTCTCATCCTTTATTTTAATGACTAGAAAGGTGTGGGCACTGCAAAGCAATACCTGTAAAGGTGAGCTGTGATATTGGGAGCTGCAGATGCTGGAGAATCCTAGATAACAAAGTGTGGAGCTGGATGAACACAGCAGGCCAAGCAGCATCTCAGGAGCACAAAAGCTGATGTTTCGGGCCTAGACCCTGATGCAGGGTCTAGGCCCGAAACATCAGCTTTTGTGCTCCTGAGATGCTGCTTGGCCTGCTGTGTTCATCCAGCTCCACACTTTGTTATCTTGTAAGGTGTGCTTCTTGAAGATTTCCAACCCATACCATCCTATATTACTGGTGCCAACATAGTTCTTTACTTTAGAAAAAGTCAATGGTTTGACATTGGGAGACACCTTGATTCAGTATATAAAAAGGAGGAGGAGATCTCTTTCTACAGCATGAAGTTAAAAGGTAGCTAAGGATAATCAATACTTGTCTCTTCAGTAGCTCTGCAATGAGTTAGTTACAAAGCAGGGGTTAATTATAAAAACGTTTTCCTGAATAGGTTTCTGCATAGAGCATACTTTACATTTCTTCAAAGCAGAAACAAGTTGCTAAAAGGCAACAGGAATGAATGACAGAAGCACTAATACATTAAGCAGATCACAGCGACAACGCAATGGGATCTCACACTTACCGAGAAGGATCCTGCTCAATGGAAAAGTCCCCTTTCAGATTAATGGCATTCCTTTTATTCTCAAATGTGCCATAGCTCAATGTAACCTGAAATACAAACTAGTCCAGTTAGAGACTTTGTTTGCTTCTCCAAAGGGAACGGGCATGGTTGATTGAAATACTGGAGACCTGATTCTGACATTTACCTGGTTTGGAATGTCAGCTCTCATTACTTGTTGCAGGTTCTCCAAATGAGAGTGGAACAGGTTACTCCGAATCAGTTTCACTCCCAGAATGGCCTCAATAATATACCCTATGGTGCAGTCATCAGGAAGACGGATTTTCTCTGCAGTGTTAATGAAGTGACCTCCACTGAGGAATTGGAAACAACAATGGAGTTAGGGTTAGACATATTGCAATCTGTTCAACACAGCAAATTCCAGCTTTGGGGTCAGGATAGAGGGTCATAGCAAAAAAGTTCAAATTCATATTGCATCTTAAAAATCCTATTTGAATTAGATTAGTTATGTAAATTCTTAGAGCCAAGAATCTGTCTAAATGTTTAATTTAGTTACAGCTGAAATTTTATTGAACTTTCAAAACAAACAAGCTCCACTACAGTAAGCACTGAATGGATTACTCACTTGTTTGGTCCAGATTTAATTAAAAGGTGAACTATTTATTATTATAAACCCCATTTCAGAAGAAAGTGATCCCAGTCAAAAAAACTATGGATATTACTGCAAATTGTGAAATCTTGTTTATTTAGTTACTGTCAGCTCATACCTTGCCCACGGACTCATCTTGAGTGCCAGCCCTCGGCTGATACAGAATCCAGCTCCACCAGTGGCAAACCAGAAATGCACTGGACGCTGCAAGAATAGAATTGAACAACATTGAACTAAATGCCATCCTTCTCCAATGCCCACACTGCCCCAGTGCTAACACAGTAGCATCAGCATTGAGAAGGAGCAAGAGACCCAAGCTGCCCCATATTCAAAGGGGGGTGGGAATGATCCAGGATGCCAACTCCTTCACAAGGCTTATCCCATGTGTCAGAGTTGATTTTGCTGTTAGCATTCACACCTCAGAATTAAAAACAGTTGCAACTCCATTTACCTGAGCACAAAAAACTCAGCTGGCATTCTTGTGCAATGCTGAATGAGTACAGCTTTGTCAGAGGTGTACCATTTGTATGAGATCCCATTAGCCCTCACCTGGCAGGAAGAGATTAAAACCTACCACTTTATTATCACTAATCCTCTCCGTAGCCTCAATGGGACGATCCAGGCTTGGTTTCCCAATGTAAATATCCTGTGTGTGGGGGTATTGTGCAAGGAGCTTCACCAGGGTTTGGGTGTTCACATAGTTATCATCATCAACATGGCAGAACCATCTGCAAGACAACAGGGTGGCATCAGTTAACAGCACACAAGACAAAAGACAACAAACATTGATCTGGTCTCTCTCATTTATCACATCCCCACCTCTCTTCCCACTTAGAAGATTCTCCCACCCATCTCATCTTTTGAACAGTCCCCTGATACGCCCCCTTTAAGTCTTATTCTCCCCCATCACTTCATTTACAAGCTCTTACCCACTCTCCGGCTCACGCCCACTACCATTTTCATTCCCATTGCTCACTACCCTTGGCAGTACACAGATACGGCTGCGCACAACATCAGCAATGCTATATCCCATCTGGTTTTGCCAGAAAGTTGTATTCATAAAAGAATTGCTCATAGATTGACTGCTGAGTTAAGCCTCCCAAGCAGATAGTGTCAATGCTCAATGGCAATTCAGTACTGGCACAGTTCTAGGTATGAAACCTCAAACCCAGAGGTTGCACAGTAACAAGACATTAGATCAGTGAGCTTTCCTACTGTGGCAGGAGTCAAACTGAGAACGTGATCCCCTCACAGTTGAATATCCTGACAACATATTCAGTCCAAGGTATTTTGCGAGACGACTAGGTATATAGATAAACAGTATGTATGGAAATGTGGTTTGGTATGTTGGAGGTGGAATGGAACAAGGGGCAAGGAAAACAGCGGGACAGAAGTGGGATGGGACTGGGGACTGGGACCAGTCTCAACACTGAATGCAAATGTGTACATAAAGTCCAAAAGACAAAGGCTGCTGCCTTTGGGCAGCCCATGTTAGTAACAAATTTCCAAAATCTGTCATTTCCAGAATTTTCATGATGGCTCAAGCTGGGCTGGACAGGGGTCAGATCATCCAGTCCATCCTACATCACAAATCTGTAAGGAATGTAACTAGATTCTGATTGTATCTGTCATTTCTCTAGCATTTTCATTATCCTTTCCCAGGAAGTCACTGACTTTCACTACCTTATGGGTGACTTCAACCCATGTACTGGCTTATTTTCATCTACCCATAAGGTAGAAGAAATGTCAGATATAGAGGGCAGTGGGCCCCCAAATTCCAAGCTTGTTTGCACTTGACAATCGCACATACACTGGAGTCAGTATTCAGTGAGAAATGAGTCCTAGCGGACGTTAGATTCAGGGATTTTTGAGTGGGTGGGGGGAGCAGGTATGTTGAAGTCTCTTGCATTCCAATAGCTCCTCTGCTTTTAGAGCAGTCAATGAGCTACATTTGGTTTAGGTCATAAAGTCAGGATCCCAGGCCCCAAGATGACCTTCCATATCAAGCAGATGTTCATCTGCACATCTGCCAATGTGGTATATTGTATCCATTGTACCCGGTGCGGCTTTCTCTACATTGGGGAAACCAAGCGGAGGCTTGGGGACTGCTTTGCAGAACACCTCCACTCAGTTCACAACAAACAACTGCACCTCCCAGTCACAAACCATTTTAACTCCCCCCCCTCCTATTCCTCAGACGACATGTCCATCATGGGCCTCCTGCAGTGCCACAATGATGCCACCCAAAGGTTGCAAGAACAGCAACTCATATTCCACGTGGGAACCCTGCAGTCCAATGGTATCAATGTGGACTTCAACAGCTTCAAAATCTCCCCTTCCCCCACCATCCCAAAACCAGCCCAGCCTTTCTCCGCTTCCCTAACCTGTTCTTCTTCACCCATCCCTTCCTCCCACCTCAAGCCACACCTCCATTTCCTACCTACCACCTCATCCCGCCTCCTTGACCTGTCCATCTTCCCTGGGTGGACCTATCCACTCTCTACCTCCTCACCGATACTCTCCTCTTTACCTATCTTTTCTCTCCATCTTCGGTCCACCTCCCCCCCCTCTCCCTATTTATTCCAGAACCCTCTCCCCATCCCCCTCTCTAATGAAGGGTCTAGACCCAAAACGTCAGCTTTTGTGCTCCTGAGATGCTGCTTGGCCTGCTGTGTTCATCCAGCTCCACACTTTGTTATGATGTACTGTGCCATTCAGTCCCTTTCTCCCACAAAGGCTTACACTTCTCTCATTACTTACTTCTTCCCTGATTCGATAAACTTGTCATATTCGACTGCCATCTTGCAGGAAAGTGCTTGTCGGCTGTGAGCAGCTGAGCAGTTTGTATTCACCAGGTGGCCTGCTGCTGGACGGGGGGGGGAGAAACACATTAACAACAATATCCTCAACAGAACCAAGGCAGGAGCTGCAGAGCAACAAGGGTACCCCACAAGTGCAACAGGATCAGTCAGAGGCAAATTCAGGAATCCTGCGGTCAAACAATTGAGCCAAAAACAATGAGGATTTGGCTTCCTACAATGCTTAGGAAAATGATGAGATATTTTGGAACTGTCCAACCACAAAGAAAAAAGTGGAGTGAAAACTCCAGAGGCCCGAAAAAATGTCACCAGTGTGTGCAAATCCAACCCCATGGTTTATAAGGATTAGAGCTGCAGCATTTGCTAACAGCTGCTGTCACACTGCAAGGGGACTGCACCTCTTCCCAACCAATCCCTTAAACATTTCCCTGCTCTCAGGACAGCCACAATCCCTACAGCGACCAGCTCTTTATTTTCCGTCCTCTCTTCTTCCACCTTTCAATGAATTTGATTCAAGGGCATCTCATGCAACAGGTGGCAGGTGGTGGGAAAGTTTTCACCCCAGAGGGACTGAGGTATGAAATACTGACAACTATCAATCACAGTCACACTTGGAACCTCTAAAAGCAGGGGGAGTCTCAAGGCTTCGCCCCACCCCCGAGTCAGTTAACAGGTCACAGCTGGAGGTAAATCCTCCTTTTGTCACTGTGGCCAAAAAGGAGGACGGGACAACTTTTTCAGACTAGTCTGTTAACTCACTCCTGGATCTAACCAGTTTCACCAATTTAACAAGTCTCTATCAAGACTGGCTCATTTACAGGCGTCATGTAACCCATTCTCACCCCGCAGCTTTGTAGTAAATTAAAGATTACTACGTAAAAGCAGCTTTTTGCTAAGTGATCTGTTAACAATGCATTTTATAATGTCATGCTTGAGCCCATAAAGCTCGGAGTTGATGAGTTTCATTCGGCTACTCCTAGACGTGGAACAGGTGTTGCAGCAAAGACCGCGTGTGACCCCCCACCCACAATTATTCCCATGGCTTACCTGTCTTCCTCTTCAATTCCTCGTCTTCCCCGTCAGTGAAAATATACGTCTGGCGGGAGAAAAAGGAACAATGAATTTCAAATCCACTCAGCTTGTCTGGTTATTTCTAAGAGACTTCATGCTTCTATAACCATGTAGCTGGAGAGGTGAAGAAATTGAAAACGGAGTACTTGGCTGTATCTAGGCCTCAATTACTTTGCTGCATTTTGTTAAGCAAATTCTCCAAACCCAAAACGGAGGCCGTTACTGAATCGACGCCAGTTGCAGGGAGAACGGAGATTACTGCCGAGTCAGGGCTCCCTTTTTCTGCGAATACTTGCGCAAAAGGATTTCAAATTGTGTTATCTGGCACATCCCTCCCAACCAAAAAAATGGCAAGTCTCTGTACAAATCCACCTGTTGATTTGGTCCATCCTCCTGTCAGCTTTTATTTACTGCATCGCCCGCTGGGATCAACTCTGCATTAGTGCAGAGTTTATTCCAAACTGGTGCTTAAACAGGCTCCAAATGTGAAGGGGGTGTGGAGCGGGGGAAGGTGACTCTGCTGGAAATGGGGCCTGAGGGGAGGATTGAGGGAGAGCTGGTGGAAGCAGTGAGAAGAAAGCCAGCCCACATAAAAGGGCCGTTGTATTGCTCTGTGCTTTCCGGGGCTTTCTCCATAGCAACCTGCTCGGAGCGCTACAGCATCCCAGGCCCGGAGCTAACTGCAAACAAAGAGCAGGGGGTGACCCCTGGGCTCCCTTAACATAAAGGCCATTGTAGCGAAGCCTGTCATCCAGCAGCACAGCTATGCTCCCAGAAATGGCCTTAAAGCCAACGTGTTAACCATCCAGTGACGCAATCAAATCACTCAGGATTTTTAAATATAACTGAAAAGGAAAGACATTCTAGGATAAAGCGCGTCTCATTTGTGCTTTCATTCTCCCTTCAGCCACTGAATGTTTGAAGAGCTGCACTCCGTCTGGGTGCGGCTCTACCTGGCGCAGAAATCTCTCCGGTGCAGATTATCCCCACCCCAAGCCACTTGTCTGTGTGTTTTACCAGGCGTGTTTGTACAGCCCAGCTCCAGGCAGGCCTGGAGTCACTCGGGGCCCGGCGCAGTTACTTTCATGTGGCTTTGGCCTGGGGCCAGGCCCTGGCGGTGCCTTCTTGCCCACGAGTCACACACCTTCCAGTTTGAACAAGGCTTGGCGGGGCGGGGGGGGTGCTAGCTTCAGGCGGCTGGGAAGGTGGTGCTGCTCACAAGTCAGGCTGCTGCCATGTTTGTAGTCGGGGTGGAGCCTGTAACAGGGCCGTGAGGCGGGAGTGGGATAAGGAGACTACGAGAAAAGGCAGCTGAGGATTGAGTGTCCCCCGGGGGCAGGGAAGACAAATACCTCAGGAGGGGCGGAGATTGCAAGACCATCTGTCGAGTTCAAGAAGCAGAACAGTGGGGCAACTGGAAGAGGGAAAGAGTGACGGGGGAGGCAAGCTAATAGTATAAATCTGCCCTACTACTCGTGCATTCAAGGCATGCAGAGCTTCAGTAAACTCCCCTCACAATGGCAAGGATTCCGTGCTTGAATGAAGTCGCCAGCGAGGAAGCTAAAAACATGTTTTAACCGATTAGCATACAGCTGAGCAATTTACACAAAAAGATGAAGGGGAGGGGTGGGGACAGGAGGGCGGCAGCTGAGGGGTTGGGGGGAGGCAGGGGATGGTGGTGGTATAGGAAGGCAGCACTTAAGTTAAAGTCCTGGCCACCTGCTCGTTCCATTACCAGCTTTTCACCAAACAATACACATTGCCGCTGTGTTATGATCCGAACACAATCTGTGCGCTTTATTTAACGAGGAGAACCTGACGGAATTTGGGATAAATCATTGAAAAGATTTAGCTGTTTATGAAGTAACCCTTCCGCCACTGCAGTGCGCTCTTTAGTTTGATGGGGATCCTTATAAGTTACTAAAAAAACTTTCCAAACGCAAATATCGCAGATTGATTGAAGGGAAAACGTGTCAGACCAGATATAAAATCTCTCAATAATTCACTCTTACCTGGGAATGCTTAACTCATTTATCATGTACAACATAGTTGGATGTCACATTAGTTTGTTATTAAACAATGGGGTAGATAAAACCAGCGGCAGCCACTTTTTAAACAAAGCTACATCGTACCCCAGTGCTGATGATACATCATGGCTGCTTGGGAAAACGTTATCGCCAAATTACTCCTGTAAATTTGCCCTACTCCCCTAGGATTTGTGAACTTGAACAAATATCAGAAGTCTATGATAACGCCCCGCAAAACAATGTGGAGTGGAGAATGGTGTCATCCAATTGGCCTTGAATTAGGAAAGGTGGCTGTGCAGTCAGTGACCTCCCAATTACTTCCCCGAGACTGCTGCCTGAGGTTTATTTTGGGGACAGCAAATGCCAGGCAATGACCACAACAAGAGATAATCTAACTGCTGCCCCTTGGCATTCAATGACGTTATAAATGGTGAATCCCTCACTATCAACATCCTTGGGTTACCATGGACCAGAAACTCAACTGGACTCACCACACAAACTCAGTGCCTACTGTGTTGCTAGCAACAGTGCAACGAGCAAATCACCTGACTCCCAAAGGCCTGCCCACCATCTACAAGGCACAAGTCAGGAAACTGATGAAGTACCCTGTTTGTCTGGGTAATGCCAGCTTCACCAACACTGAAGCCTAACACACTATCCAGGACAAAGCAGTCCACTTGATTGGCACCACATTTAAAAACCTCTGCTCCCTCCACTACTGACCATGCATTAGAGCAGTTTAGAAATTCAAAGATCCTTAGCAGGCACCTTGCAAACTCATGACCACTTCCAACCAGAAAGACAAGGGCAGCAAATACATGGGAACACCGCTCCCTGCAAGTTCGAGCCACTCACCATCTTGACTGGAAATATATTACCATTATTTCAATGTCACTGGGTCAAAGTTTCAGAACTCCCTCAATAATGGCACTATGGGTCACCTCACTGCACATGAACTAAAGCCGTAAGGCAGCTCACCACTGCCTTCTCAAGGTTAACTAGGTACAGGCAATAAACACTGGCCCAGTCAGCAATGTATTCACTCTTGCAACATGCACAAAGAGGTAATGTAATGTAATAAAACTGACGGGTCTTGCAGCAGTGGTAGTGGCCGCTGGGCGAGATGGCCAGTGGAATAGCCATCCGAGCCACATGAAGAATGTCAATGTTAGTTTGTTGTTAGTCCTGTGAAACCTCTGAATTGTCTACATTGCTTAAAAAGGATCAATATTCCTTTTCTATATTTCTGAAAAGTTAATAGCAATCAAATATGGATCTGGAAAAATCCATAAACTGAGCTCTACTGGCATGCTCCGATTGTCACCAAACATATCCTGGCACAACTCAGAGCTGAGATAACAAAGTGTGAAGCTGGATGAACACAGCAGGCCAAGCAGCATCTCAGGAGCAGATGTTGCTTGGCCTGCTGTGTTCATCCAACTTCACATTGTTATCTTGGATTCTCCAACATCTGCAGTTCCCACTATCTCTGATCACAACTCAGCTGCACGGTTTAGGTTTAGTTAACATTTCAAACAGAAAATGTGGGCTGCTGTTAACAGTAGTAGAGGAATCATCAGGACAAGAGGACAGACCCGTCTGCATTTTCCAGCAAAAACATTTGTTGGCAGGAAATCCATTACACAAAGAAAAAGCAGCAAAACATTGACAGCATAGAGCATCAAGCTTTTATTCCAAAAAGAAACAGTGCTGAAGGCTGTTTCATGAGATTCTATCCATATGTTGAGGAGTGATGGTTGTGTGAATGGCTGTCACCTCCTGCTCACAATGCAGCATGGAGGGAATCCAGCTGCCAACTTCTCAAATGCAGGAAAAGCTGTGTGGCCCTCGAGTCTGCACTGCGGAAGGCAGCAGCCGGCCAGACTGTCCCTAGCTGCTACAAGGACATTGGGCAGGAAGGGAAGGGCAGGGCCAGGGAGGGGGTGTGGGGGGGAGTGCTCTGTCAGCCCTAATGGAGCCTGCTTCTGAATTCTGCAGTTATCACTTCCCCCATTGCTGCCCTTCTTGCTGGCTTCACACAAGCATTTTCCACATGGGTAGCAAGCCAGGAAACTGGCTTCAAACAGCAGTATTGACAGGAGAACTCATTTCATATAATTGATGTATCATAAACATTCAGTTGTTCTGGACTCAAAACATTAGCATTGTTTGTTTCCACAGATGGTGCCAGATGTGCTGAGTCACTCAGCACTTGTTTTTATTTCAGATTTCCAGCAACCGCAGTATTTTACCTTCATTGCAATTTTTTAAACTTTAAAATATGCCATTTTACCTTCTGCTTCTTTTCTTGCCCTTCCAATTTTACTTAATTTGATGCCATGGCTCTCCAGCCTGGCTGGCCCTACTGGAGCACCCATGCCAGCAGACTGGTTATTACTCAAGTTAGTCAACAATAATTAGCTCAATGGAGTGCACAATGCCTGTTAAACACCATCTGCTGTGCATGCATGTTCTTGTTCTCATCCCTGCCCTTAAGCATTAATATTACTCTTGGCACATCTGTATCTTTGGAATTGGGAGTCTTCTGCAGAACTGAAACCCATTTCCCCAGGTGTTACAATTTTGTTAGCAAATATAGCAATATCAACACAAAGATTGAACTATTTCTCATTCAGTTGAACCTGCACTTCTGGTTAACTTCTACACTCATTAGCCTTTGTTTCCAGTCAGTGGCATGAGAATTACCCTCAGCTTAATTTGTGGTTCATTTGCTTCATTACTCCTTCCACAAGGAGAATACTACCACACTTCCACAAACCCAGCTCCTGAAGAATAGGGCTTTCATCTTACCTGAATCTATTCACAAGATACTTTGTGTTGAAGCAAACAGTCATTGTTTTCTAGCACTATTGTCACCCTATAGCTTATTCTTCTCTTCCAACTGGGAATTACACATTGAATGTCGAGAGAAAACAATGCAACCAAGACAGGAAGGCACAGTGGAGGAACTAGCAACAATGAACTCAGCCAGGTCTGAGAAAAAGGCAGGAAGTAATTTTCTGTGGATAAGCTCAAAAACAGAAGGCAACACAGGAAGCTTGGCAAACATGAAATAAAAAGGTCCATTTGAAACATGAACACATCACTGCCCAGGAAGAAGACATCAATACTTGAAGCAGTTTTTAAAATCTGGGTTTGGGTTGGATTGGGATCGGATTCTAAAAATTTGGGTTATTTTCAGAGCACCCCCCCCCCCCCACCTTAATTCTGACTGGAAGATTGAACAGAATTGATGGTGGTGATACAGGCCATAATAAAACAGAGATAGCAGGAATCACAGATGCTGGAGAATCTGAGATAACAAGGTGTAAAACTGAATGAACACAGCAGGCCAAGCAGCATCAGCCGCTCTGATCCTGCATTCATCTAGCTCTATATCTTGTTATCCCATGATAAAATGTACATGACCTGCTTGACTTCACAAGTTCAAAGAACCAAAGAGTCCCTACAGTGTGGAAGTGGGGCCATTCACCCATCAAGTCCACACTGAATATCCAAAAAAAGCATCCCACCAGGACCACACCCTACCTTATCCTTGTAATCCTGCATTTTCCACAGATAACTGCCTAGCCTGCACATCCCTGGACACAAAATCAGTTCTAGATCTGATCTCAAAATCCTCAAAGGTCAATTCCCATTAGCACAGCCAATCCATCTAATCTGCAAATCTTTGTACTGTGGGGGGGGGGGGGGGGGGGGGGGAAACTGGAACATCCAGAGGAAACCCACGCAGAATATGCAACCTCCACAGACAGTCACCTGAGGATGGAAATGAACCTGTGCACCCAGTGATTTGAGGCAATGGTAATTATTGAACTACCATGCTACTCCAATCTACAAAACAAGACAAACATGACAATGTTATGAACCAAAAATCTAGCTTTGGTTACATGGACTGCAAACTGCCAGCTTTGCTCGCTACAGCCTGCAGAGTGGCTGCAGCAGGATGAAATTTGGGAGGTTTCTCACCAGGAGCTTTCCAATGGCAAAGCAAGCAACCACAAAATCCACTAGAAAACCCAATTAAAACTTGTTTGGGAGGTGGGTGGAGAAACAACACAGCTAGTGATGATCCAGTCCAATCTTAAAAATCCAGAGAGCACAATGTTTGGAAAGGATCTTCATAAACAATGTATGAATAGAACAAAATCAGTTCTAGATCTGATCTCAAAATCCTCAAAGGTCAATTCCCATTTCATTTTTTTTAAAGAATCACTGGCCTTTAGGGTTGGATTGTACTTTAACAGATTTCCTCAAGAATTTGGAGGAGTCTTTCTCCCTAATTAAAAAGCTTTTACACGCAGCTCTTGCTGCTTTTGTTAGTGCTGGAGCTGACTTGCTGACACTCCAGTGTGCCTCAGGGCTGGAGGAGAGTGTGCCTAGTGAAAGCCGAGTCGATCCCAGCCTCGTTGCTGCACACGCCAAGCCTGGAGCTGAATGCCTCAGCTCTCCTCCCAGTCTCTGACAGGTGAATTGATAGCTGCACAGGGGAGGCTCCAGATGCTGCCACACTTGCTCAAACAGCCATCAGCTCACTTTGCCACACGCTTTGCACATTCCAGCCACCACAAGGTAAACAATCAGTAGGAAGTGCCCTTTTCTTTTTGAAAAGAAAAATGGCTTGCTCAGGCAAAAGAACAGCTGGGGTTAAACCAGTTGGAACGGAGCTGAAACCGGCCTTATCTGGCCCGAGATACATCTTGGATCCACCGGATCAGTGTTTATACTGTACATAGTAAACAGAACAGAGCTCCAATGGCTGAAAAGACATTGAGAAATGTGCCAGGAAAGGAATGCAAATATCAACAAGGAGTGTTGAGCTGCAATTTTAAATTTAAACAAACTTGCATTTAGTATGAGATTGGACTTATACAAAATAACATGGCCAGTCTTTCACAGTTTCTTTTCAATTAACTTTGCAAATGCTGAGAAACTGCTAATGTTGACTTTCTCCAGCATTCTGTGTTTATCCCAGGAGTATTGCACTGCTCTATTTCCCCACTACCTTTGTCCCACAATTAACAGTGCCCAAGCCCCTAAACCTGGAGCTTTGGAACACTCCTTAAATCCCTACCTAGCTAGCCTCTGCAGTACTTTCTGTCTACAAAATGTAACTCTCAATATCTCTTAGCTGTTGGAGGTCAAGACCCACCTATCCTGGAGCTGTGCCATTGCACATACAAATTGGCTGATTATAAATGTGTTCCACATCATGTTTTTGCCTCTTCAGTGCAGTGAAGTACCTGGGGCCATTTTCATTACACTAAAGGTGCTATGCAAATAAAGTGCAGGAATCCTTTTTCAAACCTGCTAGTTGAGAACAAAGGTGCTCCCTGTTCCTTATTATCATGGTGTGACCCCTGCTGCATCTTGTACATTAAACCCATCTGCAATGCTTCATAGTGTTGTTAACAGTTGGGCTGAATCATTAGTGAAATACATTACACAGAACTGGGAGCAGAGAGTAGTTGGTTAGAACTGTGATCTGCTGAACATGTAAATGTTCAACAGTTTGTACTGGTATGGCTTCCAGCTCCCTTCTATCAAGGACACCCAGAACCCAATTGTTACTTACACCCAATCCTCCATGCCACAGGAAAAGAGCCTTTTGGGGGCTCACACACCAAGAATGGGGACTTGGCATAAAAACTGCAGTGTTCCCAGCTCCCAGAAATCCTAGTAACACATAGCTGCTCTAGTTCAGGAGCGATGACAGTAAAAACAAAAACAAAACGAGTTTTTTAAATGCCTGCTGGCAAATTCCTCTAGTGAGGATTTGCCACTCATGGGGGCCACTTGGACTTTCAATTCTCTGCCAGCTCCACTCCCTTCACCCTCCCACCATCTGTTTCACTCCAGCCATGTAAACCTTTGTCTGTTAGTTTAACAGAAATTATCCACTGGAGTTAATACACAATGCAGCCACAACCAGCCCCTTCTGCTGTTAAAATTCACCATTGAATCTGCTGGTTGAAGGAGAAGAGGGGGGTGGGGGCGGCGGCGGTCTCAGCAAAAGACCATAATCCCATCCCTCCCAAGGGATGTGCAGACACGACCACCTCTTTGGGAGGGAGAAAGGGGATGCGTAAAAATAAGGGGGGGTGGGGGAGGAATTTATTTTGTTTGATGGATAGGGTGAAGGAACACTTGACACAAGAGCAAGGCGTTCCCCTCCAAAACAATCCGCCCGACTCCACCGCCCGCCATGCCAATCTAAAAACAATCGCATCAAATCCTTCAATTACTAGTCAGCGCCCATGTTAATGCTGGGGTTTGTAAACAGCGCACCGTCCACTCATCGAGTAGCAATATTAAACAAGTGTCTTATCTATAAAAAAAATGAGAGAAATAAGGGTCTAGGCCCGAAACGTCAGCTTTGGTGCTCCTGAGATGCTGCTGGGCCTGCTGTGTTCATCCAGCCTCACATTTTATTATCTTGGAGAGAAATTCAACGTTGTTTTTAGACAAAACGTTGGCAAAAAACTTAAATCGTTTTTCTTCTGAATCCAACACCAATTGATTTTTAAAAAGGTTACATCCGAGAGAAACAGTGCAACAGCGACTCGGCTGCAGGAGCGTTCAGATGATACACGTGGGACGGACACAGGTGGCAGCTACAAGACTTTCAGGACTGCCCCTGGAGGCAAAGGCTGCACCCGATCTTCAGAGCTCTACGATTTCACTGTATTTACATTTCAGTTAGAACTCAGCACACTGCCAGCAATGCTGAAACTGAGCGCACAACGGTGCACCAAGAACAACAACAACTTTTAACTTCATTTAGATGTCCGACAAGGGCGACCAATCAGAAAAGCAGAGTTAGGCGCGGGAGATGTTCCTTCAGCCTGTGCAAGTCGCTTCCGCGTTTTAATTAGACCCGCTGATCTGCACGTCAATTCTATTTACCCATTCTTTGCCCTACACCCCTTCACATTTTTTGAATGTAGAGGTTTATCAACTGACTTGGCTTCAGCTGCTTTCTGGGAGTGCGATCCAGGTATTCATAGGGGATTTACACGAACTATTCCCTGACTGATGTATAGCTATAGTTTTATGGTTATGCTTTTGTGGTGGACTCTCCCGCTAGAGAGAGACTCTCCTTTCTTTCTCCCAACATATCTACCCCATCAAATCCTTCAATTAGTCATTTACTGAACAACCTCGTTAGCTAACCCTTTAATCTTTGACTCTCATTCCTGAGTATAAATGCAAACTACAGTCACAATTTAAGCCCCGTTACCATTCTGTTCTGCGTTCCCACCAACACATCCTTCCCACACACTGCTAAGAATTGAACTGTATTCCAGAGCTTTACATAATAGTAACATTGCTAGTCATTGATGTGCCAATCCTCAGAAAATAATTACTTTTTATTCCTGCCCCATAGCTCATGGCGACTTCTGTAAATGGGCCCAAAATCTCTGCTTCAAGGGTGCCCAGCTTCTAAAGACTTGCAAAATAATGCATCATTTGAGTCTAGAGTGAATAACCTCTCACTTTCCCTGCTTGAACTCAGCATCTAACAGTTGAAATGAACCCCTGAATTACTGGATATTCTAGTTCAGCCTAAGGCACATAGAAATCAGTGGTAGGCTGCAAGTGTCAAGAATGGGACCTGAAGGTGAGTTTAACTATTACTTCATTGGAAACTAACACTTAAAGAAATATGATAAAATGTGAGGCTGGATGAACACAGCAGGCCAAGCAGCATCTCAGGAGCACAAAAGCTGACGTTTCGGGCCTAGACCCTTCATCAGAGAGGGGGATGGGGGGAGGGAACTGGAATAAATAGGGAGAGAGGGGGAGGCGGACCGAAGATGGAGAGCAAAGAAGATAGGTGGAGAGGGTGTAGGTGGGGAGGTAGGGAGGGGATAGGTCAGTCCAGGGAAGACGGACAGGTCAAGGAGGTGGGATGAGGTTAGTAGGTAGCTGGGGGTGCGGCTGGGGGTGGGAGGAAGGGATGGGTGAAAGGAAGAACCGGTTAGGGAGGCAGAGACAGGTTGGACTGGTTTTGGGATGCAGTGGGTGGGGGGAGAAGAGCTGGGCTGGTTGTGTGGTGCAGTGGGGGGAGGGGATGAACTGGGCTGGTTTAGGGATGCAGTGGGGGAAGGGGAGATTTTGAAACTGGTGAAGTCCACATGGACTTCACCAGTTTCAAAATCTCCCCTTCCCCCACTGCATCCCTAAACCAGCCCAGTTCATCCCCTCCCCCCACTGCACCACACAACCAGCCCAGCTCTTCTCCCCCCACCCACTGCATCCCAAAACCAGTCCAACCTGTCTCTGCCTCCCTAACCGGTTCTTCCTCTCACCCATCCCTTCCTCCCACCCCCAGCCGCACCCCCAGCTACCTACTAACCTCATCCCACCTCCTTGACCTGTCCGTCTTCCCTGGACTGACCTATCCCCTCCCTACCTACACCCTCTCCACCTATCTTCTTTGCTCTCCATCTTCGGTCCGCCTCCTCCTCTCTCCCTATTTATTCCAGTTCCCTCCCCCCATCCCCCTCTCTGATGAAGGGTCTAGGCCCGAAACGTCAGCTTTTGTGCTCCTGAGATGCTGCTTGGCCTGCTGTGTTCATCCAGCCTCACATTTTATTATCTTGGAATCTCCAGCATCTGCAGTTCCCATTATCTCTTAAAGAAATATGCATTTTTTTCCTTGGTTGGCAATATGCAAATTGAATGAAGTGTTCAAGATTATTCCACATCTGGTCAACTGTCAGAATTTGGCAGCAGGACAAAGTCTCAACTTGAAATGTCAGCTACCACTCTGGCTCTGCAGTACATATCCTTATGTTCACAAGCAGTTAGCAGTGACAGAATATTTCTTAAACTAATGAAGCATTTATAGGCCACTACACTTTTGATTTACACTGTACAGGGCTCATGTACATCACAAGATTGCAATTAGACTCACTAATACCCACAGAAGAGTTAACTTCTAACATTGTAACATCTATAAGATGTGTCTAAAGTACATCAAATTTAGATTCTCCATGCCAGTGAAGTGGCTATACAAGTGACTATCATGGGTTTCTCCTGCAGTTATTATTAACAAATGAAATCTACTACTGTAGACATTAAAACACAACCAATGCTGATCTGGCCTTGAGGGAGTGGGAACCATTTACTGTCATTCTCTGAGTTAGACTGAGCTGAGAACTCCTTCCCATCTCCAGGCAACCTGACCTCCACTTCTTTCCTTTCCAAATCCACGGCTTCATTTCCTACGTTCCCATGGAAAGCCCAGCACAAGAGGCCAAAGCTCCATTCTCTAGATTCAGAAAAGGGCTTTGTTAGTTTTCAAGGAGACAGCGTGAGAGCTGAACCACAAATCACTCAAGCTCAGGATACAAACTGAACCACTCACAGCAAAGAAGCATCACACAGAGGCCACACTAACAAAAATCTCAGTTAAAAAGGATTTTTTTTTAAAAAGTGATTATCACATCAAACCACTGAGCCTCAACTTCCTTAAGTGAAGCTTTTGTTAATTTGGGAGCAGTGTTTAGACATCCACAAACATTGAAGTACGTGACTATCTTTCAGATTTTATGGGATCAACTTCTCCAACTGGATTAATGCATTTGGTTCCAAGTATCTCATTGCTATAGCCGTAAAGAAAAAAAACTGGGCCTGACGACCAGTTAAGAATTGACTCAAACACAGTCATTTAACTTAAGGGTTTGTTGATGGATTAGTCCAAACAAAAGTTAATCTGATTAACATATAGCAACATACGTGAAGCAGCTCCTCTCACTTGTACTGGTCTTCAGCGATATTAACAGAAAATGATCTATTCCATTATGCTGATATGCGTGCCTGAGATGCAATACATGTACAAAACTAAACCTCTAACACTATTGATACTTTAAATATATTTGTGTTCCAATCCAGAAACTCCTATAAATTAAATTTATCATCTAGAAAACGCTGAAAATCTATTGAGCTCCAGTAATCGCCAATGTACTTGTGGCTAAGTTACAAATTGTCACCCTTGAACCTCAGTAAACATCTTCCTGCCATCAGAATTTTTTTTGGAACCCTTTCACCTCAGGAAATTTATTTTAAAAGTTCTAGCCCAAGTAATTTTTGAAAGTATCAGGGCTTGAAGAGAACAATTGTCCCACAGCATCTTCCCACGGTACAGAAGCGGTTCAAATTCTGCCGCCTTTTCTTCCTGCAACTATCAGTCTCAGTGAGATAGTCAGATCCCCAGAATCTGATTTACAACTGCCAAGCGCGGTCAAGTCAAGAATTGAGCACCATTACTAATCACATTACATGGACAATCCTCCCAATTCCCAGGAGGCTGGGAGGGGGAGTGTACCTGAAGGTGTGCATGGGTCAGTTTGGGGGTGGGGGGGGGGGGTGACATGGGGAGGCAGTGGATGAAGTTTAGAACATTTTCTATTTTCCCTTCGCTGTGTAATTTTCCGATATTAGACCTATCTCAAAAACAGTTATTTGGAAAATACAATTTAATCAGTAAATTAATCATCTAATCACAATTTAACGTTGGAAATATTGAATGACGTGAACTGTTTATCACAACAGATTCTCTTCACCGTCTCACTCAAATAATCCAACCCTGAAAGGTTTGTAGTTCCCAGCACTTAAATAGTCTCATTCTTCTCCTGTCGTTTTCCTATTGTAGTGTGTGTTACTGGTCCCTGGGAACTTAAACCCACGCCCTCTGCTCCCAGCCTAATTCTGCATTCAGCTCAGGCTAGTTGTTTAAAGCCTTTGGTTTCTGTTAAGCCCTCTAATTAATCAGGTTAAGGCTGACAGAGCGTGGACCCTCAGTTCAGGACTCCAGGGGTCCTACAAAGACAAGTCCTTCTTCCCTCTCCCCTCACATTAGCAAAAACAAAAAAAAACAGGGCCTTCCCTCCTCCCTCTGTACCCACGTGACAACATTATGGGTATGATGTCTTAGAAATTAATCAAAGTTAAAAAATACATTCAGTAAAATACGCAAAGACATTGCCGGTTTAGTCCTGGGTACATTTTAAATGATCTCAAACTCCAACGTAATTCTGTCAACGCTACTTTCAAACAAATATGCAAAAAGTACATGCTCAATATAATACCCGGGATGGCAATATTGGTTCACGTTATTAGTTTACCGATTCTTAAAACGCAACTGAGAAAGGTTAAGTGCACTGTTACAACACTAAAGGCACTTCTTTCAGAATGGCTTAGTTTTTAGCCTGCAATTAGCTAGGGGCTGCAAAACCTGAACTAGGGCAGATTCTGTGACAAAGTTAAAAATCTCCATGACAGAGCGTGCTTGTGGAGACAACAACACGCCCACAATGCCAGATTAAGCAGCCTGTTCACCCTCGCCTGGCACTTTGTTCTAAAATAGACATTTACCGAAGAATAGGGCAACGGTTGAACTTCAGACTGAACGAGTCAGAGGTAAGGGTGTGGGAAAGGCGGGAGAATGAGGCAGAAGACTAGAGCAGAGAACGAACACTTCAACTGCAACAGCCGAGGGTAACATAACCTTGAGGTAAGGCTGCGATGGACTCGCTGAGTGAACACCCGGCAAATTCAAACCGGGGAACCTTGCTGGCAGAAAGTGTCTCAATTAGTCAGACGCCCTTTTGGGAAGGAGGGGGGCGCGGAGGTGGAGAGAGAGAGAGAGAGAGAGAGAGAGAGAGAGAAAGTGTCTCGTGTGGCTGAGACCATCCCTATCACGGAGAACCGCAGCTGACACTTCCAAACTCAGCTGGCTTTGAAGTAAACAAAAAAATAATAACTGAAGACAAAGCAGCAGCAGGATTGAACAGGCAGGGTACCGCTTAGTCCGTTGGATTGTACACAAACTGAACCCAGCCCTGTCTCAGCCGGTGCCCATCTCCTACCCTCACCCTGCAGCCCTTGCCCACCTTAGACTTACCTTATACCCTGTGTCCCCTGGTCAATGCTCACTAGCAGGGTATTTTGCGGGTGTGTACCAGTTGCTTCTGATGGCCCTGACTCACCTGTTCCCGGCTCCGGGAGATCCAGGTCTCCAGCAGCAGCTCCAGCCGTGCCCGGTGGAATTTCTTCGTAGTTTTCACGGCGATGAACAGGTCTCCCGCACTGACATCGTCCCGGAACGGTTGCGGAGTGGCAGCCGGCTCTAGTGGCGAGGCCAGCCTCCTCCCGGAGCCCCTGGCCCGGCTCAGCTCACTGAAATACCCCCTAAAGCTGTGAGCCGGCGGCTCCGGAGCTGCGGCTGTAACCTCCTCGGCGTCCTCTTCCTCCGGCCAGGGGCTCTCCCAGCTCTGCAGAGAGCGGCTCCGGAGCTCCAGTCTCCGCTGGCCGGCTTGGCCCTGTCCCTGGTCCGGCAGGAGCAGTAACAATAGGCAGGTGAAAACTGCAGCTAACAGCCAGAGAAACACCTTCCTGGAGCAGAGTCTCGGCATGTTCCTGAGAGCACTCTGTGTGATGTGTATATGTGTCTTCTCTGCGTGCGTGTATCTCTCTCTCTCTCTCTCTCTGGGTACGTGTCTGCGTGGTATGTTTGTTTGTGTGTCTGTCTATTTCTCCCAGACTCTGTTGGGTGTGCGCCTATTTCTAATTTTCCCCTCTACACACACTCTCCGCCTTCCCCTTCTCTCGGTCTCGACAACCACTGACCGCTTGAGGTGGCTCCCCTGCCTCTTTATATAAGCTGCCGCTGGCGTCGTGTTCTACAGGACCCGCCCCTCGGTAACTGACAGCGCTGCGATGCCCCTCTCAGGCCAGGGGGTGTAGAGGGGTATAGAGTGTGAGGTCGGAGCCTGGAGGTGGGGCAGGGTTTATAATGACATTGCCAGCGTTCAACACGAGAATGTGCAGTGTGTGAGTGAGTCTGCAGTGTGAGACTGGTGACACGGAAATTATTCAGCATTTGCAGTGAGGATGTGGGATTTTTGCTTTGTTCACTTATGGGAATCGCTGGTTGGGCTGGAATTTATGACCATCCCTAGTTGCCTTCGAGAGGTTGGTGATGAGTTGCTTTTTTGAACCACTGCAGTCGACTTGCTGTGGGTTGGCCCACAATACCGTTAGGGAGGGTATTCCAGGATTATGACCCAACGACCCTAAAGGGATGGTGATGACAGACCGTGGAGCTGGAGGAACACGGCAGGCCAGGCAGCATCAGAGGGGCAGGAAAGTTGATGCCTCAGGTCGGAAACGCTCAGCTACCGATACTCAGTAGCAGCAGTGTGTACTACATACAAGGTGCATTGCAGAAATTCAAAGATCCTCAGACAGCACCTTCCAAACCCACGACCACTTCCATCTGAAGCATTTCTGAAGAAGGGTCCCAACCCGACCGGTAACATCAACTTCCCTGCTCCTCTGATGCTGCCTGGCCTGCTGTGTTCCTCCATCTCCACACTGTGTTATCTCTGACTCCAGCATCTGCAGTTCTTACTATCTCTGAGTAAAGAAATGGTGATGTGTTTTAAAGACAGAATAGTGAGTGGTTTGGAATAGAGGGTGGTGTTCCCATGTATCTGCTGTCTTTGTCCTTTCAGATGGGTTTGGAGGTGCTGTCTGAGGAGCTATGGTGAAGTTCTGCAGTGTATCTTGTCGATAGGACACATTGGTATTACTGATTACCGGTAGTTGAGGGAGTGGATGCTTGTGAATATTGTGCCAATCAAGTGGCTGCTTTGTCCTGGATGGTGTCAAGCTTCTTGAGTGTTGTTGGGGCTGCACTCATCCAGGCAAGTGGAGAATATTCCATCACACTCCTGGCTTGGTCCTTGTAGATGGCGGACAGGCTATGGGGAGTCAGGGATCTGAGTTACCCACAGCAGGATTCCTCACCTCTGGCCTGTTCTTGCACCAAATGTATTGAATAGAGACTCCAAGTCAATTTCACGCCAATAGTAGCCCCCAAGATGTTGATAGTGGCGGCCTCGATGACAGTAATAATGTTGAATGTTACTTGCCACTTGCCAACCCAAGCCTTGATATTGTTGAAATCTTGTTGCATTTGAACATGGACTGCTTCTGTATCTGAGGAGTCATGAATGGTGCTGAATATTGTGCAGTCATCAGTGAACATCCGTACTCCTGAACCTTATGATGGAGGGAAAGTTGTTGATGAAGCAGCTGAAGATGATTGGGTCCATGATACTACCCTGAGCAACTGTTGCATTTTCCTCCAACAGGTTATTTGAACTTAATTTCATAGAATTACAGAAACACAATGCAGGAGACCATTCAGTCCATTGAGATTTCCCTGACTCGTCAAATGAGTGTCATTACCTAGTGTCAATTATTATCATTTTTTAATCCAAATAATCATCTGATGCCTTCTTGAATGTTTCAATTGAACCTGCCTCTCCTGCATTTCCAGGCAGTACATTTCTAAATACTCGTTGAATTAAATAATTGTTTTCTACCATCACATTTGCTCCTTTGGCAAATCACTTTAAATCTATGCCCTCTTGTTCCTGATAGTTTTATGAATGGGAACAGTTTCTCCCTATCCAGCCCAGTCATGGTTTTGCCGCCTTCTTTCCAGGTGGACCAGTCTGAACCTCTTCAATCTATCCTCACTCCTGAAATCAGTTCCCTCTTCAATGTGTTCACATTCATTGTGATGCCCAGAATTGTATACAACACTGTAGTTGAGTTGTAGCAAGTGGCTTGTACAAGTTCAACATCACCTCCTTGTTCTTGTAACTATGTCCTGATTAATAAACCTGAGAACACCTCATGCCTTATTAACTGCTCTCTCCAACTGTCTTGCCACTTTCAATGAGCTGTGCACGTATATATCATTGTTCCTTCAATGTGACTGAGTCAAAATCCTGAAATTCCCTCCTTAATGTTAGTGTGGGTCTACCTATGGCACACAAATAACAGCAGTTCCAGAAGGCAGCTCACTACCACCTTCTCAAGGGCAATCAGGGTCAGGCAAAAATACTGGTTCAACCAGCAACACCCACATCCTATGAAAGAATAAATTGCAAACAAAAAAGGCAAAGAGTGGTAGAAGTTTAGAGCTCTGGTCTGGAAATGACTGTTAATGCTAGATCAATTATTAATTTAGATTCGAGATTGCTAGTTACCTTTAGCCAAATATATTATATGGCAAATCATAATCTCATTGAATAGTAGTATTGCTTTGAGGAGGCAACCAACCTACCCTCCATTGTTTGAGAGGGGCAACTGTCGAGGAGAAGAGCTTAAAATCACCTGGGTGTCACTCTGTTTATGCCTCTGCCTGCCCAGTTAAAGTTCTCCCTCACAGCTGTACAACATAAGAAAGTAACCGTGTGTGATAATGGCTGCATGTGGCATGACAGCTAATGGGAATACGAGTAGTGTGTGGTGATGAAAGTAGACAGTATAGCAGATGTGCTTGTATACAGTGTGTGTGAGAGTTAGCCTAAAGTGAGTTGGTATGAATAAGCATGTACAATGTGTGAGATAATATTAGAAGTGGAATGTACATGTAAGAGTGGTGAACCAGCGGAGAGTAAATGTGTAGTGTTAATGATGATTTGCAAAGTGAAGAAAAGTGCGGTGGTGAGTTAGTCTGTGAAAATGAATGTACAAGTGTTCACGGTAAGAGCGAATACATACAATATGAGTGTACATGCGTTGTATAAGAGAGTAAAAATGCATGTATCTGCAGCTGTAACATTGTATTCCCTGTTGCTCTATTATCTTTATGCACATTGTGTGGTATGATTTGCCTGCACTGCATGTAAAACCCAGGTACATCTGACAATAATAAATCAAATCAAAAAGAGTCAGTCAATGCTGTTTGCAACCTCGAAATTTATGAGCAAAGTATATGGAAAATACCTCTTGCAGCTGCAGGAAGGAAGTTTACTAAATGTTTATCAAGATCAATAGTTTCTGATTTATCCAATTTCAAGATGTAGCTGAAATGATCCTTTCCATCCATGTCTCTTGTTTTTTTTATTAACAAATATGACTAAATTAGATTTTCATAACTGCAGAGAGGCCTCATGCAAGTAGATCATAATTCTTGGTACCTAACAATTTGTGGAGCAGATTCCTTTTGTCTGCAGAGCGAAATATAAGCCTGTTGTTTTGGGCAGAATTGTGTCAACGTCTGAGAAGAGACCCTATTCACATAAGTACCTTTATGACTGTTTTGGAGCTCAAAGTCTTCCCCAGTGTTATAACAGCAAGGAAATTGGAGACTTCAAATTGTATGTGATATTGCACGGAGCTTTTATCATTACTGGGGTGGTCATGAGAATTTCCAAAATATTTTGAAATTTTCTGATTTGCTCAACTTTGATAAACAAATAGATGGAAATGATCTGAGGTGGATGTGAGTGTAGAGTAATCCGATCAGCCATTATCCTGTTGCATAGTGGAACAATCTCAAAGTGCCAAGTAGCCCACTTCTGCTTTTAATACGTATGTTCATAGGTTTGAATTTTTTTTTCTTGGCCCAACTTGTTAAAGCCTACCAGGTTTCTTAAACTGAACTGGTGCCATTTGCCTGGGTTTGGCCCACATACCTCTAAACATTTCCTATCCAGATACCTCTCCAAATGTTTTTTTTAAATGTTGTACTTGCACCCACCTCTTTCACTTTCCAATGGCAGCTCATTGAATATATGTGGCAGTGCTGGGGTGGCATGGTGGCTCAGTGGTTGGCACTGCTACCTCACAACACCAGGGATCTGTGTTCAATTCTATTCTCAGGTGACTGTCTATGTGGAGTTTGCATGTTCTCGCTGTGTTTGCATGGGTTTCGTCTGGGTGCTCCAGGCCAATGGCCCCACAGTCCAACAATGTACAGGTTAGGTGGATTGGCCATGCTAAATTGCCTCTAGTGGCCACAGATGTTCAGGCTTTGTGGATTAGCCATGGGAAATGCAGAGTTACAGGAATAAGGAAGCCGGATGGTCTGTAAATGATGTTCTTTGGAGGTTCAGAGCAGATTTGAACGGTCTGCTTCCACACTGTAGGTAATCTATGATATACACACCATCCTCTGTGTGGGAAAAGTTGCTCCTCAGGTCCCTTTTAACGCTCTCACCATAAACTTATGCCCTCTAGTTTTGAACTCCCCTACCCTGGAGAAAGGACCTTGGCTATTCACTTTATCTATGCCCTTCATGATTTTATAAACCTCTATAAGGTCATTCTTCAGCATCCTATACACCAGAGAAAAATGTCCTAATCTATCCAGCCTCCTTATAACTCAGATCTTTCAGACTTGGGAAAATTCTTATAAATCGATTTTTACACTCTCTCCAGTTTAATATTATCCTTCCTATCACAGGACAACCAGATATAACACCATGATGTTCAGTAAGCAAATCTACGGGATACCAGACCAGGAGTTAGCTTGCAACAAAGGTTTTTGAATCCTTGCATCTTAGAATTAATTTTAGGTCAAGGTTACAGATCTTCACTCTCTGCTGTTTCCTAAGTATGGATGATATCAGAGCAAAGGTAGAGAAGGTGACACCTCAAACTTGCTTCACCATTCCATAATGATCATGGTCATTCTCAACCTCAAAGCCACTTTTCCTTTTGTTGGCTTTCCAAATTGATTGCTATTTTTTCTAACTTCCTGTGTCCCTTACACAATGTACCCAGGTCCTTCTAAGCATCAACATTTACAAATTTCATGCCTTTAAAAAATGCTTTCTATTCTTATTAGCAACATGAATAAACTCACTATTTCCTACATTCTATTTTTTCTGTCATCTCATTGCCTACTCACTCAACCTGCCTAAATCTCTTTGCAGTATCTCTGTCTTTCTCACATTTACCATTCTCATCAAGCTTCGTATTATGAGGAAGCTTTGATATATTACCCTCCGTCTCTTTGCCCAAATCACTAATATGGATTGTAAGTAGATGTGGCCTCAACACTGACCCTTATGGGGCTCCACCAGTCATAGTCTGCCAACTCGCAAATGCCCTATTTATCCCTACACCTTTTCATGCCTATTGATCAACCCTCTGTCCCTGGTAATATATTACTTCCAACTTTAAGAGTCCTTATATTTTGTCTTCACCCTTTGTGTGGCATTGTATTGAATGCTTTTCCAAATGTAGTAAGTTGACTGTTTCCCATTTATCCGCGTGAAATAACTCCACCGAGGTTGGGAGGCCAGTATCTTAACACCTGGTCACCTGTTATTACATGTGCATAGTACATGGACAATGACTCAGTCAGTCGCTAGAGGAAGGAGAATTTCTGAGATTCCTGTTTATGTCTATCAGCCAGAGCTCCCTGATTGACCCAGGTTAACAAACCTAAACAGGGAACTCATACTCAATCAAATCCACCTGGCCAACCTTGTTCCAGTCACTACACTACCCTAGTAATTACAGCACTAACTCCCCCACCAAAAATAAAAGCATCTAACAGATTTGTCAGACATGATTGCCTTTTTGTAAAACCATGTTGACCTTGATTATAGCAGCATTTTTAAAATGACTGGTGTCAGGTTAATAGATCAGTGGTTCCTTCTTGTCTCTTTCCCCTCTTCCTTGAACAATGGAGTTACATATCCTAACTTCTAATCGACTGGGACCGTTCTAGAATTTTGAAAAATCATGCTTAGCATTTTCACTGTCCCTGCAGCTATCTCTTTTAGAATCCTAGGAAGTTTCTTAGCCCCTTGGTTACCTTCTATTTCGTTACATAATTTCTGTCTTCTACAGTAAAGACAGAAACAAAATTTGTTCGATGTACCTGCCATTTCCTAATTCTCCATGATAACACAGCATTTGCACATTCTCCCTCTGTCTGCATGGGTTTCCTCTGTGTGCTCCAGTTTCTTCTCACAAAATATGCAAGTTAGGTAGATTCTCCATGCTAAATTGCCCACAGTGTCCAAGGATATACAGGCTAGATTGGTTAGCAATGAGGAATACATAGTTACAGGGATAGGCTGGATCTGGGTGGGATGCTGTTTGGATGCTCAGTGTGAACTCAATGGGCCGAATGCCTTGCTTCATCACTGTAGGGATTTAATTCTATAGATTCTTTTAATCTAATGCTATGCTTAATATCCTTGGTAAATTACAGATAGTTATTTCTTGTTGAAATTTTGTCTCTGTACTGCATTGACCATTTAAAATTAAAAATTGGTTTCCCCTGTTGCCAGCGTGGTCTATTTAGCCAATCAATTTTAGCCAACTCTTCCCCTCACACCCATGTAATTAACTTTGTTTAAGTATAAAATTCTTGTTTGGGACTGGGGTATAGATCACGGCTCAATACGGACTGTAGTATGATCACATTTTCCCAGTGGATCTTATGTTAAGATCTTACTGATTAATCTTGCACCATGAAACAATACCTGATCTAAAATAGCTTTCCCCAGTTGATTCCAAAAAATATTGCTTCAAGAAAAGGTCAAAAAGCAATCTAACAATGTATCCTCGAGACCATTTGAGCTAATTTGATTGATACGTTCTATATGAAGTTTAAAATCCCCCGCAATAACACTATTAACTCTTCTTATTTTTTGCTTAATGCTCCGTCCAATGCTGTGGTTATTTCTAGTGACCTATAAACTACTCCCAATAATGTTTTCAGAAACCTGTTATTCCTACTTTCCACCAGTTCTAGTTGAAATTATTTTAAACAGTGTCAACCTAATTAAAGTTGGAAATACAAATCAGAATTTCAAATGTAAAAGGGAAAATATGGTGAAAGCTTTAGAAATTGTTGATTTTATTATGAAATATGTTTCCTGTGACTCCTCAAATGGCTTTATCCCATCCGTAACTGAGTCAAGCAAACTAGAAGTTCCTAGCTTGTGTTGAATTAGACCAGGGTAGTGACAAAAGTTGTTGTTTGGGCTTGCTAACTCTGAATGTGAAACTGTAAAACAGAAGGATCCCACTACCTGATCAAAATTTAGCGATTCTTCTTTGGAGTATCTATATAGACACTCCCTGAAACCAGGATTAGAGCTTTCGTATTTTGTTCAGGCCTAACTTTGATTCCAAAGTCAAAAATCATCATGGGCTGCCAACTCCCATGGAACCACTTGTATAATTAATATTAGGAGGGAAGCAGAATAAATTAAAGGAGAAATATATTCTGGTCCCTTGCAATTATACTGAGACATCTACAGTTGTCAGCCAACTGGAGGGAAGCCACATTGCGAGGTTGTGAGACAAATTGATGAACAGCCACAAGGCTTGTCTTGAGTGATATATCTTCCACTGCAGACAATACATTCGCTCCTTTCAAAAGGTTTTGCAAAATCATGAAGGAAAAGCAGCCACAACAAACCAGCCTGGGTGGAATTTCCTCCTCCACAAACCCTGCTGCCCCATCTTGTTTGCCTGAGTGAACTTTGTATAATTATTAAGTTGTTTCTCACACTCAGTATTGACTGATCATTATCATCAAATTGACAATAACTGTTGATCATTTTCTTGAGCCCCTAAGCCTATAGGGTTTTGCATCCTCCATAAATTACCCCAAGTGGGGTCGGGAGCTGGAACTTTGGGCATTTGAGTTCCAGTGTTGTAATGATCACTGTGAATTATAACATTGTGATTCCACTCGAGCAGATGGGCTATCATTTCCACCTCATGAGAAAATTCTTCTGTACCCAGGATAAGCCAAGTGAACCTTCTCTCAATTGTCTCCCGTGCTGGGGTATTTTGCCTTAAATTACAGCACTGAAACTGTTTACAGTATTCTCGGGTGTGCCTTGAATGGTTTTTGGGAAATATTTTTGTACTCCATTCTCCTTCGAAATAAAGGCCAAGTTTTACTACAGGTGTCACACATGACATTATTGGTGGCTCATTGCTAAGCTGCTGTTGCCACAGGTCATCAAGATGATGCACACTTCCAGGAAGTGTTGCTATTTCCGTCCTTTACCACCTACTGGCCTAGAGGTGCAACTCGATGTTTAGGACCTTCACGTCCCACTTGCAAGGACTGACTTGACGCCATGAACTAAACATGAGTAGTCTTCACATGATACTGGAGTCCACTATTTGTGATGAAGTATATTTAACAAAATGCTGTCCGTTCTTACATTTGGTCTGACATTAGGCAGCTCACTGAATTTTGCTAGATTCTTGCAATGATGAACAGATGATGATAGTGTTTGCAAATTGCAAGCATTTATTAGCTAGGCCCAGGCAAGTTCAAGTTCTTCCATGAAAGGAAGGTTATTATAATCTTTCCAAGTTGGATACATGTGGGGACCTGCAGTGAACAGTGACAATTATCCTTACAAGTGAGCCTAGTAGTAATGTACTTCTGACAAATTCTGAACATATTTCTGCTTTCTCCAGCTGCATTACTGTCAAAATGCCCTCAGTGAACCAATCGATAGCTTGGATTTTTCACTGGATTTGATCATTTGTGAAAATCTGTGTCAATTTATAGGAAATGTCTACTATTGTCATTTTCCCACAAAAAAACTTTATTCATAACATTTGCAAAAGTGATTATTACGAGAAATGCAATACTGTTCAACTTGTCTCTGTGCAGCACATTCTCCACTGAGGTGTACCAACACAATTTCATTGCTTTATACATTCAATGCTCAATAAATAGCAAGACTGTTTTTTGCTGTTGTTGATTCACCAGCTGAATCATCTAGCAAGTTATGTAAATCTCCACTTCTCATTTTATTTAAGGGAAACATTGCTACCCAGCCCAGCTGAAAAATGTCTGCAGTAATTAATGACTTGCTACAGTTGGATCCTTGAAAGGATGATTCAAGTGGAGCGAATCCAGTGGAAAAATTGTCATGTCTGAAGAATGAGCTGCTACTGAGGATCCCATATTTGCCCCTATTTACATGAAAACTCTGATTAGCCCGCAGTTCCCGCATTCAATAATTTAACCTCTAAATGTCTAGACTTCGCTTTTTAATGTGCAAAGTCAACACTTGCCTACTTATGATTAATGTTTTTTTGAATCTATTTAAGCACATCAGATATTCACAGAACAATGTACGTCATCAGAGGTGTCAAATGCTGATAAGATCACAAAGTCTTGGTTTTCATGCAATTAGTCACAGTCTCTTAGATTCTTCATATGAAGCTCTGACGTGAGAAAATTTCTAGTTGAAAGCATTCGGCTTGATTGAAGTTCGTTGATAATCAAAATTCACATCACAAATAATAAACTAGTAGTGATACATAAACAGCAGAGAAGCATAGAGATTTTGTGTGTTGACAAGATCAGCAATGTGTTTGGTCTCAAGCAAGCAGTCAAAATGTTAAAAAAGTTGAAGAACAAATTCCTATCTTAGTTAAGAATGGGAGTTGGCTTGTTCTTCTGAAGAAAAGCAGCTGAGGTACTACAATTGATCTGAGTGTTGGATTACGGAGAGAAGAAAAAGAATCAACCATGGTTTCTGCTTCTCACCATCCAGTACTACCTGCTCTATTTCCAATGGAGATGAAGAGAAAATAAGATTGGATTTAAAAGAAGGATTTGCTACTGAGTATGAAACAACCTAAAATGCTCATGCCATGTATCATACATGAAAAATAGTCACTTGGCATTGGCGGGGGCCGGATTACAAAATTGTTACTATGCCAAAGGAGGCCACTCAATCCATTGTGCTATAATTTGCTCCCAAAAGGGCATTATGGGTTAACCTAGAGCAGGTGGGCTGCAACAATTCAAGGAGGCAGCTCACAACCACCTTCTCATGGGGAACAATGGACTGACAATAAATTCTGGCTCAACAATAATATGCACATCCCATGAGTGAATTAAAAAAGGCTCTTCAAATGAGCATCATTACCAATCTGTGATAATGGGAACTGCAGATGCTGGAGAATCCAAGATAATAAAATGTGGGGCTGGATGAACACAGCAGGCCCAGCAGCATCTCAGGAGCACAAAAGCTGATGAAGGGTCTAGGCCCGAAACATCAGCTTTTGTGCTCCTGAGATGCT
Organism: Stegostoma tigrinum; assembly: GCF_030684315.1. Classification (NCBI taxonomy): domain Eukaryota; kingdom Metazoa; phylum Chordata; class Chondrichthyes; order Orectolobiformes; family Stegostomatidae; genus Stegostoma; species Stegostoma tigrinum. The sequence goes on along the minus strand of NC_081376.1, from coordinate 2,514,709 downwards.
GCTGGGCCTGCTGTGTTCATCCAGCCTCACATTTTATTATCATTACCAATCTCTTGCTTTTCACCAGGCATCTATACCCAGGCAAGCATTCATTGCCTATCCCTACATGCATGATTTGCTAAGCCGTTAAGTGTCAACCATACTGTTGTAGATCTGGAGTTACAGTGAATTGCTCTGAAAAAGGGTCACTGAACTCAAAACATTAACTCTGCTTTCTCTTCGGAAATGCTGCCAGACCTGCTTAATACTCCAGTAATTTCTGTTTTTTAGATCTTCAGTGTCTGCAGTTCTTAATTTTATTTTAATACGTTTTGGAACTGGTTTTCATCACAGAGTGCATGTTTAATAAGTTTTTTGCATATGCAGATTGAACATCAGGAAACACAAGGAAAATGAAGACAGTTAAGCAAACTTATGGGGTGATTAGAACATACTTTGAAAAATGCCTATTTTGTAATTTTGAATAGGATGATACTAGATTACCATTTATTGCTGAAAGATAAAGTTATATCTTGTCTGCAAGCTCAAATATAGTATAATATTATAAATAAAAAGTCTGCTAGTTGTAAAAGAATAATCTTTGTTCGCCATAATAGAAGGGGCAGTAACTAGGAGGTGCAGTTTTAAGGTTTAGAGGGGATTTGAGAAAAAACATTTTTCAGCCAGGGTGTGGTGGAAAGGGTGGTAGTGCCAGGAATTCTCAAGATATATAAGAAGCATCTAAACGAGAACTTGAAATAGCATCATAAAGAAGGCTATGGGCCAATTGCTGAAAATGAGATTAGAATAGATGGATATTAGATGACCAGCATGGACTTGATGACAGAAAGGCCTCTTTCTGTGCCTTAAAAGTCAATGACATTAGTGAGCCAGATTGATTTTTTTTTTACATCAACCGCTAACGGTCTTTTCAATACTATTACTGAGACTATTTTTTTAATTGCAGATTTATTAATTGAATTTAAATTCTACAAGTGGTATGGAGGTTTGGAAACCACGTCTCAGAGCCATAGCCTAGGCCTCTAGATTACTACCATTGGCAGCGTACTACAGCCTCTCACTTTCTTCAATTGTCCTAAGGGTTCGAGCAAAGTTTTATTCAAAATGTCTTGATATCTTGGAAGTTAGAACTGAAACTCTGGAGTTTTAAATTTCTGTATCAAAGTTCATTTCTGAACAGCAGCCAATCCTACGCCTATACGTGAATTTTCAAATACTGCCTATGTTCTTTTACATTGTAGGTGTACAGCCCATTACAACTTCTTTGTACCCTAGAGTTGACAGCACAGAGAGATGTTTGGGATAAGCCTGTGCATTCCTGTTCTACCACCTCACCAGTACATTATGACTGTATTCCTGCATTACTTTTCCATACATTTATTATTAATTGATGGGCATTGAAATAGAAAGGGTTGGAGTTGGTTAGCACTCTGATTAGACCACATCTGAATCACTGGATTCAGTTTTGGGCATCAAATCTCTGGAAGGATATATTGATGAAGCAGCTGAAGACTGTTGGGCCTAGGGCACTATCCAGAGGAGCTCCTGCAGAGATGTCCTGGAGCTGAGATGACTGACCTCCAAAAACCATGACCATCTTCCTATGTGCCAGGTGTGACTCCAACCAGTGGAGAATTTGTCCCCAACACCCCACCCCCCCATTCCAATTTACTCTAATTTTGTTGGGTCTCCTTGATGCCTCGTGGGAGGTAATGGCCTAATAACTTTAGATACCCAGGTAATGTTTTCCCCTCATTGGACAGTCTACGACTAGAGAGAATTGTCTCAGAATAAAGGAACACCAATTTAAGACTGAGATGAGGAAGAATTTCTTCTGTCAGAGGATTATGAGTTTTAGGAACTCCTTGCCACAGTTATCTGTGTGGGCAGAGATCTTGTGTATATTTAAGGCTGGGAATAAATAGATTCTTAATCAGGAGGGAAAGTAAGGGTTATGGGGAAATGACAAGAAAATGGACTTGAGGAATATCAGATCAGCCATGATCCTATTAGATTAGATTCCCTACAGTGTGGAAACAGACCCTTCAGCCCAACCAGCCCACACTGCCTCTTGGAGCATCCCAACCAGACCCATCCCCCTAAAACCCACACACCCCTGGACACTATGGGGCAATGTAGCATTGCCAATTCACCTAGCCTGCATGTCTTTGGACTGCGTGAGGAAACTGGAGCACCGGGAGAAAACCCACACAGACACGGGGAGAATGTGCAAACTCCACACAGACAGTTGCCCAAGGCTGGAACTGAACCCAGGCCCCTGGCGCTGTGAGGCCGCAGTGCTAACCACTGAGCCACCATGGTGCCCTATTGAATGTTGGAACAGACTTCAGGGACTAAATGGCCTACTCCTGTTCCTATTTCCTACTGGTCTTATGGTCCAATGCCACACTCAGTCAACCTCACCTCTGGAATTCAGCTGTTTTGTCCATGTTTCATTCATGGCTGTAATGAGGTCAGGAGCTGAGTGGTCCTGGCAGGACCAAACTGGGCATCACTGAGCAGGTCATTGCTGAGCAGGTACTGCTTGATAGCGCATTTGATGACATCTTCCATCACTTTACTGATGAATGAGAGAAGATTGATGGGGCACTAATTGGCCGATTGGATTTGCTCTGCTTTTTATGTATAGGACATGCCTGGGCAATTTTTCACATTGCCGGATAGATGCCAGCATTGTGACTCTACTGGAACAGGTTGATGAGTGGAGCAAAAAGTACTGGGAAATAAGTCTTCAGTACTGTTGCCAGAATGTTGAAAGGTGTGAAAGGCTTTGTAGTATCCAGTGGCTCTAACCATTTTTTGATATCTTGAGTGAATCAAATTCGCGGAAGACTAGCATCTGTGATGGTGGGGACCACTGGAGGAGGCCAAGGTGGATCATCCACTCAGCACTTCTAGCTGAAGATTGCTGCAAATGCTTCAGCCTTCTCTTTTGCACTGATGTGTTGGGCTCTTCCATCATTGAGGATGGGGATATTTGTGAAGCCTCCTCCTGCAATGTGTTAATTATCTACACCATTCACAACTGGATGTGGCAGGACTGCAGAGCTTTGATCTGATCCATTGGTTGTGAGATTGCTTATTTCTGCCCATTACTTACTGCTTATGTTGTTTCACACACAAATAATCCTATTTGGTAGCTTCACCAGGTTGACATCTCATTTTTAGATATGCCTGGTGTTGCTCCTGGAATGCCCTCCTGCACTTTTCCTTGAACCAGGGTGGATCCCCTTGCTTGATGGTAATGATTGAGTGAGGGATATACTGAGCCATGAGGTTGCAGATTGTACTGAAGTACAATTTTGCTGCTATTGATGACCCACAGTGCCTCATGTATGCCCAGTCTTGAGCTGCTATATCTGTTCCAAGTCTGAGCCATTTAGCACAGTGATAGTGCCACACAACACAATGAAGAGAATTCTCAAGATGAAGGCAAGACCTTGTCTCTGCAAGGACTGTATGGTGGTCATACTTACTGATAGTGTCATGGACAGATACATCTGCAGCCAGCAAATTGATGAAGATGAGGTCAATCATGTTTTTCCCTCTTGTTGGTTCCCTCACCAACTGTTGCAGACCCATTCAATCAACTTTGTCCTTCAGGACCTGACCAGCTCGATCAGTTAGTGCTGCTGCCGAGCCATTGAAATCCCCCACTCGGAGTACATTTTGAACCCTTGCCACACTCAGTGCTTCCTCCTAATGTTGTTCAACAGGAGGACTCCGGAATCATCAGCTGAGGGGAAAACACATGATGGTCAGCAGGAGATTTCCTTGCTCAAATCTGACATGATGCTCTGAATTTTCATGGTGTCCAGTATCAATGTTGGGAGCAAGTCCCTCCTGACTGTATACCACTGTGCAGCTACCTCTGCCAATGGAACAGGACATACCCAAGGATGGTGATGGTGGTGTCTGGGACATTGTCTGTAAGGTATGATTCTGTGAGTAAGACTATGTCAGTTTGTTGCCCTTTAAAATGACTTGCAAATGGCACCATGCAACAAAACATAGGTGACTAGTGAGGTTGCGAGGAGAAGGAGAAAGCAGGATGAGAACAAAACAGTAGTGTATAAGTTGGAAAGGAAGTGATAACATGGACTTCCCCCTTGTGCTGCCTGAAAACGACTGGTGAAAGGAACTAGGGCAAAAGAATAAACAAAGGATCTTGAAATTGACAGTTCAACTACAAATATCAGAACTCTCAGTACCGTCAACTGTAATGGCTACAACATCAATCCCTAATGACCAACTCAGACACTGATCGGGTTTTCAAAAAAAAATGCATTTTTGGACTCACTTCTTATTCCTTATCTTTGTGTCTGTATGTTGCATTATTTTCTTTTCTTGTGTTTAGTGACTAATAAACTCACTCTTGTTGACTGAAGTTAAATCGGCTTCTTCATGAAACATTAATTGATTTGAGTCAGGGAAGAAGGTATCCACTTGGAAAGGGATTGTTTATAAATGGTTGCAACGACCTGAAGGGCAGGTGAATAAAGAGGGGAGCCAATGTATCCATCCTTACCTGGGAATTTGACAATTTGGGATATCCCATCTGGAAATACAACAAACTGGGGAATCTCAGCTGGAGACTGTTTGAAACAGAGACAAAATTATCTCTGGTCTTTGCTGAGCATCCTTGTGATCTCTCATACCCTCTCTGCCCCTGTTAATATAGAGCTAATGTCAATATCTAGGCTCCTGTTTGTCTATGCTCCAATGTTCCACATTCTTATAACAATCCTAGGCTGACAGTTTCCCACATTGTTGGAGGTGCTTTGGGGACAGTAGTACATAGGCAGAAAATATTCTTCATGAATGACTTCATTCAGGTCATTCTGGTTATACTAGAGAACCAACTTCACCTGGCTCTAGAGGGTCAGAGTCTTCGTTTCATCCAGTGTCTTGAGAAATGACCAAATAGGGAAGTAAATGGGCCTGAGTGGTGAGGGAGTTGCTGTCCTTCGGTTCTTCCAGAAAGTTGTACAACTGATAGCTATCTCATTGTATGTACAATATTGGAGTGCAATGACTTACTGGGGCCTTTCAAAAATGATGGCGCAGTAAACACATTAACACTTGGCATTGTCATTGAGTCATAGTCATAGAGTCATACAGCATGGAAACAGACCCTTCGGTCCAATCAGTCCACACCAAACATAATTTCAAATTAACTAGTCCCACCTGCTCTTGGCTAATTTCCCTCCAAACCTTTCCTATTCATGTACATCTAATTGTCTTTTAAATATTGTATCTGTGCCCAGATCCAGGACTTCCTCTGGAAGTTCATTCCACACACGAGCTGGCCTCTGTGTTAAAAAAATTGCCCCATTGTCTTTTTAAAACTTTCTCGTCTCACCTTAAAAATGTGCTTAGTCTTGAAATCCCCCACCCTAGGGAAAAGATAACTACCATTAATCCTATTTATACCCCTCATAATTTTATAAACCTCTATAAGGTCACCTCTCAATCTCCTGTGCACCATTGAAAAGTCTTGAGGTAATTTAAACAATTTACAAACAGCATCATGCAACAAGACTTGGTCAACAACTGATGCTGTGCAGAGAAGCAAAAGATTAAAAATAAAACTCTAGTGTACTAGTCTGCAGAAAATGATGGCAGAGTCAGCTGAATTTCTAATTTAATCAGAGTTTAGGTTGGTTGATGTTGTAAACCCAATTCATCAATTATATGGTAGCAGCCTCAGCCCACAGATTTATCACTCAGCATTTCCCACTTCATATGAAGATACATTATAGAAAGTCTGAAAGGTTAGTTGTAGGGTTCGTGGTTGTGACAGATAGATCACTTGCGGTTTTGAAGCAATAACAGAGAAGCTGTACGGTAGAATTTAACAGGGAGGTAACAGGCGCAGTGCTAAGTCAGTGGGGGCCCAGTCAAGTCTCCCTTGGGTCCAACTGATGGTCTTTGAAACAATGGAGATGACAGGCAGCTCAGTCATTGGGACAGGGTGTACGGTGGGACTGGATTAATCTGTTGTAAAATTGTAGCTGGAAGGGAATCCACCACATGAACTGACAAGATCAGAACCCTGTGTTTGACTTTAGTGTTACATTAACGTACTATCCAGAATAGTATCTTGAGCCAACTGCTAACATAGAAGCAGTGACATAAATGGCCCAAATACTCTTCACAGGGCACTGTCATCTTGAATCATAACATTATGGTTTCAAATTCAGTCCAGAGTTGAGTTGGAATCAAAGCAGACACTCTAGTGAGGGGTGAGGATGCTGCATTATCTGCAGTGCAACTATTAGGCAATAAACTGAGACTTCCCATGTGGAAGTAAGTAATCCCATTGAACTATTCCCAAGAAGAAAAGGGAAGCTATCTCCAGTGTTCGAGTCAATACTTAATTGCACAACCATCACCAGTGAAATAGATTATTTCATCAGGACCAATAGGGGCATGGTATGACCCTGTGTAGCATTGATATACAGAAGGATCTTGGGGTGCAAGTCCACAGGTCCCTGAAAGTGACAATAGGGGTGGATAAGGTGGTAAAGAAGGCATATGGCCTTCATTGGATGGGCATTGAATATAAAAGTTAGCAAGTCATGTCGCAACTGTATAAGACTTTGCGTGGGCCATATTTGGAATGTTGTGTGCAGTCTCATCCCTGCACTATAGGAAGGCTTTGGAGGGGTTTTCTGGGATGCGGTGTGGATGGAGTGAATTAACAATAAAGAGGGGTTGGACAATCATTGAATTCCTGCACTGTGGAAGCAGGCCATTTGGCCCAAAGAATCTGCACCGACCCTCCAAACAGCTTCCCAACCAGACCCACCCCTTTATCCTATCCCTCTAACCCTGCATTTCCCATTGGCAAATCCATCTCGCCTGCACATCCTTGGACACTACAGTCAATTTAGCATGGCTAATCCACCTAATCGGCACATTTTTGGACTGTGGGAGGAAACTGGAGCACCCAGGGGAAACCCATGTAGACACGGCACAATGTGCAGTCTCCACACAGACATTCGAGGGTGGAATCAAACCCAGACCCCTGGTGCTGTGACGCAGTAGCGCTAACTACTGAGCCACCGTGCTGCCCAGACAAACTGAGATTATTTTCTCTAGAGTGTCAGAGGCTGAGGGGCAACCTGACAGAAGTATGTAAAATTATAAGAGGCATGGATAGGATGTATATTTGGAGTTTTGGTTGATTATTAGTCTATAAATCTTTCTAAAGTGCCTGATGGCAGGTGGTAAGAGTGTGATTGCCTCCTGATTAGTCATTCTGGTAAACTACTGTGGTATTTTGCCCATAACCATGGACGCTAATGGAAGATCTTGGCCCAATCCTGGAAAACAGGGATAGAACAGACAGACATCTATCACCCAACTATTAACTAAAAAATGGAGAGCCTAGAGTCCGCACAGGGAATGGATTTAAGCCCATGTATACTGAATCAGAGAGCGGGGTACTGCATTTTAATCAATCTTCTTCAAGACTGGCACCCACTGCTGCAATTTAAATTTAATTTCACAAACACACATGGAAAAAAAGTAGAACTGCCTGATTTCTACTGGATCCTATAATCTATGCTCCATCCTTTGCTTCCATATCTCTTTCTGTAATACCTCAATGCTATTGAATGTTGGAAATGCTAATGGTCTCTAGCCATTAAGTGGAATGATAACAGTGCATTACACGTTATGAATCCTTTGACTTGATCACTCACATCAGTGAGCAGTTGGAAATGAGTGAGCAAAAGAATATTGCTATGTCTTATAATATTAATTCATAATAATTAATGTTCTTATAGTTCTGAGTGTCTTGAAGAAATTAGCATACAGAATTATTTTCAAAGCTCAATAACTGTTATTTAGAACAAAACCAGAAATTGTTGGAGAAACTCAGCAGTTCTGGCAGTATTTGTGGGGAGAAAACAGACTTTTGAGTCTAGTCACTCTTCATTATTTTTCCACACAGACACTGCCTTCCGGGCTTTTCCAGCAAATTCTTCTGTTTTTGGTTTCGATTTCCAGCATCCATGGTTCTTTGTTTCAATTTAACTGTTATTTAATGAATTTGTCTCTAGTCACAAAGTCTCAGGACACTAATGAGATGGATTACTCCTTAAAACAACCTTCCTTGGCTGGGATAACAAGGTGTAGAGCTGGATGAACACAGCAGGCCAAGCAGCATCACAGGAGCAGGAAGGCTGACGTTTTGGGCCTAGGCCCTTCTTCAGAAAATGGCTTCTTTGACTGGCATTGGACAGGTGCAATGAACATTAAAAGCAATGAAAAAAGTAGATCCTCTTTTTGTGCATCATTCAAATGAAATTGAAAGGGTTTGTGTGTAAAGTAGAAAGTAGTTCAGAGAGTGCTTGTCTAATTGCTTACTGCTTCATCACGCGATTAAGCATTTTATTTGCTGCATTGCTTTATAAAGAGCTTGATTTTTTCATAGAATAGATATTGAGGTCATCTTTTTACTTCACCTGACCACTATACTGTGCTTTGTTCTGTAATTATGCTTACTATTATCTTGTAAATAATAGCATTGCTTTGTCTCCCCAATAGCTTTTCCAAAATGTTACAGTCAAATTGACCTAAATCTTTAGTGAACACAAAATGTGATTGTTGAACAGGCTTTGTAGTAGTTGTCCTACTATAAGATGAACTTCCAAGTGACTTTTTCATTTTTTGTTGTTCTGAAACTGATTTGGACACTTGTTTTTAAGATTTTGAGCTGCTTCACACTGTTCCTGGTACTGGAGCTGCACTGGTGGAGCAGGCCGATGCTTGAAGTTGTACAAAGTACAGTTTTCAGGATTATATTGCAATTTTTGAATATCAAACCCTGACAATAAAAAACTCACTGACTTCCCTGATAATTGCATTCAGTTCATCTTTATGTACTGCACAATTGAGGGGCCTATGCAGGTAGAAAATAAACTAGATCGGGCTTACACAGGCTCACTTGTCATCGGATAATGCATAAACTGGAGAGATTTCCATTCTTGCTAGGCTGTGAAGAGGTTTTACTACTGTTCCTCCCATATTAGATGTTCATCCCCAGGGAAAACACTGTGTCTCCCTTTGTAAGGTACCTCTGTGGGAATTCTACAACACCGCATCTACAAACAATGTACATTTAAGCTTCAATCCATCACATCCATTCATTGAAGAACAATTGAAGTAAATGTCCCAGGACTACTGTAACACATTTGAATCAAGGGAGTGATATGACTAGGTTTCACCTTCTGGAGCTAGTTCACAATTCAGCTTTTTGTGCAGGAATGTTCTCGGGGTGTTCTGTCCTATGCGACCTGTTATGTTACTCAGTGTTATTTTTACAATGAAAATATAGGGCCATACAAAAGGGCTGAGCCTTTGGTGCTCAAGGTGTTTGATTAATTATTCAATACAATATAGCTGATATGTCAGATTCTTTTTAACTATCAGACAATAAACAGTTTGTTTATCTTCCTTCCTTCCCCTCAGTAAGCCTCCTGTCCCACACAAAACTGGGAGGCCAGACTGATTGTGTGAGATTAAGTTATGAGGCAAATAAATTCCTCTGTTTTATCCAAATGCAGAGTCAACTATTTATAAGTTGAAGCAATAGCTGTTTAAAACAAAATGCATGTTTACATTACTATGTCCTTTATTTTTACCCCATTTAACCCATGGCAACCAATCTGATCGTAACCATGAAACCTTTAGGGGTGAAATTCGGAAAGCTGTGTGTGGACAATGCAATGGCAAACCACAATGCTGCTTGTACCTGGGGGATTCAGAGAAAGTCTGTATTTGCCACCCAGATGAATTTCTCCCACTCTGGCCTCCCTTAGTCTAGTGCCATTTAAATATATATAAAATCTCAGGGACATGTTTCAGTCAGGTAGCACTGAAAGAAAGGTGTGCCAAACTGCAATAAGTTCCTAATTGTTATTGCTGAAAGCAGTGGATAGATCTTGAACTTATTGGCATGGCATTCTGCCTCCTACAATTTTACATTTAATCCATGAACCCAATATCTTCTCCTGTTAAAGCATCATGCAAAGGTCATACAAATAAAGGGTCATTCTGTAATTAGTGAGGAATAATGAATGGATTTTGCAATGCTGCCTTATGGACAAAATGTTAAACGTTAACTGTCTATTCATTGGAACATGCGTGTAGGCCATTCAACCCCTCAAGTGCGTTCCAGCGTTCAATTAGGTTTCGCCTGATCTCCTACCTAAGCATCATTTTACCTTCCCTGTCCCTTCAAGGTAACTCTTGGTACCTTTAAAATCTAGAAACAGATCAATCTTTGTCTTCAATGTACACCGTGATTGAGCCCCCCACAGGTAGATGTTTAAGAATTGCCGTTTCACCAATGGTACTTCCAAACTGCACGGCCATGCAGTAACCAGAAGCCTACCAGACATGTCAAACATAAATCTGGTCTATTAATTACCAAGTCCAAAAGAGAGATGAATTTGCTGGGCACAACACAGAAAGAAAGTAGAGGGCACTTCTATGACAGTACATGGTAAAGAACTGAGAGTCTGCCAACATTTATTGCACAGCCAACATGATAAAGACAAATTAACAGACCATTATTCTTATAGCTATTCATGGGGCCTTGAAGTTAGCTGGTGGAGTTTTGGTTTAACTGTCCAGAATTGATCTTGTTTGTTGCTATGTTAGCAGAGAACAGACACTACAATTTTAAAGAACTCATTGGTTGTGAGATAGTTTGGGATGCACTGGTGATATGGATGGTAGTATATGAAAGCAATTCCTTTCCTTAATAAGTTCTGGTATGATTTCAGCTTTTCCTACCACCCTATGTTTCTGAGGGTTGGGCCATGGAATTCTATTGGTTTTGTCTGTGCAGTGGGTTGCCTTTGCTTGCTGCAAGATGGTTTCAACCAGCCTGTGGGTTTCCAATGCCACATCATTGTTACAATGTGCAAAGAGGCCTTTCAGCCTGTGTTACCAGTACTAGCTTGTTAAATGAATATCATTAGGTTAGGGTGGATTGGCCATAGTCAGTTGTCCACAGTGTTTAAGGATGTGCAGGCGAGGTGGGCTAGCCATGGGAGATGCAGGGTTGCAGGGACAGGGTAGGAGTGTGGGTCTAGGTGGGATGCTCTTCAGAGGCTTGATGTGGATTCAATGGGCCAAATGGCCTGCTTCCACACTGGAAGGATTCCATGATTCTATGATTCCATGATGACCTAGTGTCAGAGAGTCAGAGGTGTACAGCACGGAAACAGGCCCTTCGGCTCAACTTGTCAATGCTGTCTAGATTTCCTAAACTGATTGTACAAAATGCGGAGGAATGGAATTGTGGGAGATATAGCAGTTTGGATCGGAAATTGGCTTACTGAAAGAAGACAGAGGGTGGTAGTTGATGGGAAATGTTCATCCTGGAAACCAGTTACTAGTGGTGTACCGCAAGGGTCGGTGTTGGGTCCACTGCTGTTTGTCATTTTTATAAATGACCTGGATGAGGGCGTAGAAGGATGGGTTAATAAATTTGCAGACGACACTAAGGGCGGTGGAGTTGTGGACAGTGACGAAGGATGCTGTAGGTTGCAGAGAGACATAGATAAGCTGCAGAGCTGGGCTGAGAGGTGGCAAATGGAGTTTAATGCAGACAAGTGTGAGGTGATGCACTTTGGTAGGAGTAACCGGAAGGCAAAGCACTGGGCTAATGGTAAGATTCCTAGTAGTGTAGATGAGCAGAGAGATCTCGGTGTCCATGTACACAGATCATTGAAAATTGCCACCCAGGTTGACAGGGCTGTTAAGAAGGCATACAGTGTTTTAGCTTTTATTAATAGAGGGATCGAGTTCCGGAACCAAGAGGTTATGGTGAAGCTGTACAAAACTCTGGTGCGGCCGCACTTGGAGTATTGCATACAGTTCTGGTCACCGCATTATAAGAAGGATGTGGAAGCTTTGGAAAGGGTGCAGAGGAGATTTACTAGGATGCTGACCGGTATGGAGGGAAGGTCTTACGAGGAAAGGCTGAGAGACTTGAGGCTGTTTTCGTTAGAGAGAAGAAGGTTGAGAGGTGACTTAATTGAGACATATAAAATAATCAGAGGGTTAGATAGGTTGGATAGGGAGAGCCTTTTTCCTCAGATGGTGACGGCGAGCACGAGGGGGCATAGCTTTAAATTGAGGGGTGAAAGATATAGGACAGATGTCAGAGGTAGTTTCTTTACTCAGAGAGTAGTAAGGGAATGGAACGCTTTGCCTGCAACGGTAGTAGATTCGCCAACTTTAGGTACATTTAAGTCGTCATTGGACAAGCATATGGACGTACATGGAATAGTGTAGGTTAGATGGGCTTGAGATCAGTATGACAGGTCAGCACAACATCGAGGGCCAAAGGGCCTGTACTGTGCTGTAATGTTCTATGTTCTATGTTCTATGAACCAGTCCCACTTGTCTGTGTTTGGCCCATATTCCTCTAAATGTTTCCTATCATGTACCTGTCCAAATGTCTTGTAAATGTTGTAACTATACTTGTCTCCTCTCCACCACAAGTTGGCAGCTTGTTCCGAATACACACTGACCTCTGTGAGAAAAGGTGGTCTCAAAGGTCTTATTTAAATTTTTCTCTTCTCATGTTAAACATAGGCATTCTAGTTTTTGAGATAACAAGGTGGAGAGCTGGATGAACACAGCAGGCCAAGCAGCATCTTCGGAGCAGGAAAGCTGAGGTTTCCCCCTGGACCCTTCATCAGACATAGGGGAGGGGAAGGTGGTTCTGAAATAAATAGGGAGAGAGGGGGAGGTGGATCGAAGATAGCTAGAGGAGAAGATAGGTGGAGAGGAGACAGACAGGTCAAAAAGGCAGGGATGGAGCCAGTATAGGTGAGTGTAGGTGGGGAGTTAAGGAGGAGTTAGGTCAGTCCAGGGAGGACGGACAGGTCAAGGGGGCAGGATGAGCTTAGAAGGTAGGAAATGGGGATGTGGCTTGATGTCGGAGGAGGGGATAGGTGAGAGGAGGAACAGGTTAGGGAGGCGGGGACGAGCTGGTGTGGTTTTGGGATGCAGTAGGTGGAAGGGAGATTTTGAAGCTTGTGAAATCCACATTGACACCATTGGGCTGCAGGGTTCCCAAGTAGAATATGAGTTGCTGTTCCTGCAACCTTCGGGTGACATTGTTGTGGCACTGCAGGAGACCCATGATGGACATGTCATCTGAGGAAAGGGAGGGGGAGTTGAAATAGTTCGCGACTGGGAGGTGCAGTTGTTCATTGCAAACTGAGCGTAGGTGTTCTGGAAAGTGGTCTCCAAGCCTCCGCTTGGTTTCCCCAGTGTAGAAGAAGCCACAACGGGTACAGAGGATACAGTATACCACATTAGCAGATGTACAGGTGAACATCTGATTGATGTGGAAAGTCTTCTTGGGGCCTGGGATGGGGGTGAGGGAGGAGGTGTGGGGGCAAATGTAGCACTTCCTGCGGTTGCAGGGGAAAGTGCCGGTTGTGGTGGGGTTGGAGGGGAATGTGGAGCAGACAAGGGAGCCCCAGAGATAGTGGTCCCTCCGGAAAGCAGATAAGGCTGGGGAGGGAAAAATGTCTTTTGTGGTAGGGTCAGATTGTAGATGGCGGAAGTGTCGGATGCATTGTTTCCCAAGGTTGGTGGGGTGGTATGTGAGGATGAGGGGAATTCTTTTTTGGTTGTTATTTCGTGGACGGGGTGTGAGGGATGAGTTGCAGGAATTGCGGGAGACACAGTCGAGGGCGTTCTTGACTACTGAAGGGGGGAATTTGCGGTCCTTGAAGAACAAGGACATCGGAAATGTGCGGGAGTGGAATGCCGCATCCTGGGAGTAGATGTGGCGGAGGCAACGGAATTGGGAATAAGTGATGGCATTTTTGCAGGAGGATCGGTGGGAGGAGGTGTATTCTAGGTAGCTGTGGGAATCGATGGGCTTGGAATGGATATTGGTTTCTCGGTGGTTGCCCGAGATGGAGCCATCCCACTCCTGCACATCTCAGATGTCCTCGTTTTTCAAGGACTGCAACTTTCACCCCGCAGTGGTTGAGAATGCCCTCGACCATGTCTCCTGCATTTCCCGCAACTCATCCCTCACACCCCATCCCTGCAATAACCACCAAAAGAGAATCCCCCTCGTCCTCACATACCACCCCACGAACATCGGGATCCAATGCATCAACCTCCAACACTTCCACCATCTGTAATCCAACCCCACCACCAAAGACATTTTCCCCTCCCCACCCTTATCTGCTTTCCGGAGGGACCACACTCACCGTGACTCCCTTGTTCGGTCCACACTCCCCTCCAGCCCCATCACACCCGGCACTTTCCCCTGCAACTGCAGGAAGTGCTACACCTGCCCCAACACCTCCTCCCTCAGCCCCATTCCAGGCCCCAAGAAGATTTTCCACATCAAGCAGATGTTAACCTGCACATCTGCCAATGTGGTGTACTGTATTCGCTGTATACGTTGAGACCTCTGCTGCATTGGGGAAACCAAGCGGAGGCTTGGGGACTGCGTTGTAGAACACCTACTCTCGGTTCGCAATAAACAACTGCACTTCCCAGTCACAAACCATTTCAACTCCCCCTCCCATTCCTTAGATGACATGTCCATCCTGGGCCTCCTGCAGTGCTAGAATGATGCTACCCGAAGGTTGCAGGAACAGCAACTCATATTCTGCTTGGGAACCCTGCAGCCCAATAGTATCAATGTGGGCTTCACAAGCTTCAAAATCTCCCCTCCCCTGACCACATCCCAAAAACAACCTAGCTCGTTCCTGCCGCCCTATCCTGTTCCTCCTCTCACCTATCCACCGCACCCACCTCAAGCCACGCCCCCATTTCCTACTGTCGTCATGTCCCCTTGACCTGCCCATCCTCCCTGGACTGAGCTATCTCCTCCCTATGTCCCCACCTACACTCACCTTTACTGGCTCCACCACCGCCCCTTTGACCTGTCTGTCTCCTCTCCATCTATCTTCTCCTCTATCCATCTTCAATCCACCTCCCCCCTCTCCCTATTTATTTCAGAATCCCCTTCCCCTTCGCCATTTCTGATGAAGGGTCTAGGGTGAAACAGCAGCTTTCCTGCTTCTCTGATGCTGCTTGGCCTGCTGTGGTCATCCAGCTGTACAACTTGTTATCTCAGATTCTTCAGCATCTGCAGTTCCTATTATCTCGCAGTCTAGTTTCCATCGCCCCTACCCTGGGAAAAAGACCTTTCCTGGTCACCGTATCTACGCCCCTCATGATTTTATAAACCTCAATAAGATCACCCCTCAGCCTCCTATGTTCCAGGGAAAAAATGTCCCAGCCTATCCAATCACTCCTTATTACTCAAACCTTCCAGACTCAGTAACATCCTTGTAAATCATTTTTTGCACCCTTTTTATTTTAATGACATCCTTCCTAGAGCCGGGCAGCCAGAATTGTACGTAGTACCCCAAATGTTCTATTATTTTGATGTACTTCAGTTCTTATTACCCTGATATATTAACGTAAGTTGTGATCTGCCTGGGTACCATGTAAAACCATACTTCCCACTGTATCTTGGCACATGTGACAATAATCAAATCAAATCAAATCATATGGGGCCATACATAGTGCCAATCTCCTGCTCTTTCCCTGTGCACTTACAAGTTACCATCCAAAGCACTTCTGAACGTCTCAATGGAACACTCAACAGTCAGTGGATATGTGGAGAGAGCGGTGTTTGTCAGATCAAAATTCTGGGGCAAAGTGTTGAACAAAGTGTTCCAGTTATAATGTTGCATTGCTGTTGTGTCAATAAGTTAAAGTGTGTGATGATCTTTGCCAGATTTTTCCTTGCTTGCGAGCATGACAGGGCATGTGCTGACACCCAGAGTGTTATGTCAGCTGTTACTCTAGTGGGTGTCCTTCCAGGAACATGTGAAGAAAAATGTCCAATGTGGAGTATGTTGGGATAGTATTAAGAAATGTGCTATCAATATTCAGCTTCCAATAACTGATTGTACATCTTCCATGGGCTAAAAATAAGTCTAAGAAGGACAAATACTAAACTAAAATGGCTGCTGTGATCACCTGACCACAGACTAAGCCAGGTCCAGGGAACCATCTGAAACCAATGAAACCGCAGCATGTTCTTTCAAGACTGAAACCAGCCAACCAAATCAGCGTCAAGAAATTTGCATATCTTGTTTTAGTCATGCTTGCATGATAAATTCACTTCCTCGGAAATGAATGGTTACCTGCAGTTTGAAAGAACAATGGAGCAGACTTAGAAATGGGACCAACATCAACAGAGAGGGAGAGAGAAATAAATATGAACTAACAACAACAGGAACAATATAAATCTCTCTCTGCCTGTCTTATTCCACCTCAAAGCTGTGTCCAGCGAAAAAGGCTACTTGGGGCAATAGCTTACCAAGAGCTCAAGCTGTGAAAATGTTTCCACTGCTGTAGAATACAACTCAACAATTCAACAAGTGAAAAAGAAACTCTCCAAAAAACTGTTGGTGCTGGAAATCAGAAACAAGAACAGAAATCGCTGGGAAAACTCAGCAGGTCTGGCAGCATCTGTGGACAGAAAGCAGAATTAATGTTACAGGTCCAGTGGCCCTTCTTAGAACATTGCTGTCCCCACAAATCCACTGACAATCAAACATTTCATTGAGGCATTCAAGACGACATTGGATCGTCATTTGGAAAAAACTAACATGCAAGTGTATAGGCAAAGAGCAGGAGATTGGCACTAGGTGATGATGTTCATTTAAGGTTGGTCCAAATGGCCTCCTTCTGCACTGTAAAAATGCAGTGACAATGAAACACTGCAGTAAGCCACTGCAGTAATTTGACCATTAGCCTGGACCCTTCTTAATTAATTTCTAATGAAATCACTGACCTCAGATTTAAAGTCTAACCCCTCAAAGGTCCCAATGACATTTAAAAAAAATCACAGTCTGTTTCGCTCTATTCATTTTCTTCATTTCAGCCTTATTATCTGTGCTTGCCTGTGACTTTGATGTTGGACTTTTACTATTTTCTTTCAGGATTAGTAAGCAATAAACCCATCTTTCTCAAATCCAATGAAACCGTATAATTTGAGTCCTTCATTTTGATTTAGATCGTATGCTTTAATCAAAGTATGACAGCTGTGTGCTAAAAAGAAATCAAAATACCTGTTGCGACACAGCAAAAGGAAGTTTGAAGGGAGGGGGTTGATTTCCCTCTTCTCACGTGATCTAAACAAAAGAGAAATGATCTAATAATCTAATTTTCACCTTCCATCTCGGTGCTCCATGTAAAGCAACCTTCCTGAGCAAGATCTCTCAGGTGACATTCTTTGAATCAGTGATGGGTAACATGGGAAGTCACTAACAAATTCCTGGTGACAAACTCTATCTATTGAATGGCAAATTTTGAACTTTCACTGTGACAGTTTGGGTCAGGTCACTGCCTCTGTGCAGATGACCTCCTCAGCTAGGTCCTTAGTACAAATACTTTATACACTTGAGGAGAGACACAAGCAATGCTGCACATTACTGAGGAGTGACCCTCTATGGCAGACTAATCACCTTGAACTCAGCAAACAATGATGCTGTGTCTTGGCTCAGGAAGACTTTCAATAAGATAGTGATAGAGTAGAGCTTCTGAAAACGGGGCTCGTCAACCGCCTCTGCACTTCTTTTTGTTTCTTTCCATTTGTTTTCCCTCTCCTTTCTTGCTCTTTTTCTCCTTTATTTTACTCACCTCTTGTTGAAGAGCTCGGGAGCTCATAGCGACAGCATCGGTGGCGGCAAGTCGGCACAGCGCAGCCTCATGGTGCTGCCGGTGCCAGAGAGAGTTTGGGTTCCTGACAGCTTCTGTATTGGTGAGGCAGTCCCGGCGCCAACTTGTGGTTGCTGCAGCAGGAGGGAGCTTGGGCCCAGTACGAGGCCCAGCGGCATTGGCGAGGTGGGTCCAAAGCAGAATCATAGCGGCAGTGGAGTTGTGTTTGGGCAGTGTGGAACCTATCTTCAGTGGTGTCTGCATTTGCGAGGTCCAGTGAAGACTCATAGTGCCGAGGGCATCGGTGGAGGTGAAATGGTACAGAAGAATGGCAACTTTTGTTCCAGTGATGATGGCACAGGGAAGGGGACTCGTGTGCCTAGCCACCAGGCCCGTGCCCCGTGCTAGAGCACATAACACGAAGGACTGAAAAGTTGAACACTTTTTCTTTATTTCTCCCTTTATGTTCTATGTTTTGTTTCTTTTTGCTGTGTTTCAAGATGGTCCCGGAGAGTGGCGACCCTGTACAACACTTTGCACTGTGTTTTGTAACAAAATGCACATGACAATAAATAAATAAATCAAATCAAGGATTACGTTTGCTGAATAAATAAATTGCCTTCTGTCGGTGACCGATCAACCTTCTCACTTTTATCACCTGTTGTCAGGCGTATAGGATGGACACATAGGCTAACAATGAACCCATTAGGCCATGTTACAAACACACGTGCCATATTTAATAAAATCCTGGCATTGTCAACCTCTTCAGCACAGCAGCAGTGAATCTGGAAGGACTGGTTTCTTTGACCTTGAATCTCAGAACTCCCGGTACCTATAAAGCTTTCTAGGGTGCCTTTCTAAAGGGAATTTTTCTAGGCATGGGTAGGTGAAATTTCAGACCTTTATTTTCATGTTTTTGTTTAATCACTTGCCCCCTTAACCTCCTAATTTCTCTTGATCTCTCTCTCTCCCTCCTTGAGAGATTAGATGTCATACAGCACCTCATACCTCACCTCAATAAACACTCGCTGTACAATAACTCCAACATAGCTCATTCTGTAGTTCTATGAGACTCACTCGCAAACTTACTGCAGTGTTCATTCTCAAGCTCTTGGTGCTGCCCGAGTGTCACATGTCCCACTCATCATTGATGGAGCCCACCTAGTGCACACCCTGACTATGGAAAGACTGCCTTTCAGCTGGCTGGCTGCCAATTCACTTTGTTTCTGCACCCCCATTCCATTCACAGTTTGCAGACAGGATGAGGGAGTGGGATAGTAAAGTGTGAAGCTGGATGAACACAGCAGGCCAAGCAGCATGTCAGGAGCACAAAAGCTGACGTTTCGGGCCTAGACCCTTCATCAGAGAGAGAGGGAGTGGGAGCTGTGATCATTAACAATTCATTCACAGGATGTAGGCATTACTATCTGTTTATTTGCCCTGAGGTCAGATAATACTCAGCCACATTGTAATGGTGATCAGAGATAATGGGAACTGCAGATGCTGGAGAATCCAAGATAACAAAGTGTGGGGCTGAGTGAACACAGCAGGATCAGAAAAGGATGATGAAGGGTCTAGGCCTGAAGTGTTGGCTTTTGTGCTCCTCAGATGCTGCATGGCCTGCTGTGTTCATCCAGCTCCACACTTTGTTATCTCACATTGCATTGGTTCTGGAGTCACATGTAGACCGATTTCCTTTCTTCCTGAAAGGACATTTTGAGCAACAATCAACATTGATTATACGATTTGTTCCAGATTTCCTATTGAATTCAAATTTCACCATCCGTCATGGTAGGATTTGACCCCATGTCTCAGAACATTAACCTGGGATTCTGGATTACAAATCCACTGTCATCACCGCAATGCTACAGCCTCCCCTGATATGGTGATACTGGGCAAAGAGATGCAAGAACTTTCCTTGAGAGGTGCCAACAGACCTTTATGTTCACTTAAGACGGGAGATAGAGTCTTGACATAATATTTCATCCAAAAAACGATGAACTCAATTTAGCAGTGGCAATATGGGGCAGAATCAGGAGCTGGGGAGGCACAGTGGTTCAGTGGTTAGCACTGCTGTTTCACAGCGCCAGGGACCCGGGTTTGATACCAGCCTTAGGTGACTGTGTGGAGTTCGTGTATTCTGTCTGTGTCTGCGCCGGTTTAGTCAGGTGCTGCAGTTTCCTCCCAAGGTCCAAAGGTGTACAGGTTAGGTGGATTGGCCATGCTAAAATGCCCACAGTATCCAGGGATGTGCGAGCTAAGTGGGTTGAACAGGTAAATGCAGGGAAATAGCGGGGTGGGATGCTCTTCAGAGGGTCAATGCAGACTCGATGGCCTAATGACCTCTTTCCACACTGCAGTATTCTGTTCTATGATAGTCTTCTCCCCCAGCTGGAAGGCTGGTGGGGTGCAATGTTGCCATTGCCATTTTGGGATGGCAGTTTGAGAACCATCAAACAGGTCCCTGCTGAGGGGGCTCCAGATTGTTCAAACTATCCTCCTGTCCAAGAGCGGTGAATTAGACTGGAAGCGGTGGGCATTGTTGACACCTGCAGCAGTCAGCCGTGAATGGAGAAGGTGTCGGTCACACCAGAAAGAAAGTTTGTGAGGCTCACTGGGGCTAGTTAGAAAGTCCTCGGCGAGGTTGGTGTGGGGTTAGCAGCGTTGTTGAGGAAATGATAACCTAAATCTCGGAGTGGCGGGGGCATGGAGTTAGGGAGGAAGGTGGTGTATGGGTAAGGAGGGCAGTGTGGATGTGAATCATCTCTTTCACTGAAGTTTGTGAATTCTTCCATTGCTTTAATGTTGGCATGGAAGGTTGGCAGCTGGTTTTTACTCAAAGGCAGTTGAGCAAAGCCAGTGGAATCGGAGTGAGTGGGAAACTCCCTTTTCATAACTAAGGACTCTTTGTCAGTTTTATTTTCTTCTTCCAGGAAATTGCTTTTGAATCACTTGCCGTGGAAAACAATACATTTACTGGTGGTTGGCTAATTTGTGGAAGCAAGTAGATTTAAAGTTTAAAAAGCTCTCTGTCAGTTTTGTCTCCAACAGGCAGAGTTTCTGTTGTTGTCCTCCTCATTCTCCCTACTTGACAATTTCCTACTTTACAAGCACTTGTTACAAACCTGTAAAGAAGCAGTTCTGAATCTAAAAGGGTCCTATTGAGACGATTCTCCTTGAAATAATGGCTAAGGGATGAGGAATCACTTTCAAACTCATGAGAGGTCAAAGTACAAAACATCATGGCAAGACTATCCTAAAACAGATTTGAGGTAATTTTGGAAAAGAGCCAAAACAAGATGAGATTTTATCCTACATGCCCAGTTCTAAGTGCAAGGGATTAAAGTTATAGACATACAGATGGAACTAGTGGGTTTGCTTGCAAACATTTCATCACCCTGCTAGGTAACATCGTCAGTGTAGTGAAGCTTTGGTGTTCTGTCCCACGTGTTATTTCTATGCCTCCATTTGCTGAGGTGGTTGGTACCACTTCCAGTTCTGTTTCTCAGTGGTTTCAACACAGGGTTTAATTTATTGTGTGTGTTGATGGAGTTCTGGTTAGAATACCGGGCCTCCAGGAATTCCCTGGTGTGTGATAACAAGGTGTAGAGCTGGATGAACACAGCAGGTCAAGCAGCATCAGAGGAGCAGGAAAGCTGAAAGAAGGGTCGAGGCACAAAACGTCAACTTCCCTGCTCCTAAGATGCTGCTTGGCCTGCTGTGTTCATCCAGCTCTACATCTTGTTATCTCAGATCCTCCAGCATCAGCAGCTCCTACCATCTCTGAAACATTCCCTGGTGTGTCTCTGTTTAGCTTGTGCGATTATAGATTTGTTATCCCAGTTAAATTCGTGTCCCCCACTGTCCGTGTGTACTGAAACAAGTGAAAATTGGTCGTGTCTCTTGGTGGCTTGGTGTTAGTGTTCCTCATCCACAACCTGAGCTACAAATCTTCTCAAAAACAGTAAGGGATTAAGTTAGACTGTTTGATATTCAATAGTGTCATTCAATCACTGAATCTCTCACTACCAACATCCTGGATATTACCATTGACCAGAAACTCAACTGGACTTGCCACATGAACAAAATGGCTACAAGAGCAGCTCAGAGGCTAGGAATACTACAAGTAACTCATCTCCTGACTGTCTAAAGCCTGCCCATTATCTACAAGGCACAAGTCAGGAGTGTGATGGAATACTCCCCACTTGCCTGGATGGGTGCAGCTTCAACAACACTCAAGAAACTTGGCGCTATCCAGGACAAAGCAGCTCAAATGATTGGCACTACATCCACAAACATCCACTCCTTCATCATGCCACCTCATGTCCTTCTGGTAATGATCTGATAAGGGTCATAATTAGGAATTAGGTTATGAAGGTTTTTGAACTTAACTTAAAAAATGGTCTTTATCTGGTCTATGGCTGCTGGGCTACCTGAGAGGCAATACAAACTATGACTCTGGCACAAGCTGGTCAAGTTCCATGTAAACATAGAAGAGTAGACGATGCCTGTCAGTGCAATGGAGCTGGCCAGGTTGGGATTTCAAGACTTATGACCTGAATTAGCAACCTTAAATAGCCCTCTCAAAAATTGGAAACCTTGGGAAGAGGGTTAGGAATCCCAGGATTGGGACATACCCACTACTTTTAAAGAGTCCCCAAGTCATCTGGATCTGGCAAAAATCCAGGTCGACATTTCTGAAGTCCTATGAGAATGTTGCTCTAAAAGGAAGCTCCTCCTGTCATTACATTACAACTGAGATAACAAGGTGTAGAGCTGGATGAACACAGCAGGCTAAGCAGCATCAGAGGAGCAGAAAAGCTGATGTTTCAGGCCTAGACCCTTCTTCTGCTTGGCCTGCTGTGTTCATCCAGCCCAATACCTTGTTATCTCAGATTCTCCACGATCTGTAGTTCCCACTGTCTCTATCACATTACAACTCTCTGTTGCTGTTGGCCAGTGTTTGATCTCCTCATGAACGCAGGCCGAAACTCCAGGCCCTCCAAACCAGTCCGCAGATTGCCATTACATTTGTCTTTTACATTGGATCGAAGTTACAGAAAACATCTGATGTGATTGGGTCGATGGCTTTCTCTGTCTCCTTACCCTTAACCTCTAACATTTCTGCATCACAGTCCATCTCTGTGGCCTATGGCTCCAGTTTTACCGCTCACTATGCTATCACTGCGGATTTTCCAGATTTCTCCTCTTCTGTCTATACAGTTGCTCTCTCCTGTAACATTGTATTTTATATCTCCGTACTATCACTGGCACACGAACTCTACCTCCCTAGTCAAATCAGGCTCTTATTTTGAATGAAACAAGGCCTGTCCATTGTGTCAGGCCTGCATCAGATGGAAGAATAGGAAAACCCAGAAGTGCTGTCCTCTCATCTCATGACATTTACAAAAAGGTCCCATTGCCTGGGAAATGCATCACTGACTGGATTTGCAAATGTTATTTGTGTAGTTTGGAATGAAATCCCCAGCTCTGAGAGCCACTCACTGTCAACCTGTGTGTGACTCTGTGTTGGTGCAGCAGTGGGTTACAGTGCTCCATGACAGTCTCTCTGGTAGAATGTCCTCACATCCCTTCATGGACAAATACGGCAAGATTTTGTAGGCCCACGCTCAAGTGCAGAGTAAAGTCTCACTTCTGTTTCTCTTCTGAGCAGCTCTCTGGACCCCAGCCAACTTTCCCCCAACACACACATACACAGACACAAACACTCAGACACATATGTACACACTCACTCACACATCTCTCACACACACACACACACACACAAACACACACACACACACACACACACACACACACACACACACACACACACACACACACACACACACACACACACCTCCTAGAAGGATCAAACTATGTGCTACCAGCAAACATTTTCCCAGAATTCCTGGACAAAACTTGATGCAATTCTGCATACGAAGTGGACATGTAAACTCAATCTTGATGTACAGCATCACCTGACTCACATTTTCAGAAGGTAATGCTGGTGTTCCCAGGTTAATAGTTACCCCATCTTAATTTTCTTTTCCATCCTTCTAACTTAAACCAACCAGGTAACAATTAGAGATAACAAGGTGTGGAGCTGGATGAACACAGCAGGCCAAGCAGCATCAGAGGAGCAGGAAGGCTGACATTACAGGCCTAGACTCTTCTTCAGAAATGGGGGAGGGGAAGGGGATTCTGATATAAATAGGGACAGACAGGAAGGCAGACAGAAGATGGACAAAGGAGCAATTAATTCACTCTGTTTCAGCATATTGTACAATCAAACTGATCAGTAAATGCTAATCTTGGCTGACACCATAATTGATCACAAAATCTATTGCCACATGATGACCTGTAAATAGGATCTGTATTAAAGTTAAAACATTGTTCCATTGCTGCTGTAATTGCTGCTTCCTAACATGGTGTTGGTAAACCTGTACTTTATAAAATTCATAGATGTTACAATGTAATGCAGCATTACTGTGATGTTTCCGGCAATACATGTCAGTGTGGGAGGTCTGAAGTAGTCAGTATTAAGCAAACACTGTCCCAATATTTTTGCATTCTCAAAAGATTTTCTCAGATTGTTGTTTCCCAGATGTCTGTCTACCGTATTCCATGACTAAACCAGCACTAATGACTTTAATTGCTTTAGCAAAATATCAAACAACTTCTTTTTGTATTAATTGTCATAGCCTGAAAGAGAAAGAACATCTACTCAATGTAGCAAAATCCCTGAGCTGGTAGTAATTAAAAAGACGGGAACAAGCATCATTTTCCGAATGTTTCTCACCATTGTTGTTTTATGGCTCCCTTTGTCTGGTTTGAATTAAATACTTTGAAGGACACCATTTCAGAGCTTGTTATTTCACTGAAATGAGTGATGGGAACTGAGATGCTGTAAATGAGGGGAAGCGGGTTAGGAGCATTCTATGGAAGAGTGAGGCAGATTCAAAGGAAGTTGCACACAATGGGTTATATAGTATATACAAGAAGTATCAGTGAGCCAATAGCAATTTACGAAGGATGTGGCACATTCTAAAATGCATTCAAAAATGTCCTGAACTAGATTGAAATACAGTTCTTCAAATATATTGAAAGGAAGCACTCACACACCATGTCCAAAGTAGCTTGGATTGGTCTTGCATTCTGTTCAGGTATCATACTTCACCTTTTTTTCTGTAACCCT
Organism: Stegostoma tigrinum; assembly: GCF_030684315.1. NCBI lineage: Eukaryota > Metazoa > Chordata > Chondrichthyes > Orectolobiformes > Stegostomatidae > Stegostoma > Stegostoma tigrinum. The sequence goes on along the minus strand of NC_081376.1, from coordinate 2,489,748 downwards.
GCTCAGACAGCTTGGTGCGGAGCAGAGGGTCACCTTGTGGAAAACAGCAGCTGGGTGTCCGGATCTATCTGCCGAACGACATAAAATGTCTGTACAATGCTACCAAGCTCCCATTAAACAGCACTAATCAACAACAGTCCAGATGGTACAACGTGTAAGTGCAGGAGAGTGACAATGAGATATGAGAATCAGAATATTCCCAGACTCGATTGTAGCTCAGTAATGAGTTAACTGATTTTATTCACAGTGTCGCTCCCTGTGGACTGTGGATGGGAAAATGTGAGAAGATTTTTATTTAGTGGTTTTATGCTTCACGGCTAGCTTTCCAGGTTTCCATGATCACACTAGAGTGCCCAGAAATTCCCTGTTTGACAAGATGTTGCAGACTCCTTGAAATGGGACTATGAATTCCGATGCTTACTTTGAAAAGTGATTTTATGCTTGAATTGGGTGTTTGTCTTGTCATGTGACTCCAAGATTTACATTATTTCTTGCTTTCCAGTTAATGTTGCTGGAAGGTGGGCCTGTGAAAACAATTAGGCCAAAGTCAGCTTACCTGGGGTGTAGCTTGTGGTTTAAAACGGTACCACGCTCATGAATCAAAAAGAAATTATTTTGTACTCATTATTAGGATGTGGGCATTGTTCACTCCCTAAATGCCCTGCACAAGGTGGTGAGGAGCTGCCTTCTTGAACTGCTGCAGTCAGTATGGTGTAGGGGCTCAAATGATGGCTGATTGGAAACAGTAGGATGGAGAAGGATCACACAGGAGTGGGGCCATTTTGGAGAGACCTCCAATGCAGACAGGGGTCTATAAAAAAGGCATTCCTTCATTTCTGGATCTAAGAGTGATAAACCCAGTAGGGGTGGTTGAAGTGGCTCTGTCCTAAATTCAGGCCAGCCTGTAACGATCATCAACTGTCTTCCATCATGTTTCAAATGTGAAATGTGACAAAGTTAAACAAAGTTAAACAAAGTTAAAAGAAATTCACCAGGTCTTGTCAATAAACAAGAAAGCAAACTTGTATTTGCTCTAAATGTGTTCTTTAACATAGGACAAGGTAGATTATTAATTGCCAATATAAAGAATTAAAGCACACCCTTTTACATCCAAACATGGACACATCCATCCCTAAATAAGATGGACAAGATGGACAAGCCAACTTTTCAAGACTGTATGGTAAAAATAAACAAAGTCTATGGATCTTAATCTCAAGGGGAGCTGAGGTACTTTCACAAAGATCATCTAGATTTTGACAGTTACACAATGTTTTAACGTGTGTGAAGATCCTTGATTTGGCAGTTAGTCAGTTAGACCTAGGTCTTTTAGAATATTTGAGCGGTATTTCTTTTCCACTCACAGACTCGGAGAGAGAGAGAAAGAGAGAGAGAACAATCTTTCTTGCTTGCATGCTTTCAGAAATCTAAGACTGCAGCTGTTCTCTCTTCTGCCATTCTGTAATAAGCTGCTACCTAAACCTAGCCAACAAGTTGGTTTGGATAGTTCCTTTCCTCTCTCAACCCAAAGTCACCTCGCGCAGCATATCTCACTAAAGCATCAAATCCATGTTTAGCAAAAGTTACATGCCCCTCTGGAACAAATAAGTGAACAGCACTTTGCTTTGCTTTATAAAAGAACTGATTCTTACCCTGAAATAAAGGAGTCCTAAGTCCCATTTTTTCAGTTTGTATTCTAAATAAAATGCATATAGTCATCGTAATATTACAAGGTAATAAGTAAAGAGAGCTAAATTCGTAGATTTTTTAAATGAGTGATTTTTTCTTAAAATTAAAGTGTGCAATAGAGATTGTGTTCTTAAATCTCAGCATTTGGCCTGAATTCTGCTCAGGGTGAATACTGGGTGAGTGGTCATGGTCAGCGTAAGGGAAAGGGTGGTGAAGGTGAGGGAATAGTTTGGCATGAATTGGCACTAAATTGGTAGTGGAACTATAAACTGGAAGCATAGGTTGGCATGGGGGGTTGTGGGTGGGGAAAGAAGGGGCATTGGCTACTTTAGGAGTATGATAGGGGTTCCGGAGGCTGAATGTTGGCTTGGAGGGCATGAGGACAGTGGCTCAGTCATTTGCGCTTCTGCCTGACTGGGCCAACAACCTGAGTTCAATTCCAGCCTTGGGTGACTGTCAGTGTGGAGTTTGCACATTCCGGCTGGGTTTCCTTCAGGTGCTCCAGTTTCCTCCCACAGTCAAAAGATGTGCAGGTTTGGTGAATTGACCATGCTAAATTACCACAAGTATTCAGCGATGTGTAGGTTAGGTGCATTGCGCATGGGAAATTTGGGGTTTCAGGGATAGGGTAAGGTGATGCTCTTTGGAGGGCTGGTGTGGACTTGTTAGGCTGAATGGCCTGTTTCCACACTGTAGGGGTTCTATGACTGGAATATACAAAGTGGATTGAGGTAATAGGGAAGGGAGAGTATAGGGGTGAGTGTTGAAATGTGATCATAGACCACAGAATCCCTACAGTGTGCAAACAGGCCATTTGGCCCAACAAATCCACCCTGCCCCTCAGATCATACCACCCAGACCCACCCCCGTATAACCTACCTAACCTACACATCCCTGAATGCTATAAGCAATTGGCGTGGCCAATCCACCTAACCTGCACATCTTTGGACTGTGGGAGGAAACCGGAGCACCCAGAGGAAACCCACACAGACCCCGGGTGAACGTGCAAACTCCACACAGACAATCACCCAAGGGTGGAATTGAACCCAGTCCTTGGTGTTGTGAAGCAGCAGTGCTAATCTCTGAGCCACTGTGCCGCTGCTTTTCTTCTGCTTTTTTTTTTCAGTTTTTTTCTAACTTCCACAGGACGCACATACATTAAATCAGGACAAAGCTCCAACCTGCCTTTGCATTAGTTCAAGCATTAGCTGGCACCAAATCACAGAGAACCAGCACAGCTCAGAATGAAAATCCCAATCTTAGAATAGTAGAAACCCATTCAGCCCATTGAGTCCACACCAACCCTTCGAACAGCATCCCACCTAGAACCATTCCAATCCTGTATCCCTGCATGCCTCATGGCTAATCTACCTCGCCCGTACATCCCTGAACATTGAGGATAATTTAGCATGGCCAACCCACCCAGCTTACGCATCTTTGGACTGTGGGAGGAAACCGGAGCACCCGGAGGAAACTCATGCAGACATGTGGAGAATGTGCAAACTCCACACAGACAGTCAACCGAGGGTGGAATCCAACCTGGGTCCATGGCGCTGTGAGGCAGCAGTGCTAACTACTGAGACATCTTGGGGTGTATCCTAGGCCAGGTTTGTGGAACTTTGAAAGATAGTAAGCCGGTCCTCCAGAGGCAAAAACTCAGCCTAGGCTTTCAATTTATATTTCTTATTTAATAAGTGGATTTAAGTTCCACTAATTGCCATGGGCCAATTTGAATCCATGTCCACAGGCATGAATCTGGCTTCTGGATTACTATCTAGCAAATTTACCACTGTAAAGTAATTTTCACATCTTGAGGTTGCGAAAGGCTCTTGACAGCTACAAGTTCATGTGGACCATGGATGAACTCCCCAAGCCTCATTTGACAAAGATATCATAACTGCAGCTTCATCATACATTACGTATATATGCCAGGACATCTGCACATTGCAGACAGTGTAGGTATATCTGGATATTACTACTACGGTGACAGCCTGTTGAAATTGCCAGTCATTAAATAAAGATTTGAGCCCAGAGAACAGCACTAGGACTTATCATGAAGTGTGGCACCAGTTGGGAAATTGCATTTATATCTGTTTATCAGGAATTATAGGAGAATCAGTACATATTTTAATTCAAAAAACAAAATGCAGAAATGTCAAAATTTGCCATCAAATGTAAAAGACGGCAAGATATGTTTTGGATGACAAAAAGTACAAAACATAAGAACACACCAGTAAGTGAGATCTAAAAATGAATATAGAATTAACAGCAGACAGAAGTTAGAGAAATGAAGGTAGATTTGAAGGTGTGGCAAAACATAAAAGAATGGATATAGGAATTGGAATAAGGTAGGGAAAATGCCTGTGGTGGAAGATTTCATAGCTTCATATGAGCGGTTATTTAGAACAATCTCTAAAATAATTGATTAGAGAGTTTTAATTTAAGCTGACTCTAAGATTGTGCCGCATATCAGCATCATATCTGTTCTGATAGTGAGTAAACCTGTCTCTAGGTTTACACAGTATTGATTTTGGAGCTATGCCATGGCTGATCGTGGGTTAGTTTGATCAAGTGTCTTTGAACACACAAGAAAATAAGATTTAAAAGTCAATACAGACAAATCCAACATTTGCTTTGTAAAGTAAACAACAAAATGTATATCACTGAATTGCCTTGACTCAGATTTAAGTTTACACTGAAGATTGAGACTTATTTCAGAGGTAAAGTACAAACTTGCATTTGTATATCCAATTTAATGGAAAAGCAGATAAGAGTGATAGAGAGAAGGCTTCCCAAAAAGGTGGTTTTTATCAATATTTTGAAGTTGTAAGGTTCGTAAAAACTGAACCACTAAGAGTAGGACTGAGGCTTTACCACTATTGGAGGTCTAAAGGTTCTGGGGGCTGGGTAATGGAGGAGGTTTATCAAGCAGGGTGATATAGTTAACTGTACCAAACATTGCAGAATGAGCAAAGAGGCCTAGCTCAGAGGTGTTGGGCTGGGAAACTGTTTGGGTGGTTTCAGTGTTTGAAAACTGGATTGGAGGGAATGAAACAGGGAGTTATGGAAGAGTCAGGAGACAATTATTTATTCTAAAGAGGAAATGAGAATGGGGATGAGGGACATACTAAACAAAAAGAAATATGAAGGATTTTTTTAGGAAGTATGAGTGATGATTGTGACTTGGATATCTAAAAGACATAAAGGAGACTTGTGTCTGAACCCCACACAATTGCAAATCATACCACGGGGCTGTTACTGTGGATCAACATGTAAACAGCAGGATGGATGAGAAGTTCCTAGATCCACATTAGGCGAGCAAGTAGTGGGACAGCAGTAGTGCTAGTACATTAATGATGATAAATATTAATGGTCTTTGTTTGTGAGTGAGATCCTGTGACCTGATAAGAGCCAAGATTGACTTAGGGAAAACCATCTGAACAATGACCAACAAATGTTTCCATTGCTAGAAAGAAGGAACTATACTGGTTTTTGGTGTTAAAACCATAATCACTGATCCAAGAAGGAAAAAAGAAAGCACGAAGCACAAAGGCAAGTAGAATTAATTGAAAAGAAACTTAAACACCAGGGCAAGTTGCAACTGACTCTATATGTTCCTTGAGCTACTTGACTCAATAACCAGCGATATAACTAATTTATTTTTTGCTCTGTTTGGTGAGTATCTTCTCTGTAACGTCCCTTTAAATGTTTTCAGGCCAAAATTGTTCCTTGTTTAAGTGAATAGGTTGACCTTCAGTTACCCTGATTAACGTAGTTATATTAATTGAAAATGCAAGTGAAAGTTCATGTGACAGCCTCTTTCAAAGATAACATTGTTTTCAATGCATGAAAAAGAGAGTCCAAATCTTATATCTCCTTCATGTCATCCTTTCTCCTATGTTTAACACATGGTTTTCTTATCGCCCTAAGGACACAAGGACAGAAAAGGCCATTCAGCCAATTGAATCTGCCTCATTATTCAATGTGATCCTGGCTGATCAACCACTTGGACTCCTTTCACTCACCCCATCCCTATAACTGGGTAATCAGAAATCCAACAACCTCTAGCTTCAACATATGCAAAGTCTGAGCTTCCACAATCCTCTGTGGTAGAGGATTTCAAAGATTCACAATCCTCTGAGTAAAATAATTCCTCCTTATCTCTGACTTAAGTGGCATCCCCTTCGTTTTTATATTGTGGTCCCTGATTTTAGACTCCACAAACAGGGAAGCCATCTTACTTGCTTCCAGTCTGTCCATCCCTTTAAGTATTTTGTAACTTTCAATGCGATCACCTCTCATTCTACAAAATCCCAGAGAACGAGTGCCCAGTTTCACCAATCTCTCTTCAGAAGATTGCCCTGTCATCCCAGGAACATGCTTGGTGAGCCTTCATCACATTCCTTTCATGACAATAATATCATTCCTGAAATATCAAGCGGCATTGTGGCTCAGTGGTTAGCATTGCAGCCTCACAGCACCAGGGACCCAGGTTCGATTCCAGCTTCGGGCAACTGTCTGTGTGGAGTTTGCACATTCTCCCTGTGTCTGCGTGGGTTTCTTCTGGGTGCTCCGGTTTCCTCCCACAGTCCAAAGATGTGCAGGTTGGGTGGATTGGCCATGCTAAATTGCCCGTAGTGTTCAGGGGTGTATGGGTTATAGGGGAATGGGTCTGGGTGGGATGCTTCAAGGGGTGGTGTGGACTTGCTGAGCCAAAGGGCCTGCTTCCACACTATAGGGTGGAAACACCACACTGTATTAAGTTCAGAAGTGGGCTGACTTTTCTGTGGGGAGGTAGTGAGAGACAGTGTCACTGGTTGAGGGTTCTCTGATCCAGAGATGGGCTGGCATTATCAGATTGTGGGGTGTGTGCTGGGTTTGAGGCTGGGGTGGACTGTGATCCAGGAGCAGCACTCAGACTGACAACTTCACTCTCTGACACTGAGTATAGGGACTGACATGGCCCAAGGGAAGGAGGTTCAGACATGGCCCATCAGGTTTGAGGTTCTTTCAGCCCTTTCAACTGAGACTGTTACCTGGAGGCTCCCTTACCATCAACCCTTGTCTTATTGCATATTTTCAGGCCTGGGATGGCCTGGTCCCTGGTTAGAGGTCGAACATACGTCTCTAAGAAATTGTCCCAAAAATATTCTTTGAACCTATTTTCTGGGCTACCATTGCCAATCTGATACTCCCAGTTTACTTGTAGATTAAAGCATATGTGTTCATTTCTTATATGCATCCATTTATTTATTCCTCCATGCTCATCTTAAGGTTAGAGGGCTTTAAGCTTTGACCACAAGTAACTGCTTATCTTTACAATTTCTTATCTCTACCCAAAACTGATCTCACTTCATGATGTTTCACATTAAGGCCACCTTTTTATATTGTGTCAATTCCCCTGGCGATCCCATCCCCTGTTATCACTGTACTATTTGCTCCCTATGATTTCCTGTACAACAGCTCCCTGGTCAGTTGGTTCATCTTCCTGCAGCCCCTTCTGTCTCAGTTGAAAGGGCTGAAAGAACCTCAAACCTGAAGGGCCGTGTCTGAACCTCCTGCCCTTGGGCCATCTGAGCCCCTGTACGCTGTCAGAGAGTGAAAGCATCAGTCTGAGTGCTGCTCCTGGATCACAGTCCATCCCAGCTTCAAACCCAGCACACACCCCACAATCTGATAATGCCAGCTGTTCTCTGGATCAGAGAACCCTCAACCATTGACACTGTCTCTCACCACCTCCCCACAGAAAAGCCAGCCCACCTCCGAACTTAGTATAGTTGTCCATCTGTCCCAATCTGGTGTCCTAGAGGCTTGGGCCCTGTAGGTTTTGAACTTGTTCTGAGTTTACCTCACACAGAGTCTGCACGTTCTGTTGACTAGTATACGCATCCTATCCTGGGCTTTGGTCTTTCAGGGGCTACCTGACTCTCGATGAGTGCTATTCTGATCTCATCTGCTACCAATGCCCATCCTGTCAGAAGCTTGGATCACTGTAGCTCAGACACTACGGTTCTCCTAACACAACAGGAGATAGGAGCTTGACCTCCTGGACTATTGGGAATACAATCTAGCTGACTGCCCAGGACAACTTTCTGAAAAGTTGCCTGAGACAATCTTCTACTCCATTCCATTAAGATCCTTCAGAACGAGTCTCATGTGTAGGCCCTCAGATTCCGAAAGGCGCCTCTCTTTTCTCGTGTGTGTCAAATTATTGGTGCATTGGAGTGTAAACTCGACCCCTTGAGTTTGTTAAATCTTTTCTGACAGGCTTAATTACCCTGTAAATTGAGTTTACACAAGTACTTTCTTCCATCAGGCAGGTTCCCTCCCCCTCAACATTGGTGTCTTGTTGGGAAATTAAAGGAGTTGGATCAAAGATTCAGATCTTACAAAATGAAGCAAATATCATTTTCCTTGATGTAATCTTTCAACATGGCAGTTTTCATGTGAAGAGATTAAAGTTGTCAGCATGAAATATGTAATATCATTAAATACGCTTGTGAAAAATGAATGTGTGTCAAACTTTTTTTTTGACAGAAAGGCTGTCAGTTGTATTTGTCAATTTTCTTTCACATCTTCTCTGTAATTCTCCCTTCAGTTTAGGGGAAAATTCTTCAATATCTCAGGTCACAGCCATTATTAGTTGCCAGGCAAAGGCTGTATGAATCTCGTGGGCATGTCTGACAAGCAGTGAATGCCAGTCAGGGACAGGGACACCAGCTGATTCTGCCATCTCACTGATGCCAATTGTAGAACACAAATGGATGATCCATCTAAGACCAGTTAGCCCAGCACACATAACGGCACAATCAGCTCTGGGTGAATTTTCCACTGGGAATGTCAGAATTCTGTTTTAGTCTTGATGGGATGTGGGCATACTGACAATTTAGCGTTTGGCCCATCCCTGTCTTCTTCAGTGAAGTGACTCGTCAAGCATTGCAGTGAGCAGTGAAGGGGCAACCTGGAGTCACATGCAGCCAAGTCAATTACAGTTGACAGATTTCCCTAGTGAAATATCCCACTGGGAATGTAACTACCAGCCTTACCTGATCTGGATGACGTGTGACCAAACTCTGTGCAGTGTGATCAAGTCTTAATTGAACCAGGGTGGGCATTAAATACTAGCTCAGCCAACGACAGCCACATCTGAAGAATGATTTTTTTTTAAAACAAATGCTTTTTAATGGAAATAAGTGATAACTTCAAACTCACCATTACTGCACTAGTTTTCAATTTCATTAATTAATTTAGACTTCAACAGCAGCTCTAGTGGGATTTGACCCCACGTTGTTGGGTTGCTTATAGATCAATGGTACTTCAGGATTCGATGATACTATTGCGCATCCCTGGAGCAGGTAGGGGCTTGAGCCAAGTCCTCCTAGCTCAAAGCTGGGCTCACTGCCAATGCATCACAAGGGTCCCATGCAATTGAGGATTGAAATAGGCACCTTTAGGTCTTCAGAGTTGCTCTCTCTGAACTTCAGAGTTCTCATATATTGTCTCTTGAAATATTACTTTTTGAAACAAATTGGTATAACGTTAATTTGATTGGAGCCGTACTAATTGCTTCCTCCGTCATGATTACATCCAGTACGTTGGCCACTGAGGTATTGAAGAGTAGGAGTTGCATTTGGATGTGGTGTTAAAAATGTCATGATTCTGCAACTGGAATTTGCCTCAAACATGGCCGGGTTCAGTTTTAACAGAGCTAGACAGTGGATTGGGACAGATAACCAACCTATACCGGAATGGGACCCTCATTTAAAGCTTTTAATGATGATACATACATACAAGCTTTCTTTCTCTTCCAGCTTTAACTGTACACCCTTCCAGCCTGGATCATGAGACAGAGGGGCCAACATAGCTCAACCCTAATGCCTCTTCTGGATCATGATGGGATAGAATTTATGGAACAGACAGGTAGGACTAAAATATGAACAAAAAGCAGGAGGCCACTCAGCACGTTGAACCTGCTCTACCATTCAATAGTTTTGGAGCAGAACTGTTGTAACCTCAAATTTGTATTGCTGCCCACCCATGAAAACCTTAATCTGGTAAACATTCTGTGTACTGCTTCTGACACATTTTACACCTTTCCTTAAATGTGGAGCCCAAAACTGCACGCAGTACTCCAGATATCGTCTCACCAACACCTGTATAACTGTAGCATAACATCCACACTGTTGTATTCAATTTCCCATGCAAATATGCAATAACATGCTATTAGCTTTCCTAATTACTTGTTCTACTTAGATGTTGACCTTTTGTGATTCATCTAATCAGACATACAGTTTCCTCAGCATCTTTGAGCTTTGCAATGTTTTGTTTTTTTAGACAGTATGCTTCTTTATTTTTCTTCCTACGAAAATAGGAAATTTAGCATTTCCCAGGATTTAATCCATTTGGCAGATCTCTTCCCACTCACTGAACCTGTCTATATTTTATTGTCACCTCTTTACATTCCTTTTACAACTTACTTCTATCTTAGCAGCCTAAATGTCAGCCAATGGGTCACCTCTTTCGGCCTGGTGGTCAAACAGGATCATATGACAGGTTGCCCTGGAAACCGTCGCTCTTAACCTCGACCCCATTGGTCTGATATTATTGAGGTTTGATTATTGCAGATATTATTACTGGCATTAATATGTGATCAAATACGAAGATACAAGACCAATCCTGTATTGCCAATAGGGGGCTGTCACGCGTGAAAGATGTTGAACATGACACCAATTTTGCAAACGGCACGCTACTCAGGCAAGGCTGGGAGCATTGATTTTACTTGGTCACTTCAATCTACTTCCTGGTTGAGAGATCTTTCTGTTTAAAACCCAACATAGATAATGGATTTAATTGGCCATTTTGGTATTTTGATAAGTAGCTATGATCCATAATCTATAATCTATATCTGAATTTTACCTTGTTACTCATGAGGTAGTGGAGCTAGAGTGACAAGTGCATTCTTACAGCCTCAGTTACAAGACCACAGTGTTTCCCTGAGCCTCAGGCGGAGTTCAGGGATAGCTTTTTAGCTTCTGAGAAGGTTGTGACTTCAAGTTGCATAGTGGCTATCAAAAGGATGACTCTAGCGTGATGCCTGGGGGAATGCTGCAGTGTTAGAGGTGCCATCTTTCAAATATGTTTAACCTGGTCCTATATGCTTTTCAACCAGAAACATGGCTGGAAAGGCAGCGGGTTATTATTTCTAAGAAGAGCCTGTTGAAGTTTCCCTGTCAATATTTACCCCTTAAGCAGCACCAGAAAATCAGATTATCCAATCATTTATTTCACTGCTGTTTGTGGGAGCTTGCTGTGTAAAAATGTTTGCTTCTTTTCCTACATTATAGCAATCTTTATACTTCGACTGTTTGGGATGTCTGGAAGTGGTGAAAGGCTCAAGAGAAATATAAGTTTCTTCTTTCCACACAGTACTGCTGAAGAATCAACTATCGTTGGAAGATCAGACAGATAAAAAAACTGCATATTCAGATCCATGATGCCTTTTCTTGTTGTAAGAAAACTTGTGACCTGTACCATGAGTATCCTATTAGTAACACAATGACACTGGTCCTGGAGGAGAATGTTTCATTCAGCATCACTCTTTCATTCGAGAAATGAGAAAGTAACTGGTGGTGAGTTTAACCTCAAACAAGGGGCAAGACTGCCAAGGTATGACCACCCTGGTAACCCCAGCCCATGTAGGAACTGAACTGGTGTCACTATGAACTAACTCCCAGCAGTCCAGCCAAAGAAGCCAACTGATCCCCTAACTAAGCTAACTGAAGCTCTAACTGAGCTAACGACCCACTAACAATGTTAACCAATCTTCTAACTAAGCTAACTGATCCCCTAACTAAGCTAACTGACCCTCTATTTGAGGTAACTGAAAGCCCCCCAACAAGGTAACCAACCCTCTAACTGAGATAACCTACCCCCGACTAAGCTATCCAAATGTCTATACAAGCTATTTGAACTTCTAACTTGAACATCTAACTAAGATAATTGAACGCCACCCCCCCACCCCCCCAACTGAATAGTAAATTAGACGTGCAGCCAAAGCCATTGACTGAATTTTAATTTGTGAGTCCGGATCCCACAGAAATAGGGGCCTGGAAAGACAGACAGACAGACAGACACACACACACACACACACACACACACACACACACACACACACACACACACACAGACATACACACACACGCGCACACACAGGCACACACACACACACACACGCACACAGACATACACACACACGCACACACACACAGACATACACACACACGCACACACACACAGACATACACACACACGCACACACACACGTGCACACACACACACACACACACACACATGCACACACACACGCGCGCGCGCACGCACGCATGCACACGCGCACACACACGCACACACATACACACACACAGACACACACACATACACAGACACACACACACACACACACACGCAAAGACACATACATACACACAGGCACACACACACAGACAGACACACACACACACGCACAGACACACTCACACGCACACACACACACACACACACACACACACACACACACAGATAAACACAGACACACACACACAAACGCACACACACATACACGCTCGCACATGCACAGACACACACACACAGACACACACACACACATACACACACACACACACATATACACATACACGCGCGCGCACACACAAACACACACACACATATACACGCTCGCACATGCACAGACACACACACACAGACATACACACACACACATACACACACACACACACACACACACACACACACACACATATACACACGCGCACATGCACACATGCACACAAACACTCTCTTTCTCCTTGGCATCCTTGAGGGATAATTTTTAAGGAGTTGATGTGCTAATGGGCACATCTGAGGAATCCATCTAATGATAGGAGGCCTCTCCTGCACTGAGAGTTCACAAACTCCGCGTAGAGGAGTCTGCCTGAAGGTAGTTTACAGTTTTTAGAGAGGGATTTGATCACAGCTGTCAGGCTGCTGTGTGGAGGTAGAATTCCTTCACAGAGCACTCCATGGCCACCATTGGATAAATCCCAGTTCGTCAGCTCCTGGAATTGAGTGGGCGAGTTTTAAAGCTATGCAGGATCCTGCTCTGATCCATTGGGAGGTCACCTCCATACCTTGGCTGTTCTCCAGCCACTGTTGCTCCCAGTCAATCAAAGAATATTATTGTAGAATTGCTATAGTGCAGAGAGAGGCAATTCAGCTCATTAATTGTGCACTGGCTCTCTGAAGAGCATTCTATTCAGACCCATTCCCCCCCATCCTATCCCGTCCCTCTTACCTGCATTCCTATGGCCAATCCACCTAACTTGCACATTAAAAAGAATGTGGGAGGAAACTGGAGCACCCAGAGGAAACCCATGCAGTCATAGGGAGAATGAGCAAACTCCACACAGACAGTTACCCAAGAGTGGAATTGAACACGGTCCCTGGTGCTGTGAGAAAACAATACTAACCACTGAGCCACTGTGTCATCCGTATTGGACATAAATGGCCTGTTAATTGTTAATAAGCTTCATGTCATTAGTGGGCAGACAGTCATCACTGCCCCATCTCATCCCACCCTTTATGAAACTGTCTCTCCAGCCCCCAAAAACATAAGCCAGATCATTCCAGCAAACCAGTGGATTTTCAGCCTCCATCTTCCAATCCCAATCTCGGCAGAATTAACAAATTTTGCCCCATATCATTGTACATATTAGATCCTTACTTGATTAAAAACCCAAACCAAATGACAGGAATTGGACTGTGAATTTGTATAATGTGTCACTGCGGGACCAGAAGGTTAACCTAGTGAAACCTGCAAATGATGCATTATGGTCTAACTCATCTCGTACATTTCAAATTGGAACTCCAGTATGACTGGGATGTTCAGTTCTGAGAATTGCTGTGTTTTTAAATCACTTTATTGTTTTTCTGGTAAGGTTGTCCCGGCCAGGTGATAAAGAAATAATTTGATGTTGGAGGTGAGGCTCAGTTGACAATGGAGGTGTAATTCCTATGTTAGCTCTGCGCTTGTCCAGTTTGAAGATCAGGATTTGCTCACTCTGGCTGCAGTACCCTCAAAAACAGCAGGTGTGGGGCACAGCTTAAACTGAAAGCAGCACCATACGTTATCCAGATTGAGGGACCTTCCACTTCACGTCTGTCTTCATCAACCACAGCTCATAGAGAAACAGAGGGAGAGAGAGCGCGCGAGACAGACAGAAAGGGCTGGTGTGAGACTTCTATTGTGCAGCACAGTCCAGTGCACAGATTGAAAAGGCCTGATTACTGAACCTTGTAATCCCCTATCACACTCAATGGTTCCCACACATCCCTTGAGCCAACTGCCCACAGGAGGAATACATGACCCTGCTCCTCTCCCTTGGCCACACAGACCCTCCATAACTGTGGGAAAAGGGTTCACTGGTGTCCTACAAATCATGGCCAGGTGCCAGTCTGCTGGTCAGCCCACTCGCTCTTTCACCCAACATCAGTCTCCGCAAGGGAAATCATCAAGAGTTAAACAAACTCCGACAGCTTCACTAATTGAGACTAATTCTGCTCTCCCTGTGGTTAAACTTGAAAGGGTGCAGAAAAGATTTGTAAGGATGTTGCTGGTATTGAAAGGTTTGAACTATAGGGAGAGGCCAAATCAGCTGGAGCTTTTTTCTCTGGAGTGTTGGAGGCCAAGTGGTGTCCTTATAGAGGTTTATAAAATCATGAGGGTAGGGTAATAGCCAACATCTTTTCCCCTAGGATGGCAGAGTCTAAAACTTGAGGGCAAAAGTTTAAGTGAGATGGTCAAGATTCAAAAAGGAACTGAGGGATCTCCTTATCACACAGAGAGTGGTGCATGTATGGAACGAGCTGCCGGAGGAAGTGGTGGAGGCTGGCACAATCACAGCATTTAAAAGATGTCTGGACGGAGACAGAATAGGAAAGGTTTAGAGGGATATGGGCCAAATGGGACTAAATCAGATTGTGATGTCTGGTCGGCATGGATGATTTGGACTGAAGGGTCTGTTTCCATGCTATATGACTCTACATAAGTCATGGTGAGCTTATTTTCACTGGAGTGTGGGTATTACTGCTACACATGGTCATTCTTTCAGTCACAACAAAAGCAAGCATTGTCTCCGGCTTTTGGTTTGATCCCGAGCCTTTTGAATGATTAACTTGCGAGTAGGAGCAGATTTGTTCAGAAGCTGCCTTTGTTTTTACAAGATACTCAGGCAGGATCTGCAGATCAGAAAAGCTTTTCACAGACTCCTGCATCAGGTCATTTTACTTGAATCATAGGGTATGATTGGAGACTAAAACAACCCTTTCAAAGCAAGGAGAGAGGGGAATCTGGGTTTTGCTCTTTGGAAACCTCAGCCACAGTCACGACTGATTCACTTTGGTCCACCTCTCAGGGTAGAGATTCCAATAGTTAGATGCATAGAATCATTTATTACAGATTGGAAACCATTGAGCCAGTTGTGCTGGTGATGTCTCTTTGACAGACCTACCTAGTTCACTGCACGTGCCATGGTCCTATTGTTCCGCAATTTTGCAACCTGTTTGCTTTAACAAATCAATATCTATTTTCATTTTGTAAGCTACCATTGAATCGGTTACCAGCTACCTCTTCAAATGGGGAACTCCAGGTAATAGCAATTTGCAGTTGGATAGAATGCCTCCTCACCCTCTCATCCTACGTGCACACGTGTGCTTAACACATGCACGCACACGTACACGCGCGCATCCATACACACACAATTGCATGCACGCAACCACACACTCACTCACACTCACGCAGACATGCACACACATTACACACACTCTCTCACATTCACAATCACAGCTCACACTCACATGCTTGTACATTCACACACGTGAGCTCACACACACAACTCACACACAGACTCGCCCATATACACGCACACACAGAGATTCACACTCACATGCACATGCACACACTTACACACACAGACACACACATGCTTTCACACAAACATGTATTCACGCACTCACCCTAACACACACACAGACACACATGCACGTGTACATAGACACTGTCACACACATTTGCACACACTCATACACACTCACATTCTCACACGTACACACTCCTTTATGATTGGAACGAGGTCAGCCAGGTGGAATATGAGTTCCTTGACTGGGGCTGTTAATCTGGTACAATCAGGGTGCCCTGACTGACTGATGGACCCGAAACGTTAATTCTGTTTTATCCTTTCGCAGATGTTGCCAGGCCTGATGAACTTTTCTAGCAACTTTGTTTTTGTTGTTGAGGGTGCCCTGGCTGACTGACATAACAGCGATTCTGTTCACTCTCAGAGCTGGCTCTGAGGAAGCCAGACCTGTGGAAGTACTATGCATGTGTAAATAAAGTGTGACACAGTGGTAGGATATCAGCCTCTGTGGAGTTATTTCAGTAGCAACAAGACTAAAAAAAATGCTCTAGAAGAAATTTGCTCTATGTGTTGGGTAATCATTTCTGGTATCATGTCATTGCTCGGGAAATGTGGTTCACTTGATCCTGCCATTGAAGATTGCGCTCAGTATGTGGAAAAAATGCACTTTTTTCAGGAAAATCAAAACAGGGTAGATGAAGAGCAACAAGTAATTCATCCGTCAGCTTGTGGACCTGCAGCTTTTTCAGTTATTAGAAGCCTAAAATTTCCAGAAGCATCAGGTACTAAAACCTTTTCAGAGTTGTAGCAGAGTGAGAACTAAGGTGTTGACTCGAGACATTTCAGTGAGCAGTGGCTCAGCAAAAAGTACAGGTAAAGTCCTTTTAACTTTCCTCTGTAGTCTTTGGGCATTTGATATGTTGGTTAGGGCAGTGGCGTGCTCCTCCTGCAGGACATGGGAGCTCAGGGAGGCTTCCATCGTCCCTGATGACTACCCCTGTGGAAAGTGCGCACAGCTGCAGCTCCTGGGAGACCGTGTTAGGGAGCTAGAGCTGGACCAGGATGCACTCAGGATCATCCAAGATTCTGAGCGCATCACATAAGCATTGACCCTGTCAGACTTTCCTTGCTACTGGTTCCCTAGCCACATGGATACATTTCTTGGTGGTAGAAATATTGAATAACATTATTTTACACAATGGTGTTTTCACTGAGTCCCTGCAGTTATGCATGCACAACATGGGCACTGTGGGGGAAAATAAGTAAGGAAAAAAAGAAAGGAAAGACAAAGAAAGGAAAAGAAAATTGGAAAAAGAAACATATGATTTAGAATCTCCTCAGTCCTGGAAATTAAAATGAGTGCCAGAGACTCTGGCCACTCTGAGAGCTGGCTCAGAGGAAGGTGGATTAGCCTCAAGTACTATGCACTTGTAAATAAAGTGTGACCTGGTGATGGATACTAGCCACTGTAGAATTATTTCAATACCCACACAAACACACTTTCATGCTCTGTCTTTCTGTCTGTCTGTCTTTCTCTCTCTCTCTCTCTCTCTCACACACACACACACACATAACACTCACTCATACACACGCACACAGGCACACACACACACTCTCACACACATGCTCACAGACACACAAACACAAACCCACGTGTGCGTGCGTGAGCGCACACACACGCACACACACACACACACACATACACACACACACACACACTCTCTCTCATATACACTCACTTACAAACGCACACAGGCACACACGCACACGGACACACAAACACAAACACGCACACAGACAGACACACGCACACACATTCGCACACACACACGCACGCACAGACACACACACACACACACACACACACACACATACACATGTGTACAGGCAGAAACACAGACACACACATACGCACACACAAACACACACACACTCGCACACTCACACAGATACACACATGCGCGTGCGCGCGCGCGCACACACACACATGCGCATGCACATACACAGACACACACACTCTCTCACACACATACACACGCACACACACAGACACACACACATGCACACAAACGTGCACACTCTCTCACACATTCCCACGCACACACAAACATACACAGGCACATATACACACTTTCACATTCACACACAAACACACAGGCACATACACAAACACACATAGACACACTCACACACACATACACGCAAACAGACACGCACACACATGCACAGACACACACACACACACACATGCGTTCACAGACACACACATGCACACAGGCACAGACACACCACACAGACACACGCACACACACACACGCACAAACACACACACATACAAACATGCTTCACTGATAATTTGCATTCACTTTCCCTCACTGCAGACACCAGGAGGTCTTGTGAATTGCCTCCAAAATGTACTCCAAATGCTAAGCTTCATTATACATCTCCTTGATGTACTCTTGATCAGCTATAAGCACTGGAGTCAACTTGTCATTCCATATAACTGAACCCTAAGCTTCAATTTACATTTGTCAGAATTTACTCCCATAGTGACTGCTGGCATAGGGATTTTGCAACCTTGTAATGGGTTTTATGTTGAAAGCAATTCAGCGGCAGTGCTGTGTAAACTAAGTGCTGTTCCAGGAGCCCCTGTGTTTCTTTAATGTCATCGTGAATGTATAAAGCTTTCAAGTTCTGACTCATCATTGCTCAGTGATGGCTGATGGCTAAAACTATGGCTGAATTTGTGTTCTCCATCGTATTGGAGGGCCAGGAAAATAAAACTCTAGTGTGACCACTATGTTCACTGACTTTTTCCTGTTTTTACCTCTTGAAGGGGAACTTTGTGAACTGTGGATAAACCTCGAGAAGGGGCATTCAAGAGGGGCATTGGATGATTATTTGAACAGAAATGGTGTGTAGAGAAATGGGGTAAAGCCAGGAAATTGGCACTCAGGGATAGAATCAGTGCAGGCACTTGTGGGCTGATTGACCTCTTTTTGCACAGTAGAGATTTTGTGATAAAGAAGCTTTCTTTTACCATCCCAGGAAGAGAAATGAAAGTGTATGTGAGTGCGTACAGCAGTGTGGGCAATGATGGTGGGGCTTGTATTCTTGGATTTAGCCAAAGTTGGTGTAAGGAACTTAATGGAGACAAAGCTGGAGCGAGATTGACATCGGCAGGGCCTCAAGAGAAGAGATTTGCTTTTCGAAGCATGAAGCCTCAGGAAGTGTTGCTTTAGCTGGAGACTTGGAACGACATATCTTGGGACCCAAGGAGGAGACAGAGGGAGAGCTTCACATATTTCTTTACAACCTCACATGAATTCACTTTGCGAATACTCCCCTCACAAGGCTGTTGCTTCTTGCAGTAAGCCTACCCATCTTCATTGTGGGATTAATCTGAATTTTGAGACAGTGTTTTGGGGGCCTACCAAGGAGTGAATAAAAACAAAATCAGAAATTGCTGGAAAGGCTCAGCAGGTCTGGCAGCATTTGCGGAGACAAATCAGAGTTAACATTTCGGGTCCAGTGACCTTTCCTCAGGATTGCTATGTTTTATTTTTTTAAAAATCCTTTTTTGTGATTCTGGCTGGATTCAAAGAAGGAAGGATGAAACTTGAGTTGGAATCCACGTGGGGTGAGTCTGAGCCAGAGGCAGTCACTCAGGAATGTAATGTGGCTGTGGAAACGAGTTTTAGCAAATACCTTGTCAAACAGCAGGAGTGACAGCGAAATTAATGTCGGTGGACAAGAAAAAAAATTGCAATGAAAATCCTGTCGGAGACAGGAATAGGTCTTCTTCAAGGTGGGAATACCTGGAAGAGATGTGGCAGTGTGTTAAATACTAAATTAAAAGCCAAACGAACTGAGGATGTTGGAAATAAGAAACAAAAATAGAAATTGCTCGAAAAGATCAGCAGGTCTGGCAGCATCTGTGGAGAGAAATCAGAGTTAACCTTTTGGGTTCAATGACCCTTCCTTAGAACTGGGATAGAGGAGAACAGGAATAGAGTTAGATATGGTCCTAAAGTACTAATATTGGCCATCTTTGTCAAGTTGAGTTCAAAGCCCAGCAGGACTCATAAGGCAGGGAGCTCTTATTGTTCATTGAATTTACTCATTGGAGGCAGGCACCTGGTAGTAGGCTTGGGAGAACAGGGCTCTGTTTAGGCCTACAGGCCCTTCCAACCTGCCTTGGTCCTCTACAGGGATTTCTTCCCTACTTCCACACATCCCTGTCCACAATTTCATGATCCACTACTGCCCCATACAAAAATAGTGGCCTGGTTGCTATTTCTGTTTTTTAATTCAATATTTTAACGAGCAGCAAGCAGGTATCTTGGTAGTTCCGCTGGCCTTTTTTGCTGGAATGCCTTGGCATTGCCAGTTAGCTTTGAGATTTCATCCCAACTGTTTTCACAAACATTTGTCCCATTAGGTCAAGAGCTTCAAGTCCCTCAGAGTAAATATCACCAACAATCTGTCCTGGTTCATTCGTGTCAACACTACGGTCAAGAGTGCACATCAATGCCTCTACTTCTTCAGAAAGCTAAGGAAATTTGGCATGTCCACAATGATTCTTACCAATTTTTATAGATGCACCATAGAAAGCATCCTATCCGGATGCATCACAGCTTGGTATGGCAACTGCTGTGCCCTAGACTGCCATAAAGTACAGGGAATTATGAATTCAGCCCAGTCCATCACACAAACCAGCCTCCCATCCATTGATTCCATCTACACTTCCCGTAGCCTCAGGAAAGCAGCCAATAAAATCAAAGGCCCCTCCCAATCGATTTATAATCTCTTCCATTCTCTTCCACTGGACAGATCTTACAAAAGTTTGAAAAAACATACCGAGACAAAGATTCAAGAACAGCTTCTTCAGACTTATGAACAAACCTCTCATATATTAGAGATGATCTTTCTCTCCACTTTCTCTGCAGCTGTAACATTCTGCATTCTCTTCTATTATCCTGATGTGTGTATGTAAGGTATGATTTGCCTGGACAGCATGTAAAACAATACTTTTCACCATGTCTCAGGAGATGTGTAAACAATATAACTAATCAAATCCTCACCTCTCCCCACCCATTCACATTGACAATACATACCATCCCATTACCCCTGCAGCTCCTATGGTCCTCTCTAATATCTGTGCTAACTTCTTGCCAACTCATGACACACCACCCTTTGCCCTCACACCCGCCATGCCAACTCACCCAGTGTCCACTATGACTAGACCTTAGGAATGGTAATGAGTTGAAATAGAAGCAGTAAAACCAGGATCAGGAATAGGTCATTCAGCTCTTCAAGCCTACTTTGCCATTCAACATGTTCATGGTTGGTCCTCTACCTCGGAGCCATATTCCTGCTTTCTCTCCATATTCTTTATTGCTGCTAAAGTCTAAAAATGTATCCATCTCTTTCTTGAATATAGTCACTGACTTGGCCTCCATAGCTTTCTGAGACAGAGATTTCCCTGAATCATTACATTTGAATGAAGAAATATTTCCTCATTTATATCCTAAATGCTCTTTCCTATCTCCTGAGGCTGTGTCCACTGGTTCTGGACTCTCAGCATGGGAAAACATCTACCTTGCTTCTAGACTAACAGAGTGACATTGCTGACTTGCTTGCCGAACTGGCTTGTTTTCGTTCTGACATTTCATCACCATGCTAGGTAACGTCATCAGTGGGGCCTCTGATCACTGATCATGTTGCAGAGTATGGTGACAAAATGTCTGAATGGAAACAAGCCAGCTCAGTGAGCAAATCAGCAATCTCACCCACAACCTGAGCTACAAATCTTTGCTAAAATCTTAATGACTGTCAGAATGTTGTACACTTCAATCAGATCCCCTCTACCTATTCTTCTAAAAATAAATAAGTTGGAATTCTAAACAGGTTTATCTACTTCACTATAGAAAATAAACCTCTAATTCAATTCACTTAATTTCCTTCGAGTACTTAATCCATTATATAAGCGAACATTTATATATCCTCACAAGATTTCCAACATGCTATGGGAACATTTCCTTTGTATCATGTGGTAAAAGCATTAACCTATCAGGAAAATCAAGTTGCTGATTTCATTATAATTTACTGGCCCTTTAAGCACGTAAGCAGTAGCTTCTGTTTTACCGCAGCTGTTTAGGCCCAAGTCATGATTCTTGGAAACTGTGGACAAGGATAATGGGTGAACACCTGCAGCACATACAGCAACATAAACAACAAGCATTGAAAATGGCACTTTTATGATCATATTACATCACCTGGATCTTCGTGGAAGAGGTCAGACTTGAGTTAGAATAAAGAGCAAGCTGCAGGCGGTGAAAGGATTGCTGAAGAGTTGAGTTTGAAGTTTGAAGCTGGGGCAATAAACACATTGATTAGTGCTTAAAGGAAGAAGTTCCAAAAGGAAAAGATAAGATGGCAGAGACATAGACAGTGGAATTAACTCACTTCACCATCCTTGGAAGATAAGAAGCACTCAGGGCTTAAGAAACCATATTAAGTCACACTCAGACCAGAATCTAACTATTTGTATCCTGGTATCCAGATACAGAGCACTGTTATCTCATACTATGTAATTTTGTTTTAAATAGTCGTCTATAAGAAATACTTTCATAAGAGTTTCAAAAGAACAAAAGGATTAGTGTTTCACTTGAAAGTTCAGCTGCCTAATTTATGATCAGCTCTAATCAAAATTCTTTCCCAAGGGACATAACTGAAAATCCTAACTGTCAGCTGAAATGTAGAGGCTTGTACTAGAGAAACACCTGTGGAGAAATGTTGAGACGTAGTTCGGAAACAAGAAAAGGAAACATTCTAATTATGAAACTTTTGAGACAGAGTTTCAGTTCGGAGTTGAGTTTGAAAGAAATTAATAGTGAAATTGGAGTCTTCATCCAATTATTTAGTCAGTAAGTGCTCTCAGAGCACTGAGGGAAAGTCTCCCTCGTTTACTTTGTGAGAAAAATGTCAAATAGAAAGATCACGCTTTGGGAGCTTCACCACAAGAAAATCCATTCGCCCATCTCTTCCCCTCCCCCATTTCATAGATTCATGGAGTAATACAGCATGGAAATAGGCCCTTTGGCCCAAACTGGTCCATGCTGACCATGGTGCCCATTGAGCTAGTCCCAATTGCCTATATTTGGCCCATATCCCTCTAAACCCTTCCCATCCATGTACCTACCCAAATTTTTTTTTTAAATGTTGCTATTGTACCTGCCTCGACCACTTTCTCTGGCAGCCCATTCCATATATGGACCACGCTGCGTTGAGAAGCTGCTCCTCAAGTCCTTCTTAAATCATTCCCCTCTCACCTTAAACCCATGCCGTCTAGCTTTCAATTCCCCATCCCTGAGAAAAAGGCAAATGCATTCATCCTATCTATACCCCTCATGGTTTTATGCACCTTAATAAGGTCACTTCTCATTCTCCTACATTCCAAGGAATGAACTCCTATCCTGGCCAACTTCTCCCTCTACCTTAGGCCTTCTAGCTCTGGCATTATCCTCATAAAACTTCTTTGCACACTTTCCAGTTTAACTATGTCTTTTCTATAACAGGGTGACTAAAACTGTACACAATACTCAAGATGCAGCCTCATCAATGACTTATACAACTGTAACATAACATTCCAATTCCTAAGTCAGTGCCTCAACCGATGAAGGCCAGCATGCTAAATACCTTTTTCACGACCCTGTCTGCCTGTGACGCCGCTTTCAAAGAACTATGCGCTGGAACTTCTAGATCCCTCTGTTCCACAGTACCTTACCATTTACTGTATAAGTCCTACATTGGTTTGATTTTTCAAAGTATACCTCATACTTATCTGTATTGAACTGCATTTGCCAATCCTCAGCCTACTTCTCCATCTGATCACGATCCCTCTATAATTTTTATAACCTTCCTCGCTATCAAAAATACCACTTAATTTTGCATCATCTGCAAACTTACTAGTCATGCCTACAATGTATTCTACAATCAGCCATACTCACGGGTACATCTTACATTAGAAACATTTGCAGAGGATCAACATTGATTCGATAGGCTGAATAGCCTCTTGTGTTTTAACCATGATATGACTCTCCAGTGTGTTAAATATATCAAAACTATTAACAAGCTGACACTCTCTTGCATCTTCCCCCAGCTCTGACCATCCACTTTCCGGAGTGAATCTATGAAATCTCTGCTGAATTTGTCTTGGAGCCCAAGGAATCTGAGGCAAAGTTCACCACTGCTGCTCCCCATTTAATCAATTTGAAATTTGGCAATTTAGTTGTACCGTTTGAAATATTATTTAGATTTCTTAGATTAGATTACCTGCAGTGTGGAAACAGGCCTTTCGGCCCAACAAGTCCACACCGCCCCTTGGAGCATCCCACCCAGACCCATTCCCCTATAACCCACATACCCCTGAACACTACGGGCAATTTAGCATGGCCGATCTACCTAACCTGCACAACTTTGAACTGTGGGAGGAAACCGGATCACCCGGAGGAAACCCACGCTGACATGAGGAGAACGTGCAAACTCCACACAGACAGTTGTCTGGGGCTGGAATCGAACCTGGGTCCCTGGAGCTGTGAGGCTGCAGTGCTAACCACTGAGCCACCGTGCCACCCTGCATGGTTTGAAATGATTGTATTTTTTGAAACACTGTTGGAGATCTCAATTGATCTGAATCTCCCAGTATGGACATATTGTCTCCATGTGGGCAACATCAGTCTTTGCCCTGATTTCAGATGTTGCTGGCTTTCTGCTGTATGCTGTACGCAGTTGGTGATTCTGGCTAATTTGCTTCAGGTGACGTCAAAGGTTACTGTGGAGCACAGGAATGGACCCGCATGCAATCGGTAAAACAGACAACAATTCCCTCAGGTATTTTTAATTACGATCACTTCTTAGTGTTTTAAACATCAATGTGTACAGGCCCAACCCACTCAACTTCTCCTCTGAAGAAATTCCCTTCATTCCTGAAATCAGCCAAGTGAATATTCTCAGAATTGCTTCCAATGCAAGTGCATCCCTTCTCACGATGGGGGACCAGAATTGTGCACCAAGTTTTAGATGTGGTGTCACTAACGTCCTATACAGTTGTAGTAAGACAGTCCTATCTTTATACTCGAGATCCTTGAAATAAAGGTTAACATTCCATATGACACCACAGATCAGTGGTTAGCCCTGCTGCATCACAGTACCAGGGACCTGAGTTCAATTCCACCCTCGGGTGACTGTCTAATCGAGTTGGAACAGTCTCCCTATGTTTTTATGGGTTTCCTCTGAGTGCTCAGGTTTCCTCCCACAGTCCAAAGATGTGCAGGTTAGGTGGATTGTCTGTGCTAAATTTCCCAAAGTGTCCTGGTGAGATGGACCAGACATGGGAAATGCAGAATTCACAGGGCTATGGTAGGGAGATACTCTCCAAAGGTTCGGTGTGGACTCGATGGGCTGAGGGGTCTGCTTCCACACTATAGGGACTCTAATTACTTCTAATTTCTTCTTCTTAATCTTTTATAATTCGTGTACCCAGATTACTTCTGTATGGCTGTGTTATTCATTCTATTACAATTTAAATATTGGCTTTCTTTAGGATTTTTCATGTAAAATGAACAACATCATTGTTTCCTGCATTATGTTTTATCTGCCAATATTTTGCCAACATACTGAACCTGGAAGAGTGATTGGGAATAGATACCTGCTGAAATGTAGCCCAGCCACATGTCAATACTTCAGAGAGGAGAGGTGGTGAGAAAATTGAAAGTCAAAAAGAGACATCTGCAGACGGACATGCCCAAATCCATCAGGGCTGATCTTGGAAGAGGATCAGTCTATATACTCAACATCGCCAAATCCATAGATCTTTGTTAATTATGGTATGCAACCTTTAAGTGATATTTTACAAGACATGCATGAACACATAGTTTTGCTGTAAAAATGTATTCTCGGCATGATTTAAAACCACAGCAAACCCAAGGAGGACAACTATGTAGAAATATTTGTTCCCTTTATTCTCTTCAGAAGATTAAAAAAAAACTTCCTTGGAGATAAGTTCTCAATTGTTGCTATATTCCTTAAACTTTTTAAACATGCTTAGTGAGGATTAAGATAAATTTTGTTCCCCAGTGGAATAATCCCTCAGAAGGAATGTACTGGATGGAAGCGAGCCTATACGCTGTTGGTATGCAGTGACCTCTGTTAGGAAATGCATTTATCTCAATGTCAGTGATGGCAGGCTGAAGATTGCCTGTTGGGTCCGGATTAGACAGAAACAATGGTCATTTGGGCAGGATACCAGACACCACATGGACTATGGGAAACTAGAATGTTAGTAATATGAGGAGCAGTCTGATGGACTTTTTTTTTACTTTTAACTTCTGTAGCTGCAACACTCTTCACCTACCTAACACTCAGACGCATTGCTTTTGTTTTCCACAAACCACATTTTGATACACTGTCAAGCTGTTGTTTTATCAGCATGTAACAGAATCTAGAGGCAAAAAGCAATGAGTAGAATTAGTGATCACACTCTGAACCACAGGTTCAACAACTTAATATGATCACAGCAATGTAGTGTGATAATAAAATGTGAGGCTGGATGAACACAGCAGGCCCAGCAGCATCTCAGGAGCGCAAAAGCTGACGTTTCGGGCCTACACCCTTCATCAGAGAGGGGGATGGGGTGAGGGTTCTGGAATAAATAGAGAGAGAGGGGGAGGCGGACCGAAGATGGAGAGAAAAGAAGATAAGTGGAGAGGAGAGTATAGGTGGGGAGGTGGGGAGGGGATAGGTCAGTCCAGGGAAGACGGACAGGTCAAGGAGGTGGGATGAGGTTAGTAGGTAGGAGATGGAGGTGCGGCTTGGGGTGGGAGGAAGGGATGAGTGAGAGGAAGAACAGGTTAGGGAGGCAGAGACAGGTTGGACTGGTTTTGGGATGCAGTGGGTGGAGGGGAAGAGCTGGGCTGGTTGAGTGGTGCAGTGGGGGGAGGGAACGAACTGGGCTGGTTGTGGGATGCGGTGGGGGAAGGGGAGATTTTGAAGCTGGTGAAGTCCACATTGATACCATTGGGCTGCCGGGTTCCCAAGCGGAATATGAGTTGCTGTTCCTGCAACCTTCGGGTGGCATCATTGTGGCACTGCAGGAGGCCCATGATTGACATGTCATCTAAAGAATGGGAGGGGGAGTGGAAATAGTTTGCGACTGGGAGGTGCAGTTGTTTATTGCGAACTGAGCGGAGGTGTTCTGCAAAGCGGTCCCCAAGCCTCCGCTTGGTTTCCCCAATGTAGAGGAAGCCACACCGGGTACAATGGATACAGTATAGCACATTGGCAGATGTGCAGTGAACCTCTGCTTAATATGGAAAGTCATCTTGGGGCTCGGGATAGGGGTGAGGGAGGAGGTGTAGGGGCAAGTGTAGCATTTCCTGCGGTTGCAGGGAAGGTGCCGGGTGTGGTGGGGCAGTGTGGAGCGAACAAGGGAGTCATGGAGAGAGTGGCCTCTCCGGAAAGCAGACAAGGGTGGGGATGGAAAAATGTCTTGGGTGGTGGGGTCAGATTGTAGATGGCGGAAGTGTCAGAGGATGATGCGTTGTATCCAGAGGTTGGTGGGGTGGTGTGTGAGAACGAGGGGGATCCTCTTTGGGTGGTTGTGGCAGGGGCGGGTGTGAGGGATGTGTTGCGGGAAATGCGGGAGACGCGGTGTAGTGTGAATTTGTTTCGCTACATTTTCACAAGTTCCAGAATAAAGTCACAGCTACTTTTGTTAACTGTTTCTGTGTTCCCTTAAGGTTTCACAGCTAATTTCTGCAAAGTCTTCTTATGAGGGCTAGTCCCACTATTGCAAAGCTTTCCAGACTGTGTATTGTCTACACCGGATATATCAGATAATATCGTGCAGTACATTGTTACTTGAGAAAACAAGTCCATTTCAGTCCATTTGACGTAATACAAATTGCAAGAAAATCACAACCAATAGAATGCTTTGGATATTATGGAAAGGTAAAGTGCCTTGGTATTTCTGTGACAAATTTTGAAATGTCTGAATTTTTGTGACTGATGTGAATAGTGCTACTACATTGAATGGTACTACATTAACACACGACAAAGGTTAATGAGATAAAAGTTACAGTAGTCTAAGAATGATAATTTTTGGTAATAAGTCAATGGGAACCAGTTCAGTCTAAAATACTGAATTAATTGTCTGGTACATATGGTAAAACATTCATGGTGTCTCGACAAGTGTTGCATTGTCGCAAAAGCTCATTTTGTATAGGGTTTCCAAGAGAGTTTGTTTCAGAACATTTCCAAAATATAGGTTAGTGAGGGTTTAGCATGACAGACAGGGGAGTTAAAGTAGATTTCCTGAAATATTTTCCATTTTTCCATTGATGCACTTACTTGGCAGATTGCAGTTCAGATGCTGAGCCTTTATATTCTGAAATAACATTGTTGGATTATCATTCATCCATCTAGGCTTTGACTCTGAAACTCTAATGGAAGTAGTTAACAAATAGGATCAATAGCTTAAATGAGTATGCAAACATATGAATGTGTGAATTTGGTGCAGCAGTAGGCCATTTGGCCCCTCAAGTCTGCTCTGTGAATAAGATCATAGCTGATTTATCTTTAAAATTCCACATTCCAGCTCCCACTCCAATAATCTTTGATTCAGTTTCCTAATAACTACCTCTATCTTTAAAATAGTCAATGACCCACCTCCACTATCTTCTGAGATGGAGAGCTCCAAAGCTGCAAAAGTAGCATTAATGAACTTGTCAAGTCTACATTTCTGAAACTATACCTTTTCAAATATAACATTTCTTTTCCTATTTATTTTGAGAACTACTTGTTTTCCTAAATAAATTGAATTTTGGAAAATATTAAATGGTAGTCCAAATAACTTTAAATCAATATTAATCACTATTTAGTTCACGATTATATGTCCATTCCTAGCTCACAAATACACTTGTTTAAAGTACTCTTTTTGATGGGTACTCGATATGCAATAATATTATCTAAATAGAGTCTGAATGAAATATGTGGCTTTCATTTACTTGAAGAACTCATTACGTTAATTTACTTCAGCTAAACAAAGATACACAGTATAGGAACATCTCCAGGTGCATGCTGCACCTGCAGTGCTAGTGTGCAGAGAGCCTGTGGTCAAGTGATAATACGTGAATGCTTGTTCCATTCGCATGTGAAGCTCTTAAGGTGCTTTCTTCCCATTTTTACCTTGACTTCCTGCATCTCCTCAATGTGCTGACTCACATAAGAATAGATACCTTATCTAAGGCCAGACATATTAATGATCAGGAACCAAAACAGAAGTTGCTGGAAAAGCTCAGCAGGTCTGGTAGCATCTGTGAAGCAAAAAATCAGAGTTAATGTTTTGGGTCCTGTGACCCTTCCTCAGAAATCCTGATATTCACTTCACAGATGTTGCCAGACCTGCTGAGCTTTTCCAGCAACTTCTGTTTTTCTCCTTTTTATACAGCATCCACAGTTCTTTTGGTTCTTATTTGGACTCATGTGCATTTGTCTAGAATACCAAAGGATTCTCCTGATGCACTGTAAGTGCAATTGAACTTTGTTCCTGTCATATCCTCCAAAGACAGTCATAGAATCATAGAATTTTACAGTATAAAAGGATGCCATTTGACCTATCATGATCGTGCATGCCACTCCCAAAAGAGCTATCCAGCTGGTCCTACTCTCTAGAGCGATCTCCGTAGCCCCCTAACTTAATCACTTTCAAACAAATGTCCTGTTTTCTTCTGAAACCTCCTATAGAATCGGCCTCTAGCATTCTCCCAGGCAGCACATTCCAAATCCTAATGACTGTCTGAGCAAAGATGTTTCTTCTCATCTCACTCCTTGCTCTCTTGCTGTCAGCCTTGAAATTGTGACCCCTTGTTACATACCAACAAGTGGAAACAGAATATCCATCTTCAACTTTTTTAAATTGTTCATAATTTTGAACGCCTCAATAAGGCCACCATTTAATCTTCTCTGTTTCAAGGAGAATAAGCCCAATATCTCAAATCTCTTTAAGTATCTATGATTCCTCATTTCTGGGATCATTCTAGTAAATTTCCTATGCACTCAAACTTAAGGATCTTATAAGTCTTCTTAACAACTGTTTCAACTTGCTTGGCCACCTTTAGAGAATAATGCCTGTGGGCTCTGATGTCCCTCTGCTCCTGTATTCTCTTCAAAGTTGTACCGTTGAGCCTGTATTGTCTCTCCATGTTGTTTTTTTCCTACCAAAATACACTGAAATTCATCCGCCTATTTTCTGCCCATTTGGTCAATTTGTCAATGCCCATTTGAAGTTGCTCAGCACAGGCAGCATAGTGGCTCAGTGGTTAGCACTGCTCACAGTGGCAGGGACATGGATTCAATTCCACCCT
Source organism: Stegostoma tigrinum (assembly GCF_030684315.1). Taxonomy (NCBI): domain Eukaryota; kingdom Metazoa; phylum Chordata; class Chondrichthyes; order Orectolobiformes; family Stegostomatidae; genus Stegostoma; species Stegostoma tigrinum. The sequence goes on along the minus strand of NC_081376.1, from coordinate 2,459,666 downwards.
CAGGTGACTGTCTTTGTGGAGTTTGCATGTTCTCCCTGTGTCTGTGTGGGTTTCTTCTGGGTGCTCTGGTTACCCCCCACAGTCCGTAGATGTGCAGTTAGTTGGATTAGCTGTGCTAAATTGCCCCATAGCATTCAGGGATGTGTAGATTTGGTGGATTAGAGGGGAATGGATCAAGGTGGGATACGCTGAGGGTTAGTGTGGACTTTTTGGGCCAAAAGGCCTGTTTCCACACTGTAGGAAATTCTATGATTCTCACAAATCACTATCCTGCCAATCTTAGTAAATTTTGAGATCTTGCCCTCAACACCCATCTTCAAATTGTTTATACAAATCAGAGAAAGCCGGCATCCCAACACTGATCCTTGGGGAGCACCATTTTCAACTCATCTCCAATCTGAGTTATGCCTATCTATACCCACTGTTTCCTACCTTACTTCTAGCCAACTTCTAATCCATTCTGCCATCAATAGCAAATGTTTCGAATTTTCTAACCAACCTGCCATGTGGCATCTATACAATGTTCACAGCACTACTCTACTGTCACCTTGCCAAAGTACTCAATTAATTTTCTGGAGAGACCTACCCTTGCCAAAGCCATGTTGACTTTTTTTTAATAACTCATTTATGGGATGAGGGAATTTGTTCCCCATCCCTAATTTACCCAGAGGGCAGTTGAGAGTTAATTACATTATGGGGGGTCTGGAGTCACATGTAGGCCAGACTAGGTAAGGATGGCAGTTTCTCTCCTTAAAAGACATTAGTGAACCAGATGGCTAATTCAGACAAACAACTATGGATTCATAATCGTTATTGAACTCCCAGATCTATTTATTTATTATCTTCAAATTCCACCGTCTACTGTGGCAGGATTCAATCTTGAATTGTCACGCATTAATTAGGTCTCTGGATTATCAGTCCAGTGATAATATCACTAAGCTGTCACCTCCCTGTGAGTGTCTTGCATTAACTTAACTTTCTCTACCTTCATGCATTTTAAGACCTCCAGCACCTCCTTTTTTGTAAGGTAGACTCTTTTCAGTTCATCATTATTCATTCCCCTGCATTCCCTAGCTTCCATGTCTTTCTCAACGGTTAATACTGATGACAACTATTTATTTAGGATCGCACCCATCTCCTGTGGTTCCACATAGATGGCCTTGTTGATCTTTAAAGGGCTCTATTGTCTCCCCATTTACGCTTTTGCATTATTGTGGGCACTAGGACCACTTCCATATCTGAAAGGCAGCAGTAGAGCCAGCCCAATGTGCTGCTGTCACATGTTGATGTTTGAAACTTGAAGTAACTGCATGGAGCATGAAAACCCAGGTAAAGTTTTGTCAACAATGTGAAATCAACCAGCTACTAATCTGAATGCAGGTGATGATACCTTGATCTAGCACTGTTGGGGGGTCCTCCATGTAGATGAACTGTGACAACTGAAGAGCTGGGTCTCCCAGTATCATGGTGAAATCAGCTTTACACAGGAATTGACACTATGCTCAGTCTGCTGTGCATCACTCTTACAGATCTCGTTCTTGCAAACAGAGACTAACACACTTAACAAGGTTTTGGCTGTTGTAAACATGTCAGGTCATGTTTGAAGTATATGTCACATGCACCTTTTCAATCTCATGGCAATGATAGCAGCTAAGATACAAATGCTCTTCTTTCTTCCGTGACATAACCTCATTTCCACAATCTTAGATGCCATCCCTCTCCTTGTTCAATGTTGAACAAATTGATTGGAACCTTGTCTCTGGCCATGAGATGAACAAACTGAGATATCCACATCATAAAGAAAACCATCTACATCCACCTCTGTAATATCACCCTACTCTGCACTGCTTTTAGCATACCTACTGCTGATATCCTCATCCATATCTTTGATTGTTGAAGACTTGACTATCCGAATCGTCTCCTGACAATCTCCTATCTTTTACCTTCCATAAACGTAGACCCATCTAGCCTACTGCCTATATTCTAACCCGCAACAAATGAGTTAGTCCATTACCGTATCCCTGCTGACTTACCTTGACTCTTTATACAGCAATGCCTTGAATTTAAATTGTTATCCTCACTTTCATATGCCTCCACAGCCCCCTCCTACACTATCTCTATAACTTCCTTCGGACTAACGCCCTCAGGAGATCACTTCTTTATTTCTGGCCTTGGGTATATTTTAAACTTTAATCATTATATCAGTGTCAGATACACCTTCCCCAATCTAAGCCACCAGGTGCTGGAATGTCTCTTCATAAACCTTTCTACCTCTTTACTTCAGAGATAGTAGGAACTGCAGATTCTGGAGAATCTGAGATAACAAGGGGTAGAGCTGGATGAACACAGCAGGCCAACCAGCATGATAGGAGCAGAAAAGCTGACATTTCGGGCCTAGACCCTTCTTCTGAGTTAATTAGTTACAGTAACAATATCATTTGCATATTCCAATATAGTACAGTAGTGCTGTACATATAATTAAACAAAAATAAACTACTCCCACGAGTGAGAGTCAAGTGGTATTCCACACTTCTCCCTGCTGCAAATATTCTTAAATAAACTGCTAATAAACTGTCACATCATGTAGGAGTGTGGGAACGGGCTTGGTTGGGCTTCCTGTGAAACAAAGCAGGATGTTCCAATGGCCATATGTCAGTCACTATCCTAATTCAAATAAGCTTTCTGCAACACATCAACTGATCATGAGGCAGAAAGAAAGGCCCGTTAACACTGCAGGGGCAATTTGCTTTGAATGTGTAGCTGATTGTTTACAGTCTTACTTCTATATACTGCCCCAAATGACTACAGAACACAAAAAGCTTTACGCCTCATGAAGTATCTGCAGTCACTTTGGAAATGCAGCAACCAACAGCAAGATCCCCCACAAACAGCAATGTGATAATGCTCAGCTATTCTGCTCCAGTGAATTTTGACTGAGTGATAAATGTCATCCAGGACACCTCTCCTTCAAAATAACCTGATGTGATCTTTATCCTTTAACACTTTCCCAAAGTGGATATTAGGACCCTGACAGGGTCACAAGCTGAAATTTTGCGGTCACAAGCTCTGAGGAAGCAATGGCCACCATGGAACTCTGACTGAGCTGTACTTTTTCTCTCTCTCTCCAATGTTCTCATGTTCACACTGAACACTCACAACAAAGTTCAAGCCTCAAAGTGGGTGATCACGGTGAGAATAGGTTTGTGCAGCATTTTAAAACATAAATCTTTAATCATAACCTGAAAGGGTAGACCAGGCCTTGGCTCAAAGCCTCACGTGAAAAAAAACATGTCTGCTAGTAACATGTCACTGAATTCACAGCTTTCTTACTCAGAAACAATAACAGTGCTACCCATGGTATAATTGAGACCCCCTAATAGGAATAGAGAAAAACAGAGATTGTTTCATTTGCTGGTGAGTTTGAAAGCATTGGGTTTAGAATAAGTGTTAACCCTGACCTGAACCCTAACCTTGTTGCAGGTTTCACAGTTTTCCTTATAAAATAATGAACTTGTCTAAAGCAAGTATTCTACAGCAGCAAAGAAAATCATATCATACACAGTGGGAAATCAAATTACCTTCCCATATATCTTCGTATTGGCTTGAAAGCGGTTAGGAAATCATAGTGCTCTGAATCCAAACTATTTGTAGATTGTGCTAAGAATTGTGACTAAGAAAACATCCCACTAGATTTTACCATGCAACATCTTCAGAGCATACATAATAAACAATGGTGCGTTCTGAATGTGTGCATCTTACCCAGCATCCCTTTGTGCAATGACAGGAAACAGCCATAAGGAAATGGTATAAAATAGTGAACAGATGTGTGAGTTCATTTCGTCCCTGCTGCAAGTCACGTGGCTAAATGGAATAGTTAAGAAGACAATACTTGTTTAAATATGTAAAGATATAATATTTGCAAGAATGGGAAGGTTGTGTACATGGGCATGCTAACATGCCCTCACAGGAAGTGAGTTTGTGAGACACTCACTGACAACTTGCTGACAGCTAAAAAATAGAAGAGTGTACTGATGGAGTGAAACGAAATAAGGTTTGAGGGTCATCGTATGGATCATAAACACTGGTGTAGACTGACTGGCCTGCCATTTCCTGGCAAATTCTCTATGTTTAGCTCCATTTGTAAAATGGATTTGCTGGTCCCAAACACTTTCTTCCAGTGACAAGTCACCTATTAACATGCTGACTCAAAGATATAAATGGAAAATGCAAAATATCACTTTAATATTTTGCTGAATGACCATCTAACATTGACACCAAGATTAAACTGAGGCAAAATAAAGTGGACTTGCATTGAATCAAAATCAATTGACTCTATGTTGTTCAGTGATGATGCTGGGGCCCAAAATATGAAAATCCTTCATTTTCCAATATTAAGTATATCACTGCAAAATTCAAAAATGCAGGTACATTTTTATCATATGTAGTTGAGGGAACTGGTATAAAGGGGTAGTAAGAAAAGCACATTGATCCTTGAAAGTTGCCACCCAGGTTGACAGGGCTGTGAAGAAGGCATACAGTGTTTTAGCTTTTATTAATAGAGGGATCGAGTTCCGGAACCAAGAGGTTATGGTGAAGCTGTACAAAACTCTGGTGCGGCCGCACTTGGAGTATTGCATACAGTTCTGGTCACCGCATTATAAGAAGGATGTGGAAGCTTTGGAAAGGGTGCAGAGGAGATTTACTAGGATGTTGCCTGGTACGGAGGGACGGTCTTACGAGGAAAGGCTGAGGGACTTGAGGCTGTTTTCGTCAGAGAGAAGAAGGTTGAGAGGTGACTTAATTGAGACATATAAAATAATCAGAGGGTTAGATAGGTTGGATAGGGAGAGCCTTTTTCCTAGGATGGTGACGGCGAGTACGAGGGGGCATAGCTTTAAATTGAGGAGTGAAAGATATAGGACAGATGTCAGAGGTAGTTTCTTTACTCAGAGAGTAGTAAGGGAATGGAACCCTTTGCCTGCAACGGTAGTAGATTTGCCAACTTTAAGTACATTTAAGTCATCATTGGACAAGCAGATGGACGTACATGGAATAGTGTAGGTTAGATGGGCTTCAGATCAGTATGACAGGCCGGCACAACATCAAGGGCCGAAGGGCCTGTGCTGTGCTGTAATGTTCTATGTTCACATGAGAGAAAGAAAAAGGATGTAAACCTAGGGAGAGAGGACGAGGGTGGGAAATCATAGAATCCCTACAATGCAGAATCAGGCCATTCAGCCCATAAAGTCCTCACCAACTCTCTGAAGAGCACCCACCCAGACCCACCATCCCCACCCTATCCCTGTAACTCAGCATATCCCATGGCTAATCCACCTAGCAGAGCAGGAGTAGGGCATCTGTCCCCTTAATCCTGGTTTACCATTCAACAGGATCATGGTTGATCTTTACTTAGCTTCCCTTACTGCCGGCTCACCATAACTTTTAACTCCTTTAATGTTCAAAAATCTATCTATCGTGGCTTTGCGAGCATTCAATGAGGTAGCCTTAATTGCTTCACTAGGCTGGGAATTCCACAGAGTCTCAACCCTTTGGATGAAGAAGTTCCTCCTCAATTACGTCCTAAATCTGCTCCCTCTTATTTTGAGGGTATACCCTCTTGTTCTAGTTTCACCCAACAGCAGAAACAACCTCTCTACTTCTATCTTATCCATTCCCTTCATAATTTTCTATTTTCCTATAAGATTCCCCTCATTCTTCAAAATTCCAATGAGTTTAATCCAAGTCTATACAATCTCTCCTCATAAACCAATCCTCTCAGCTCTGGAAGCAACCTAGTGAGCCTCCCTTGCAACCACCTCCAGTGCCAGTGCATCCTTTCTCAAGTAAGGAGACCAAACTGTACATAGCACTTGAGGTGTGGCCTCACCAGCACCTTTTACAGCTGGAGCATAGCCTCCCTATCTTTAAATTCCATCCCACTAGCAATGAAGGATATCCGAATTCCATACAATCACCCGAGGGTGGAATCAAACCCATGCCCCTGGCGCTGTGAGGCAGCAGTTCTAACCACGGAGCCGCTCTAATATTAGATGCTAGTGTAGAGTTTGGACTTGGTGAGCCAAAAGGCCCCTTTCTGTGTGCACTTTCAATGCATGCTGTATGAGAGCATGGATGAAACGTATACTTGTTTGGTAGCACAATCATTTCAGAAATAAAGCTCAGATTTGTGATAACGCTTTGCTGTCCAATGAGTTTCTACTTCAGATTGGACTTTGGTGTAAAATCTCATTTGAAAGAAAGCACCTCACCAGTGTAGCTCCAAACTGTCTTACTGATTGTTGTAGAGGTAAAGACACGGAGCAATTGTCTGCACAAATACTCTCTGCACAAAGAAAGGAGAAGTCAGGGGAGTTAAATGGTTCAGGCCAGTGTTGTGCATCTCTGAGCTGTCAGCTCATACTGTGATACTAGCAGAGTTCTTTGCAGCAGTCTGGTTGCAAAATGACTTAAAAGTTTCACACAGAAAGTAATGTGAAGAAGTCCATCAACAAACTGATTATCTTGGTTGCTTAATTGAGTAGTTACATGTTGGTGATGGCTTATGGAATAGTGGTGCTTGATTATTAGTGCACTCTTCCCAAGACCAGAAGAGAAGTTGTAATATTTGGCTCATTAAGTCCACTCCACCATTTGCTGATATCATCACAGATCTGATAACCTTCAACTGCACTTTCCTGTCTTTTCCTCATAACCCCCAATTCCTTTAATGACCAAATATATGTTTCTCTCAGCCATGAATATATCCAATCCTGACCTGCCTCTGTGATAAAGGATTCTACAGGTTCACTGCGCTCTGAGAGAGAAAATGATTTCTCCTTACCTCTGTCTTAAATGTGTAACTTATTTATGATGAAATTTTACCTCTGGCCCATAAAGGGAAACAACCTCCCCTGTCTATCGAGCCAAACCCCCTAAGAATCTTATGTTTCAGGAATGTTTCATCTCATTTTCTTGACCTCCAAAGTATAGAGACCCGACCTCTCCTCATAAGAAAATTCTCCCATACCTCAGATCGCCCTAGTGACTGGACTGCCGCCAATGCTAGCAAATCTTTCCTTACATAAGTGACCAGAAGTCATCACAATATTCCAGTGGTGGACTTTTAGCAATTTTTTTCCTATTTATCTACTTCATTCTCTTTGGAATTAAGGCAAAAATACCATTTGTTTTCCTATCATTCACTGAATGCTTGAGAGGCTTGACAATCTGGGATATTAGAAGAACAAAGAACAAAGAACAAAGAAGCCAACAGCACAGGAACAAACCCTTTGGCCCTCCAAGCCTGCGCCGATCAAGATCCTCTGTCTAACCTGTCACCTATTTTCTAACTGTCTGTGTCCATTTGCTCCCTGCCCATCCATGTACCCGTCCAAATATATCTTAAAACACGCTAACGTGTTTGCGTCTGCCACCTCCGCTGGCAACGCATTCCAGGCTCTCACCACCCTCTGTGTAAAGAACTTTCCACACATATCTCCCTTAAACTTTCTTCCTCTCACTTTGAACTCATGACCCCTAGTAATTGAGTACCCCACTCTGGGAAAAAGCTTCTTGCTATCCACCCTGTCTATACCCCTCATGATTTTGTAGACCTCAATCAGGTCCTCCCTCAATCTCCGTCTTTCTAATGAAAATAATCCTAATCTACTCAACCTCTCTTCATAGTTAGCACCCTCCATACCAGGCAACATCCTGGTGAACCTCCTCTGCACCGTCTCCAAAGCATCCACATCCTTTTGGTAATGTGGCGACCAGAACTGCACACAGTACTCCAAATGTGGCCGAACCAAAGTCCTATACAACTGCAACATGACCTGCCAACTCTTGTACCCAATACCCCATCCAATCTAGGAAAGCATGCCATATGCCTTTTTGACCACCCTATTGACCTGCGTTGTCACCTTCAGGAAACAATGGAGCTGAACACCCAGATCTCTCTGTTCATCAAGTTTCCCCAGGACTTTTCCATTTACTGTATAGTTTGCCTGTGAATTTAATCTTCCAAAATGCATCACCACCATATTCTATTTGAAACAGTAATAACTTAGGTGGGCAATGGTTTAGCAGTATTATTGCTCGACTATTAATCCAGAGACCCAAGTAATGTTGTGGGCACCTGGTTCAAATCTTGCCATGACAGATGGTGGAATTAGTAATAAACAGTATTTAAGAGTTTAATGATGACCATGAAACCTTTGGCAATTATTCTCAGGAAAAACCCATCTGGGTTACTAATGTCCTTTAGCTGCTACCTTTACCTGGCCCGGCCTACATTTGACGTCAGACCCATAGCAATGTTATTGATTCTTAACTTCCCTGTGGGCATTTAGGGGTGGGCACTCTATGCTGGTCCAGCCAGTGATGCCCACATCCTATGAATAAATAAAAGCAAATTTGGGGAAGTTGTCACTGGAATAGTCAAACAGTGATGTTACATGGAAGTTGGTGGAACTCAATTTCCAATAAATTAATATATGTGGAATTGAAGATTGGCCTCAGTTTTGGTGGCTGTGAGATGATCATCGATTGCTGTAAAAACTCATCTGGTTTAGTCTGCACGTGACTCCAGACCTGTGTCAATGTGGTTGACTTATAACTGCCCTTTGAAATATTCCAGCTAGCCATACATTTCAAGGCAGTTAGGAACTGGTAACAAATCCTGGCCTCGCCAGCGATGCCCACATGACGAAAAAATGAATGACAACTTTTAGAGAGGTTGAAAAGAGATGGCTTAATTTTCCTTGAATCTGGAAAATTAAAGAGAGCTGTTTGGCATAATGAAGGGATGGAGAAAAATTATTTTCACTGGTGAGAGCGTGTAGAACTAAGAGCTGAATCTTTAAATTAGAGCTGGGCTGTTCTGATGTGATGTTCTACAATTGGATGCTTTCAAACTGAAATTGATTGATTTTGTCTGGGCAAAGATATTGAGAATTATAGAACCAAGCTGGGGTAAAGGCTCCAATCACTGTGTGGCTGAACAGGTTTGAGGGGCTGAATGGCTTCCTTCTGTTCTTATGTACTTTAGTAACAGTGTAAACCTTGTGAGGTCACATGCAGATTGAACCATTCTGAGTTATGAACCTTCAGCATTCTCTCTATCTGGAAGCTGTGGGTGCTTAGTCAGGGTCAGAATAAATAAAAGGGTACTATTCTAAAAGGTGTGCTGGAGCAGAGAAAACTAACTGTAAAAGTGCATAAGTCATTAATTGGGCAGGACAGTTACCGACAACCATTAATAAAGCATACGGTATTTTCAGCTCCACAGATACGGGTGTAGAGTATAAGAGCACAGACATTATGATGAACTTTTAACTTCATTTCTTATTCATTACTTCATACTGACAAGAACTGTGGTGTTAAACTTTTAACTTGATTCTTTATTCTTCTACTGTTTACTAAAGGTTTTGGACCTAGGTACCTTTTAACTAAGAGCTCGTAGGAACTGCAGATGCTGGAGAATCTGAGATAACAAGATATAAAGCTGGATGAACACAGCAGGCCAAGCAGCATCAGAGGAGCCGGAAGACTGACGTTTTGGGCCTAGACCCTTCTTCAGGAAGGTCTAGGCCCAAAACGCCAGCCTTCCTGCTCCTCTGATGCTGCTTGGCCTGCTGTGTTCATCCAGCTCTAGGCCTTGTTACCTTTTACCTAAGATAGCACTGTGAACAGCAACATTGTAAACTTTTCACTTGACTTCTGTATCCCTGTACTTGAGTAAGCATGACAATAAAAATCTAATTCCAATTCTAATAAGACGATGATTAGACCTCAACCGGAGTCCAAGGCGCCATCCCACAGGGATAATAGAAATTAATTGCAGAAAATGTGAAAGAGTTTCATGAGCATGATTCAAAGAGTAAAACAGTTTTCATTTATGAGGTTAGATGGAGTAAACTGGGACTATTTTCCTTGGAAAGGAGAGGATTAAGAGGAGATTTGATCCAAGTTTTCAGAAGACTGAGGGATCCGAACAGAGTAACAGGGAGATACTGTTTATATTTACAGATTGAGAATAAGACGGCACAGTTTTAAAGTATTTTGCAAAAGAATCAACTGCAAGGTGAGAGAATAAAAAATTCACTTAGCGAGCAGTTCAGTCTGGAATGCACTCCTTGGATATGTGGTCAACTGAGACATACAAGAGGATATGATTTAAACAAAAACAGTGTGCAGGATTATGGAGATAAAGCAGGAGCTTAGCAGTCAGTTAGAATAGTCAGAGAGCCAGTGTAGGCATGATGAGCAGATTGGACTCCTTAACAATAATAATTCTGTGAATCTGTGATCGTTGCATATTAGTGGCCTCAAGGGATATGGAAACACTGTGGGAAGATGGAAAAGGGATAAAAGATCAACTTTGATCTTGTTGAGTGCTGGATCAGCCTTGAGGAACTGAATGGCCAAGGGCTGCATCTATTTCTTGTAAATGTAACTTAATCACTATTGTCATGCTCATTAACCAGAGTTTTCACTTCACCGTTGAATTTGGTCAGTCAGGTTTGTTTTGATGAAAGAACACTGTCCCATGTAAAACTTTTCCTGATGCTTTAGTTTAGTAAAAAAATCGGAGTCAATCCTGGGTATAGCTAACTCCCTTAACATTCAGAGCAATATTTGAGAATTTCTTCTACTAGTGATTGAGTGCGTTTGTAGGAAATGAACACAGTTCGAGCATACAAATAGGCTGGCGAAGCAACTGGATTTTTCCAGTCAATGGAACTAGGCTTGCGCAGAGGTCAGTAATACAAAACACGCTGGGGGTCCTCCATTGCTGAAGTGTCTGCTTCAGAGGAGTTGCTAGGTCATTTGCTGGCAGAGGTGATAAGAATGTTCCATATCACTGTGTTGCACCCCCATCTCTGACAGGTCAACCCATTACCCCCTCCCAGTTTTTAATGCAGTTCTCATCTGTGTGGTGCTGAAGTAAATCATTTATCCCAGGTTTTTGTGAATGAATAATTGCAACAAAATTTTGGCTACAATAGAATATCAATTTGAAAAGCTTGTGATGTTTCATTAATATCTTCTTGTCAAACAGACCCGTAACAGATGTATCTATTGGAATTAGCAAATCCTCATGAAGTCTTATCAGTAATTTGGAGATTGTTTACATGTAACTCATCTGCAGCAAAAAAATTCACAGGCAATCTGAAATGACTAGATTACAGATTTATCACCACAGCAACCAAAGCTGACCATTCAGCCCATTAAGCTTGTTCAGCCCTTCAGTTGGATCATGATGAATATGAATCTTAATTCCAAATACCCGCCTTTGTTCTATAAACATCAGTACCACTGCCTAATACAAATTGATCAATTTGAATTTTGGGATGCTTAATGAGCCTGTTGAGGGAGGGAAATCCAGGTTCCCTGATGGCTTTGATGGTGATTTATAGAAGCAATGAGGGGGGTCCCTTGTCTCTCTTCTAGAAGTCTGTTTGGAACCTGGCATCACCTCCTTTTGGGAATACTCATTGAGTTTGGTGTCTATCAAGTGGGGACCGAAGGCCTGCCCCAGGATCCAGGACCCTAATGGGAGTTTGGCCTCCTCTGAGAGCTACTGGGCAGTCAGGGGCTGGCAACACCCCAGGGACATGGTAACTGCTGTCGTGATGAATCCACCCAGCACACAGGCCTGGTATGGAAACCCTGCTGGTGGGACAGTCACTGTAGGATAGGAGTCGCAGGGCAGAGGAGGGGCTTTCGCTACAGGGCAGGACAGTGGCTCTCAGTGCAGCCTCCTCTTGCTGTTGTAGGATCCTTCAATGAAGCACTCAGTCTTTTTGGATGATGGGAAATCCCTGCACTCTGCCTCCCTCACTGCACCCTCTGCACCAAGCAAGTCCTTGCCCCAGGGTGCTCAGAGCAACCTGATAGGATTCGTCCTTCAATCCTTCTACACGGTGAGACTTCCTGCTACTACTGCCTTTAGGTGGGCATTAGATTACCTTTCAGAAGGGCTTTGATAGATTGGCAGGGGGCTCTCTAGACATAGTGGAGGCATTGGGGCCACGCATTCAGCACACTTCCATTTGATTAAATGCTCCCTGCCACAAACGTACCTCAGGGAGAACATCAACTGTTGTCCTCTGCGTGAAGAAGAGTTTCCTGGCATCAACAGAGATTTGCCTAGTTCTAACCTTGTCCATCCACCAGAGAGGAAATTATTTCTCCCTGTCTCCCATTTCAATATCCGAAATCATGTTCTGTGCTTCCATTAAGTCACCCCTCAATCTTCTCATTCAGAGGAATGTCTTGCTTGTGCTACCTCTCCTCGGAACATCCCCTTTTAGTCATCATCTCATATTCTGTCATGTCTTCTTTTCTAGCCCAGGGAGCTGTACATTTTTGCCATCACACTAACATAGTCTCACAAGGCTGAAAAACTGAGGCCGCTTTCTTTAATGGCTGATGAAGGAAATGGTCCAGAGTGAAGGGTCAGCTGATTAACCACCTATGCAGGGATTCTTTAACAAGGGAAGGAACCGGAAGTATTGGCTCTTGTGCGACCACAGGTTTGAGCCATTGCTCACATAAAATAAATTAGTGTCTGTGCTTCTGGTCTCAAACAGATTTACTGCATGGTGTTGATAGGTTTAAAGAAAAAGAGAAGAAAACATTGTGGGGAAGATTACTGACATTGATGCATGGAGGTTCCCTTTGGCACACACTCAAGCAATTCTGCCCAAAACGGTTAGTTTACAGTTCACATTTCTTGAAAGTTCATTTCTTTTAGCACAGGTGTAAAATTTTCCTGAAACACTGCAATCAGACAACATAGTGGAATGTAACTGTTCCTGGTCTTTCATTAAGAAATATTCCTCTATGTCAGATTGGTAAGGACAGTCTTTATTTATATGGCTGCACTCAATTTATTGTCAAATGAGACCAGCATGTTTTCCACTTGCAACAAACTTGATTGAAAATCATGAAGCCGCCAGAAATGATGCCAGTTTCATTGATGATTAATCATCAGGGTTTTTTGTTAATTAAGCATTTTTTGATAGCATGTGGACTAGCTCAGAAGGGGGAGGTGTAGTTCTAGTACCCAGGAGGATGAGCGTAGGGAGGACATGGACAGGATCTCACTGTCACAGGAGTGTGCTGGCAGACAGAAAGCTGGATTGAAGTGTGTCCACTTTAACGCCAGGAGTATCCGGAATAAGGTAGGTGAGCTTGCAGCTCGGATAGGTACCTGGGACTTCGATGTTGTGGCCATTTCGGAGACATGGACAGAGCAGGGTCAGGAATGGATGTTGCAGGTTCCAGGGTTTAGATCTTTCATTAAGGTCAGGGAAGGTGGTAAAAGAGGGGGAGGTGTGGCTGTGTTAGTCAAAGACAGTCTAAAGGTGGCTGAAAGAACGTTTGATGAGGACTCATCTACTGAGGTGATATGGGCTGAGGTGAGAAACAGGAGAGGAGAGGTAACACTGCTGGGAGTTTTTTATACGCCCCCGCAAAGTTCCAGGGATGTGAAGTAGAGAATCGGCAAAACTATTCTGGGCAGGAGTGAAAGGAACAGTGTGGTCATTATGGGAGACATTAACTTCCCTAACATTGACTGGAAATGTTATAACTCCAGTATGTCGGATGGATCAGTTTTTGTCCAATGTGTGCAGGAGGGTTTCCTGACTCAGTATGTCAAAGGGCCAACAAGAGGGGAGGCCACACTGGATCTGGTACTTGGCAATGAACCAGGCTAGGTGTTTGATTTAGTGGTAGGTGAGCACTTTGGAGAAGGTGACCATAATTCAGTTATGTTTACTTTAGCAATGGAAAGGGATAGGAACATGCCACAGGCCAAGAGTTATAGATGGGGGAAGGGCTATTATAATGCGATTAGGCAAGGCTTAGGAGGCATAGAATGGGTTAGCAAAATGCAGGGGATGAGGACAATCGAAATATGGAGCTGGTTTAAGGAATAGATATTGCGTGTCCTTGATAGGTATGTCCCTGTCAGGCAGGGAGGAAGCTATAAGGGAAGGGAACCATGGTTTACTAAAGAAATTGTATCTCTTGTTAAGTGGAAGAGGGAGGCTTATGTGACGATGAGACGAGATGGTTCAGATGAGGCAATGGAGAGTTACAGATTAGCTAGGAAGGATTTAAAGAGTGAGTTAAGAAGAGCAAGGAGGGGTCCTGGAGTCCCAGGATATCGCTGCTTCAGGCGGGATAGAGAGGGATGTAAAAGGGGTGGAGGAGTTGCAATACTGGTCAAAGACGATGTCACAACTGTACTGAAGGGGGGCCCCATGAAGGACTCAAGCAGTGAGGCAATATGGGTAGAGCTCAGAAATAGGAAGGATGCAGTAACAATGTTGGGGCCATACTACAGGCCTCCCAACAGCGAGCATGAGATAGAGGTACAAATATGTAAACAGATAATGGAAAGATGTAGGAAAAACAGTGTGGTGGTATGGGAGATTTTAATTTTCCCAACATTGACCAGGATTCACTCAGTGTTGGGGTCAAGATGGATCAGGATTTGTAAGGTGTGTCCAGGAGGGTTTTCTAGAGCAGTATGTATGTAGTCCAACTCGGGAAGGGGCCATACTGGACCTGGTGTTGGGGAATGAACCTGGCCAGGTGGTTGAAATTACAGTAGGGGACTACTTTGGAAATAGCGACCACCATTCTGTAAGTTTTACAATACTCATGGACAAGGATAGGAGTGGTCCTAAAGGAAGAGTTCAAAACTGGGGGAAGGCCAACTATACCAAGATTCAGCAGGATCTGAGGAATGTAGATTGGGAGAAACTGTTTGAAGGTAAATCCACATTTGATATGTGGGTGGCTTTTAAGGAGCGGTTGATTAGCGTGCAGGAGAGACATGTTCCTGTGAAAATGAGGAATAGAAATGGCAAGATTAGGGAACCATGGATGACAGGTGAAATTGTGAGACTAGCCAAGAGGAAAAAGGAAGCATACATGAGGTCTAGGTGACTGAAGACAGACAAAGCTTTGCAAGAATATCGGGAATGTAGAGCGAATCTGAAACGAGGCATTGAGAGGGCTAAGAGAGGACATGAGATATTGTTGGTAAACATGGTTAAGGAAAATCCCAAAGCCTTTTATTCATATATAAACATGCAAGAGGGTAACTAGAGAAAGTATTAGCCCACTTAAGGACAAAGAAGGAAAGTTATGCGCTGAGTCAGAGAAAATGGGTGACATTCTTAACGAGTACTTTGCATCGGTATTCGCCGAGGAGAGGGACATGACAGATGTTGAGGTTAGGGATAGAAGTTTGCTTACTCTAGGTCAAGTTGACATAAGGAAGGAGGAAGTGTTGGGTGTCCTAAAAGACATTAAGGTGGACAGGTCCCCAGGTCCGGATGGGATCTATCTCAGGTTTCAGAAGGAAGCGAGAGAGGAAATAGTTGGGGCCTTGACAGATATCTTTGCAGCATCCTTAGACACGGGTGAGGTCCCGGAGGACTGGAGACTTGCTAATGTTGTCCCCTTGTTTAAAAAGGGTAGCAAGGATAATCCAGGTAATTATCGACCGGTGAGCCTGACGTCAGTGGTAGGGAAGCTAATGGAGAAGATATTGAGGGATAGGATCTATTCCCATTTGGAAGAAAATGGGCTTATCAGTGATAGGCAACATGCTTTTGTGCAGGGAATGTCATGTCTTACCAACTTAATAGAATTCTTTGAGGATGTGACAAAGTTGATTGATGAGGGAAAGGCTGTAGATGTCATATACATGGACTTCAGTAAGGCGTTTGATCAGGTTCCCCATGGCAGGCTGATGGAGAAAGTGAAGTCACATGGGGCCCAGGGTGTGCTAGCTAAATGGATAAATAAAAACTGGCTAGGCAACAGGAGACAGAGGGTAGTCGTAGAAGGGAGTTTCTCAAATTGGAGACTTGTGACCAGTGGTGTTCCACAGGGAACTGTGCTGGGACCACTGTTGTCTGTGATATATGTAAATGATTTGGAGGAAGGTGTAGGTGGTCTGATCAGCAAGTTGCTGATGACACTAAGATTGGCAGAGTAGCTGATAGTGAAGGGGACGATCAGAGATTACAGCAGAATATAGATAGACTGGAGAGTTGGGCAGATAAATGACAGATGGAGTTCAATCCAGGCAAATGTGAGGTGATGCATTTTGGAAGATCAAACTCAAGGGCGAACTATACAGTAAATAGAAAAGTCCTAGGGAAAATTGATGAACAGAGAGATCTGGGTGTTCAGGTCCATTGTTCCCTGAAGATGACAACACAGGTCAATAGGGTGGTCAAAAAGGAATATGGCATGCTTTCCTTCATTGGATGGGGTATTGGGTACAAGAGTTGGCAGGTCATGTTGCAGTTGTATAGGACTTTGGTTCGGCCACATTTGGAGTACTGTGTGCAGTTCTGGTCGCCACATTACCAAAAGGATGTGGATGCTTTGGAGAGGGTGCAGAGGAGGTTCTCCAGGATGTTGCCTGGTATGGAGTGTGCTAACTATGAAGAGAGGTTGAGTAGATTAGGATTATTTTCATTAGAAAGACGGAGATTGAGGGATGACCTGATTGAGGTCTACAAAATCATGAGGGGTATAGACAGGGTGGATAGCAAGAAGCTTTTTTCTAGAGTGGGGTACTCAATTACTAGGGGTCATGAGTTCAAAGTGAGAGGAAGAAAGTTTAAGGGAGATATGTGTGGAAAGTTCTTTACACAGAGGGTGGTGAGTGCCTGGAACGTGTTGCCAGAGGAGGTGGTAGACGCAAACACATTAGCATGTTTTAAGATATATTTGGACAGGCACATGGATGGGCAGGGAGCAAATGGACACAGGCCCTTAGAAAATAGATGACAAGTTAGACAGAGGATCTCGATTGGCGCAGGCCTGGAGGGCCGAAGGGCCTGTCCTGTGCTGTAATTTTCTTCTTTCTTTGACATGAGCAGACATTGGCAGGTAGAATAAAGGAGAACCCTAAAGCTTTCTATAGGTATGTGAGGAATAAGAGAATGACTAGGGTAGGAATAGGGCCAGTCAAAGACGGAAGTGGGAAGTTGTGTGTGGACCCTGTGGAGATCGGAGAGGTGCTAAATTATTATTTCTCATCTGCTTTCACTGAGGAGCAGAAGAATATTGTAGAGGAGATTACTGATTTACTAGAATTGAAAGGATTAAGGTTAGTAAGGTGGAGGTGTTATCAATTCTAGAAGGTGTGAAGGTAGATAAATCCCCTGGGCCAGATGGGATTTTTCCGAGGATTGTCTGGGAAGCTAGGGAGGAGGTGGCGGAGCCTTTGGCCTTGATCTTTGAGTCCTCATTGTCTACAGGTTTAATACCAGAGGACTGGAGGATTGCAAATGTTGTGCCCTTGTTCAAGAAGGGCAGTAGAGATGACCCAGGTAATTATAGACCTGTGAGCCTTGCGTCTGTTGTAGGAAAAGTTTTGGAAAGGATTATAAGAGATAGGATTTATAATCGTCTAGCAAGCAACAATTTGATTGGAGATAGTCAGCATGGATTCATCAAGGGCAGGTCATGTCTCACAAATCTCATTGAGTTTTTTGAGAAGGTGACCAAACATGAGGAAAGGGCAGTTGATGTGATGTACATGGGCTTCAGTAAAGTCTTTGATAAGGTTCCACATGGTAGGCTTTTGGAGAAAATACAGAGGCATGGAGTTGAGGGAGATTTAGCAATTTGGATTAGAAACTGGCTTTCTGTAAGAAGGCAATGAGTGGTGGTTGATGGGAAATATTCAGCCTGGAGTCCGGTTACTAGTGGTGTGCCTCAAGGATCTGTTTTGGGACCACTGCTGTTTGTTATTTTTATAAATGACTTGCACGCAGGCATAGGTGGATGGGTTAGTAAGTTTGCAGATGACACTACAGTCGTTGGAGTGGTGGACAGTGTGGAAGAATGTTGCAGGTTGCAGGGAGACTTGGATAAAGTGCAGAATTGGGCTGAAAGGTGGCAAATGGAGTTTAATACAGATAAATGAGAGGTGATTCACTTTGGGAGGAATGATAAGAAGGCAGAATACCGGGTCAATGGAAAGATTCTTGGTAGTGTGGATGTGCAGAGGGATCTTGGTGTCCATGTACATAGATCCCTGAAAGTTGCCACCCAGGTTGATAGTGCTGTTAAGAAGGCTTACAGTGTGTTAGATTTTATTAGTAGAGGGTTTGAGTTCTGGAGCCGTGATGTCATGCTGCAACTGTACAAAACGCTAGTGCGACCTCATTTGGAATATTGCGTATAGTTCTGGTCGCCCCATTACAGGAAGGATGTGGAAGCATTGGAAAAGGTGCAGAGGAGATTTACCAGGATGTTGCCTGGTCTGGTGCGCAGGCCCTATGAAGAAAGGCTGCGGGACTTGGGCCTGTTCTCATTGGAGAGAAGGAGGCTAAGGGGGGATTTAATAGAGACATACAAGCTGATCAGAGGATTAGATAGGGTGGACAGTGAGAGTCTTTTTCCGAGGATGATGACTTCAGCTTGTACGAGGGGGCATAGCTACAAATTGAGGGGTGATAGATTTAAGACAGATGTCAGAGGCAGGTTCTTTACACAGAGAGTGGTAAGGACGTGGAACGCCCTGCCTGCCAATGTTGTTAATTCAGCCACATTAGGGGAATTTAAACAGTCCTTCGATAAGCATATGGATAATGATGAGATAGTGTAGGGGGAGGGGCTTAGATTAGTTCACAGGTCAGCGCAACGTTGAGAGCCGAAGGGCCTGTTCTGCGCTGTGTTATGCTATGCTCTATGTTCTATGTGCATAAGAAAATTAGCTCAATTTGGATAACCTTCCTTAGCGAGCAAAATGCCCACAAACTTACAATGGCGGCTTCATTTTTATGGGAAAGGGTGCCTGATTTGGCTGAATTAAACTTATATTGGTTTGGGAAAAAACAACATGGGAAATACACGTGGTTTAGGGCTTAATTTAAAATCTCCTGTTCCCTTGTTGAGCTGGTTGCTTCAATTCCACAAACCTCAGCTGGCCTAACTATCGGCAATGACACATCCAGATGCTGTCAGTTGTGTCTCGTATATTTTTTTGTTGGAAAAATATACTTTATTCGCAAAAAATATTTATATACATATAGAGTTATCAAAACAGTTTGGTTATGTCCAGTCTTTTCTTACTGACAATAAACAAACATTAGGATCCAAAGTCATTTCTTAATTTTGTAAAAAAAAACGACTGGTTTACATGTTTCTGAGGCACCAGGAGGATCCAATACCTGAATGGGCCCCCATTATCCTTTTGCAGGAAGACCTTCAAGGGTGTTCTTTCCCCACTATGCCTTGGTGGCAGCTGTCCCAATCTTTAGTGTGTCCCTCAGCATGTAATGCTGGACATTAGAATATGCCAGATTGCAACATTCGGTTGAGGTTAACTCCTTGCTCTGGGAAGACCAACAAGTTTCGGGCAGACCAAAGAGTGCCTTTCACTGAATTGATGACCTTCCAGGTGCAGTCAATGTTTGTCTCAGTGCATGTTCCCCATTCTGTCTTTTATGTGTGGTGCATAAGTTAATATCAATCTTATCAAAATGATGCTGTGCAGTTGCGCTGGGGGCTTAAATTGTATCACCTTTTTATTATATTCATTTCAAATACAAGATTACTGAGGGGTAGAAACCTGTGTACCAAAAGGCTGGCTTGGGCAAAAGTTTTATATGAAAACAAAGTCTGACTGCAGTGTTCAAACTATAATTCTAACAGAAATGCAAATTCGCATGAATCTAAATGGCCATAACTAATTGCATTTGCTGCAGTCATGCATAGACATTTAAGGCACTGGGCCAGAGATTCCCAAGAATAAGTAAATGGGAAGGCACCGAGGCATGTAACTTCAAAAGGGACTTGTGTTAACTAGTCACCAACTGTCAAAGTTAACAAAAGTGGACTTTTGTTTAAACAGCTCGAAAAGGAAGAGAATGTAACGTTTTCTGGAGTTTTTGCGTGTGGGTCAGAGGTTGACTGTCCTTTTGTGAGACTGCAGCTGGCAAGCTAGCTAACTCTCCCCTCTCCTTACACTAACACAGTTTTATCTTTCTCTGAAGCCAGGAACCCTGAAAGAAAAGTAAATGGAACACAAAAGAATTCCTCCCACTGATCATCCAAGAACTGCAGAAACATACTTCAGAGCTGTTCAGAGATTCTGAGGGTTTGTAAGATAATCTTCACTTTGCCTGACAAAGGGCATGGGAGTTTTTCACAGCAGCATAAGGTATTATGAGGCTGATATTCTGAGGAATGTTGATGTGAAGAAAGAACTTGCATGTAAACAGCATCCTTCAAACTTCAGAGTGTGCCAAAGCACTTCACAGCCAATTAGGTACTTTTCCAACGATGTTGATTTTGTAATTCAGGAAGTGTGTCAGCCAAGTGAAAACTTGCAGACAGGTTAGATTCATAGAATCCCTACAGTGTGGAAAGAGGACATTTAGCCCATGGAGTCTGCACTGATTCTCTGAAGAGCATCCCACCCAGATCCACCCCCCACACTATCGCGGTAACTCTACATTTCCCATGGCTAGTCTACATAGCCTGCACAGCCCTGGACACTATGGGCAATTTAGCACCCTATGGGCATTTCAGTCCACCCTAACCTGCACATCCTTTGACTATGGGAGGAAACCAGAGCACCCAGAGGAAACCAATGCAAATATGGAGAAAATGTACTAACTCAACACAGGTCATCACCCATGGCTACAATCAAACCTTTTCCGAAGCAAGCCATTTCTGAAGAAAATTTTAGACCTGAAACGTC
Organism: Stegostoma tigrinum; assembly: GCF_030684315.1. NCBI lineage: Eukaryota > Metazoa > Chordata > Chondrichthyes > Orectolobiformes > Stegostomatidae > Stegostoma > Stegostoma tigrinum. The sequence continues at coordinate 2,438,908 of NC_081376.1, read as the reverse complement.
AGCTTTCCTGCTCCTCTGATGCTGCTTGGCCTGCCGTGTTTATCCAGCTTTACACCTTGTTAGCTCAAATTCCCCAACATGAGCAGTTTCCACTATCTCTCTCTGCAATCACACATACATTGCACTTCTGAAGTTAAGAAAGATGATTAGTGTCCACACAATGCTTCATTGTTCATTTCGGTCAGTGCAAATATAAAACTGGAAAGATTGCCTGACCATGGCTAGCAATGGAAATTAGTGATAGCATTAGATCCAAGGAAAGGCTCATGCAAATTGGTAGAAAAAAGCAATAAATCTGAGGATTGAGAGCAGTTTTGATTTCAATGGACAGAGGTATTGACTATGTGAGAGAAATTAGCATGTGAGAGTAAGTTTGTGGGGGGGGGGGGCATGAAAGCTGGTTGTAAAATCTTTTGTAGGCATGTGAAGAGAAAATGACCAGTGAAGACAAATGTACAGGGAGAAACAGGGGAAGCTATAATAAGGAGGAAATTGATGGCAGACCAATTAAACCAATATTTTGGTCTGCCTTCACAAAGGAGGGTACAATTATGGTCCAAAATTTGTTGGGGAAAGAAGGACCTAATGAGCAAATGAAACTGAAGGAATCAATATTAGTCGGAAAATAATGTTGGGGAAATTAACGGGATTAAAGGCTGATAAATCCCTAGAGCCTAGAAATCCACATCCCAGAATACTTAATGAAGTGGCTTGAGAACTAGTTGATGCTTTTATGGTCATCTTTCAAGACTATCTATAGATTCTGAAACAGTTTCTACAAGATGCAAACTAGCTCATGTAACCTGTCTATTTAAAAAAAATGAGGTTGGGAGAAAACTGGGAACTAAAGATGAGCCCGTTCTGGTATCATTAGTGGAGAAAATGTTAGAGTCCACTACAAAAGCTTTTAATGGCAGAGCACATGGAAAGCAATGACAGGATTGGACAGAGTAAGCATGGATTTATGAAAGAGAAATCATGCTTGACAAATCAACTGGAATTCTTCAAGAATGTAATGAGTAGAATCGATAAGGGGAAGCCAGTGGATTTGGTTTACTTGGACTATCGGAAGGCTTTCAGCACAGTTCAACATTAGAGATTACCATACAAAATTGGAATACATGCGATTGGGAATAGTGTACTGACATGCTTAGAGAACTGGCTGCATGACTCAAGACAGAGGAGAAATGAATGAACCATTCTCTGAGTGGCCACTAGTGATTGGCTGCTTATTGAAGGGGCCAGTGCTTTGGCCCCAGCTATTCACAATAAATGTTAATGCATTAGTTGAGGGAACTTAGATGAGGGACCAGTCCCTTTACACCAAGTCACTAAGCTCTCTATCTCTTTCATACATTCTGTCTCATTTCCGACCCACTACTGAGGTGTCATCAGCAAATTTGTAAATGGAACTAGAGTTGAGTTTGCCCACACAGTCCTGTGTGTATGAGGAGTATAGTACGAGGCTGAGTACTCAGCTTTGCAAGGCACCAGTGTTGTGGTTTATTGTGGAGGTGGTGCTGTCACTTATCCCTACTGACCGTGGTATATAGGTCAGCAAGACAAGGATGTAGTTGCAGAGAGGGGATCAGAGTCCAAAATCTCAGAGTTTGGAGATGAGTTTGGTTGGAATCATGGTGTTGAAGGCAGAGTTGGAGTTAATAAATAGGAGCCTGGCATAGGTGTCCTTGTTATCCAGATGTTCAGGGATTAATTTGGGGCCAGGCAGATGGCATCTGCTATGGGCCTGTTGTGATGGTAGGCGAATTGTAGTGGATCAAGACAACCTGGGAGGCTGGAGTTGGGATTTGTGCCATTACTAACCCCTCAAAATACTTGATAAAGATGGATGTCAGAGCCACCAGGCAAGAATTATTGAGACTTGTTGATTGATGCTTTTTTGGCACCTACCGAGATAATAGCAGTCTTCTCACATCAGAGTAGGGAGAGGTTAAAGATGTCTGCAAATACTTCTGCCAGCTGGTCTGCACGGGATCTGGGTGCACACGTGTTCACGTGGTATTGCATCTGCCTTGTTCTTGCCCATTCATTCAGTCTGTCAAGTGAGTGGAATATGGGGTTGTGGGGCGGGGTGGGGGGCAGGGGGTGTGTGTGGGGTCTGGGAATGTGGGGCTGGTTTTGGGTGTGTTGGTCATGTATGTGTGAAGATGTGGGTGTTGTGGGTGTGGGGATGTAGGGATGTTGGAGGTGGGTTTGTGCGTGAAGAGTGAGGGATGTGAAGATAGGGTTTGTATGTGTGGTGTGTAGGGGTCTGTGTGTGGCAGTATGGGGGTGTGAGGGTTTGGGGGTGTGAGGGATGTAGGTGTGCAGTGCTGCAGGGCTCAGAGTCTTTGGACGGTGTGAGGTGTGTGCATGTGTGGGGGTCTGTGGAGGGTGTGAGGGATGTGGGTATAGGAGTCTGGGAGGGTGTGTGGGGTGTGCATGTATGGGGGTCTGTGGAGGGTGTGAGGGGTGTGGGTGTGGGGGTCTGTTGATGGTGTGAGGGGTGTGGGTGTGTAGGCATGGGTGGTAGATGGGGGAGTGGCAGTTGTGCTTGTGAACGAGTGTAGGAGTTGGAGTGTGTGGGTGGGGTGTCTGTGGTGGATGTGAGGGGTGTGGTGTGTGGGGTCTGTGGAGGATGTGAGGAGCATGGGTGTGTAGGGATAGGTGGTACATTGGGGGTGGTGGTTGTGTGTCTGAATAGGGTTGTGTGTGTGGGGGTCTGTGGAGGGTGTGAACAGGTGTGGAGGTGTAGATGTGGAGGCCTGTGGACGGTGTGAGGGGTGTAGGTGTGAGGGGGACATGGGGGTGAGAAGATGTGTGACTTGAGTGTGTTGGGGTATGGCGGGGTGGGGTGAAACACAGCTGAATTATTAAATGCATGTAACTGTACCCTCTATTATAAAGAATTTCAGCAAAATTGTCAATCCTGATAAACCTTGTTTCAATTAAATATTGAACTCAGAAATGACTCCTTGAAAGCATTTGTGATCTGCGACATGCCTATTTGGAATATTGTTTCTTAAAGCAGGGCTTTCTGACCCAATAATTCACTGTAATATACACCAACAATTGAGCCAGAATTAAATATCGAGGTTCCTTGATTGGCACTGGTGCCAATAGTCCTGTCAGTGCTGAGTTATGTACACCGGGAGACCACCAGGAAACCAGAAGGAGACCACCAGGGAAAGCAGACACATACCATGACAATAGTACACCAGGGACTGGAAATCTCTCAAAAGACCACCAAGGATAAAACAAATAAAAAGCAGACATTCAAAAGAACACTGAATATTCCCAATGCACTGCAGTTGGAGAAACACAATTTTGCTTTCTTCCTACTTTATATCGGTCTCAAAGTTCCCAGAAACTTGAGTTTTGGAGACTTACTGCAATAAAGAATAATTTGATTAATTGATATTTATTAGAATTGGGAAAAATATAGCTACAACAACACATTAAAACAACATTTACCAACACGTATACATTTAGCAAAACCAAGTACATATGTTAAAACACACATAAATTACCCACATCGCCATTGGCATTTTATACTGAAACTTGAATCCCATGTGACTCAGGAATGAATTCTTCAATCAGATGTCCTGTAGTATTGTTAATGTGGCACCAGAAGTAAAGGAGCGTTGTGCTGTGTATTACCGGGAATACTGTTTCTTAAGACAGGGACTGGTGCCTGAATTTTGGCTCAGAGGGACTATGGCAGTTTAAAGCAGCTGGTGCAGTCCCAGGATCTGCTCCTGCATCCTGGGACTACTGAAGTATCACCTGACCTCAATGACCATCAGAGGACCATTTGTATCAGGAAACATTGTCAATAGAGTTTTTGGTTTCTAAGCTTTCAGAGAGAGTAGCATCTGAGAGTTACAGCAACAAATCTTATGACAAGATTGTGAGGCATAGCAGAAGTGGAAAGGAGGATTTACCCCTTTGCCAAGGTCAGGGTTGTTCGAATTGAATGAAGGAGCTTCACTGAGATCTGACATCCTGGAGCCAGAGGACGTGGTCCAGAAGATGTCCAAAGAGATTCTTGACAGACCAAACATTTTTCAAATAAAAGAGTTCAGTTGATTTGATGGCTTCATCGACACAATGTAACAAAATATTTACAAACTTTGATAAGTTACTTACTGGCACAATTTTTATTGCAAGAATCTACAGGAACTGCAACAAATGGCACTGGTACCAAATGCTAATTCCTCCCATTGTATCCCTGTAACATAAGAGGGGCAATTGAAGAGTTCTATTGCTTCATGTTAATGCATTGCTTTTCCTTTTAAAGAAGTGTGATACTAAGTCTGGATCAGTCTTGTTCATTGTTTGGGTATTACAGGAGCATTCTATCTCCAAACCAGCATCTATGGCTTAATTGATGCTTTGTGAGTGACTTGTGTGAAGAAAGCATGATATTAGTCGGGAACAAAAAAATCACAATATTAGTCAGTGTGTCCTTCTTGAGCATCTTTCCATCTATGTTGGATGATGGATGTGCGGTCCATTAAATATATTTTGTATAATGTAGCTTCATACGGTTCCCTTCTGCCAGTTACCAAGAGATCAATTTGTGACGCGTGGGCCCGGTGACAAATGTTACATCTGATCTGATGTTGTGGGTTGTTTCTTCCTATGATTCCAGCTGTTGCTAAACTCTGATCAGCCACACACTGGCCAAAGGGCATGCCATCTTCTCCTCTATCATCAGCTGCTGTCTCTTAAGAGTAGAAATCAATGTTATGGGCCTGCATGTCACACTTGCAAGCATCTTCTTAATAATAAAATGTGAGGCTGGGTGAACACAGCAGGCCAGGCAGCATCTCAGGAGCACAAAAGCTGACGTTTCGGGCCTAGACCCTTCAGGTCTAGGCCCGAAACGTCAGCTTTTGTGCTCCTGAGATGCTGTTTGGCTTGCTGTGTTCATCCAGCCTCACATTTTATTATCTTGGAATTCTCCAGCATCTGCAGTTCCCATTATCTCTGATACTATTTCAGCATCTTCTTAATGGCGATTTGCTCATTTCATCCTATACCTCAGAGCTATTCAGAGGTGACTCTTACTTTCTGGAGTGCACTGTCCGTCAGTAATTCTACCTTTAACAAGACAAAATTTGTGGTTGTAGTATTTAATCATTGTTGCCTTCAGTATGAAGGATTGCTTAGGTATTGCTGACGTTGTCTGTGAGAATGGTACAGCTAAGCATGTCAGCTAAATGGTTGAGTGAGATATTTGGCTACAAAAGTGTACTGAATGAAAATGAATAAAATAATATTGTTGCTCAGTTTAGATAGTACCCACCCACATCAATGAGGAATGACACTGAAATAGGTGACTGAGTTCACCACTGCAACTTTTAAAAAGACTTGGGAGTTCACCATGAAGATGTGAACATCTTGTGTTTCACCCCTGGGAATAGATTCTTCTACATGGCAAGTTGGTGTTGTGTTCTTTGACCTGCACAACTTTGCAAAGTGCTTGATTTTTGAGTACAAGTTACATTTGTTCCCTCGAACTGAGTTATGAATTTAAGGGTACTTCTACAATTTGGGACATGTTATAACTGTAAAAGGGCAGGTGTTAATCACATGTCTGAGCCTTCTTTTTCCATAACTCTTGCACTTGAGCTAGTTCTGTAAACTGTGTCTGTGATCCTGAGTGTGAGAGTGCATTCTGATGGAACATCTTCCAATCTAACAGGCCAACTCAACTTGTAATGCTTAGGTCATCAGTCTTTTCAAAGTGAAAATGTCACCTCAGGATGAAACATTTCCTAATTTGTGCCATTGAAGCTTTCTCAAACAGTTGGTCACAAATGAATTGGTTAGTTTGTTAAATTCACAGGTGGAAGCCAATAGTTGTACTGTTCATTGGGCCCACTATTTCCATCACAATGCTGTCAGGATTTATATCATTTGATATTATCTTCTCACTCAAATATTTTTTCAAGGACACTTCCTCTCATTTTAAGGATAGACTTGTCTTTTCTGTGCTGCTTGAATACTCTCTACTTTGAATGCTTTGAGAGTATTCATGAGTACCTCTCTCTTATCGGTCTCTACAACGTCTGTATCTCAATCCAGAGCAAATAAGCAGGTTTTGAGAAACAAAATCCATTAAACCCAATGTATTGGGTGGGTGCTATTTAAAATATTATTCATTTTCTCACCCCGAAATTGTGTTTTGTATTTTGGAGATATGCAGAGATGCCCATCTTCTCCAACTTCTGAGGAAGGGTCACTCTTACTGAAACATCAACTCTGACCTCTCTCCACAGGTGCTGCTAGACCTGCTGAGCTTTTCCAGCAATTTCTGGTTTTGTTTCTCCTCTCTCATGTTTACTGTTTAGTTTCTGTTTTTGTTTTCTAAATCCACCACCGCAGGTCCGACTAGCAGCATATAGGACCGTGAGCAGTCAACATAGCACACAATCTAGCACTGAATAATTGACATACAACATTGTCTCCATTCTAGAGACTGACATTTCAGTTAAATTCCTCTAACTGAAGCAGTAGCAAATTCTCATTCCCCTTCCTCCCTAGCCCACCTGCACTGTTTAAGGGAATAATCAACTACTTACAGGCTACAGGTACTGAATACCTTCTTCTAATCCTTGCCTTCACTCCATTAATATTTACTGCTTAAGTAGCATAGAGTAGGATGAGTTGCTGGAAGAGGGAAGAGAAGAAGGGTTTTCAGTAGGAGGGCAGGTCTTCCCAGGGTATTCAAGGAGTAATCTTTCCAGCCTAACCTCAGTGAAGAACAGGTGTGCAATATTTATGTTTCAGTGGGGATCTCCTCACTGAAATCCATCATCTGCTGCTGTCACTTTTGCAATGTCGGAGCAGGGTAAGGATCATATAACCACTGAAGGTGATCTTAGTGAGGAATCTTGATGCTTTTGGCTCTTCCCAGGTTGGAGCAAGAGATATTTGTAATTTATCCCATTTCGCTGTCAGTATTTTGTAAGCTAATGCTCACGGAGAGCCAACTATCTCTCATTCTTCATTACTCAAGACAAACAACAGTGTTAGCACATGGCTTTGCTGGCAGGTTTCTGGATAATACAGAGTGCCAACATGTGCATACATGCCAGTTCACAGTATCTGCAGGACAACTCTGTCCTACACTAGTTCAAATGTCATGTTTAACTCTCATTTCCCAGGCAACTGCTCCAAACTAAAACTGATAAAAGAATAAACCAAAAATAATGAAAAAATCAGCAAGGGCCCCTACACAATTCCATGTTAGCCACCTTTGCCAACCAAAGCATGACTATTGAATGACAAAGTCAAGCTGCTACCTACAGGCCTGAGGCATGAGTTCACAACCCACATACACATGAGCAGCAGGCTTACAATGAGCTGTTACATATGATGGAGCAGACCATCAGCGTGCTGAGACTGTGTTGCTGGGGAATGGGTCCCCTCCTCAGAGATGTTAATGGCTCATGATAAAAGAAGAGTTGTAGTTCATAGTGATCTGCTGCATGGTGGACATCTTATTATCTTAAATAAAAACCGAAAGAACTGCAGGTGCTGTAAATCAGGAACAAAAACAGAAGTTGCTGGAAAAGTTCGGCAGGTCTGGCAACATCTGTGAAGAAAAATCAGGGTTAACATTTTGGTTCCGGTGACCCTTCCTCAGAACACATCATCTTGTTGGTATAACACGAGTGGGCAGCAGAGGGTGGGCAGGCATAGGAGGAGAACAATGAAGAAGGGAGTTGGCAAACAAGGCAGTGCATTTCTGGCAGGGCCATCTGTGAAGGATTATGATACCAGTAACTACAACCCAATTCCCCATTAAAGGCAAGGTGGATATATGGTAACCGTGTTTGCTTTCCAGTGGGCGAGTACCCATGTTTTCCTTGGTATTACCCTTCGAGCGTGCTAAAGACTCACCATATGTGTGCCCTGCCTCTGTATTTGCTGCGTGTTTGTCCCAACAGATCAATATGTTGCTGAGAGTGCATGTGGGTGAACAGAGTCAGCTTTCTTGCACTACTTTTATCATTCTTTTTCAGCCTACGTTACTGGCTTGCAGCATTGTGAGAGGAGAACATATAAAAATGTGTGAATCTCTCCCTGTCAGTCCACAGCTTCCCAATTAATAAGCCATTAGTTGCCACATAGAAACTGGGTCCCTTACTACTCCAGGTAATACTTCAGAGGAACTCAGAGGAGATTGCTGTCCTCAGCCCTGACAAAGAGTGTGTTAGCGCGTCTTGAGAAGATCTGTACCTCAGGCTGATGTTCTGGATGTAAGTTTGCTTGCTGAGCTGGAAGGTTAGTTTTCAGACGTTTCGGCACCACTCTAGCTAACTGCATATCTAGTGAGCCTCCGGAGAAGCACTGGTGTTATGTCCCGCTTTCTATTTATGTGTTTAGGTTTCCAGTGCGTGGCGTGTGGGAATACCCTGGCAGTCGGCAAACCAACTCCCAGCTCTGTGCAAACAACATCACTGCAAGTTTCGCTTCCTCGGGAAAAGTGATGCTTAAGAGAATAAACTCTGTTAGAAAGTCGGCAGTGGATTGTTAAGGTGGCTTGTTGGCTCAATATATCATTCTTCTGGCAACTCCTTCAACCAAGCTGCTGCCAAATGTAGAGCTTTGCATTCTTTTGGACTCAATCAAAGGTTGGTATTGGCTCAATGGTTAGAACTGCTATCTCACAGTGCAAGGGGCCCGGGTTCGATTCCGCCTTCAGGTGGCTGTCTGTGTGGTATTTGCACATTCTCCCTGTGTCTGTGTGGGTTTCCTTCGGGTGCCTCAGTTTCCTCCCAAAGTCTAAAGATGTACAGATTAGGTAGCTTGGCTATGCTAATTTGCCCATAGCATAGGTCATAAAATCCCTACACTGTAGAATTAGGCCAGTTGACCTAACAAGTCCACATTGATGCTCAGAGCATTCCACCCAGACCCATTTCCCTATAACCCACGTAATCTACACATCCCTGAACACTATAGGCAATTTAGCATGGCCAACCCACTCAACATGCACATCTTTGGTCTGTGGGAGAAAACTGGAGCACCTGGAAGAAACCCACGCCGACATGGGGAGAATGTGCAAACTCCACACAGACAGTTGCTGGAGACTGGAATTGAACCCAGGTTCCTGGCGCTGTGATGCAGCAATACTAACCACTGAGTCACCATGCTGCCTCATCTAGACATGTGCAGGCGCGGTGGATTAGCTATGGGAAATGCAGGGTCACGGGAATAGGTGGAGGGGCTGTTTCTCTGTGGAATGCACATGGGGGTGAGGGTGGGGTGGCTAGTGCAGACTTGATGGACTCATGGGATGATTTTCAACCTGCAAAGCTCTAGGCACAGGTGAGGTGGGACATAGGTTTGTTGAATCCAGAGTGCAGATTTCCTCTTAAAAGCATGTGTGCTGACTTCTGGTAGTGTGGGCTGGCGTTAACATGTGCTGACCTCTCCTGATTCTGCACCCCCCTGTTAAGACATGTAACCTCTCAACAGCACGTTTACACTGACAACACTGCGATCATGCTAATCAATAGGTAACAAAGAGTTGACATACGTTCCATATGGAATATACAACAGTACAACAGACATCCTGACCTCAGACCTGTCTTGGGCAGCTATTCAATTTAACCCTCTACTTTTTAAAATTTTATTACATTCATGGAAATATTTGTCTTCAAAGAGAAATATTTGCAGCTATTAAAATGAGACCAAAATCTGAGCTTTGCCCATGGCACTTGAGGGGGTCTGAAGTTCTTTATCAAAACAGCAAAATTGATTGACATAATATTGAGTTTGACAAGGGCTACAAAGACATATGAGACCAAGGTAGGCAGTTAACACATACAAACAATAATCTTTGTTTTTTTTAACTGGCCATAGGGTTATTACAACAGCTGAAGGCTTTGATCAGAGTGACAAATGTCAGGCAACGCAATAGGTTGGCCTTTCTTTCACTGGGAGATGAAAACATGAAAGCAGACATCATGAAGAGAAGCAGACAATCAGATCTCTCCTGACCTGAGGAGGGGGCATGGGAATAGCATGCCCATGACAGATGAGGAAGCCAATAGTGTGGTTGTGTCACCCAGTCCCTGTGTCATTCGTCCTTCAGTTCTGATCCCCAGAGAGTTTTGCTGTTTTTATCTGCTCAATCATATACATCCCATATAAAATCCTTTTTGGAGAACTCATTATCTCGTAAAGCTGAAATAAATCACTTGTTTGATGACCAGAATTGCACGCTGCATTTTTAAGTCAGGTTTGAACATTTGAGGGATCTTTTTCCCACTCATAGCCCTCTCCTCCAATTCAGTTTTTCCCACTTATTTCCCATTGCTCAGTTTGTAGCTTGATCCGGCCCTGTGAAAGAGCATATCAGTGGATAAGCCCCCAGTAGATGCAATCATACGCAAATAAGGTACACAGTGGCTCAGTGATTAACACTGCTACATCAAAGCGTCATGGTCCCAGGTTCGATTTCATACTTGGGTAACTTTGCACATTCTCCCCCTGTCTATGTGGGTTAGGTCTAGGACCTTCGGTTTCCTCCCACAGTCTAAAGATGTGAAAGTTAGGTGGATTAGCTGTATTAAATTGTACAAAGATGTGCAGGCTAGGTGGATTAACTATGGGAAATATAGGATTACAGGTTGGGGTGCTCTGTGGAGGGTCTCTGTCGACTTGATGGATCAAATGGCCTACTTCCACACTGTAGGGATTCTATAAAATGATGTCAGAACACTGAGTGATAGTATCAGAGAATGGAAAGTGGGTCATCAAGTTTCCTTACTTTTGTGTGCTCATGCATGACTCTGAAAGCTACAAGACAACACAAAGATAAAGTCAAATGATCACTTCCTTGAGATTGACTATGGATAAGTTGTTGGCTGGCTAATTCCATTGGCTGCCATTTTTGATGACAGTAAACCTGAAACATCAGTTGGAATAGAAATGTTGCTGTGCATTTGGGTCTGAAAGGTTTAACACTGAAGAGATGTCACTTGGGCTTGTGGAAGAGCAGTTTAGGATCTTGAAGTTGTGTGACCTAACATCCAGATCACACTGACAGTCTCTGTAACAATGTTTTTCATATCAATGTAACCTATAACTAGATGCTAACATGCAACAAACAAGATCTTGTAGTCTGTAAGAGACTCTTCTCATTAGACCGTGGACTGGGTTTTCCTCTTTTGTAGTACTGTGTACTGCTTTGCTACATTTGTGGCACTATGTATTTGCTAGAGGTAGTTGTTGCAGGAAAATGACAACTGCCTGCAATTAAGAAACACCACAACAAGAGCATTATTTCGATTAGGTACTGAACTTTGCACTTCCTGCACATAGTAAATTGGGAACGGAATACATCTGATTTGAATCTATCGACTTCAAAGGATTCATAAAATGTATTCTTTTTCATGGTCAGTCCAGTTACACTAGCTTTTTATAGATCTGCAGCCTTGGGCAGAGAGTTTTCTGGCATTACGTAGTGTTTTGACTACTGAATTCTTTAATTATAACACAGTGCTATTGGAGAGTCGCTCTGCATACAGGAAATCCCATGTCACCAGATACTCCTGGGTAAAGATCTTAAAAGAATAAATTAACTAGAAAATACTCTTTTTTACCATTTTCAGTCAATGAAGATAATTTGTAATGATATTGGATGTGACACAATGATTGAATTTCTAAGGGTTTTGTGGGGACTCGGAAATAGTTCTGTTCTACTGTTCAATAATTGCTATCACATGTTCTTTAGCTCTTTTGCCAAATTTATATCCTTGATTTTGACCCTCTATTAGGCAGGTGAGTGGCTAGGGAATCAGGACTGTATACTCCAACCTCATGTCACTGCCACCTTTATCCTGGGTCTCCGTAATTTTTCTAGCAGAGATCTAGACCTTCAGGATAAGGCTTGTATTAAAAACAGTGATAGCCTACATCAGGGATGGAGGCAGGTGTCCTGACCACATCATTGTGGTTACTGCAGGGAGAGTCCTGAACTGGTCTTAGCCAGGCAGCAGAACCAAGAGGATGTGGCTGGCTAGGGAGATGCTTATTTCTAAGCCCTTCATGGTGGAAGACACGGAAGCTTAGGCCTGTCCAGGCCTGGTCCTTTATTTCAATCATCGCCAAAAGCTTTCGCTACTCACCTTCATCCCCAAATTCTGTTTCCTCTCTCTCTTCTCTGACAACTGGGGACTGTTCCCTCAGGCCTATGGCTGCAGCTTTCTGTTTCTAAAGCTGGAATCTTCCCGGCGATATGAGCGGAAGTGAGAAATTTGGGAGAATCATGCGTGAATTTGAGAAAAGCCTTTCATTTACATGAAAGGATATTATTATAATATTATAATATAATATAATATCTAAGGATGTGATTAAATTGGAGAAGGTAAGGAAAAGATGGTACTGGGATTGAGAATTTATGTAACAAGGAAAGGCTGGATGGACTGTGACGTTTTTCACTGGAGTGTAGGATGCTGAGGGATGACCTTACAGAGGTTTATGAAATCAGGAAGGGTATTGATAAGGTGAATGGTAGTGTATTTTCCCTTGGATGAGGGAGTTCAAAACTGTAGTGCAGTCCAGCTCCTTGCCCCAAAATACTCCTGACTATACTATGCAACATAACAGAGGAACTCACGAATGTCTCTGATGCAATATCAATATTTAGAAGTTTTGAAGAAGGGCCACTGGACCTAAATAATTAACTCTGATTTCCCTCCACAGATGCTGCCAGACTTGCCGAGCTTTTCCTGAAATTTCTGTTTTTGTTTCTGCTTTTTGTTTACAGCATCTGCAGTTCTTTTGGCTTTTAACATTATTTGTCTCCCTTTAAGATGGAAACTAGTTTTCAAAGGACATTCACCTGAGATTTACCCATTACCTGCACTTTGAGCAGCATCAGCTCACTTCAGACCATGGGCCAGGGAACCTTGTGTCACCCTAATGGATGGGTAATCTGTGCCTTCAATGTTACAGCTGCTGCTAGACACAGTGTCTCACACACAGCTGATGGTGAAAAGTTGTGACATATTTTGAAATGTGAAAGATGATTTATATTGGCATTTCACCCATGCCACACATGTGCCTTAGGTCTTCTTTCTTTCCCTTCCACACTGTTCTGAGGCCCACAGCTGGAGTAGAGAGAGTCTGCTGGATTGGAGGTTTGGTTGCATAGCTTTCTCAGCTTACCTTCCTGCAGTTTGGAGGTGGTAAGCCCGACCACCTCTGGAGTGTCCTGAGAGGAGCCGTCTAGGGATTGTTCCTCCATCTGGTTACCTCCTGGCACTGTCCTGTCTCCTTATGAGGAAGAAGCATCTGGACTGAGGCCAAGGTCCTTCATCCGTCTGGCACCTTTCAATTTGTGCTGAATTTCATTGGCTAGGTGACAGAGCAAAGATTTATGTGAATACCCAGCAGTTATTGAGAGTGCAGGGCCTGGCCACTGAGGAAGACAGACGCTTGTAGACCAGGGCAGCATCATCACAACTTGTTCATCCCTGCAGAGAGAAACCATTCACGAAAACTCATGAAAACCACTTCAGGAAAACAGAAATGACAATTTGCCAAGACCTCAGTTTCCGTTCCCTCCTGTTTGATCAGGTTCTGGTCAGAAGCTGCATGTATTTATGAAAATGAGGCCTTGTTATCTGGGTGTCCACGCATCGAGCATTTCTTACTAAAATCCCTCACACCCTTCCTGGTTCCTTGATGCTTCCGAGGCCTACATGTCATTGTTTCAGCGTCAGCTGGTTGTCCATAAGACCATAAGACATAGGAGTGGAAGTAAGGTCATTCGGCCCATCGAGTCCACTGCACCATTTAAATCATGGCTGATGGGCATCTCAACTCCACTTCCCTGCACTCTCCCCGTAGCCCTTGATTCCTTGTGAGAGCAAGAGTTTATCGATCTCTGCCTTGAAGGCATCTAACTCCCAGCCTCCACTGCACTCCGTGGCAATGAATTTCACAGGCCCATCACTCTCTGGCTGAAGAAATGTCTCCTCATTTCCGTTTAAAATTTACCCCCTCTAATTCTAAGGCTGTGCCCACGGGTCCTAGTCTCCCCGCCTAACGGAAACAACTTCCCAGCGCCCACCCTTTCTAAGCCATACATTATCTTGTAAGTTTCTATTAGATCTCCCCTCAACCTTCTAAACTCTAATGATTACAATTCCAGGATCCTTAGCCGTTCATCATATGTTAAACCTACCTTCACATCATCCGTGTGAATCTCCGCTGGACACGCTCCAGGTCCAATATGTGTTTCCTGAGGTGTGGGGCCTAAAATTGGATGCAGTATTCTAAATGGGGCCTAACTAGAGCTTTATAAAGTCTCAGAAGCTATGAAGAGGGATGGTGTCAGTCTCTTTGGGAACAGAAGCTGTGGCAAAGGCTTGGCTCATGTCAGCACCCTTTCATCGTCATGTTCTGGGAGACCAGACACAACTTCCTCATTCTTGCAGAAAAGGATGATGATCGGGAAAGATGTAAGAGTGCTGGCAACAGTAAATATTAGAAATCAGCCCACAGATACTGCAATGTTATTACATAAATGGCTAGGGCCATTTATGGCTTTTGTACCTTCAGTTAACAGCATTGACACTCCAAATCCTGAGGCAGTGGGATTGCACTATCAGAAAGGAGAGGCCTTCTCTACTTGTCTTGGAGGGAATTGTCTTGGCTGCGTTCCATCATTACACTCATAACTAATTTCTCTGCTGTTTGTAAAATATTGATCTGTAGCCAAACTGGAGGTCATTTTTAACAGCCCAACAACAGGCACTCCATTTCAAAGCAACGTATTGAACTCAAAAATTTTTGAGACCATTCTGTGTGATGTGCTATGGAAAATACAAACACACATCTTTCATTATATTCCTTTATCACTACTGTAGCAACCTCTTTGAGAGTGATCTAACAGAATGCCACCAGAAATAACACTTTAGTGTAATCTGCTATGTTATAGTTAAAGAAATCTGAATGCTTTGTGATAAATATGCTGTACTTTCATGTTCGTATAACACAAAAACATATCCTTTATTGTAATGTGAAAGACATAAAACAAATACCATTAACTTAACATTATGGTTCATAGCCACAATAATTGGGAAGAGGCAGTGACATAGTGGTATAATCAGTAGGCTTGTAACACCATTTAAAGAAATCACAGAATCCCTACAGTGTGGAAGCAGGCCATTCAGTCCAATGAGTCTACGCTGACTGCTGAAGAACCTTCCACCCAGACCCACCCACTTACCTATCTCTGTAACGCTGCATTTTCCCATGGCTAACCCATTGAGCCTGCACATCCCTGGACACTGTGTGCAATTTAGCTTAACCAATCCACTCTAATCTACATACCCACAGACACTATGGACAATTTAGCATGGCCAATTCACCTAACGTTCACATCCTTGGACTGTAGGAGGAAGCTGGACCACCTGGTGGAAACCCCTGCAGACGCAGGAAAAATGCGCAAACTTTGCACAGTCGCCTGAGGATGGAAGCGAACCTGTGTCCCTGGCAGTGTGAAGTAACTTTAATATACGCTGAACCACTGTTCACCTTATTTGCCAACTTTATCTTGTCTGGCTTACGTGCGACTCCAAACTCACAGCAAAAAAGAGTAAAGAAAAACTACATGTAATATAGAGATAGCAGGAACTGCAGATGCTGGAGTATCTGAGATAACAAGGTGTAGCTCTGGATGAACACAGCAGGCCAAGCAGCATGAGAGGAGCAGGAAGGCTGATGCTTCAGGCCTAGACCCTGCTTCAGAAGAAGTCAATCTTATTTACTTCTAACATAACGACTAGGAGCATGAAAAGGCTGTTCGGCCCCTCGAGCCTGCTCAAGCATTCAATGTAATCATGGTTGATCTCATCACGGCCTCAACTCCACTTTTCTGTCTGCTTCCTATAAGCCTTCAAACCATTGCTAATACAAAATCTATCTCCTTAACTTTATTCAGTGTCCTGCATCCACCATACTCTGGGTATTGAATTCCACAGATTCACCACCCTTTGAGAGAAGTAATTCGTCATCATCGTTGTTGTAAATCTGTCACCCTTTCTATTAGAATGATGATCTCTTATTTTAGATTGCCTCAAAAGTGGAAACATCTCCTCTCCAAGATAATAAAATGCGAGGCTGGATGAACACAGCAGGCCGAGCAGCATCTCAGGAGCACAAAAGCTGACGTTTCGGGTCTAGACCCTGAGATGCTGCTCGGCCTGCTGTGTTCATCCAGCCTCGCATTTTATTATCTTGGCATCTCCAGCATCTGCAGTTCCCATTATCTCCAACATCTCCTCTCCACCTACTTTGCCAATTCCCCTTCAGCTTCTAATATACATTAACACCAATCAACCAGAATTATGTCATAGCCATGTGGAAAGTTCTTGGCTCCAGTTATCCTCAGATGTAAGCCTTCCATTTATCATCTCTTGGTTGTGAACCCTGCCTTTAAATACTCTTGAACCAAGTGGCTTGTTGGGTCCAGTTCAAAGAATAGTCAGCTACATTGGCACGGATCTGAAGTCAAACTAACCAGGTAAGGATAGCAGAGATAATGGGAACTGCAGATGTTGGAGAATCCAAGATAATAAAGTGTGAAGCTGGATGAACACGGTAGGCCAAGCAGCATCTCAGGAGCACAAAAGCTGATGTTTCGGGCCTAGACCCTTCATCAGAGAGGGGAATGGGGTGAGGGTTCTGGAATAAATAGGGAGAGAGGGGGAGGCGGACTGAAGATGAAGAGACAAGAAGGTAGGTGGAGAGGAGAGTATAGGTGGGGAGGTAGGGAGGGTATAGGTCAGTCCAGGGAAGACGGACAGGCCAAGGAGGTGGGTTGAGGTTAGTAGGTAGGAAATGGAGGTGCGGATCGGGGTGGGAGGAAGGGATGGGTGAGAGGAAGAACAGGTTAGGGAGGCAGAGACAGACTGGGCTGGTTTTGGGATGCAGTGGGTGGAGGAGAAGAGCTGGGCTGGTTGTGTGATGCAGTGGGGGGAGGGGACGAACTGGACTGGTTTAGGGATGCGGTGGAGGAAGGGGAGACCATTTCAACTCCCCCTCCCATTCTTTAGATGACATGTCCATCATGGGCCTCCTGTAGTGGCACGACGATGCCATCCAAAGGTTGCAGGAACAGCAACTCATATTTCGCGTGGGAACCCTGCAGCCCAATGGTATCAATGTGGACTTCACCAGCTTCAAAATATCCCCTTCCCCCACCGCATCCCAAAACCAGCCCAGTTCGTCCCCTCCCCCCACTGTATCACACAACCAGCCCAGCTTTTCCCCTCCACCCACTGCATCCCAAAACCAGCCCAGCCTGTCTCTGCCTCCCAAACCTGTTCTTCCTCTCACCCATCCCTTCCTCCCACCCCAAGCCGCACCTCCATTTCCTACCTACTAACCTCATCCCACCTCCTTGACCTGTCCGTCTTCCCTGGGCTGACCTATTCCCTCCCTACCTCCCCACCTATACTCTCCTCTCCACCTATCTTCTTTTGTCTCCATCTCCAGTCCGACTCCCCCTCTCTCCCTATTTATTCCAGAACCCTCACCCCATCCCCCTCTCTGCTGAAGGGTCTAGACCCGAAACGTCAGCTTTTGTGCTCCTGAGATGCTGCTTGGCCTGCTGTGGTCATCCAGCTTCACACTTTATTATCCAGGTAAGGATAACAGATTTCCATGCCATTAGTGAACCAGATGGGTGAATGTAGAACAATGAATGATAGTTGCATGGCAAAATACTGAGTCCTTACTTCAGTCCCCTTTCTCTGGTTATTTTTCAATGTTTCCAATTTGGCCAGCTGGTTGCAATCTTTGCCACGAGACTGTGGGTCGACAGCAGATTGTTTGACCAGTTTCAAACTAAGCAATTTTCCTGCTTCAGGTTCTTTCATGACTTTTGAACTGGGATCAAGCTCACGCACACAATAAATGATTTAGTTAGTGTTTTACTCTGCTTATGGTGCAGGTTTATCTAACTGTCATTCAGCAAGTTGCAAATGACACAAAAGTCCCCAAGCTTCGATGACTGCTTGAGTCGTTCTATAGTTTCAGTCTGCCCAGAAGTTCATGTTTCAGTCCTTTGGTTCAGTTTTTGTTCTGAAGGGAACAAGGAGAAGGGGGACACATGGATGATGAATCAAATGGTCTCGAGGAGCCTGTGGCTCTGTTCTCATGATGGGTTGGACCTGAACTGGACTGGGACCAGCATCCTTACTGGACGTTTTGCTCATGCTGTTGGGAGGATTTAAACTGACTTGGCTGGGGCTTGGGATTCTGAGACAGTTTGGCAGGGGGAGATGGAATGGCTAAAATGAGGAGAGATGTGATGTTAGAAAGGCATAGACATTAAAGGCCAGTTATGGCTCAAGGGAGCTTGGCAAGGTTAGACAATGTTTATTTTGATATTAAGAGTCTGACAAACAAGGCAGATGAGTTGAAGACACAAATCAAAACATAGAGGTTTGATATCATTGCTGCCACTCAGATATGGTTGAGAGGAGGGCGAGTCTGGCAACTCAATATTCCAGGATACAGGTCTCGAGGCAGGACAAGGAAGGGGGGAAAAGTGAAGGAGGTGTTGCAATGTTGATCATGGAATCGATTACAGCGTGAGGAGGGACGACATTTTAGAAAGCTCCTCAAATGAAGCCACATGGGTTGAACATGAAGACTGAAAAGGAGCAATCACATTGCTGGGAGTGTATTAAAAGTTCCCTAACAGTCCAAGAGAGATAGCAGAGCAGATATGTAGGCAAATTTCAGGGAAGTGTAAAAATAATAGGGGATTTCAGCTTCCCCAGAATAAACCAGTGTAGTTTAATATTTAGAGAGTGCAGAGTTCTTAGTACATCCAGGACAGGTTTTTAAGCCAGCATATAGAGACCTACAAGAGAGGGGAGGGTCTGGACTTAATTTTAGGTAACAAAGCTGGACAAGTTTTTTTTATTCATTTGTGGGGTGTGGACATTGCTGCTGACCAGCATTTATTGCCTGTCCCTGGTAGCGCCTTGAGAAGGTGTTGTGAACCGCCTTTCTGAAAAGCTGCTGTCTTCCAGCTGTGGGTTGACCCACAATTCCATTAAGGAGGGAATTCTACAATTTTCCCCGGTAACAGTAAAGGAATGATGATGTACTTCCAAGTCGAAATGGTGGGTGGTTTGGGGAGGAATTTGAAGGTTCACTAACGTCCCATTGGAAACGAAGCTGCCATCCTTACCTGGTCTGGCCTACATGTGACTCCAGACCCACAGCAATGTAATTGACTCTTAACTGACCTCGGGGTAATAAATGAGGGCATTCCTCACCCATGAATGAAGAAGAAAAAAATTCCTCAGAGGAACATGGCAGGCCAAACCCTGACATAAAGAGAGATAGGGTAGAGATAAAAGCAAAGCAGAAAATGGTCTTTTGAGTAGCTGTGACTTTATCCAATCAGGAGAATCTACAATTCTAGTAACCACTTGGAAATAGCTAACACCATAAAATCCATGCCTCCCTTGTTTTAATAACAGTTTGTTAATTTGTGAGGTGAAAGTGTAGGGTGGGGAGCTGAATTCTTGGCACACGCTTGAGAGGAAGTAGTGACCTTCTGCTCAGGTAAACTGCATTGATCGGAAACGCACCCTGGGTGTGGTTTGATAGATCCAATGATGTTTATGCAGGAGTTTAATGCCCTAGACTCCACACGATCGTCGGCAGGAAAAGCATTTGTCAAGAGCTGCTGCCAACCCATTATTCTTCTGGTATGCTATTTCCCTCAGAAAACAATTTAAAATCTCTAAATGGCTGATAACAGGAATTGTTAGATTAAATTCATTATGTCAAATGAGCACATCTGGGGCAGTGTAGATGGGTGACTAGCTCCACCAATGAAAGGTCATGAGATATGAGATATGCTTCAGACCTGCAAATAAATTATTGCAGGAGCAATTTGTTTCTAGCCATTAAGGCCACAATGCCTCATAAATTTATTTGCTGGATTAATGGTTAAGAATAAATAAAACAAAATAACCAACACCCACTCTTCATTGGGCCTAGGTTAGTGACAGTGTTGTTCAGAGTTGCTCAGTGAAGACAAAGAACAGAATATCGTCATAGCGTCACAGCATTGTTTCAGTACAGAAGAAAGCCATTTGGCCTATCATATCTCCACCAGCTCTCTGAGCATTTTGACTTAATGCCATTCTCCTGCCTTCTCCCCATAAACCTTGTCCACTGTTTCTTTAAATAATCACCCAATGACCTCTTGAGCGCCTCCATTGAACATGCCTCGACACACTCCCAGGCAGTGGATTCCTGACTTGAAACACTAGCTTTGTAAAAACCCCTTATCTCAGAGTCTCAGCTTTCCATGTTATCTATTCAGGAAGGGATGCAGAACCGGAAATCCAACTTTGCTGACAGTATATTGAGTGAAACAGTAAAGAGTGCAGCTTGGAACAAAGTGTCATTAAAACCATTAATAAGTCAAGTAAGTAGGCAAAACTGTAGAACTTAACAAGAAGCACTTTGGGACAAGAAAGAGCAATGATGGTATTGGATAACAGCAGTCTAAATATTGGAATGATGAGCATTCATTGGCAGATAAAAGTAATTAACAAGACTAATGGAATGCTATTCTTGTGAGGGGTCTCCGACATAAAGTTGTGGAAATTCTGCTGCTGTCATATAATACATTTCTCAGACCCTGTCTGCAACATTGCTGCACATTTTGACTTGTAGTGTAGCAGCCTTCATTGACTTTGGAAGAGTGGGTGGCTAGGTGGGATGGGGTTCAGATTCATCTCAAGGCTAAGAGGATTGAGTCATGAGGACTGGTTGCAGAAATTTGAAATCCTCAAGTATGTACAATGAGAGGTTAATCACATTGCAACATTTAAAGGGTTCTTGTGGTGCCCTGGTAACATCCCTACCTCTGAACCAGGAGGCCAAGTTCAAGTCTTACCTGCTCCAGAAGTGTGTATAACATCTCTGATAGATTGATGATGGAATATCTAAAATGTTCAAAGAAATTAAAATGCTCGACACTTCCTTACACAAATAGGAGAGGAAGCCTAAAACACCTTCCTTCAAAAAAAAATTGAGGTTGAGGGGTCAGTCAAAATTTAACAATATAGAATAATAGACACTGCAGATGATAGTATTATCAGTCAGCCTTTGAACCTCAGAGTCATAGAGGTATACAGCAGGAAACAGACCCTTCAGCCCAACTCATCCATGCTGACCAAATATCTTAAGTTAATCCAGTCCCATTTGCCAGTAGTTTGTCCATATTCTTCTAAACCCTTCATATTCATATATGCATCTAGATGCCTTTTTAATTTTGTAAACATACCAGCCTACGTCATTTCCTCTGGCAACTCATTCCATATACACTTCACCCTCTGCGTAAAAATGTTGTCCCTTAGATCCCTTTTAAATCTTTCCCCTCCCACATTAAACCTATGCCCTCTAATTTTGGACTCCCCTACCCTGGGGAAGACCTTGGCTATATTTTGTATTCATGCCTGTCATGACTTTATAAACCGCCATAAGAACACCCCTCAACCTCCAACACTCCAGGGGAAATAACCCCAGCCTATTCAGCGTCTCTTCACAGCTCAAGCACTTCAATTAAATCATTTCTAAACCGTTTCAAATTTTACAACATCCTTCCTACAGCAAAGAGATCAGGTTGAACACAATATTCCAAACTTGAGATCCTGTGCAGCTGGAACATGGCCTCTCAGCTCCAGTATTCAATGCCATGACCAATAAAGGCAAGCATATGGAAGAAAATGGGCTTATTAGTGATAGGCAGCATAGTTTTGTGCAGGGAAGGTCATGTCTTACTAACTTTATAGAATTCTTTGAGGAAATGACAAAGTTGATAGATGAGGGAAAGGCTTCAGATGTCCTATACAAGGACTTCAGTAAGGCATTTGATAAGGGTCCCCATGGTAGGCTGATGGAGAAAGTGGAGTTGAACGGGGTCCAGGGTGTTGTAGCTAGATGGATAGGGAACTAGCTGGCCAACAGGAGACAGAGGGCTGTAGAGGAAGGGAGTTTCTTAAAATGGAGAACTGTGACCAGTGGTGTTCCACAGGGATCAGTGTTGGGACCACTGCTGTTTGTGATATACATAAATGATCTGGAGGAAGGTGTAGATGGTCTGATTAGCAAGTCTGCAGATGACACAAAGATTGGTGGAGTAGCAGATAGTGAAGGGAACTGTCGGATAATGCAGCAGAATATAGATAGATTGGAAAGTGGTGTGGAGAAATGGAAGATGGAGTTCAATCCTAGCAAATGTGAGGTGATGAATTTTGAAATATCCAATTCAAGAACGAACTGTACAGTAAATGGAAAAGCCCTAGGGAAAATTGATGCACAGAGAGATCTGGATGTTCAGGTCCATTGTACCCTGAAGGTGGCAACGCAGGTTGAGAGAGTGGCCCGGAAGGCATATGGCATGCTTTCATTCATCGGACGGGGTATTGAACACAAGAGTTGGCAGGTCATGTTGCAGTTGTATAGGACTTTGGTTCGGCCACATTTAGAGTACTGCGTACAGTTCTAGTCGCCACATTACCAAAAGGATGTGGCTGCTTTGGAGAGGGTGCAGAGGAGGTTGACCAGGATGTTGCCTGGTATGGAGAGCGCTAGCTATGAAGAGAGGTTGAGTTGATTAGAACTATTTACGTTAGAAATATGGAAGTTGAGGGGGGACCTGATTGAGGCCTTCTAAATCATGAGAGGTATTGACTGGGTGGATAGCAAGAAGCTTTTTCCCAGAGTGGGGAACTCAGTTACTAGGGGGTCATGATTTCAATGTGAGAGGGGAAATGTTTAAGGGAGATATGTGTGGAAAGTTCTTTATGCAGAAGGTAGTGGGTGCCTGGAACACGTTGCCAGCAGAGGTGGTAGAGGCAGGTGCAATAGCATCATTTAAGATCTATCTAGACAGATACATAAATGGGAGCAGAGGGATACAAATCCTTGAAAAATAGGCAACAGGTTTAGATAGAGGATCTGGATTGGTGCAGGCTTGGAGGGCCGAAGAGCCTGTTCCTGTGCTGTAATTTTTTCATAAAATATGCCTTCCTCACCACCTGCAATTCCACTTTGTTTGAACCTGCATTCCAATGTCTCTTTGTTCGATGACACTTCCCCAGCACCTTACCATTCAGTGCATAACTCCTGCCCTGATTTGCCTTGCCAAAATTCAACACCTCACAACGATCTAAATTAAACTCCACTTCTTGGTCCATTGGCCCATCAGAACGAGGTCCCGTTGTACTCTGAGGTAATATTCTTTGCTGTCCAGTACACCACCAATTTTGATGGCATCTGCAAACTTACTAACCATTCCTCCCATATTCACATCCAAATAATTTATATAAGTGACGAAAAGCAATGGGCCCAGCAACAATCCCTGCAGTACACCGTTGGTCATATTAACTTGATAGATTTCAAAGATCAGTCAGCTTATAAGTATCCTAAACAAAAGTTGTCTGGGTATACAGAGGATAGAGGTAGATATTTCTGGAGCAATTCAGTGAAAATTGATATAAGGCATTACCTGACTAGGTTTTTACACATGTTGCTGTGAAGGCCACAGAGCGAAACCACTGACCCAGGGCTGTTCACTTATCCTTTAGTGTAAAGTCAACTGTCCAGATGTAGCTTCTATCACCTGGCAGACTGGAGTGGAGAGGAATAATTGATATGAGGGTCGAAGCCTTCACTGATAAGAATCTTGGAAAGGTTGCAAAACAGAAGACCATTCAGCCCACAGGAACAGGCTCTTCGGCCCTCCAAGCCTGCACTCAATCCAGACCCCTTGGCCTTTCTTGTAACCTGTAGCTTTTTTTTGTATCATCTAATTGCTTTTGGAAACTTTCAGTTGAACACGCTTGCACCATATGGTCTGGCTGAGGATTCTATATCATAATCACTCACAATGTAAAAGCTTCACTATTGTTTCTCCTACCATTCACTAAATTGTGTTTTCTGGTACTTGAATCTTCTGCTAATGGGAACAGTTTCTCTCTATCTGCCTTGTCCAGATCTCTCATGACTGTCAGATATCACACAACACCAGGTTATAGTCAAACTGGTTTATTTGAAATTACAAGTGCTGCTCCTTCATCAGGTGAAGTCACATCTCACGACTGCTAACACCTTTTAATCTAATCTCCTCTCAAACTTCTCTTTGCAATGAAGAACAACCATCAGTTAAATGAAGCCCCTCATCATTGGAACCACTGTCATAATCTTTTCTGCATGCACTCTAAAGTCTTTACATCCTTCGTGGCTAGAGTCTTGGAATCCACATTATTGGAGGGCTGTGATAGCACTGTCTGCGCTACAGAGCTTCAGTTATGAAGAGAGATTGCACAGACTGGGGCTGTTTTCCTTAGGCCAGAGAGGGCACTTGATTGAAATATATAAAATTGAGGGCCATAGACAGGGTAGACATGAAGAAACTCTTCCCAGTATTTGTAGGGGTGATAGAGAAAGAAACCCAAACAGTACTTAAGAGGTATTTAGATGTACAACTGTGATGTGAAGGCAATCGGACAAGTGCTGGAAAATGGGATTAGAATAGTCAGGCGGTTGTTTTTGACTGGTGCAGATGCAATGGGCTGAACAACCACTTTCTATGCTGTAGATCTCTTGATTCTGTGTCTTCCTGAGATTGACCCAGTTTATTGAACAGGTGAGCAGGACACTGCAGGAAGGACAGTATGTGCATGTTAAAACCAATGTATCATTATATTTATCAGGACATAGACCCTGGACCAGAGCAGCCCTCAAGTTTTTACTTGAACAAAGACAAGGAGCTTCAATCTGGCTGTGAATTTTGTGAAATAGCAATGAGAGATAAAACAGGCAAAATTTGCCCATGCATTATTCTCCACACAAATATTCATCCTTTTTCTATTCCCTGTTTCTCAGAAAAGAGTCTGACGAGCTCAGAATTGGATCATTTTTGACACCAAATCACATTGCAGTGAGACCTTAGCTTTCCATTAACAAGTAACTGCAGAAACTTTAGAGAATGTCCCTCAGTAAATAGCAGTCATTCTCCGTTATCAGACATGTGGCATCTTTCAAGAAACCTCTTGGATAGGATTTCACAATCTTGAACCCACAAATGAAGGATAGTAGCCAAGAGATTAAGCAATAGTTTCCTAATGGAGAAAAAGCTGAAAGGGATACTACCTTTGGCAGAAAATATGTTCAGCACAGATAGTGGAACACAATGGCAATGCTAAACCAGGAAAGTGTATACAATGGCTACAAGAGCAGGCCAGAGACTATGAATACTCTGTGAGTGATTCACTTCCTCACTCCCCAAAGCCTGTGCACCACCTACAAGGCATAAGTCAAGAATGTGATGGAATAATCCTCTCTTGCCTGGATGAGTGCAGCTCCAACAACACTGAAGAAGCTTTAAGCCATCCAGGACAAAGCAGCCCACTTGACTGGCATCCTTTCTGCTGCCTTCAACCTTCACCCTCTTTGCTGTCAACATACAGCAGCAGCAGTACTATCTAAAAAATGCACTGCAGCAACAATTCAAAGCTTTTCTAAAAGCACCTCCCAAAACCTGATCTCAGCCACCTGGAAGAAGAAAGGTAGCAAGCCTATTAGAACAGCACCCCTAAATGGATAACAGAAGGCAATGGCCTAGTGGTCTTATCACTAGACTTGTTAATCCAGACCCCAGATAATGTTCTGGGGACCCAGGTTCAAATCTCACTGTGGCAGATGGTGGAAGTTGAATTTAATAAATTTCTGAAATTAATCATCTAATGCAACCCTATCACAGGTTGACTAATGTCCTTTAGGGAAGGAAGCTGCCATCCTTACCTGGGTCTGGCCTACATGTGACTCCAGACGCACAGCAATATGTTTGCTTCTTAACTGCCATCTGGGCAATTAGGGATGAGCAATAAATGCTACCTGGCCAGCAACACTCTCATCCTGTTAATGAATTAAAAAACTCCCCTCCAAACCCCTTATCATTGTGTCTTGGAAATTTGTTGCTGTCCTTTTAGTGCTGGATAAAAATTGTGAAACTCCCTCGTAACAATATTGTTGATGCCCCTACACCACATGGATTACAGTGGTTCAAAAAGGGCAAACCAAGGGCTGACATTCTATTTATCACTTTAATACGCATGTAAACAGTGTTGTGATACACGGTAAAAGAGATTCATCTACGTTGCTTTGGCACAGCTTCGGTTGTCAGAAATGTCACATATTGCTTTATGTTTTAATAAATGTTGGCAACGTTCAGGGCAGACTATTTTACCCATAAAGCAGTTAGAGTGTGGATCCCATTCTGACAGGGAGTAGGGTATGACGCAAAATATAGGTAAATTTAAGGGGAAGCTAAGTAAGTACATGAGGAAGAAAGGAAAAGAAGGATATGTAGATACAGGGAGATGAAGTAAGATAAGAGGAAGATAGTGCAAGGGGAAGCCACAGTTTCGATCAGTTGGGCTGATTGGCTTGTTTTGTGCTGTGTGTTCTATATAAATCATGTAAGTCAAAAGTGCTACAAAATATTTTAGCCCTGAAGATGCTTTCTGCTTTAATCTGTAGTACACCCCACCCAACCTGTCCAGACGATTTGTGACCACTGCCTTATAAAATAAGGCATTAATAATTCTTGGATCAGAGATAATGGGAACTGCAGATGCTGGAGATTCCAAGATAATAAAATGTGAGGCTGGACGAACACAGCAGGCCAAGCAGCATCTCAGGAGCACAAAAGCTGACGTTTCGGGCCTAGCTGATGAAGGGTCTAGGCCCGAAACGTCAGCTTTTGTGCTCCTGAGATGCTGCTTGGCCTGCTGTGTTCGTCCAGCCTCACATTTTATTATCTATTAATAATTCTTGCAGCTTTTCATCTTTTTCTCTGTCAACTGTGAGAAAGGAAAAGTTTCCAATTTATTTTAGCTTCTGTTGCACTCCCCTGACAATTAGCCAGTGATCACATCAAGTTCTGCACTAATTGCCAGGGTCTAACTCATGGTTGAGGCAGGCTGCCCTCAGTCCCTGAGTTCTGAGGTGAAAGCCTTTGATTTCAGCGTTTTACTTTCAGGTGGCTTTAAACAATCACATGTTGAATCATCTGGCCTTGTTTTAACTGGTGCCTGTAATTCTCTGACAAGTCAGCCAAACAACTTGGAAAAATAATACTTCCACAATTCAGATAGGATGATTCCAATATCTGATAGGTGGGCAGAGTTGTGAACATTAGGATTTCAGTCAGCTCCCAGGGCTGGGGGATGGGCACCTTCTGTCCAAGTTAATATGTATGCAAATGTTGTAAGCTGTACTCCACTGTTGCTTGGTCTGTGTGGTGAGATATGATAGAATCTTACAGTGCCACACATGTTTATGATAATGGGTAGCTGTTGTACATTAGTCCCTTCCTCATTCTGTTTTCTGCCCTATAGCAGGCTTTGACAACATCTGTAGTGAGTGTGCTCCTTCTTCTTGGTTATTTTCTCTCCTGAGGGGATGTTTACTCAGGCATAGCTCACCATATCTCCCAAAGGGACTTTACTCATCCACTGGGCTTCATTCACACTGAACATTGGCAGATATCCCCTCTCACTGGATATTACAGGGTTCAGTCCTCAGCTTACAGCAGCAGTCACTGTTTACAGATCAGAAGTTTGTCCTCTGTAACCCCAATGTCCTGAGGCTGGTTGTGTCAATCCCCTCCCATCTCCTTTGCCCTGCCTTGGCGTGACAAAAGGTGTTCTTTTTGCTCAGCGCAGATTAACCTCTCTGGTGGCTACAGCTTAACTGGTCAACATTTACCCTTCAACCTGAATCACTGTGTCAGATTTGGTCTCACTCCCACAGCTCCACAGCTCAGCTACCACCTTTCCTGCATTACATCAGTGATGATCGACACTCCAAAAGTACCTTACTAACCACATGAAACTGAGTTTTCCCGAGGTGTTCCTGAAACGCTCTGCATAATTTCAAGTCACTGCTAAGCTCATGTAGCAAGTGCAAATCCTCTGGAGTTGGCTGAAAATTGAGAATCAAGCTTTGCGGGGTTGGTTGGACAGTTGATTGCTAATTCAAAATAGCAGGTTCAATTCCCATCATGCTTGAGCTCATGAAGGTCCTACCTTCTCAACCTTCCCCTTAGCTTTAACTCACTATCAGGAATCTCTCTGTTATCAGACTCCAGCCTTCAGCCCTCTGGGACCCTGCAGGTACATTGGAGAGACAGAGAGGGAGAGAGAGAGAGAGAGAGAGAGAGATAGAGAGAGGGAAAAAAAAATTCTCGAAAGGAAGCTTATATACACTGCTGAAGGATGTGTCTCTTTAGAAGGATACTAAGGATACCAATAAGGGAGGTGATGGCCTAGTTGTATTATTGCTGGGCTATTATTCTGGATGTTCTGGAGACCCAGGTTTGAATCCTGCCTTGGCAGCTGGTGGGGAATTAGAATCCATTGAAAATCTGGAATTACGAGTCTAATGATGATCATGAATTCATCGCCAATTCTTGGAAAAGCCCATCTGGTTCTCTATTATCCTTTAGGGAAGGAAACTGCCACCTTTACCTGGTGTGACCTACATGAGACACCAGATCCGCAGAAATGTGGTTGTCTCTTAACAGCCCTCTGGGCAATTAGAGATGGGCGATAAATGTTGACCAACCCAGGGTGGCCTTGTGCTGTGAATGAATTTTTAAAAAGCCCCTGATTGGGTCTCCATAAATACTACATAAAGAACAAGTCAGAGTCTGGGGATTCTGCAGCAAGTAACTCACCTCCCATTTCTACAAAACTTATCCAACATCTGTAATGTTCAAGTCAGAAACGTCTCTACTTGCCTGGATGGGTCCAGTTCCAACAGCACTAAAGAAGCTTGATGCCATTCAGGAGAGAACAGCTCACTTGACTGGCACCACATCTACAATCATTCACTCACTCCATCACCGGAATATAGTGGCAGCAATGTCTACACAATGCACTGCAGAAATTCACCAAGACTTGTTCAACAGCATCTTCCACATTCAGGGCCTCTACCATCTAGAAGGACAAGGGCAGCAGGTTCACGGGACCACCATTACTTCACGTTCCCTCCGAAAACACTCACCATCCTGACTGGGAAATATATCTCCATTCCTTTACTATTGCTGGGTCAAAATCCTGGAATTCACTCCTTGAGGGCATTGTGGATCCATCTACAGTATATGGACTGAAGTGGTTCAAGAAGGCAGCTCACTACCACCTTCTCAAGGGGCAGCTAGGGATTGGCACTGACTACAGTGCCTTTGCAATTAGTGTTCTACCTCCAGATTGTTGTAAAAACAGCTAAATGTCTCTGTGGAAGACAACTGCGATATTACAAACTGGATTTTACTCAACAACACAGAATGCAGCTCTGACAAACTGGCAGACTCCCATGCTTGAGAGTGAACTACTGAATTTTATAATGTTTACACTAAAATAGAGCTGTCTTAAAAAATATAACAAAACTATTGCCAACAGTAAAATCCAAATCCTGTTTTCAATTAAGACAAATATACAATGGCAGCATGTTGGGAGATGGGGCCAGTGCAAAAGTAAATGAGTAGGTCTGTAAGTAAGCATATTTTTGCACTGTCTGGATGTGGCCCTGATAAGTTATTTGACATGTGTAACTTCTCAATGCTGATCAAGTGGCATCTTTGATTGAAAGGAGTTTTACTAAATATGTACCTTGGTAATAACTATTACAAACCCTGCTTTTACTGTATAGAGTGCATAAAGTCCAGGGCATATGATGCGGTTAACTTCACTTCACAGTAAAATTCAAGGAGGATCATTCTTCAGTCTGTTTCCAGACACTGGTGGAACCATTGGTGGCACAGGTTGGGGGGGAGGTGGTGGTGAATGAAGGGTCAGGAAGGATCGTGACACCTCTCCTAATCATTTTGAGGTCAGCCAACATTTAGTCCATTACTGACCGAAAGTAATGTGTTTGCTTAAATTATAACTCCCAACAACAATCTTTGTTTTACCCACTTTTGGATCTTGTACAGAATGGCAAAATGTATTTGACTTCATTGGCCTAATCTGGGTTAATAGCCTGTGCTGCACCCCTCTTTTTGGGGATGGGGCTTTTTAGAGGGGTCACCGGAGAAGACTGCAGCACCCACCATTAGCCTGCGTTTTCGCAGAATGGGAGGGAGTTAGATTGGGGAAGTAGGGGTCCTCTGCTGGGTTCATCATGTAATACATTTACCTGCTGGGTTAACCATTTCTCAAGATATGTAGGTCATTCTCTTCCACAGACAGAAGCTGAAGACAAAACA
Source organism: Stegostoma tigrinum (assembly GCF_030684315.1). Classification (NCBI taxonomy): domain Eukaryota; kingdom Metazoa; phylum Chordata; class Chondrichthyes; order Orectolobiformes; family Stegostomatidae; genus Stegostoma; species Stegostoma tigrinum. The sequence goes on along the minus strand of NC_081376.1, from coordinate 2,408,559 downwards.
TTGAATGTTTTCAAGAAGGAATTCTTAGGACTTTGGACTAAAGGGATCAAAAGGTCAAGGAGAAAGTAGGCACTGGGTTGGAATACCAACTATGAGTATATTGAGTGGCAGAGCAGGCTAAAAGGCCGAATGGCTGACTCCTGCTCCTATTTTCATGTTTCAATTGCTGAAATACTGGCCAGTTAGGAGTAGGAGAAGAGAGATAACTAAGTGTGGAGCTGAATGAACACAGCAGGCCAAGCAGCATCTGCTTGGCGTGCTGTGTTCATCCAGCTCCACACTTTGGTATCTCGGACTATCCAGCATCTGCAGTTTCCATTATCACAGGAGTAGGAGAAAATCCTGGGTCTGATCCTGGGCAACAGGTTTAGATAAAAGATCTGGATCAGCGCAGGCTTGGAGGGCCATAGGGCCTGTTCCTGTGCTGTAATTTTCTTTGTTCTTTGTTCTTTGATTAGGCCGGGATTGGTCCTGTAGAAATGCAGAAACCTCCATATCGCAACAGTCAAGTCGGAAGCTTTATTCATTTTTGTGTTACTTTCCCTTTATTACCACTGTCTATGCGTCCAATAATCTGCCAGAACTTCTCCCCCTTCTCAATACGCATTCTTGCTGATCTCCTGTGGGTACAAGTGGCATTACCATGGTTTTAATGGTAAGTGGGTGGCATGAGGCACCCTGTCCTCCAGCTCTGTGAAAGACAGCACAGATCCCTCAGGGGGAGCTTCAGCAAGGCTGTCTCCTGTACCCTCTCCAGGTCAGACACTGGCATTTAGGCTAGTATGTCAGCTGGATTCGAGTTGGGAGCATATCCCTGTCATATCTCCACGGCTGGCTGAGGAAGATATACCCCAAAGCTGCTGTCACACAAAGGACAGTCAGGGACCAGGTACCAGCCCTGGCTCAGGCAGGAGAAGAGCCTGTGGGTGTGTATAAAAAGGGATTTCATCCACATGCACAAGGAGGGTCGGCAGCAGAGAGGAATATGGGAGAAATGGCCCTCATTGCCCAGAAGATGTAGCAGTGCAGTGTGTAATGTGGCTGTCTGGCTGCCTCCATGGACAGATTGGTGTTTTCATGGAGTGTCACGCCCACCACTCTGAGGGTCTGCTGGAGAGGGACACACACCTGCTCTCCATTACTCCAGCGACTGGGCCTCAGGACCCAGGGCGCTGTGACAGGGGCATGGAGAACCTTGACACCAGTACAAGTGCTCTGCCCTCATAAGGAGATAGGGCAGTGCCAGGATTACCCAGCCAGATGAGGGACCACCCACAGCCCCGACCCACACACCCCCTCAGACTTATCCAATCAGGACATTCCAACCTGACTGAGCTGTGTGGCCCTTGATCTGATAGAGGGCTATTTTCCCAAGAGTGGTTATTTGCTTGTAGCACCTTCAGTATGTTTGCCACATGTGAAGATCAACAAAGTTTGAGATTGATATTGCCACACTGCCATACAATAGCATGTCCACCTCCTTGCTTGATAACCATGACAAGATGGCCAGCTTTGTCTCTGCAGTAAACAGCAAGGCATGACAGAATTACTATGAGCTGCTAAGGTCTGGCCAGCGAGAAACGGGAAAAGCAACGTTGCAATATTAAATAAGAATTGAAATTATTGAAATACAGAGGCCAGTAACCCATCACCAATTCACCCTTTATTCACAAATGAACAGTCCCCTTGTCTTTAGTACTGCCTCATTCTTAGCCAGGTACCAGTGTGTCAGTATTTTTGAGTCACCCATTTTATATATCAGCAGGGCTCCCTGATTCGGCCTATTAACTCAGCCCAATCAGGGAACTCATATTTCAGCTGCAAAAGCAGAAGTTGCTGGAAAAGCTCAACAGGTCTGGCTGCATCTGTGAACTAAAATCAGTCAATGTTTTGGGTCCAGTGACCTTTCCTCAGAACTGAGGAACCAGTCACTAGTGGGAATCTCACCTCACCATTCAAAACTTGGTTGGAAAATAGAATGTTTTGGTTTCAGGGTTGAGAAAGTCCTCACTGGTCTTAGATGATTTACTGATATTCCTGCCAGAGCCTAGGGCCGGAAGGATTCTGACCTCTGTTTCTGGTGAACGGTCACCCCCAAAATATAGAGAGGGGTTAGATAGAATTCATCCATGGTAGCAGTTTTTGAGGTGATGATTAGTGGTTCACATCCTTGCCTGGCAAATGTGTGCAATGATGTTATTTGCCACTTATCAACCCAAGACTGAATATTACATCCAAATGTGTACTTCAGTATTTATGGAGATGTGAATGGTGCTGAACATTGTGAGATGTCTGGTGAGCATCCCCACATCCAACGTGATGATGGAGGGAAAGTCATTGATGGAGCAGCCGTTAACACTACCCTGGGACCCATAACGCTACCCTGGGGCCAATAACTCTACCCTGGGGCCAATAACACTACCCTGGGGCCCATAACACTACCCTAGGGCCAATAACACTACCCTGGGACTGATAACACTATCCTGGGGCCCATAACACTACCCTAGGGCCAATAACACTACACTAGGGAACTCCACCATTAAAGTGGATGAGCCCCCAGGGGCTGATGCTATCTATCCCAGGTTATTGAGAGAGCCAAGAGAGGAGATCGCTGGGGCCTCGACTAAGATCTTTGTATCCTCACTAGCCACTGGAGAGGTGCCAGAGGACTGGTCAATAGCTGATGTTGTTCCCCTGTTCAAGAAGGGAAAAAGGGATAATCCAGGAAACTATAGACCAGTGAATCTCATGTCGGTGGTTGGGAAGCTATTGGGCAGAATTCTTTATTTAGGATTTTCACACATTTGGAAAAGCATGGCTTTGTGCAGACCAGGTCATGTCTCAGTAACTTGATTGATTTTTTTGAGGTGACAAAGATGATCGATGACAGCAGAGCTCTGGATGTTGTTTACATGGACTTTAGCAAGGATTTTGACAATATCCGTCATGGCCCACTCATCCAGAAGATTAAGATGCACGGGATCCACAGTGACTTGGCTGCATAGATTTAGAATTGGCTTGCACATAGAAGACAGAAGGTATTGGTGAAAGAGTGTTTTTCAGGCTGGAGGTCCGTAACTAATGGTGTACCGCAGGTATTGCACTGGGACTTCTGCTGTTTGTGACATATATAAATGACTTGGGTGAAAATATAGGAGGGTCAGTTCGTAAGCTTGCAGATGATGCAAAGATAACACGGTGTGAAGCTGGATGAAGAAACATACCATTTGGTGGAGTTGTGGGGATAGTGTAGAAGGTTGGCAAAGGATACTGTGAGATATATTGCAGAAATGGGCAGAGAAATGGGAGATGGAGTTTCACCCGGGCAAGTGTGAGGTGCTGCACTTTGGAAGATCAAATGTTAAGGAAAAGTATACAGTTCTTGGCAGGACCCTGAACGGCATTGGAGTACAGAAGGATCTTGGGGTTAAGCCCATAGCTCCCTGAGATTTGCTACACAAATAGATAGAATGGCAAAGAAGGCATATGGCATGCATGCCTTTATTGGTTGAGTACAAGAGTCAAGATATGACATGGCAGCTTTGTAAGACTTTGGTTAAGCCATATTTAGATTATTGCATTCAATTCTGGTTGCTACATTTCCAGGAAAGATGTGGAGGCTTTGGAGGGGGTACAGAAGGGGTTTACCAGGCTGCTACCTGGATTAGGCAGTATGAGTTAAAAGGAGAGGCTAGAAAAATTCTGCTTGTTTTCTCTTGATTGGTCCAAGCTGACGGGAGACAAACATTTTTCCAGAATTGAAATGGCTAATACCAGTGGGCATGCATTTAAAGCAGTTCAAAGGAAAAATGAGAGGCACGTTTTTTATACAGAAGATGGTAGGAGTCTGGAAAGCACTGCCAAGGTGGTATCATGTTTGGCACAACATCGTGGGCTGTAGGGCCTGTTCTTGAACTGTGCGGTTCAATGCTCTATGCTGTAACTCCTGCAGAGATGTCCTGAAGCTGAGATGACTGAATTCCAATGATTAATGCCCAACATTCTGGTTCTATAATTGGTTGGATACTGTAAATTTGAGACAGTCTCATTCCATTGAGTCTTCCAGTGTTTCTTATAGACGAAAGTGTTCTAACTTCATCCACACTGCCCAGTGATGTACAGTTCTGTTGCAAGATTGATGCAAGAGAGCAGAACTCCATCAACACTCAAGAAACAGAATGCTACACCCAATAAAACAGTCTGCTTGATTGGCGCCCCATTCATCCTTTTCAACATTCATTTCCTTCAGCACCAGTGCTCAGTGGCAGCAATGTGAACCATCCACAAGATGCAAATTTAGCCTTCATTGCTCAGACATTTGAGTATAGGTGATGGAACATCATATTCAGGTTGTACAAGACTTTGGTGAGGTCTCTGGAATATTGTGTACAGTTCTGGTCGCCATGCTATAGGAAAGATATTATTAAATTTGAGAGTGTTTAGAAATGACTTTATAGGGTGTTGTTGGGAATGGAGGATTTGAGCTATAATGAGAGGCTGGATTGTCCAAGGCTTATTTCACTGGAGCGTTGGACATTGACAGGTGACCTTGTAAAGATTTATAAAATCATGAGCAACATAGATAGGGTGAATAGCAAGTGTCTTTTCCTGGGGGTGGGGGTGTTCAAAACAAGGGGGCATAATTTTAAGGTGAGAGGAGAAATATTTAAAAAGGGCATGAGAGGCATGTCTTTTTACACAGAGAGTGGTTTATGTGTGGAATGAACTTCCAGAGGAAGTGATGGATATGGGTATAGTTGCAACATTTAAAATACATTTGGATAACTTCAGGAATAGGAAAGGTTTGGAGGGATATGGGCCTAGTGCAGACAGGTGAGACTCGTTTAGTTCAGAAACATTGTTTACATGAACTAGTTGGATGCAAGGATCTGTACAAGGGAAGGGTGTTGAATGAGATTGAGAGCTAACTGGCCTTGATGGAAGCCAAACTGAGCATCCATGACATGTTATTGCTGAGCATATGCTTGGTTACATTGTTAATAATCCCTGCCATCACTCTGCAATAGAGCATGAGGTTGATTGATAGTGATATATGGACAGGGAGGATTTGTCCTACTTTTCGTACACAGGACTGACCTGGGCAATTTTCCACAATTAGGGGTTGATGTGAGCATTGTAGCTGTGTTGGAACAACTTGGCTAGAGATATGACAAGTTTTAGGCTCGTGCCTTCAGTATCATTGCAGAATATGGTCAGGCCCAATGCCTTTGTAGTATCTGCTGCCTTCAGCCATTTCTTGATATCACATGGATTGAATTGAATTGACCAAAGACTGGCATCTGTAATGCTGGAGAACCTTCAGATGAGGCCATGAGAGATCATCCACTTGGTGCTTCTGTCTGACGATTGCTTCTGGAGCCTTCTCCTCCAGTGAGCTGTCTAATTACCTACCATCATTCATGATGGGATGTGGCAGGACTGTAGAGCTTCGATCTGATCTGTCAGTTATAGAAATGTTTATCTCTGATTATGACTTCCTGATTATGTTGCCTGACATAGATGTAATCCTGTTACTTGTAACCTGTTCCAACAGGTTAAAATGGGGGCGGGGAGCACAGGAGTGGGGCTTGGGGGGGGATGTTGGGAACAGAAATAGTTAACTTACAGAAGATATGACATTGCTATTCAAAATTGTAAAATGTCATGTGTGTTTTGTAAATGTTCCAGGGCTGTACCCTTCCTGATCTCTGCAATCTTCACCAGTCCTGCTATTCTCAGAGATATCTGCATGCCTTTTTCTGGCCACTCATGCCTCCTGATGTTAATCATTTCACTGTCGGTGGCTATGCCTCCCTTCACTAGTCTGCCTCTGATCCTCTCCCTTTGACACTGTTCTCTTAAACTGTGCTTATTGACCAAACACTTGGCGAGGTATTCTTTCCTGGTTTTCATTTGAACACACTCCTTCAAAACACACTGGAGAATTTTAGTATCAAAAAGCAGTTATTTAAACACTGTTGTTGTTGAAGTAAACAGGCAAAAGATGAGTCCAGAGGAGGTGCAAATCATTACAAAATGTCCAAGGATAAATGGGGACAAGAGCTAGGATTTAAAATCCTCAATACTAAGACTGTGAAGTCCTGTATGCTCTTACTGTGATGATGGTGAAAGGTGGTGTCTCCATGTACTTAACATATTGATTGTGGCATTTTCAATTTTTTCTAGCTTTAGTTGCCCTTATGGAATTGGGCCTCCAGAAGGTGGTAGCAATGATGAGGGAGAACACCAACAGACAGGCTGGAAGAAAGGTTGTCTTTGTGAGAAAGAACTTCCCATGTAAATGCCACAGTCAAGAGGGCACAACAATGCTTCTTCTTCCTCAGATGGCTCAGGAAATTTAGCATGTCCACAAGATTCATTACTAAATTCTACAAATGCACCATTGAATGCATATTGTCCAGGTGCATACCAGCCTGATATGACAATTGCTCTGCCCAGGACCGTAAGAAACTACAGAAGGTGGTGTGTACAACCCAGATCATCATGGAAATCACCCTTCCATCCATGGGCTCCATTCACATGGCTCACTGTCATGGAAAGGCTACCAAGGCTATCAAAGACCAATTACACCCTGGTAATGATTTCCTAAAACCTCTTCCATCAGGCAGAAGATACAGGAGCTTGACTACACACACCATCAGGTTCAGGAACAGCTTCTTTCCAACCATTATCAGACTCATGAATGGACTCTAGCCTCACATAGTGTAACCTGCAATGTAACTGGTACGCCACTTAGACTTTTTGATCTGTATATCCCTTGTTTGTTGAGATCTGCCTGTACCACTCATAAAAAAAGCTTTTCACTGTATTTCGGTATATGTGACAATAAATCAATCAAATATTAAAAAAAGCCTCATGAGGAGGATGAGACATATAAAGGATTGGTTCAAGCAGATGTGGGCCACAGGCTTAATTCCAACTAAGTAATCAGTTTTCCCTTCATGTTTTTGTAAAGACTTGATGCCAGTAGAATAAAGAATTGTTGCAGAGAGGAGAAAAACTAGTTAAAAGTCTGTGCTACTTAGAAATGAACATGGTGGTCAAATTGGAGCTCCATTTTGAAGTGTTCAAGTAGTCCAGCAAGTCTCGTTTGCAGATTTCGCTGATTTCTTCTTTGTGGATCCTGGGCTGTCCATGACCTTAAATCTATGTCACTTGTGTTGGGCAATTTTGTGGGCGGTCCAGGACACGTTTCAACTCCATTATCCTCCTTCATAAGCCTGCCTTTGTCTGTTGAATGCCACTGGCCCCTTTGGAAAAAAAAATAGAACCAGTTTTATCGGCTGCCCTGAACAGTTTGCATTTATGTTTGTTCTTTAATCCCTCCAGCAGTTTGCGAATTCCCACACAGCAGCCAGCAAAGTTCCCATTTACAGGCATTTTCCGTACTGGAGCCTCCCTGAGGTTATGGAAATTACACTGACCTTGCAAGGAGCCAATCAGAAACTTTAGGTTGCACTGTCAGATATAAAGGCCACTTGCATTCACAACATTGTAAATCATCACAGTTACTCATACTGTGCTCATGTTTTCCACTCTTCACTTTTATTATTTTCCACACTGATAATAAATATTCCATTGGTCTTTTGAGTGCCTAAACGTATGGTGCCATTTTCCTGCAGAGAAGCTGTCCACTTGCCTTGAGATTTATTTCTAGAAGGTGCAGCAGAGTTACAGCTCTCCAAATTTCCTTCCTTTTGAGGAAGTGCCTCATCTCTGTTTCACTTTTCTCTCCTGGAGAATCATGAAGTAAAACAATGCCAGAACACTTTAATAGAACATAATACACTGGCACCCCAGCCTGCCAGCCCCATCGAATATCTTGCTTCTATCATTCCTGCTTTCTCTTCCTGCCTCTCTTGTTTTGAAAGTTAACTTCTGTGGCTGTTGGCTTCATTCTCTCACTTTACCCAATTGATTGCTTTTCGGGATGTGAGTCCAGGCAATGAGAGTCAGTAGCATGGAACCAGAAAAATCTTTTTCAGTCCATTGAGTCTATGCTAATTCTATCAAACAACTATCCTGCTAGTATCAATGGTACCCAATGGTATCAATGTGGACTTCACAAGCTTCAAAATCTCCCCTTCCCCCACTGCATCCCAAGACCAACCCAGCCTGTCCCCGCCTCCCTAACCTGTTCTTCCTCTCACCCATCCCTTCCTCCCACCTCAGGCCGCACCTCCATTTCCTCCCTCCCACCTCATCCCACCTCCTTGACCTGTCCGTCTTCCATGGTCTGACCTATCGTCTCCCTACCTCCCCACCTATACTCTCCCCTCCACCTATCTTCTTTTCTCTCTATCTTCGGTCCGCCTCCCCCTCTCTCCCTATTTATTCCAGAACCCTCTCCCCATCCCCCTCTCTGATGAAGGGCCTAGGCCCGAAACATCAGCTTTTGTGCTCCCGAGATGCTGCTTGGCCTTCTGAGTTCATCCAGCTCCACACTTTGTTGTCTATCCCACTAGTCCTACTCCTTTGCTCTTGACCTATCCCTGCAATACTTACTCTTCCAATTTCCTCTAGGATAGATCAGGGGTTAGTACTGCTGCCTCACTGCAGCAGGGACCTGGGTCCAATTCTACCCTTGGGTAACAGTCTGTGTGGAGTTTGCACATTCTCCCTGTGTCTGCATGGGTTTCCTCCCACAGTCCACAGATGTTCAGGTTAGGTGGATTGGTCATGGAAAATGCAGGGTTATAGATATGGGGTGGATCATGAATAAGAAATGTTTGGAGTGATGTGGGCCAAGTGCAGGCAGGTGAGACTAGTGCAGTTTGGGATTATGGTCAGAATGGACTGGTTGGGCCAAAAGGTGTGTTTCTGTGCTGTATGGCCCTGTGACTGTACATGGATAGGTTAACTGAGTGGGTGAAAACTTGGCAGATGGAATATAATGGGGGAAAATATGAGGATATGCACATTAGCAGAAAGAATAGAGGAGCTGAATATTATTTCAATGTGGAAAAGATTGTAGAAAGATATAGAACAGAAGAATTTGGGAGTCCTTGTCCATAAATCACAAAAGGCTAGCATCCAAATTCAGCAGATAATAGGAAATGGACTGTTGACCTTTATTTCACAGTGAATGAAATGGAAAAGTCGGGAGGTTTTACTACAACTACACAAGGCACTAATCAGACCACAGCCAGAATACAATGAATAGTTTTGAAGAATGATATACTGGCTTTGGAGGCAGTCCAGAGAAGGTTCACTCAGCTGATCCCAGGTATTGTAGTTCATTAAAGTACATTCAAGGCTGATAGATTTTGATTATGTAGGGGAATCAAGGGCCATGGGGGAAAGACAGGAAAGTGGAGTTAAAGATTATCAGATCAGCCATGTTTTCATTGAATGGTGAAGCAGAATCAAAGGGCTGAATGGCCTACTACTGCTCCAACCTTTGATGGCCAATGCCACTAGATTACCATCTGCAAGGGTTCAAATGAAAATTGCGGCAGAATTTTAATCTGCAGGGATGGGTAAATTTGAGTTACAGCTGCTGAAATTGAGAGACCATCGGACATATGTCAAACATTTGATACCAATGTCTTTCAACTTGATGTCTGCTCCATGGATTTCACTGAGTTTATTAAGATCAGGATGGATCTGTTTGTGTTTCAAATTCTACATTTCCATCTGACCACTTTAACTTTTGACTCCCCTGTCTAATAGGTAACTATCTACCACTGTCTTTAAAATATTCTAATAGCCAGCCTTTACTGCCTTATGAAGCACATTTCTATCCTAAAGAGGTGATCCCTAATGTTAAAACAGTGTCCCCTGGTTCTGAACTGACCCACAAGAGGAAATAGCTTTGCCACATTCACTTTGTTAAGACGATGCAGGGTGCCATACACTTCAATGAAGTTTCACCCCCCCCCGCCCCCACTCTGCTAAACCCCAGCGGAAACACGTCCAGTCTGTTCAACTTTTTCTCATCAGAAAACCCACTCATTCCAGGTACTGGTGCAGTAAGCTTCCTTTGAACCACTTCCAATGTATTTAAACCCTTCCTTACATCAGGAAAATAAAACTGCACTTAGTATCAAAATATGGTATCACTGATACCCTGTAATAACTGTACCACAACATCCTTATTTTATGTTCAATTCCTTTCATAATAAAGGATAACATTTCTTTAGCCTTCTTGATTACATACCATACCTGAATATTAATTTTCTGTGAGTCATGCAATAAAGCACCTAAATCCTCCAGCAGAGAAAATCGGAACTGCAGATGCTGGAGAATCCAAGATAACAGTGTAGAGCTGGATGAACAAACAGGCTAAGCAGCATCTTAGGAGCAGAACCTTTCGTCAGAAAAGCTTTTCTGCTCCTGAGATGCAGCTTGGCCTGCTGTGTAAATCCTCCAGCACCTTGGAATTCTGCAGTCGTTTTTCACTTAAGTAATATATTGCTATTATATTCTGCGTATTTTTCCACATTATATTCAATCTGTCAGACTTTTTCCTATTCACTCAATCTATCTATATCCACCTAAAACTTTTGTATGCTTTCACAATGTACATTCCTACATATCTTGATGTCATATGTGTATTAAGCTCCCGTGCCTTGACTCTCCTCAATGATATTGATTGTAAAAACTTAGGGTCTCACCATTTGTCACATCCTGCTAAAGGCCCATTTATGTAAACTATCTTTTTATGCTAACTAGCTGATTTTATATTCCTATTGATATTACTCCAAGACCATGAACTTTTATTTTCTGCAATAATCTTTGATATGATACCATATCAAATGCATTCTGGAAATCCAAGTGTACAAGCTCCCTGTATCCACAGCACATGTTACTCCTTCAACTCTAGTTATTTGGCTAAGCATAATTTCCCTGCAAAACTATGCTGATCCTTGCTGTTTACCTTGACATTTTCAAAATGCACACTTATAATCTCTTTAGTCCCATCTAAGACTTCTTTCACAATATTTGTCAAGGCAACTGGCCTTTATTTTCCTTCTTTCTGCCTCCCTCGTTTCCTGATGCAAGGAATTATATTTGCTATTTTCCAGTCCAACAGAATCTTTCTTGAACGAAGGCAATTTTGGCCGTTGCATCTACTACCACATTCGCACCTTCATTTGAAACCTTGGGCTGACATTCATCTGGATTTGGGGTCTCATCAGCCCACAGCTCTATCAGTTTACTTAGTACCACTTCTATCATGTTTGTGATTTCACTACTTTCCTCTTTCCTTTCCACCTAGAATCATAGAATCCCTACAGTGCAGAAAGACTCCATTTTGCCTATTGAGCCTGCATCAAACCACTGTGCCACCCAGATTTACATTCATTACCAGAATGCTTTTTCTGCATCCTATACAGTGAAGACAGAAGTAAGATATTTGCTCATTTCATTTGCCATTCCCTCATTATCTACTATTGAATTCCAAAAAGTAAAAGAACTATTGTTCCACTAAATGATGGCACTTCCTCCTTTGTAGTTGTGAGATATTACTGTGAAGAACCCTGACTAATTCTCTCTCTCACACACTGGTGATTTCTGATCTCTTCTGCCAGAAAAAAAAGGCATAGACCTATGAGTGAGTTTAATCACTGAAGTTCATCAGATGGATGGAGTGCATTTGATGAGGTTGAGTATCACAATGACAATAAAATGACAATATAAAGACGATGAAGAATGGGAGCAGTGAATGGATAGCTAGGACTGTGAGGAATTGCCTGGACAGAGAATGATGAGGACATCTGCAAGCTAGCTGGATATGGGCAATGAGGTTTTGGAGTAGCTTGGGAAATACAGATTGTGGAGGTGAATGTGGGAATGATGCCCCTCGTAGGAAGTAGGTTAATGTGTCTCTGGTCTTACCTTTGCTGACCCAACTAGATCTTTGAACTCATCAAATCCAGGAAATGAGGTACTCTATTCCTGTAGCTAACCACCTCACCTTGCATGACCCCAACTGTGGCCTTTTCTCCCTCCTGCTGCAAAGTATAAGTATCTCTTGCCAGCATTTAACAGACCCCAGCATTGCACCCACACTTCTGTCAGGCTTGGTAATGGCTTCATGTTCTCTGTTCTAACCTACGCCAAACCAGCATCTTTGGATTATCCTGTTAAAGACTGGGCATTGAAATTTTATCATATGTGACATGAGCAAGCCTCCTGCCACAGTTTGCAGGAGAAGCATAGAACATAGGACATTATAGCGCAGTACAGGCCCTTTGGCCCTTGATGTTATACCATCCTGTGAAACCAGCCTGAACCCAGAAGTAAAATGGCAATGAGTCTTAAAAAGGGCTGATAGATGGACAGCACTTTCTCCTGGGTTCTGTAATTCCCTCAACTCGCCCCTGAGAACCACTCCCTTAAATCTGGGCCTTCCAAACCCCAAAACCAAGCTGTCCTAGCTGCATCTATGAGCACAGTTCCTACCAGTATCAGACCTCTAATGTTTCTCTCCAAACTAATATAAGCTACTATAAAATTAGGTGGCAGGATGGCTCTGTGGTTAGTACTGCTACTTCACAGCATCAGGGACCTGGGTTCAATTGCACCCTCAGGTGACTGTGGAGTTTCCTCCCACAGCCCAAAGATATGCAAGTTAGGTGGATTGGCTATGCTAAATTGCCAATAGTGTTTTGGGATATGTGGATCAGGGGGATAGGTCTGGGCGGGATGCTCTTTGTGTCAGTGTGGACTTGTTGGGCCAAAGGGCCGGTTTCCACTCTGTAGGGATTCTATGAAATAAAATCACAGTATTAGAAGGATACATGTGGCATGATGTCATTTATTTTGTACAAGTTCAGTAAATTATTATTTGTTCTCTGGCTCATTCAGCTGAATGTTAAAATGATGGAGAAACAGAGAAAAAAACTTTGTAAAAACTTCCAACTCATAGTTTCGTTACTGCCCAGGCCTCCAGTAAATCAGGAAACAAGTGATACAGTGGTTAAATAATATTTATATTCTGACTGTTGTTCTTTGGCTCTTCATATCTGAGAGCGCTGAACTGTCTGGGATGGTTCCTGAAGAAGTCAAGGCCAAAGGGAAGACTCTTCCCTTGAAAATGTTATCAAGTGCCTGAAGCGATTTCAATCAGGGAAAGAAAAACAATCCCCTCCCAGGCCTTTTCAACACCAGCCAGTGAAAGTTCATGAGCTGTACCACTATGAAACAATTACCGTTTCCGTTTTTTTAAAGCAAGTTAATTGCAATCATTTTCATGAGCCTCGGGGACATGTCCCACCCAAGTTGGCAAGAGATTGGCTCTGGTTCAAACAAATGCTGTGAGGCAGTGCTCGGATCAACGGTAGGCCTTACTTCAGACTCCAGGCACGAGCAGAAGTCTTTGTCTCATCTTCCACCAGAACTTGGTTTTCCCCTGAACTATTTTAATTTGGGTCTTTTTTGGCAAGGGTTCACTTAAAAAAAATAGCCTGTGACATTGACTTTTCATATATTAAGTGGTGAACAAATTCATGGCACTGTGAATTTTGTCTTAAAATGCATTTAATTACTGTTTGAACAAATCCAGGCCGAGTTAGCAATGATAAAGCCTAGATGATTTTCATAGGAAAGGTGAATTCAAGTTAACCAGATCTTGATGTGCATAATTAAAACAAAATCATACCACATGGGAAATACTTGAATTTTAAAATATTTTTAAGTTAATTTCCAAACAACATCACAGATTGTTTAGATAGTACAAGGAGTTCCTACCTGTCAAATCTCCTCAGGACTTTTTTCAATAATATCTCTTTTGTTTTAAAAGCTAATAATTACTACTTTCAACTTCCTTAGTTAGCCACAGGTGTGCCTCGCCCTCTACTCTCTTTTTCACTGGAATTCATCTCTACCGAGTGATGTAAAATACCTTGTTAACAGTCTACTCTGCATCTCTACTGATTTACCTCTTAACCTAATTCTCCAGTTCACTTCAGACAATTTTGTCTTTCCACACTTATTATGATTCCTATTTAAATTTAAAACAACAGCCTTAGACCAGCTCCTCTCTATCTCTAAATAAATGCAAAATTCATTCATGTTACTTGATGCTACTTAAGAACAACTTTGCTACGAAGTAGTTATTAATCCTGTCTCATTGCATATTTCTTGGTCTAGTATAGCCTGCTCTCTCTCAGACTTTAGAACACGATGCTCTATGAAACTGTACTGAATGAATTCACTCCATGAACCCAACATCCAGACACCCTTTGTCCATCTGATTCATCCAACCTATTTGTAGATTATAATCACCCAGGATTATCGCCATACTTTCTCACCAATCCCAGGGATCTCTTCCTGTATATCCTCTCCTACAATGTGGTAAATGCTAGGTAATTGATAGGTGTGTGTTAAATGTTTTAACAACATTAAATGTCACAATGTCACTGTAGTATAATACAGAAGTGTATCTAATGTTGCAGGTCATGAATTAAGAGTTACATTGACTATAATTTTGACAAATGACTAAATCTGTCCATAAAAAATTTAGGATGTATGGTCAGCATGGGCAATTTGGACCAAATGGTCAGTTTCCGTGCTGTGCATTTTTAAATATTGAGATGCATTGAGGAAGTGATCCATTGGGACCCAGTGGCGGGATGCTGTGCTGAGTCAACCTTCTTCCCCTCCCTTCTCCCAGCTTTGCAAACTTAATTAACAGCTTCAATCAGTTCATGTTGATTGGAGGAACATTGCAAAATTAAGATCTTGGAATGTCCAAATCTCTGTAACCCATTTAACTTCAGCCTACAATGTTCAGAGAACTCTGCTTTTCTTCAACTTTGACCTTGCGCCTCCTCAACTTCCTTCACCTCAACTTCGGACCCAAGCTCTCGAATCCCTCCCTGAAATCTCTCCATTCTGCCTCAAAACAAGCTTTAAAACCTAGCTCCAACACCAAGCTTTGGATGAACCATCTTTGATGTCTCTTCATGTGCATGACTGTGACATTCCTTGCAATGGCTTCCTTCACTAAAGGCACTGTACTAGTGCACCCGCATGGGCCCCAGCTATGCCTGCCTCTTTGTAGGTTACGTGGAACAGTCCCTCTTCCGCACCTACACAGGCCCCAAACCCCACCTCTTCCTCCGGTACATTGATGACTGTATCAGCGCCGCCTCTTGCTCCCCAGAGGAGCTCGAACAGTTCATCCACTTCACCAACACCTTCCACCCCAACCTTCAGTTCACCTGGGCCATCTCCAGCACATCCCTCACCTTCCTGGACCTCTCAGTCTCCATCTCAGGCAACCAGCTTGTAACTGATGTCCATTTCAAGCCCACCGACTCCCACAGCTACCTAGAATACACCTCCTCCCACCCACCCTCCTGCAAAAATTCCATCCCCTATTCCCAATTCCTCCGCCTCCGCCGCATCTGCTCCCACGATAAGACATTCCACTCCCGCACATGCCAGATGTCCAAGTTCTTTAAGGACCGCAACTTTCCCCCCACGGTGATTGAGAACGCCCTTGACCGCGTCTCCCGCATTTCCCGCGACACATCCCTCACACCCCGCCCCCGCCACAACCGCCCCAAGAGGATCCCCCTCGTTCTCACACACCACCCTACCAACCTCCGGATACAACGCATTATCCTCCGACACTTCCGCCATTTACAATCCGACCCCACCACCCAAGACATTTTTCCATCCCCTCCCCTGTCTGCTTTCCGGAGAGACCACTCTCTCCGTGACTCCCTTGTTCGCTCCACACTGCCCTCCAACCCCACCACACCCGGCACCTTCCCCTGCAACCGCAGGAAATGCTACACTTGTCCCCACACCTCCTCCCTCACCCCCATCCCAGGCCCCAAGATGACATTCCACATTAAGCAGAGGTTCACCTGCACATCTGCCAATGTGGTATACTGCATCCACTGTACCCGGTGCGGCTTCCTCTACATTGGGGAAACCAAGCGGAGGCTTGGGGACCGCTTTGCAGAACACCTCCGCTCAGTTCGCAACAAACAACTGCACCTTCCAGTCGCAAACCATTTCCACTCCCCCTCCCATTCTCTTGATGACATGTCCATCATGGGCCTCCTGCACTGCCACAATGATGCCACCCGAAGGTTGCAGGAACAGCAACTCATATTCCGCCTGGGAACCCTGCAGCCATATGGTATCAATGTGGACTTCACCAGTTTCAAAATCTCCCCTTCCCCTACTGCATCCCTAAACCAGCCCAGTTCATCCCCTCCCCCCACTGCACCACACAACCAGCCCAGCTCTTCCCCCCCACCCACTGCATCCCAAAACCAGTCCAACCTGTCTCTGCCTCCCTAACCGGTTCTTCCTCTCACCCATCCCTTCCTCCCACCCCCAGCCGCACCCCCAGCTACCTACTAACCTCATCCCACCTCCTTGACCTGTCCGTCTTCCCTGGGCTGACCTATCCCCTCCCTACCTCCCCACCTACACTCTCTCCACCTATCTTCTTTACTCTCCATCTTCGGTCCGCCTCCCCCTCTCTCCCTATTTATTCCAGTTCCCTCCCCCCATCCCCCTCTCTGATGAAGGGTCTAGGCCCGAAACGTCAGCTTTTGTGCTCCTGAGATGCTGCTTGGCCTGCTGTGTTCATCCAGCCTCACATTTTATTATCACTGTACTAGTGCATGTTGTTTTTATTTGCATTTCCTAAAAACAGGAGGAGAAGGTTATTGAAGCATTGAAGAGGAAGTGTGCCCAGTTCAGGGTCAGAGTTGACAATGGATGTTAATCCTGACAGGAAGACAGTGGTGTTCAAGTCGACAACAATCCTGCCCAATTAAATACCCTTCCTGCTGCCAAGTCAGCCATCTCCTGGAGCAGAAGATAACACCTGTTTGTGCAAAGTAACTAGTTTCACTGAGGTAGGATCTTAGGATGGCTCAGCAGTTAACAACGCTTCCTCAAAGCACTAGGGACCTGGGCTCGATTCCATCCTCGGCAACTGTCTGTTTGGAGTTTGCACGTTCTCCCATTTTCTGCTGGGCTTCCTCTGGGTGTTCCAGTTTCATCCGACTGTCCACAGATGTGCTAAATTGTCCCATAGTGTTCAGGGATATGCCGGCCAGGTGGAGTAGCTATGGGAAATGAAGGGTTACAGGGAAAGGAGAAGGAGTGGATGTGGGTCGGATGCTTTTCAGAGGGTTAGTTTGGGCCGAATGGCTGCTTCCACACTATAGAGATTCCATGATTCTTTGCAGTCTCATGCCCCTGTAATGAGATACCCATTCTCTCTTTCAACTAAACACAAACTCTGCATGCATTGTTGTTGCCACTTTGCTAAATCATTGCCGTTACCACTGATAATGAATTGGAAGAATTTGGTGCTGAAGGCTAGAGCTCAGCTCTCTGCCTGACTTCAATATTGGGCCTCCACTTGACTCATAAAACAGCTGCCAGAGCCAAAAAAAGTTTAAATATTTATCTTAAGACTCTTGTCCGTTGAATTTCTATCCTTTGAGATGCTTCTGTTGTTGATACAAAGGAATTGTCATGATGTCAAACTCGGTGATCAGTACAGGAGGAAAGACACACACAGAAAAGCTAACGTGCTGTCCTGAAGCTAAACACACAGATGTCTGTTTATTTTTCTTTTCAAGGTCTGACAAGCCAATGACTTACTGACTCCAGTTTAATCTTGGACAGAGAGGAAATCTGACTTGGGGAAGGAATTAAACAGTGTGTTTTGGACGGGCAGACAGGATTGGCAATAATGTCTCTCTGACAACGACATCACCTTGAGTCTGGGGCTGTCACATATCCCACAGACTGTAGGCATACCAGCTTAAGCAAATGCCCTGACACACTCCGATACTAGTAACAAGTACAAGGGTTATGGGAAGCAGGCAGGAAAGTGGAGTTGAGACTGAGATGAGCTGAGCCACGATAGTAGTAAATGATGGAGCAGACTCAAGGGTCTGAATTTCCTTCTTCTGCTCCTATTTTTATAATATCGCTGGCCCTGTGTTAAAATGTGTTGGAATTAACTGCTGAGGTTTAGCCAAGTGGAAACCACCTTTGATTATTAGAAGGCAATTCCTTTTCTTTCCTTGTCCAAGAATAGCTGTTCCTTGTCTTTGTTTGGAAAACTGAAAATCCGCTGCAGTGCACTTGAATCTGAAACCAAAAGCTCACGAGGCTTTGAAACAATCCCAATGCTGTTATGGAAAGTAAGGCCTGATGGTTGAAATGCCAACTCTCAATGTGATTGTTTGACCTTTATTGTGCCAGCTATATGCTGACCCTGGTTTATTGATAGAAGTAATGGCTTTGTGTGCAAACGTTTCTTAAACAGTGGGAAAACAGTGAAATGAATCCCCTACTTCTTGAAAAGGAATATGTGCACCAGATTGTGTTTAAACACTAACTAACAAGATTACCAGTGATAATGGGAACTGCAGATGCTGGAGAATCCAAGATAATAAAATGTGAGGCTGGACGAACACAGCAGGCCAAGCAGCATCTCAGGAGCACAAAAACAGAAGGGTCTAGGCCCAAAACGTCACTTTTTGTGCTCCTGAGATGCTGCTGGGCTGCTGTGTTCATCCAGCCTCACATTTTACTAACAAGATTACCAGTTCAGTGCACAGTGCCTGTCAAATGCAGATGCTGTTTCTTTGAACTAGAGTTATTATTTAGCTGTCTAAAGGATGTCTGCATTACTGAAAAATACTTTAAGGTCAAGACTGCTAATTGAAATGGAATTAATTGAGTAGTGCACATAATCTGTGGATCTGGCACACTGCTGAACAATAACAGCCACCCAGCTAACAGTATCAGCCTTGTACAGGCTGTACAAAGATACAATAAATGAGTAAAGGCCTACAGCATGCCTTTAATAAGCAAGCATCTGTTTCCTGTTCTGTTGAATTTATGGCATTGCACATTGTTGGTAAATGACAGACATCCACAGAATATGCTACTGTCACTATCAATAGCTCCCTTTATGAGTGTTATTAGATCAACAGAGCCTAAATTAAACTCCTTCCACTTAGCAAAAGTGCTTTCCTTGTTGTTACTGTATATTGCTGGCTGTTTGCAATGAGATCACAACAGCCAAATGTGCCACCGCCAACATCAATACTCAGAATATCTGACCATTGTAACTGTACTAATTTGCAGGTATAATAAACTAAGGCCGTCTCCTCAATTTTCATGTTATCAGTGGCTGAATCTACGGTGGCAAAGAAACATTTTACAAACTAGTAGATGCTTTGGTGAATCTGAAGTGCCATTATTCATGTTGAGGGTGGTGATAATAGTGTGGCATACACTGCAGTAGTGTGGTTCCAGCTGCTAACTGTAATGTCCAGAGGGCAGGGAGAGATGCAAACCCTTTTTAAAAAAAACTATATTCACTTACTTAATAATAAAATGTGAGGCTGGATGAACACAGCAGGCCCAGCAGCATCTCAGGAGCTCCTGAGATGCTGCTGGGCCTGCTGTGTTCATCCAGCCTCACATTTTATTATCTTGGATTCTACAGCATCTGCAGTTCCCATTATCACTTCACTGACTTAATGTTTCTTTGAAGAACGGACTCTTTGCCAGATTGACAACATGGATGTCATTAATCACATTTTATTAGTTGATAACAATTTCTGTAATGTTCTGTCCAGCAACTTTCAGGGGGCAAAAGCCTGCATCATCATCCTAGAATATGATATTCCTTACAATGTACAAACATTCCAGTCATTCCACACGAAGGTCTAGGAGATGAGATATCTCCCTCAGCGAAAGAGAACCATTGAAATCTATTAAGATTTGGGATCAATTACTCCAGTTACCTGCCCCAAAACATAATAGATTTTGGTCAGAACATTGAAATCCATCTTGTTAGCTGAGTGTCTCCACTCAAAGCCCCAATCTCATAACCGAAACAGAGATAGTAAGAACTGCCGATGCTGGAGTCAGACATAACACAGTGTGGAGCTGGAGGAATACAGCAAGTCAGGCAACATCAGAGGAGCAGGAAAGTTGATGTTTTGGGTAGGGACCCTTCTTCAGAAAAGGTGCCCATTTCAGAAGACGGTTCCTGACCCAAGCCGTCAGCTTTTCTGTTCCTCTGATGCTGCCTGACCTGCTGTTTTCCTCCAGCTCCACACTGTGTTATCAATAACTGAAACAACTGATTTGTGTGAATCATCTTCCCTGTTCAGATTTGCCCTTTGATCAGTTTGCTTGTATCACCTGAATAGTAAGCTACTCCAAGCTTAGCTAAACAACAGGCCCTAATGTCACTATCTGTCAAAAATTTGTTTCCTAAAATAAAACCCATATTCTACCTGCAAAGCAAACCAATTCTTAGCTTACTCCACTTTCATTCACCATTCAATTGTGTCTGAGCTCCTACTGAATATACATGACATTCAAGGAAATGGGACAAGTGCAGGAAATTAGGATGAGCTCATTGTTAGTGTTAGTTACATTGGTGCAGACTCGATTAGCAGAAGGGGCTTTTCTGCACTGTATAAATTTATTATAGGGATTTCTGAGCACAGACAACTGCAGGAACTTCAACTGGACATTAACTTGCTGGAGCCTCTCATTCACATGAACTGGTGCCAATATCTTTGATTTTTTAATAATTTTTAATGTCTGACCTACCATTTGTCCTCACTTACAGTCTTGGATGCACATGTGTTAGTATGGATTATAAGCCATTTCCCACGTTTTCAATGCAGTGACAAACGATTCTTTGTCTGAATCCTATAAAAAATGCTGTGGGTCATTTTCAAATTGGACTCCAAAAAAAAGGTGTGTGGAAACACATCACAGTCTGTTTTTCAAAATGGAAAAGAAAGTAGGAGACTCAATGAAAATAAAACCTAATTTCTGTTTGGACAGAGGTTAAAATGAAAAATTATTCAATTCATCTCTTCCTCTTTTCCATGACATGAATATTTGCTTCCATTGGAGGGATTTAAAAATGTACAAATACTAAAATAGAAAAAATGTTGTCATACTGGAGGCTCAAGGATGTCGAAGGGAATATTGATGAGATGGTACACCTCCTCCAACATCACCTCCTCCACAACTTCAAACCCCTCTTCAACCACCTCAATGTTGTCCTGATCCTCCACCACTTTGCCCTCCTCCTGCATGACATCCACTTAGTCCACTGCCTCAACCTCCTCCTGCACCACCTTAATCTACTCCTCCACTGCCTCAACCTCCTCCTGCACCACCTTAATCTCCTCCTCCACGGCCTCAACCTCCTCCTGTACCACATTAATCTCCTCCTCCACGGCCTCAACCTCCTCCTGCACCACCTTAATCTCCTCCTCCACCGCCTCAACCTCCTCCTGCACCACCTTAATCTCCTCCTCCACCGCCTCAACCTCCTCCTGCACCACATTAATCTCCTCCTCCACCGCCTCAACCTCCTCCTGCACCACATTAATCTCCTCCTCCATCGCCTCAACCTCCTCCTGCACCACCTTAATCTCCTCCTCCACCGCCTCATCTCCTCCTGCACCACATTAATGTCCTCCTCCACCGCCTCAACCTCCTCCTGCACCACATTAATCTCCTCCTCCATTGCCTCAACCTCCTCCTACGCCACCTTAATCTCCTCCTCCACTGCCTCAACCTCCTCCTGCGCCACCTTAATCTCCTACTCCACTGCCTCAACCTCCTCCTGCGCCACCTTAATCTCCTACTCCACTGCCTCAATCTCCTCCTGTACCACATTAATCTCCTCCTCCATCGCCTCAACCTCCTCCTGCGCCACCTTAATCTCCTCCTCCACAGCCTCAACCTCTTCCTGCATTACCTCGACCTCCTCTTCATCCTCCACTCCCTCCTGATTCTCTGTATCACCTTCTCACTTTCTGTGACCTCCATTATCACCTCCTCCACTGCCTGGGCTTCTCCTGGAGTATGGGCCTTTCAATGAAGACATTTCAGGTAATAAAGTGGTTTGATAGGGTATGTGCGGGGGGGAGGGTCGGTGGTGTGATGGTGGGGAGCGGAATGGGAATTGTCTTAAACCTGGAGCCAAAGTGTAATCGTGAAATGCAGAGCATTGCAGTTTTCAAAAATGGCCCTAAGGTGACAAGTTTTGGTTACACTAATACGTGGAAGGGGTTGTGACTGTTCTCATTCAAAGAGATCAAATGGAGAGTTTCAAAGTCTTTGACGTTCAGGAGATAGTAAACTGGGAGAAATTGTTCCTGCTCATACAAGGAACAAGAATGAGAGGAGATAGATTTAAGATTTTCTGCCAAAAAGGAAAGGTTGATGTGAGAAAACTTTTTAACTATAGTGAATAGTTAGGGCATGGAACGCACTGCCTGGAGATATGGAGGAGGTAGGTTTAATTGAAGCATTCGAGAGGCTTCTGGATGATTATTTAGATAAAAACAACATGCAAGAACATCGTGAAAAGGCACAAGATTGACACCAGGTAATGATGGTCATTTGAGGGCCCAATACAGGTATGATGGTTCTAACGGCTTCCTTCTGCATCACTTCTGTGATTCTGAGGGGCATCACTTTTCATATAATGTTTGCAGAAATCTGAAACTTGATTCCCAAAAAGACCCAAACAATATTGGTCACTGAAATTGGAGGCTAATGCACATCAAGAGTTATGGAACAAAAGCAGGTCATCAAAGGGTAGGTACACATCAAACATGATGCAATTTTTTGGCAGAATAAACAGAAAAGGATCAATTGGCAACTGCTCAATAATACAGAGACAACAAGGTGTGGAGCTGGATGAACACAGCAGGCCAAGCAGCATCAGAGGAGCAGGAAAGCCATTGTTTCAGGTCTAGATCTTTCTGATAACTCATGATATTGTCACAAACACTACATTTTACAAGATAGGAGATAACAAAGTGTGGAGCTGGATGAACACAGCAGGCCAAGCAGTATCTCAGGAGCACAAAAGCTGACGTTTCAGGCCTGGACCCTTCATTAGAGGGTCTAGGCCCAAAACGTCAGCTTTTGTGCTCCTGAGATACTGCTTGGCCTGCTGTGTTCATCCAGCTCCACATTTTGTTATCTTGGATTCTCCAGCATCTGCAGTTCCCATTATCACATTTTACAAGGTAAGTATGTTTTAAAATCTGCAAAGAAAAATATCTAATTTCAGATAAACATCTCAGTTCAGAGACATGGCCATGTGATCTGGTTGCCATGAGCAGAGAAATTCAAACTGAAACCTATAAACTCATTTAACACACTTTCGCAGTGTCTCACACAAAATAAACAACTGATGTTTGTGATGCAATTACAGATGTGCTAAAATACTGTTTATTTTGTGTTATCAATAAAGCAGGATGTTGGTTCTTGAGAGAAACAGTGCAGAGCGGGCTCTTGAAGATTAAAGATTGGAGAATTACCATTGGTGTTCATATCCTGGAAAATTTGGATGGATGGGTAAGTGAACATATACTGGAGAACTCAGAATAACCTTGGGACTGTACCTTTAATGTTATGTGCCTATCAAAAGTAAAGTGTGCCAAAACAGGTTTTTAAAAGGATATTTTGGTTGAGTTATTTAGTTAATGGGAAATTACCTTTTGTTTAGTTTGATCTATTGTTTGCTTGTTTGATCTGTTTGTTAATGTTTGATCCATATTAATTTTAATCTATTACAGTAAGGGTCTTAAAAAGTATAATTTTTCATCTTGGTTACTTTTATTAGTCATTAGAAAATTCATCCTTTTAAATGTTTTCAACTTTATTACAGGGATCATATTGGTGAATTTCAACATTTCACCTTGACTGTGTTGTCAAGGATAATTGATATGTTTCCTCTTGTGTAAGCTCCAGCCCCTACTAATGAATTTTCTGTTAGAACAAATGTATTTTAATGTAAGTTATCATAAAGAGCATTAATAGATTTATGTATATCTCGGATGACTTGTATACTGGTACTTTTGCAACTTTCCTTCAGAAAAAAATTATCAAGTGAGAAACAAATAGAAAGTCGTGCTGAATTAATTTGTTTTGCAGTCTCATGGAAAACATGGCATTATTTTAATTCAAATCTAAAACATAATTTGCAAATAAATTAGCTTTATTGTCACGTGTACTTACATGAGTACACTGACAAACTTACAAGTCAGCACTTATGGCAACATCTTACGTACAAAGGTATTTAGATACAAGATTCTTGAGCACAACTTCTTGGGGGAAACATATAAAGAAACAAAAAATTCAGCATTACAGATCTTCAAAACTACAAAATCACTGTAATAAGTTTTTCAAAAATAAAGAAATAAAAAATGTTTAGAATAACAGTCATTTCACAATATTATAATGAAAAAAAAAGAAATTTTAAAAATGAGAGAGATTGGTCAATTTTGCAGCTCTGGGCTCAAGGGCCTGTCTTCTCTCAATTACAGCTTACAAAATACCCTATCTGAACTCCTAATAAGATTATTCTGATCTGCTGCTAACCAGGTCAAAGTGAAAAAAGTTAAGAATCAAATTTTTCTGCTTCTTGGAGATCAACCCTACCAGAGAATGTTAATACTCGCTGTGTTCCACAGCATTTGTTTGCACTAATTTATAATGATCTGCATTCTGACCACTCAGTGAGCGATTGGCATCTCCGAGTGATCGATTGAAATCAGTGTTGCTGAAATGAAATCACACAAATCTTGAGCAACGTCAGTTACAAACATTTACTAGTCTTTAAAGCTGTCAGAGCATTCAATTGAAATTACTGATGATCAACTGTCATAAAATGAAACTGAAACAAACAAAATAACACATTCCTCAAACTTGAAGAAATCAAGGAAAACTCTTCTACCACAGTCTCCAACATTATTCTATCTTTCAGTGGCATGCATGATGTGTTATAATGATTACTTCTGTGTTATTGTGTTATGATCACACAAAGTTCTGGATGTGATATCCCAAATCTCCTAGCTCCAAGTAAGGAGAGATGATCAGTTCTCCTTCGTTATTCATCTGCCTCTTTGATTTGTTGCAACGAAGTTTGTTTAAATTGAATCCCGTCCCTTGTGGGTATTTTTCTGCCAGACCAAAGGAGTGTATACTTTAAAAGGACCTGATTTAACCAGGCTGCCTTGAATTAACAAGTTTATTACTTACTACCTGTGAGAAGAAATAGCAATGCAAAACATAAGCACATTGAGTTTCCAAAAGGTTAAAAGTGAAACAAACATATATGAACCATATGCCAGTTTCCTGAAATGTAACAAGCTGTGATTGTGTTTGAACACTTTTAAGTGGCTCTAGGAATAAGAGTGTTAAGATGTGAATTAAGCACTGTCTGCAGTCAAGACTCTGCAAATTACACAATTTCATGCAAAGTGATGCACTGAGTCACCCTGCTACAAGGAGGATGTTATTAAACTGGAAAGGGTACAATAAAGATTTATGATGATGTTACTGGAACTGGAGGGTTTAAGTTATAAGGAGAGGCTGGTTAGGCTGGGACTTTTTTCCCTGGTGCATGGGAGGTTGAGGGGTGATTTTTTGAGGTTTATAAAATCATGAGGAGCATAGATAAGGTGACTAGTAAAGGTCTTTTTCTCTACGGTAAGGGAGTTCAAAACTAAACTCTCTTCTACCCTCTTCCAACAAGTAGAAGATACAAAAGTTTGAAACACGCACCAGAAGATTTAAGAACAGTTTCTTCCTCGATATTTTTCAGACTTATGAACAGATCTCTAGTATATTACAGCTGATCTTTATCTGCAGCTTCTCTGTAGTGGAAACACTTTATTCTGCATTATGTTCTGAATGTGTGTATATAAGGTATGATTTGTCTGGTTAGTATGCAAAACTATACTTTTCACTGATTCTTGGTGCATGTGACAATAACAAATCAAATAAAATCAAACAATTTTAAGGTGAGAGGAGAAAGATTTAGAGGGGACCTGAGGGACAGTTTTTTCTCACAGATGGCAGATCGTATGTGAAATAAATTGCCAGAGGAAGGTGTAGATTTACAGTTCAGTTACAACATTTAAAAGGTATTTGGACACGTACACGAAGAGGAAAGGTCTAGAGAGGTTTGGGCCAAATGGCGGCAAATGAGTCTTGTTCTGTTGGAAAACCTGATCAGCATGGACGAGTTGGATCAAAGGGTATGTTTCTGTGCTGTATGCCTCTATCAGTGCAATGTAACAAATTATCAATGACAAAGCTTTCTTGAAGAGAGGGCTACCACCACCATCATCACTTAACAGGTTGGCATAGACTACAGGACCATCATCATTTACAAGCAAATAAAATGTGAGGCTGGATGAACACAGCAGGCCAAGCAGCATCTCAGGAGCACAAAAGCTGACGTTTCGGGCCTAGACCCTTCATCAGAGAGGGGGATGGGGGGAGGGAACTGGAATAAATAGGGAGAGAGGGGGAGGCGGACCGAAGATGGAGAGTAAAGAAGATAGGTGGAGAGAGTATAGGTGGGGAGGTAGGGAGGGGATAGGTCAGTCCAGGGAAGACGGACAGGTCAAGGAGGTGGGATGAGGTTAGTAGGTAGATGGGGGTGCGGCTTGGGGTGGGAGGAAGGGATGGGTGAGAGGAAGAACCGGTTAGGGAGGCAGAGACAGGTTGGACTGGTTTTGGGATGCAGTGGGTGGGGGGGAAGAGCTGGGCTGGTTGTGTGGTGCAGTGGGGGGAGGGGACGAACTGGGCTGGTTGAGGGATGCAGTAGGGGAAGGGGAGATTTTGAAACTGGTGAAGTCCACATTGATACCATATGGCTGCAGGGTTCCCAGGCGGAATATGAGTTGCTGTTCCTGCAACCTTCGGGTGGCATCATTGTGGCAGTGCAGGAGGCCCATGATGGACATGTCATCAAGAGAATGGGAGGGGGAGTGGAAATGGTTTGCGACTGGGAGGTGCAGTTGTTTGTTGCGAACTGAGCGGAGGTGTTCTGCAAAGCGGTCCCCAAGCCTCCGCTTGGTTTCCCCAATGTAGAGGAAGCCGCACCGGGTACAGTGGATGCAGTATACCACATTGGCAGATGTGCAGGTGAACCTCTGCTTGATGTGGAATGTCATCTTGGGGCCTGGGATGGGGGTGAGGGAGGAGGTGTGGGGACAAGTGTAGCATTTCCTGCGGTTGTAGGGGAAGGTGCCGGGTGTGGTGGGGTTGGAGGGCAGTGTGGAGCGAACAAGGGAGTCACGGAGAGAGTGGTCTCTCCGGAAAGCAGACAGGGGAGGGGATGGAAAAATGTCTTGGGTGGTGGGGTTATCTCATCATTTACAAGCAATTGTTTTTCATATAAATTCCTGCTTAGTTCACAGCTGAACCAGTAGAAACAATGAGATCTTAAACACTAAACCAGTCTCCTAGTTTTCTTTGTCTGAAGTTATCTAAGCTGGGCTAAAATAGGTGGTGAATCTCTACAGACAGCCTCACTGTTAGACAGGAGAAAGTCAGCTCAACTTCACATAGATCTGGTCTGTTGATAATTCTTTTGCTATCTCTCTCCAAGGATGGATGCTGCTTGTCCTCCTGAGCACTTCCATAAATTCCTGTTTTTACTTTAGTTTCTACGCTGTCTAAAATACATTTAGTTCAAGTAAGTGGAGATGACAGATTCTGTATAAGGAGCTGCTTGACCAATCACAGGTAGTTATTCGCCAGTACTTCACAATGAGGTTCATTAGTGAAGATATGGAGTTGCTGGTGTCGGACTGGGGTAGAAAAGGTCAAATATCACATAACACCAAGTTATAATCCAACAGGTTTATTTGAAGACACAAGCATTCATAGCCTCAGTCCTTCTTCAGGTGTCTGTGGGAGAGGTAGCATGATACACGGAATTTATAAGCATAAGATCAAAGGGTCATAGAACTGATGTGGTGTTGAACAAACCTAAGATGGTGGTTAAATCTTTAATCAGTTACAAAGGACTAATCTGCAAATTCCCAAATCTCTTTCAAGCCAATGCTCTGAGATAACTAAAGGGTTTATCGATTTCCTCAGTATACTAAGAGGTGATATCCCAGGTCAGCCAATGCATATCAGGTGTGAGGCCTTGTTTAGAGTTTGGCAGTGTGTCAACTTGGAGTCAGACAGGTTTTATTTCCAAAGTAGGAATTTATAAAATATCACATTGACTGTCTACAAATTGCGTGCTTTTTGAACAAAATAGAATGTATCTGCAATAACAAATCTGCAAATACAAATTCACCCCAGAAATTTGTGTGTGTGTGTGTGTGTGTGTGTGTGTGTGTGTGTGTGTGTATGTGCTCAGTGAACCCATCTGTGATTGGATGAGGAATCAGAGGGTAAGCACTGAAGATCAGCTGGAGATTCCTGAGGACTGCAACAATAGGGCCAAGTATACCAAGGATAACCCAGGACATCTTATGATTTCCAATACCTCTAATAATGATAAGAAAGTTAGCATCAAGACACTTTACCTAAATGCTCGTAGTATTCATAACAAAGTAGATGAATTAACGGCATAAATCCTCTTGAATGATTATGATGTGGTAGGCATCACAGAGACGTGGTTGCAGGGGATTTAGGACTGGCAGTTAAACATCCAAGGATTTACAACTTATCGAAAAGACGGGGAGGCGGGCAGAGGGGGCAGGGTTGCCTTGTTAGTTAAGAATGAAATTAAATCTATGGCACTGAATGACATAGGGTCAGATGATGTGGAGCCTGTGCAAATGGAGTTGAGGAACCACAAAGGCAAAAAGACCATAACGGGAGTTATGTACAGACCTCCTAACAGTGGTCAGGACCAGGGGTGCAAGAAACATGGGGAAATAGATAGGGCATGTCAGAAAGGCAAGGGCACGTGATCATGGGGGACTTCAATATGCAGGTGGACTCGGTGAATAGCGTTGCCGGTGGATCCAAAGAAAGGGAATTCATGGAATGCTTACAGAATGGCTTTTTGGAACAGCTTGCGATGGAGCCCACAAGGGAGCAGGCTATTCTGGACTTAGTGCTATGTAATGAGCCAGACTTTATAAAAGATCTTAAAGTAAGGGAACACTTAGGAGGCATCGATCATAATATGGCAGAGTTCAGTCTGCAGTTTGAAAGAGTGGAGGCAAAATCGAATGTAATGGTGTTACAGTTAAATAAAGGTAATTGCAGGGGCATGAGAGAGGAACTGACGAAAATCAACTGGAAGCAGAGCCTAGCGGGGAAGACAGTAGAGCAACAATGGCAGGTGTTTCTGGGTGTAATTGAGGACATAATGCAGAGGTTCATCCCAAAGAAAAGAAAGATTATCTGGGGTGGGGGGGGGGGGTGGGGATTAGACTGTCATGGCTGACAAAGGAATCAAGAAAATGAGACAGCCTATAAAGTGGCCAAGAGCACTGGGAAATCAGAAGATTGGGAAGCCTACAAAAACAAACGGAGGATAACAAAGAGAGAAATAAGGAAGGAGAGGATCAAATATGAAGGTAGGCTAGCCAGTAATATTAGAAATGATAGTAAAAGCTTCTTTCCATACATAAGAAACAAACGAGAGGCAAAAGTAGACATTGGGCTGCTCCAAATTGATGCTGGAAGGCTAGTGATTGGAGATAAGGAAATAGCTGAAGAACTTAATAGGTACTTTGCGTCAGTCTTCACAGTGGAAGCCTTGAGTAATATCCCAGCAATTAGGGAGAGTCGGGGGCAGAGTTGAGTATGGCAGGCATTACCAAAGAAAAAGTGTTAGAAAAGCTAAAAGATCTAAAAATTGATAAATCTCCTGGCCCCACTGGGCTACACCCTAAAGTTCTGAGGGAGGTGGCTGAGGAAATAGCGAAGGAGTTGGTTGTGATCCTTCAAAAGTCACTGGAGTCAGGAAAAGTCCCAGATGATTGGAAAATTGCTGTTGTAACCCCCTTGTTCAAGAAAGGATCAAGGCAAAAGCTGGAAAATTATAGGCCGATTAGCCTAACCTCAGTAAAATTCTAGGATCCATTGTTAACGATAAGATTTCTAAATTCTTGGAAGTGCAGGGTCAGATTAGAACAAGTCAGCATAGGTTTAGTAAGGGGGGGTCGTGCCTGACAAACATGTTAGAATTCTTTGAAGAGGTAACAAGTAGGTTAGACCAGGGAAACCCAGTGGATGTTATCTATCTAGACTTCCAAAAGGCCTTTGATAAGGTGCCTCACGGGAGGCTGCTGAGCAAGGTGAGGGCCCATGGTGCTTGAGGTGAGCTACTGGTATGGATTGAGGATTGGCTGTCTGACAGAAGGCAGAGAGTTGGGATAAAAGTCTCTTTTTCAGAATGGCAACCGGTGACAAGTGGTGTCCCGCAGGGTTCATAGTTAGGGCCGCAGCTGTTCACTTTATATGTTAATGATCTGGATGAGGGCATTCTGGCGAACTTTACTGATGATACAAAGTTAGGTGGACTGGCAGGGAGTACTGAGGAGGTGGGGAGACTGTAGAAAGATTTAGACAGTTTAGGAGAGTGGTCCAGGAAATGGCTGATGAAATTCAATGTGAGACTCTGCAAGGTCTTGCACTTTGGAAAAAAGAATACAGGCATGGACGATTTTCTAAATGGTGAGAAAATTCGTAAAGCAGAAGTACAAAGGGATCTGGGAGTGCTAGTGCAGGATTCTCTAAAAGTTAACTTGGGTAGAGTCCGTGATTAAGAAAGCGAATGTAATGTTGTCCTTTATCTCAAGAGGGTTGGAATATAAAAGCAGTGATGTGCTTCTGAGTCTTTATAAAGCTCTAGTTAGGCCCCATTTAGAATACTGTGTCCAATTTTGGGCCCCACACCTCAGGAAGGACATACTGGTGCTGGAGCGTGTCCAGCTGAGATTCACACGGCTGATCCCTGGAATGGTAGGCCTAACATACGATGAACAGCTGAGGATCCTGGGATTGTATTCATTAGAGTTTAGAAGGTTGAGGGGAGATCTAATAGAAACTTACAAGATAATGTATGGCTTAGAAAGGGTGGATGCTGGGAAGTTGTTTCCATTAGGTGGGGAGACTAGGACCCGTGGGCACAGCCTTAGACTTAGAGGAGGTCAATTTAGAATGGAAATGAGGAGACATTTCTTCAGCCAGAGAGTGGTGGGCCTGTGGAATTCATTACCACAGAGCGGAGAGGAGGCTGGGATGTTAAATGTCTTCAAGCCATTGATTGATAAATTCTTGATCTCGCAAGGAATTAAGGGCCATGGGGAGACTGCGGGTAAGTGGAGTTGAAATGCCCATCAGACATGATTAAATGGCCGAGTGGGCTCGATGGGCCGAATGGCCTTACTTCCACTCCTATGTCTTTTGGCCTTCTGGTCTAAGTCAGAGAGAGACGGGGCAAGTGAGGCATGGGGAGACAGTCAAGTAAGGGAGGGTGAGAGAGGCAAGTCAAGAAGGAAAGAAAGGCGCAAATCAGCAGGGAGATTAGAGAGGCATTGAGGGGAAAGACTACATGGGGCAGTGATCAGCCGGGAAGAGAAATGGAGGGGAGAGAGTTTGAGAAGAGAGTGTCGATATGGCTGTAGTATCAGGTTTGGGAGCGATAGAGAGAGAGAGAGAAGCTGCAATGGAATGAATATCCACTAAGGTGAAGGATATTCGAATGAAGATGGAGAGAACATGAATAGGAAACATACTTCATGGCTATGTCACTTTTGCTCATGCATCCTGAAGGAACCTACCTGCCCCAGCTTTCTTCCAGCTTTTTTCTGGAATTTGTGAACAGAGATGTGGCCCTCTATAAATATTGCTCAGCCTTGATTTAGGACAGACGGTGAATGATAAACATTTTCAAGAGAAGGAAGCCACAGTGGCAGTCCACTCAGATTACATTTGTCAGTTAATTTAGTAGGGAGTATAAACACATCTGAACATACATGTGCACTGTTCAGCACTAAGTGCCCCTGATAAATTCACTTTATTACGTTTACTGAATACCATTTGGTGCAGCAATGGAAAAATCACCCCACACCTGAGAGAAGCTATTGAGGTTCAACATCACAGCCTAATGGGAAGGTCGGGAGATAGGCCAAACATCAGCCACTTCCAGCAAAGTCACTTGACTGGCATTCATATTCTTCAGTCACTCAATTGTCCCCAGACTGAGGTTTCACCAGTATGAAAGCTTGAACTCTGACATTACTTTATTGCATAGCTAAATAGGAATGCTTGTATCTATTAAAAGTCATAAATGGCCCTGTGAGGCCTTGACAGAACAATCAAACACAACGTGGTAGATGGCCAACAGAGCTACCATTCATGACTCTCAGTTGCCCCTCAAGGAGATTCACACATTCAATCATTTCATCTCAGAGGATGAAGTAACTGGCTGCAGTTTGGTTTGCAGCCTGAGAGAGATAGCTACTCTTTTCTTCTGTTCCATTTCTTTTTCGGAAAACATGTCACTTTCACTGACACTTAACAAGTAAGAAATGCCTTCGGTTTGTTGACTGGATAGAATCAAATACAATGTTTGTTTGTTTCTTCATATGCTACTGTAGAGAACTGAACTGCTGTAATATATGTACATAAAATACTTTTATGAATAAAGTATATTTTTGAGATGAAAAAATGACTTTCAATGAAACTGAAGATTCTGAAAGCTGTCAGCCAAAGCAATGATACTTATTTCCTGAAGGTGTTTCCAAGAGAGCGAATATACTTCTCTAATCTCTCTGGATGTCAATTTCAAACTTACAGCTATCTTAATTTTTCACCTGGAACATTTACTTCGTTGGAAAGTGCTTTCCCTAGCTTGAGGTCAGAAATTTGAAGCACACAGGCTTGACCTCTGCCACCCGCCCCCTCATTAAGATATAAAAAAGCAACAGACTGTGGAGATTTGTGTAAGCATTGATAGGGGAGTGTTTGTCAATCAACATTTTGTGTGATGTCCATTAAAAACACAGCCTGACTTCTTTTACAGCCTCCTTATTTAGATAAAGGGTGATGGGTTCGTACAATGGAGGAACCCAATCAGTTCACAGAAACACACCAGTTTAGATCCCTGTCAGGTCTAGGAGATGCTGTTTTGGGGAACTGCTAGCATGACACAACTTACTTGATAATTAATAAATATGCAGCTCAAACAGGAATCATTATGTTAACAAATAAATACTGTTTTAGTTTGGTCCGGTCTCAAAACCTTATGCTAATGATGAAATCTTTTTGAAGTTCCAACTACATACCCGCTGTCTGAACATGTACGTGGTGCAGTTCAATTGAACTCTCACGGAGATCATTACTGAGCAATGAGGTGTTTGCAGCCCAAAGTTATTTAACACAGGTCTCACCAAAACCGCTGTACAGAAAACATGACTTTTCTGTTATGCTGAGGCCGAGTGTTATTGTACTATTCTGATGATGCTCTAAACCACACGAAGACATCTATTGCCATGGCTTTAGGTTCAGGTTTTAAACCTACCTGTTCTTGAATCCTGCTACAGAGTCCTCCCCATCCGACTAACTTCAATCAGGCTGATTTAAGATCAGGAGACATAGGAGAAAAGATAGGTCATTCAACCCTTTGAGTCTGCTCTGCCATTCTATGAAATCGTGCTTGTAGTGATTGTAACAAGGTCAGCCAGCTGGACCTCACAGAATATCAGTTCTCTGATTGAGGCTGTTGATCTGGTCCAATTAGGGAGGCCTGGCTGACTGACAAAAAGAGCGAATGTCAGAGGTACTGACACCCTGACTCTGAATGAGGCAGTACTAAATTCAAAGACAGTTTGTGCATCAAGACTGAGTACCGATGTCTGTGGAGTTATTTCAATGCAAAACCTCATCATCATCATCAACTTCACTTCCTCCCTTACCTCCTTACCCCCTTAACCCCTTAACCCTTGATTTCCCACCAGATTACAACCAGTAAATCCACTACCACTGCAGATACTTCCTAGAATCCTAGAATGCATCCCATCAGATCCAGGAGACTGCTTAGTTTTTTGGACCAATTTACCTAGTACTTTTTCCAGGGACAAATTCTCTGTTTATTTCCTCCTCTACTCTACCACATTAAGAATGTAAAGACATTTAACATCAACTCTGTAAACTGGGAATGTCAATGTGAACAGCCAGGACAGGCCAGCTCTCTAAAGTAAAAGTGGGAACAGTTGATAGGTAGAAGGTTTCCAGCCAACATCTCTGTAAACCTTACAGTGGGGGTGGGAATTAAAGATCACGTTTAAGTGTGAGAGAGCCTTTAGTGGAAGGAAGGTGTTGGCAGAAGGAGGGGGGATGTTGGCAGAGGGAGGGTGTCCATTAATGGATCTATTAGTCTATAAATCCCATTCCTGCCCCCGGGCTTGGTAATTATAGTTGCGCTCCCCCAATTCCAGCCGCTCCAGGGCGCAGAGCTCCCATGGGTTCACATTCAAACTCCTGGCTGATGGCCACCACCCATTGTACGTGCGTGCATGCTTGTCCGAACTACAACTCCCATCAGGGCCCAGGGACCAAACCCTCCATCCAGCACCAAACTGTGGTCTCTCACTGTTCCAAAGGCATCATCGGTAATGTAGTCCTTCCAGTGTGTGCGCTGGAGGAAGGTAGCAAATCTGGAAAGTGGTATGGAGAGAGAAACAGTTTAATATCCAGCAGCTGATCTAACTCTTGTTCAGAACTGAAAAAGGCTGGAAAATGCTGGTTTTTATGTTGTAGACAGAGGGTGAGTAAGAACGAGGGGAACAGATGGTGAGGGTGCCCACAGTCTAACATTAGAGGGTATATGTTTAAGGCAAGACGGGAAAAATTTAAAAGCAACCTAAGGGGCAACGTTTTCATACAGAAAGTGGTGCACGTATGGAATGAACTGCCAGAGGAAGTGGTGCAGGCTGGTACATTTACAACAATTAAAAGGCATCTAGATGGGTACATGAATAGGAAGGGTTCAGAGGGATATGGGCCATGTGCTGGCAAATGGGACTGGACCAGATTGAGACGGCTGGTTGGTGTGGGCAAATTGCACTGAAGGGTCTGTTTCTCTGGTGTGTGACTCTGTGACGCTGTGACAGAGCCCATCAACGCAGTTTGAGAAAATTGGAGCGGCAATGGCCTAGTGGTAATAATTGATAGACTATTAATCCAAAAACATACTTTATTCTGAAGAAGGGTCTAGGCCTGAAACGTCAGCCTTTCTGCTCCTCTGATACTGCTTGGCCTGCTGTGTTCATCCAGCTCTACACCTTATTATCTCCTATGTTCTGGAGATCTGGATTCAAATCCTGCCATGGCAGGTGGTGAAATTTGATTTCAATAAAAATAACTTAGAATTTAGAATCTACTGATGACTGGGACACCATTGCCGAATGTTGGAAAAACCCCTCTGATTCAAAAATGTCCTTTAGAGAATCAAATCTGCCATCCTCACCTGGTCTGACCTATATATGTCTCTGGATCACAATAACATGTTTGCCTCTCAACTGCCCTCTGAAATGACCAAGCAAACCATTCACAATCCAAAACAGAAGTTGCTGGAAATGCTCAGCAGGCCTAGCAGCATCTGTGAAGATAAAATCAGAGTCAATGTTTCAGGTCTAGTGATCCTTCCTCAGAAAGCTGGGTTCATTCTAATGAAGTGTCACTGGACTTGAAACGTTAAGTCTGATACTTTCTTCACAGATGCTGCCAGACCTGCTGAGCATTTCCAAAAATTTCTGTTTTTGTTCCTGATTTGCAGCATCCACAGTTCTTTGGGTTTTTATTAAACAAACAACTCAGTTGTGTCAGTGTCTACAAAGTCTCAACAAACAGATGAAACCAGGTGGACAACTTAACATTGATTTAAGCACCAGAAAAGACAACAGCAGAAACGGTCCAGTCAACCCTACAAAGTCCTCCTCATGAACATCAGTGCCAAAATCTGGTGAACTGTCTCATAGACTAACCAAGCATCAGCCTGACATAGACATGCTCACAGACTCATACGTTACTGACAATGTCCCAGACACAGCCAGCACCAGCAGGGCAGACCTAGCAGAGCTGGTGGCACTGTGGTGCTCAGTCGAGAGGGAGTTTCCCTTGAAGCCCTCAACAGTGACTCTCGACATGAAGTCTCATGGTGCTAAGTTAAACATGGGCAAGGAACCCTCCTCCCGGTTACCACATACTGCCCTCCCTCGGCTGAGAAATTGGTACTCCTCCAAGTTGAACAACACTTCAAGGAAACACTGAATGTAGTAAGGGCACTAAATGTACTCTGAGTGGAGAATTTCAATGTGGCTCAGCAGCAGATCCATAGATCAAGGTGGTTGGATCCTAAAGGACGTTGCATCTAGACTGCATCTGTGCAGGTGGTGAGAGAACTAATGAAAGGGAAAAACATACTTAATCTGATCTTCACCAATCTGCGGGCTGCAAAGTATTGGTAAGAGTGACCACTGCACAGTCCTTGTGGAGAAGATGTCCCACCTTCACATTGACAATAACCTCCATTGTATTATATGGCACTATTACTGCGATAAATGGGGCAGACTGTTTTGGATTGTGAGTGGTTTGCTTGGCCATTTCAGAGGGCAGTTGAGAGGCAAACATGTTATTGTGATCCAGAGACATATATAGGTCAGACCAGATGAGGATAGCAGATTTGATTCTCTAAAGGACATTTTTGAATCAGAGGGGTTTTTCCAACGATCGGCAATGGTGTCCCAGTCATCAGTAGATTCTAATAATGCAATATAATTGTATTATATGGCACTATCACTGTGATAAATGGGGCAGACTTCAAACAAATCTAGCAACCCTGACTGGGCATCCATGAGGCACTGTAGGCCAGAAACAGCAGAATGTGTTCCAGCATAATTTGTAACCCAATGGCCTGGTATGTCTCACACTCAAACATTACCATCAAGACAGGAACAGCATGCAAGCAAGCAACACTTAAAACTGAGACGTTAACCTGGTGAAGCTACCAAACAGGGCTACTTGCAAAACAGCATAAGCAGCACCAACAGACAGAGCTAAGTGATCCCACAGCCAAAGGATCAGATCTAAGCTCTGCCATCCTGTTACATCCAGTCGTGAATGGTGGTGGATATTTAAACCACTCCACAAGGGCAGTAGGCTCCACAAATATCCCTATCCTCAGTGATGGAGGAACCTAGTATATCAAAGCAAAAAGTAAGGCTGCATCATTCACAAAATCTTGAACCAGAAATACTGAGTGGATGATGTATCTCAGTCTCTGCAAGTGGTCCCCAGCATTAGAGATTCCAGTCTTCAGCCAATTTTATTCACTCCACATGATATCAAAAAACAGTTGGAGGCGTAGGATACTGCAAAGGTTACCGGCCCTGACAACATTCTGGCAATAGTACTGAAGACTTGTGGTCCAGAACTTGCCACTCCCCTGGTGAACCTCTTCCAGTACAGTTACAATACCGATATTGACCTGACAATATGGAAAATTGTCCAAGTATGTCCTGTATATAAAAAGCAGGACAAATCCAACCCGGCCAATTACTGCACCACCAGTCTTCTCTCCATCATCAGTAAAGTGATGGAGATGTCATAAACAGTGTTATCAAGCTGCACCCGCTCAACAATAACCTGCTCAGTGATGCCCAGTTTGGGCCAGGGCCGTTCAGCTCCTGACCTCGTTATAGCCTTGGTTCAAGCATGAATTAAAGAGCTGAATTCCAGAGGTGAGATAAAAATGACAGCCCTTGACACCAAGGCCATGATCGACTGAGTGCTCTGGGAGCCCTGGCAAAAATGGAACCAGTGGGTATCAGTCTACCTGCCAGTGGATGGAGTCATACCTGGCACATAAGAAGTGGTCATGGTTTTTGGAGGTCAATCATCTCAGCTTCAGGACACCTCTGCAAGAATTCCTCAGGGTTGTGTCCTAGGCCCAACCATCTTCAGCTGCTTCGTCAATCACTTTCCTTCTATCACAAGGTCAGAAGTGGAGATGTTTACCAATGAATGCACAATGTTCAGTACCACTTACAACTCATCAGATACTGAAGCAGTCCATGTTCAAACACAACAAGATCTGGACAATATCCAGGCATGGGCTGACACGTAGCAAGTAACACACAAGGCACACATATGCCAGGCTATGACTATATCTAACAGGACAAAATCTAACCATTACCCCTTGGCATTCAATGGTTTTACCATCACTGAATCCCCCACTATCAACATTCTGGGCATTGCCATTGATGAGAAACTCAACTGGACTTGCCACATAAACACAGTGTCATAGAGTCATAGGATGCGTCTCAATATCGTAGAGTAATATGGCATGAAGCAGAACCTTTGGTCCAACACATCCATTTCAACCATGTTTCCTAAACTAAACTAGTCCTACTTGCTTGAATTTGGCCCATATCCCTCTAAGCCTGTCCTATTTACTAGTCTATCCAAATGCCCATCAGCCATGATTTAAATGGCGGAGTGGGCTTGATGGGCCAAATGGTCTTACTTCCACTCCTATGTCTTATGGTCTTATGGTCTTATGGACTTTTAAGCATTTTAAGCATACCAGCATCTATCAGTTAATTCCACATACTTCATGTGTCACTCCTCAGTTTATTCATTACCCAAGATCCCTTTGTAATCTCGGAAAACTTTCTTCACTCCTGACTATAGCACCAATTTTGGAGTTATTGGCAAACTTAATAACCATGCCTTCTAAATTCTCATCCAAAATGTTTACATAAATGATGAACAACAGTGGACCCAGCATTGATCCCTGCAGAGCAATGCTGAATATGGGCCTCCAGTCCAAAAAATAACCCTCCACCAACACTGACATGAACTATTAAGCCAATTTTGTATCTAATTGGCTATCTCTCCCTGAGTCCCATGTGATTGAACTTCACTAAACAGTCTACCTGCCATGTGGAACCTTGTCAAATGTTTTACTAAAGTCCAGGTAGACAATGTCTATCCCTCTACTCTCATTAATCCTTTTGGTAATGCCCTGAAAAAAACTTAATCAAGCTTGTGACTCACAATTTCCTATGCACAAAGCTATGCTGACAACCCATAGTCAAACTTTGCCTTTCCAAATGCATGTGAATCCTATCACTCAGAATCCCTTCCAACAACTTACCCAAAACTGATGTCAAACTCACTAGTTCCAGGCTTCTCCTTAAAGAGTTTCTTAAATAAAGGCACAACATTAGCCACTCTCCAGTCCTCCAGCACCTCGCCTGTGGCTGTAGGTGATACAAATATCTCTGCTAGGGGCTCCACAGTTTCTTCCCTAGCTGCCCACAGCATCCTGAGTGATGGTTGATCAGGTCCCAGTGATTTATCCACCTTCATGTTTTTTAAGAGCCAGCAGCTCAGAGGCTAGGAATACTGCCGTGATTAACTCACCTCCTGACTCCCCAAAGCCTGCCCATCATGTATAAGTTAGGAGTTTGATGGAATACTACCCATTTTCCTGGATGGGTGCAGTTCCAGAAACATTTAACAAGCT
Source organism: Stegostoma tigrinum (assembly GCF_030684315.1). Lineage (NCBI taxonomy): Eukaryota > Metazoa > Chordata > Chondrichthyes > Orectolobiformes > Stegostomatidae > Stegostoma > Stegostoma tigrinum. The sequence goes on along the minus strand of NC_081376.1, from coordinate 2,369,234 downwards.
TGACGCCATTCCAGGACAAAACAGCCTATTAATTGGCATCACATCCGCGAGTATTCACTTCCTCCATCACCTGCACTCAGTAGCAGCAGTGTGCACTGTCTATAAGATGCACTGCAGAAATTCACCAAAAATCCTTAGACCACTTAATTGGCACCACATCTACACACACTCATTCCCTCTATCACCAACACTCAGTAGCAGCAGTGTGTACTGTCTACAAGATGTACTGCAGAAATTCACCAAAGATCCTTAGACAGCACCTTCGAAACCCATAACCACTTCCATCTAAAAGGACAGGAGCAGCAGATATATGGAAACACCATCACCTGCAAGTCCCCCTCCAAGTCACTCACCATCCTGACTTGGAAATATATCACTGTTTCTTCACTGTCACTGGGTCAAAATCCTGGGATCCTCTGAGCATTGTGAGTCAACCTACAGCATGTGGATTGCAGCGATTTAAGAAGGCAGCTCATCACGCCCTACTCAAGAGCAACTAGGGAAGGGCAAAAAATGCTGGCCAGCCAGCAATGCCCATATCCCATCAATGAATTTTTAAAAAAGATTTGGAAGTGAACAAATCTGGTCTTGGCAAAAGTGATCATCATAGATCATAGAATCCCTACAGTGTGGAAACAGGCCCTTTGGCCCAACAAGTCTCCACTGACCATCAAAGCATCCTTGCTAGACCCATTGCCCTAATCTACACATTCCTGAACACTACAGGCAATTTAGCACGGCCAATCCACCTCACCTGCACATCTTTGGGCTGTGGGAAGAAACCAGAGCAAACCCACACAGACACAGGGAGAATGTGCAAAGACCACAGAGACAGTCGCCCGAAGGTGGAATCAAACCTGGGTGCCTGGTGCTGTGAGGCTGCAGTGATAGTCACTGATCCACGGTGCCGCCCAGCTGGTCAGCTGGCAGACTATGCAAAAAACATAACTGGAACATGGATATCAATGAAAAAATGAAAGCTGCTCTCTTTACTCAGTTCGTAGAGAGACATCTCCAGTTGCACACCAATAATAAAGAATAAGCAATCCCTGCCAGCTGTGTCAGATGTGCAATCTGCAATAGCAATCTGCAAAATACACTGCCTGGTTCTACTGCATTGGTGGATGTTTCATTGTGTTAGTATTTTGCTAAGTGCATTTTGTAGCCAGCAGTAAAACCAAATGAAAGTTGCCACCTTCAATGAGTCCGCATGTGGCCAGAGATTAGTGTTTGACCAGTCACCCTTTTCAACAAATCCAGGTTGTTTGCTAAGATACATACATAACATTAGCTTTTGTCAGGTTGGTTACAATAAACAGTTGATGGCTTTCATAGCTTCAGATGATTCATACATGGCTCACTTGTAATCTAAAGAAAGTTACATTTAATTAAAAGGGAGGCAATAACCTAGTGGTATTATCACTAGACTGTTAATACCCAGATAATGATCCGGGGACCCGGGTTTGAATCCCGCCATGGCAAACGGTGAAATTTGAATTCAACAAAATTTCTGGAATTAAGGTTCATGGTTCATTGCTGATTGTCGGAAAAACCCATCTGGTTCACTAATGTCCTTTAGGGAAGGAAACTGCCATCTTTACCTGGTCTGGCCTACATGTGACTGTAGACCCACAGCAATGTGGCTGACTCTGAACTGCCCTCTGGGAAATTAGGGATGGACAATAAATGCTTCCTTGTCATCCCATTAATGAATAATAAAAAAAATTACAATCAAGGCTGTCACTGCAGTGGAGTATTGAGACAGAGTTGCATTGTCAGGGGCGCTGTCATTCAGATGAAACATTCCAAGGACCTCTTTGCCCTCCCAAATCAAGGTAAAGTATCATATACACCAGTTTGAAGAAACACAGCAGGTTCTTCCTTCAGTCCTAGCCTATGTTTATCACTTATTCATTTCATTAACTACTTCAATAAGATCATTGTAAAGTTACTATTTGTGGGAGGTTACTGTGCGTGCATTTCCCATATTGTAATGATAGATACATTTTAAAAATGACAAGTGACTGTAAAGTGATTTGAACTAATTTAAGATTGTATTATATAAATGCAAAGTTTTCACATGGAAAAGCAGTATGCAGATCTTGTCTACTAGTAACACCACATCTACTTCGCTGTTCAGTATAGACTTACAGAACAAAGTTTTAGACTGTTTCAACATAAAGTTTTTTTGAAGGATTTGCAGTTACAACCTTCTTTTTTGATGTCATGTTTATGATCTGTTGCACCCTTCCCTGAAGGAGTGTTACGTGTATGATGAAAGTATGGAGGCTTCATTCATCCTCCCATTTTGTATTCATTAACCTATTCAGTTGAATTAAATTATGGGAGCCAAAACATTAATACATCTGCCTTGTTTACCTTTTACTTCAATAATTTGTTTTGCCTTCAGCTTCTCAATATCTCCAAGTTTTTGGTCTGTTGTAAATGTCTTATCTCTAGCAATCCTCCATTTTCATTGGCGTATGGTCCTTATTTCACATTCACAAGTTTCACAGTGGGTGAATATGCGAATATAAGAAACCATTACAAATTTCTCAGAACTGAGAATATACAAGGTGAGGGAGCAAATAAAATGAACAATAAATTATGCCAAGTGTGAATAAAGCATCCAAGCCCATTTCAAAAGTCTGCTTGAGAAAGGCTTTGATTTGTAAGCAATACCAGATTGTTAATGACTTTGTGAGATGACTGGTAGCTGCTTTCTCAAGACCAGACTGAAGAGTTTCTCACGTGGCCATTTGGTTGAATGACCATGTAGTGTGTTTGTCATGCAGGGAGCTGGCACAGACTGTCAATATGAGATTAATTTCTCAGATACCCCCTCGCATTCCACACCAGAGAGATCCTTACTGATGAGAATAACCAGCTGCCTGTCTGTGTGTCTGAAGACCACTTCAATCTGGCAGCAGTTGAGAGCCTTTGACCGTAAATGAAACATTCATGGACTAAAAGGCACAAAAAGGGAAAGCAGGAATTCCAAAACTGCACTCCCCTACTCAGGCAGAGGTAACAGGAAATCTGGCAGTCACCATGTTGGGATGTTCACTGCAAAATTCACTCCAGTCAGAAAGCATTCATTCACCATTATTCACTATCTTCTATTCCTTAGATAAATACCCATGTTACCATCATCTCTTAAATACAATGTGCTTCAAATTTCCAAATAATTGTTGTGTGCTCCTTTACCAAATTCATTTTAAAGCCCATGTATACAGCATCCACCACATTATCTTCATTAACCCTCTCTTTTACTTTAATCAAACAATGTGATCAGGCTACTCTGAGATGATTTGCCTTGAGCAGATGCCACGCTGACCATACTTGTTCCTTCACACATCACAATGTGAACATACGTATTATTCTTAGGAATAGGTCCTGTCGTTGAATATGGCCTGTAAATATCTGATTTATCCCTGTCATTTCTTTCCCACAGCTTATAACGTTTGCAATTCTCCACTTCCCTGGCATCACCAACAACCAGCTCCCACAAATCAAAGGAAGATTGAAAGGTTGTGGTGAGAACTTCTACTAACAGCAGAGTTACCTCCCTCAGCATCTTAGAATGTATCCCAAATAGACTGTAAAGCTCTTGGGACAGAAACAATTATTTAGTCAGGATTAATTTAGAGTTAAATCTGAACAATCTATTAAAAATAAACTCTCTCTGCTGGTACATATGTAGGGTAGCCTCAAGTGAACAAAAAGCACAACACAATTTTTAAGACATGACATGGTCCAAATGACTTGTTACTTTGAATGATGAACTTGTATATTACCTTCTCGTTTATATTTGTTTTACCCAACATCCCTACTCACCCCTCTCAATTCTGACACTAACTTCCTTCTGTTGTGTTGATTTGATTTATTACTATCATATGAACTGAGATAAAGTGAAAAGTATTGTTTTGCATGCCTACCAGACAAATCATTCATTACATAAGTAAATTGGGGTATTAGAACAGAATGCAGAATATACTGCTACAGCCATAGAGAAGGTGCAGAGAAAGACTGACTCTCATAAATGAGAGGTCCCTTCATAAGTTTGATAACAGCAGGGAAGAAGCTGTTCTTGCATCTACCAATGGAAATTATTTATTCAGCAGCTCAGTCATGCCTTCTACCTTCATATTCTACCTCCTTTTGTGCCTGCCTTATTCCTGCAGTGATCTTTGTTCTGAAGAAGGGTCTAGGCTCGAAACATCAGCCTTCCTGCTCCTCTGATGATTCTTGACCTGTTGTGTTCATCCAGCTCTACACCTTGTTATCTTTGTTCATAAAGTTTGATTTATGAAAGTACTTTCAGATTTCATTTGCATTACCTGTTCATCTAAAACAAGTAATAAAGCTAATGCAATTCAGTTTGGTTCAATTCAATTCAATGCAATGCAATTCAATTGTGTGTACCTAAAAATTTGCTAAATGACCACACTATCAGTCTTTTCTGACTGTTTCCTTCACTCTGTGACATTTCTGTTTACATAGAGTCATAAAGACGTACAGCATGGAAACAGATCCTTTGGTTCAATTCATCCATGCTGACTAGATATCCTACATTAAACTAGTCGCATCTGCCAGCATTTAGCCCTTATCCCACTAAACACTTCCTATTAATATGCTCATCCAGATGCCTTTTAAATGCTGTAATTGTACCAGCCTCCACCACTTCCTCTGGCAGCTCATTTCATACACACACCACCCTCTGCAAGAAAAAGTTACTTTGTCAGGTCCCTTTTAAATCTTTCGCCTCTTGCCTTAAACCTGTGCCCTCTAGTTTTGGACTCCTCCACCCCAGGGAAAAGACCTTGGCTACTCACTCTATCTATACCCCTAATGATTGTATAAACCTCCTAATGTCACTCTCAGCTTCTGACGCTCCAGGGAAAATAGTCCCACCCTATTTAGCCTCTCTCTATGGGTCAAATCCTCCAACCCAGCAATATCTATGTAAACCTTTTCTGAACCCTTTCCAGTTTCACAACATCTTTGCTATAGCAGGGAGATCAGAATTGAACACAGTATTCCAAAAGTGACCGAACCAATGTCCTGTACAGCAGCAACATGATCTTCCAACTCTACACTCCTTGGTTCTGATGGCTTCCTGGCCACAGTTATGGGACTGGAGGCTGCAACTTCTGGAGGCAAATACCCTGTGCTGAAGCAAAATGAGGCCTTAACTCCAGTCACATCAGCTCAAAGTCCACCTCCAGGGATGTCCCCGAGAAGTGGGAATGTGTCAGAGAGCTGTCCCAGTGCAGCCCTGCTCTATGTTCTCCATTTCGCAACCCCCTCCAGCACTTCCAAAGAAGTTCATCCCAAAGGTTTTACAGTTACTGTGAATGGTAGACTTGGCAGAGGCAATGATCATACAGGTTAGTTATGGGCTGCTGACTGTAAACATAATGCTGTTCCTGAGCTTTTCATGTCAGATTTCCATGTCAAAAAGGACCCACAGCACCACTGAAATGGAATTCCTAGAGTGACTGCGTAAAAATATTAATGTATACAGCCATTACTTTCTCAAAACAACACCAAATCTGCAGCAAAAAAAAATTATAATTGTAGAGTCTCTTTAATGCAGTGAACAGTAATCACAATTCTATAAGTTCTAAGATACTGATGGACAAAGATGAGAGTGGTCCTAAAGGAAGAATGGTAAACTGGGGGAAGTCCAACTATACCAAAATTCGAGAGGAGCTGGGGAATGTGGATTGGGAGCAACTGTTTGAGGATAAATCCACATTTGATATGTGGGAGGCTTTTAAACAGAGGTTGATTAGAGTGCAGGACAGACATGTCTCTTTGAAAATGAGGGATAGAAAGGGCAAGATGAGGGAACCATGGAAGACAGGGGAAATTGCAAGACTAGGTAAGAGGAAAAAGGAAGCTTACATAAGGTCTAGGCGACTGAAAACAGACGAAGTTTTGGAAGAATATCGGGAAAGTAGGGCCAATCTGAAACGAGGAATTAAGAGGGCTAAAAGGGGTCATGAAATATCTTTAGCAAAACAGGGTTAAGGAAAATCCCAAAGCCTTTTATTCGTACATAAGGAGCAAGAGGGTAACTAGAGAATGGGATGGCCCACTCAAGGACAAAGGAGGAAAGTTATGCGAGGAGTCAGAGAAAATGAGTGAGATTCTTAATGAGTATTTTGTGTCGGTATTCACCGAGGAAAGGGACATGATGGATGTTAAGGTTATGTGCTTGGTTACTCTAGGTCAAGTCAGCATAATGAGGGGGTAAGTGTTGGGTATTCTAAAAAGCATTAGGGTGGACAAGTCCCCAGGTCCGAATGGGATCTATCCCAGGTTACTGAGGGACGCGCGAGAGGAAACAGTTGGAGCCTTAAGAGATATCTTTGCAGCATCCTTGAGCACAGGTGAGATCTGGGAGGACCGGAGACTTGCTAATGTTGTCCCCTTGTTTAAGAAGGGTAGCAAGGATAATCCAGGTAATTATAGACGGGTGAGCCTGACATCAGTGGTGGTGAAGCTGCTGGAGAAGATACTGAGGGATAGGATCTATTCACATTTGGAAGGAAATGAGCTTATTAGTGACAGGCAGCATGGTTTTGTGCCGGGAAGGCCATGTCTTACCAACTTAATAGAATTCTTTGAGGAAGTGACAAAGTTGGTAGATGAGCGAAGGGCTGTGGATGTCATAGACATGGACTTCAGTAAGGCATTTGATAAGGTTCCCCATGGTAGGTTGATGGAGACGGTGGAGTCACATGGGCTCTAGGGTGAATGAGCTCAGTGTATAAAAATCTGGCTGGGCAACAGGAGACAGAGGGTTGTAGTGGAAGGGAGTTTCTCAAAATGGAGAACTGTAACCAGTGGTGTTCCACAGGGATCAATGTTGGGACCACTGTTGTTTGTGATGTACATAAATGATTTGGAGGAAAGTGTAGATGGTCTGATCAGCAAGTTTGCAGACGACACCAGGATTGGTGGAGTAGCAGATAATGAAAGGGACTGTCAGAGAATGCAGCAAAATGTAGATAGATTGGAGAGTTGGGTAGAGAAATAGCAGATGGGGTTCAATCCAGGCAAATATGAGGTGACGCATTTTGGAAGATCCAATTCAAGATCGAGCTTTACGGTGAATGGAAAATCCCTGGGGAAAATTGATGCACAGAGAGACCTGGGTGTTCAGGTCCATTGTACCCTGAAGGTGGCAACGCAGGTCAATAGAGTGGTCAAGAAGGCATACGGCCAGCTTTCATTCATTGGACGGGGTATTGAGTACAAGAGTTGGCAGGTCATGTTGCAGTTGTATAAGACTTTGGTTCGGTCACATTTGGAGTACTGCGTACAGTTCTGGTCACCATATTACCAAAAGGATGTGGATGCTTTGGAGAGGGTGCAGAGGAGGTTGACCAGGATGTTGCCTGGTATGGAGAGCGCTAGCTATGAAGAGAGGTTGAGTTGATTAGAATGATTTACATTAGAAATATGGAGGTTGAGGGGGGACCTGATTGAGGCCTTCTAAGTCATGAGAGGTATGGACAGGGTGGATAGCAAGAAGCTTTTTCCCAGAATGAGGGACTTAATTATTGGGGATCACGGTTTCAAGGTGAGAGGGGTAAAGGTTGAGGGAGATATGTGTGGAAAGTTCTTTAGGCAGAGGGTGGTGGGTGCCTGGAACACGTTATCAGCGGATGTGGTAGAGGTCGGCATGATAGCATCATTTAAGATGTATCAAGACAGGTACATGAATGGGCAGGGAGCAGAGGGATACAGATCCTTGGAAAATAGGGCGACAGGTTTAGATAGAGGCAACAAAGTGTGTCGCTGGATGAACACAGCAGGCCAAGCAGCATCTCAGGAGCACAAAAGCTGACATTTCGGGCCTAGACCCTTCAACAGAGAGGATTTGGATTGGCGCAGGCATGGAGGGTTGAAGGGCCTGTTCCTGTGCTGTAATTTTCTTTGTTCTTTGTTCTTAATAATCCCCAGAAAGAGGAAATATTGGGTAAGGTGAAGACGTGCTTGGTAAATATTGTGAGGATTGTCTTTGTGATGGAGTGAGAAATGGTGAGATTTAGAACCCGGACAATGCATTCAGCAGCATACCATCCTACTTTATGACAGCATGGCATCCCACTCTTCTCGTCCCCTCGACAATCCCTTATTCTCCAGTGTAGCTGTTTTCTGCAAATGCTGAGTAACACCATATGCAGCAACAAAGTGGAACTTGCCCTCTGTGGAACAAATTGCCTGCTGGGGTAGGAGCCATTCTTTGGAAACAAAACTCCGACAAGTCCCAGCTTTGCCTGTGTGCTGAAAGGTAAATGAAAATTACCTTGATGTGCCAGGGGAATCAATAAATTTCTGCTGGAATGGTGTGGTCATAATGGCAAAAATATTTAATTTTACTCATTGTGGTTACTTAGAAACTGCACGTGCATTATCGTAAAGAATTGTTTTAATTCAACGCCCAGCTAGGTGCTCTTTCTTGCTAACTCAAAAATAGGAATGTTAGCCTGTGACAAGTGCAGCAAGTTACATCAGGGACAAGTGCTTTGACTAATATTTGTGGAATTTTGTTGGAAAGAGCAACATAAAGGCATTTCTTGATTCAAATTGAAGTCATGAATCTGTAGAATGCCACAGAGGCAAGTTGATAACAACAAGGTGTAATTTGAAATATCACAAATTCTGATTCTCACCCAGCTCACGCCCTTGTATTGTAACCTGTATGCCTCTGATTAAGTCTTTTTTGAGCTGTACATCCTTTGCTTACTATGATATACTTGACTGAATTTTTTCACTGCATTTCGGTAAATGTAACAATAAATCAATCAAACAATAAAGATAATGGGCTGACTTAGGCTGGGGAAGCAGCGAGTGTTCTGAAAAGCTAAGATTGGTTGAGACTTGGGCTTTTATTTGAATTAAACATCATAAACAAGATTTTTGCTGCTTTGATTGCAGCATCCATTCTAAAGACTGTGTTCAGAATGTTCACGCATATGTGCGGTCTAAAATAGAAAGGTTTGTTCAGATCGTTTTTCACTCATTTTCATTATAACTTGTATTAACTTTTATATGTAATTCTAGGTTTCTTCTGTTCACTATTATATGACATTTCAATAACAGTTTACAACATTTATTTTTGCCTTAAGAATGCACACTCTGTAGTTTCTTCCAAGAAACCACCCAGTTTGACAGAATTTATAATTGTCTGTCTCCTTATGTAGTTTGCTGTCAAACATTGTTTATAATGCTCCTTCTCTATGTCCTTGGATGAGTTATTGCTTCAAGGTCTTAACAGTACACTGGTGAGGGGGTGGGGTGGCAGGCATTGGTAATGTCACTAAAGTTGTAATTCAGGATCCCAGACTCGATACGGGTTTAATTCATACAGTGGTAGCTGGTGGAATTTAAACACAGTTGAACACAATCGGGCAACACAGTGGCTCAATAGTTAGAGCCACCTCTAATGCCTCATAGCACCATGATTCAGGTTTGATTCCACTCTTTGGTAACTGTTTGTATGGAGTTTGTGCGTTCTTTCTGTGTCTGAGTGAGTTTCTTCCAGGTGGTCTGGTTCCCTTCCAGAGTCCAATGATGTGTAGTTTGGAGGATTGGCCATGCCAAATTGTCCCAGTGTCCAGGGATGTGTGGATTAGTCATGGGAAATGGAGCTGGGCCTGGATGAGATGCTCTTCCAAGGGCCAGTGTGGACTGAATGACCTGTTTCCACACTGTAGGGATTCTATGATAGCATTTTTAAAATCCCAGTTGTAAAGCTAGTCTCAATACTGCCAAGAGATAACAAGGTGCTGAGCTGGATGAACACAGCAGGCCAAGCAGCATCAGAGGAACAGGAAGGATGACGTTTCGGGCCTAAACTTTCTTTCAGAAATACTTCTCTCAATACTACCAAATTGGTTGATGTATAAACCTCTTTTGTTTAACTTTAAGGAAGGAAAGCTGTCATCCTTACCCAATCTGGCCTACAGCCTGGTGACTCCAGACCCTTAGCAAAGTAATTGCATGGTCTTAACAGACCTGTGCTACGGCTGAATCAGCCACTCAGTTCAGGGGTAATTAGGGCTGGGCAATAAATGCTACCTTTATTGGCAATGTACACAGCCCGTGAAAGACTGGAAAAGGAATTCTTTCATTACAATCTTTAACCACACTATACCTGATAGTGGTATAATTACAGGGGTTAGTTATTACTGTAATTCATATTATTTGCAAAATGCGATTATAAACTGATGCGTCATGTACTAAAAACATACATTGAGGTTTCAGTAATGCAGAAGAGTGGTATAATGCTTGGTGCTGTAATGCAGATAGTAATGTCATTCTATTTATTCAACAATATCTATGACAAGTATTCTAAAAGGGTCACTATTACCATTGTCACTGTCACACCTCCCCAGTTTTTCATAAGCCACTCAGATAATGAGAATGAAGCATTTACCAATGGCTTGCTCCACCATTCAGCAAATCACAGCTGACTTGATAACCTACAACTCCACTTTCCTGCCTTTTCCCCATAACTCTCAATTCCCTTATTTGTTCGATTTTTTACTTATCTATTAATTATTTATTTACTTATTTATTGTCATGTGTGTTTTGTTACAAAATACAGTGAAAACTGTTGCATAGCGTGGCCAGGCCCTGATGCCATTTTAAAATGGAGAAAAAAAACAAAAAACACATAGAATGCAAAGGCAGAAAATGAAGATAAAGGTAAAAAAAGAAAAATAGTCCAACCTTACAATCCTTTTTTTTAAATGCTGTACCATGGGCAATGGACCTGGCGGCCAGGCACCTTTCGCCACGCTGGGGGTCCTGTTGTAGATTGTGTCCAACATGATATCATTGCGTTTGATGATGATGTTGCCTACCAATCAAAAAACACTGACTGTCCAGATTCACCAAAGAAGAATAGCTTCAGGAATAACCCATAGAGAATTGATGTGCCTGAGTAGGGCACTTCAGAAGCAAAAACAATAATTGACAATGGGTGACCTCACAAGAGAACAGATTTGCTTCATTTCAGATTAAACAAGTGGGATGTGCAAATTACAGGGGAAGGTGAGAGGTAAGGAATTTTCTGTTATCCAATTTACAAACACTTTGTGAACTTGTGCATTTAGTCCAATGAACAACTTAAAAGTTAAAATCAAAACTGGTTGCAGGATGCATGAGTTCAAGTTCCACCTGAACCCTGCACATCTCTGGACAAGTTGATTTCAAAATTGAGCAAGACTGTTTTATTCAATGAGCTTCATTTACACATTGCCTCTTTTCCTCTGCATTCCTGACAATATTTTGCAAGTGAAAGCATTGTTATCCATAGGATCTTGTTTGAGAGTTTTCATTCAGTCATTTTCATTTGACGTTTGTTTAATCGTGTTCACACACTGATCACTTTATTAACACTTTGGAGAGTTCAGAGCTAGGGTCAGCTCAGAATAGTGTGAGAGAGGTGGCTTTTTGATATTGGTGTGCCAATGACCCAGGCAGGACTCTAATCCTTGCTGTGAAGTATTGACAAAGAACAGAATGGAGCGAAAATCCCTTTCGAAAGCTGGCAATTGTCTTTAACGCAATCCAGGCCCTCAGAGTACACGTTTCCCACCCTAATCATGTCACATAAATATCTTCATTTATGGCATTAGGAGGGATCACGCCTCCAGCTTTCACATGTAGATTTCCCTTCATCCATCGCTTCTAACAAGGAGGGGAGACTGGCCCATGAGCCGCCACCTGTGAACTGTAACACTTCTAGAGGTCAGGGAGTGCTGGTTACTAATGGGAGGTTGCATTGTTAGCACAGACATTAACAATTCACACCTCTTTCCCAGCTGTGTTAAAGAATGAATGGGAGTTTTGGTAATTAAGCCTCATGCAATGGAATTACTGGCCTCTTATCACAATGTGGTTTCACCAAGAAGATAAACTGGAATTTATATTGCTTCAAGTCAATCTATTCTGAAAGAATTTGCTTCTAATACAGAAAAGAAATACCTTTGAACTGGGCACACGTTGAAACTTCAAAGAGCCAATGGGTTCTCAAAAAGTAAACTGGTCACTTGTCAAACGATCAGGGATTCACTGTCAATCATTTACATCATTAAGATCAGTCATCTCCAAACTCTCTCCAAACTCAGTTTCCTAAAGACCGATTCTGTCTTTCCACTGAGCAACTGTTTGGAGCCTTACAATCTTGGTGACTCCTGAGATGAGCCTTCAAGCAACTGATCCTTGGCTATGACCCACCGATTTTCATCTTGGTAACATCACGTTAACTCTATCTCAGCTTGTCTTCTGCTGAAACCTACTTTAACATCATTGTTCCCTTTTTGTCAGTGGTGCATGCTTTCTTCTGTACCATAATGTTTCGACAAGCTGTTTAATCAATGATTCAGGCACACCAGTAGCTGACTTCCTACATTTCCCTCTCAATAAATTTGAAATCATCCAAAATTTTGTTGTGCACGTCCTGTTCACTCAGTGCTGCTGTACTCATTGACCTATAATAGCTCCTAGTTAAGCAGCACCCTGCCTTTAATCTCTTCATCGTCCTTTACAGATCATCTGCTCTATCTCTATAATTTTCCCTAGCCTCGTACAGCCCTCTGAGCTACCTGTGCTCGTCCAAACTGGTTTCTGGAACATAGCTGATTTTAATTCTTTTCATTTCAAAAATATACTTTATTCATAATAATATCTTTGTATACATCATCATCAAAGCAGTTCAGTTCTGTACAGTAGCATATGAAGGAATAAATAAACATTGGAGTTTGACTTTATCCAACAAACAAGCCAAAGGCATCTTTTACTTGTACAAGATTATATTTACATGCATTTGGGGCACTGGAGGGTCTGAAAACTAAATGGACCTTAGATGGCTGTCTTTCTTCACTGTGCCTTGCTCCTTCATTAGTAACCGTACTTTTGTTTGCAAAAGACCAATGTTCTGGAATTCCCTCCTTATATTCCAGCCCCTGCACAGACTAGTTAGTGGTGAGTTTGTGGAAAATAAAGCAAGAATCATAAAATGAGGTTCTTCACATCGAGGAAAATGAGGTCTGGTTTTCCATGTAACATTTCAATGGTGGGATAAGAATTTCACTGGTGAGCAGTGAGGGGCTTATTTGCATGTAATAACACCTCATTAATACCCATCTCACCTCATTAATAAGCTGTTTGCTGCTTTCCCAGGCAGTGGAGAGAAAACAAATAGCATCGATTCTTGACATGGAGATCTGAATGGGATACCTGGCGGCTGCAGCTCACTGGCATGTTTCCGGGAATCTTGGCCAACATCTCCCAACATCTCAGAGCACTCTCCATGGGCACCAACCATTCTCTATTCATAGAGATATGTCCTGGCAAACGATGGTTTCGGTGACATCATCTCTGAGTGACTTCAATACAGTTCTCCATTTCAATACTGTGCTTGGGAACTCACCGACACCTTCCATTGCCATGCTGCTGTCAGGCCACCACATACAGGGACAGGCACCATCTCCTGCATTGGAACAGGGCTATTTCAGGACTCACTCACTTTCCTCCTACTTGGATGTTCACAGCGTCTTGGCTTTGCGACAATAAGAACTGCAGATGCTGGAGTCAGAAATAACACAGTGTGAAGTTGGAGGCACACTGCAGGCCAGGCAGCATCAGAGGAGCAGGAAAGTTGATGTTTCGGGTCGGGACCCTTCAGAAATTTTCCTGCTCCTCTGATGCTGTCTGTCCTGCTGTGCTCCTCCAGATCCATACTGTGTTATCTTGGCTTTGCATTGCCTCTTTGCATTTTGCTACCTCTTTCTGAACTTATGGGATCTCTGTAGTTTTACCTTGCCTTTAGTGTGACACAAAGCCAGGCAGACTGACATGTGGTCAGTGAAAGGGTTGGACATGTTGTATGGACTATGTAATGTACATGTCATATCTACAGCGGCTTACACCCCAAAAGCACTGCATGTGCTTCAAGCAAATGGCTATGTCTCAAAGGCTATGAGGAGTAATTGTTTACCCTGTCAAGGAGAATTTTGATCAGTCAGGAAATGTCACCATATCAAGTCAAGGGCATCGTCTGAAGGACATCATTCCAAGGGCTTAGACATGTTCAGTCTGTTGTATGATGCAATCTAAGTCACGAGATGTGTGTCATTACCTGGATTTCTGAATTGGGCAATCACTTTCTATTTGAAAGAAATAGTCTCTTTTTTGCTGAATCCTGAATGTTTAGAGCAACATCTTCTTTGTGTCCGTGGACATTGGTCAGTCTCCCATGGAATCATTCTTTCCAGTTGTTAATCAGCCTGTTGATCTGCAGTTGCCCTTTGGTCTTGTTTGATGGTGAAGGAAACTTCTTCAGACTCTCAGTCATGCAATAGAAAGACCAGTGCTCACTCAGCACCATCTCTATCCCTGGCATTAACTGTTCTATTTTAGAAAACCAAGGATTAAAACATGGAACTGTGCAGTGTAGCAACTGGCCCTTTGGCCCATGATGTTGTGCCGAGTGTGACGCTAAATTAAACTAGTCTCTTCTGCCTGCCCTTGGCCCATATCCCTCCATTCTTTGCATATGCATATGCTTATCTAAAAGTTCCTTAACACACCTAACATATCTGTATCCATCACTACCTCTTGCAGTGTATTCCAGACTCCTACCATTCTCTAGGTAAGAAACTTACCCCTTATGTTTCCTTTGAACATCTGCCCCACCTCTCCTCACCTTAATTGCATGCCCCCTGGTATTAGGCATTTCAACACTGGACAAAATATTCTGAACTTCAACCCTATCTATGCATCTCATAATTTTATAGACTTCTATCAAGTCTCCCCCTCAGCCTCTGCTGCTCAGAAAACAACCTGAGATTTTCCAGCCTGTCCTTTTAACTCATATCATCTAATCCAGGCAGCATCCTGGTAAACCTCTTCTGCATCCTCTCCAAAGCCTCCACATATTTTCTGTAATGTGGTGACCAGAATAGAATGCAATACTCTAAGTATGGCCGAATCGAAATCTTATTAGCTGAACATTACATCTTGACTCTTGTACTCAATTCCCCGACCAATGAAGGTGAGCATGCCATCTGCCTTCTTTACCACCCTAACTACCTGCATGGCCACTTTCAGGGAGCTATGGACTCGAGCACACCCACTATCATGTGAAGTCTGTGACTTCTGTGTTGACAATTTTAAACAGATCGATTATTGTGTCGTCAATGATCCCACTGGATTCTCTCTCATTGTATCATCAGTGATCTCACATGGATACTCTCTCATTGTATCATCAGAGATTCCACTGGATCCTCTTTAATTACAAACATCAGAGATTCCACTGGATTCTGTCTCATATAACACCAGTGATCAGATTGGATTCTCTCAATCCAAATCAGCAATCTCACTCGATTCTCTCTCATTGTATCATCAGTGATCTGACTGGTTTCTCTCTCATTACAACATCAGTGATCTCATTGGATTCTTTTGTCGCATTGGTGATCTCACAAGTTTATCTCTCGTGGCATCATCAGTGATCTCACTGAATTCTGTATCTTTTCAGCATCAACAATCTTACTGGATCTTACTCTCATTATAACATCAGTGATCTCACTGGATTTTCAATTTATTTTGGGCTCCACCATGAGCATAAGCCCAATGGAAACTTCTACTGGTTCCCACCTGACTGAGTGATTAGATTCCCTACAGTATGGAAACAGACCCTTCGGTCCAACACGTCCACACCACCCCTTGAAGCATCCCACCCAGACCTATCCCCCTATAACCCTCACACCCCTGAACACTACGGGCAATTTAGCATGGCCGATCCACCTAGCCTGCACATCTTTGGACTGTGGGAGGAAACCAGAGCAAACCCATGCAGACAAGGGGAGAATGTGCAAACTCCGCACAGACAGTTACCTGAGGCTGGAATCGAATCCAAGTCCCTGGTGCTTTGAGGCTGCAGTGCTAACCACTGAGCCACTGTGCCACCCCAAGCACTAACCATGTGTTCCAGTTTGGTTGAGGACATGTCTGGTGATTAGAACCAGGGAATACACCACTATAGAGTATCTACAGAAGAGGCAGTAATCTTAGATAACAAGGTGTGTTGTTTGATAACAATAAGTGCAGCTACATTTAGTCATGCTTAATTACTGGGAGCTCATGCAAATATATTTGTTCCTTCCAAAAACTAGAGGAGGACCTCTTGTGTTCACTCACAGACTGTGTCTGATATCAGAATGGATGGAGCCAATGTGACATGAGTATTAAATAGAAACATAGACCATTTGGCCTTTCGAGCCTACTCCAACATTCAAGTTGATCATGGCTGATCATTCAACTCAAACACTTGTTTCCATTTATTCCCATATTCTTTGATGCCTTTAGTCCCAAGTGTTGCATTGAATTCCTCCTTAAAATCCATGTTTTAGCCTCGACTGTTTTCTGTGGCAACAAATTCCACAGGCTCCTCACTCTTAACTCCTTAAGCTTGTATAATATTTGCTAAACAAGATATCGTGGTAGCTGAGGAGAAACTTCAAGAAACATTTGAGCTTAAATAGAAGAGTTGTGGTCCACTGTTTTGTAGACATTCAGACAACCCTTGTCAATGAATCAGCCTCAGTAAAGTTTGGGATTTGCTGGAAGGACATCTAGAAATGAAGAAAACTTAGAGCTTGAAATGTTTAAATGTAAGTGCTTGGAAGAGCATCTCCACTCCACCTGGCTAATAGGATACCAAGACAGATAGTGATGCATGAATTGACGCATAACTCCTTTGAATCATAGCTGGTTTATTCACAGAATACAACATTTCATATATCTGCCTCTAATTGAACCAACCTCACATCCCAACAATCCATTTTACACTCTTAATCACCCCTGAAAATGGGAACCGTGTCAAACTGTAATATAGAAGGCAAAATAGAATTAAAATGTAATTATGGCCAGTATAGATGTACTCCCTGAGATGTTCCCCAATCATGGCAGGAAGTCCCTTTTAACACAGAAACACGGAAAACAGGTGCAGGACTAGGTCATTCAGCCCTTTGAGCTTGTACCACCATTCAATATGACCATGGCTGATCGTGCAATCTCAACATCCCATTCCTGCATTCTCTCCATACACCTTGATCCCTTTAACCACAAGGGCCATGTACAGCTCCCTCTTGAATATATCTAATGAACTGACCCCAACAGCTTCCGGTGGGAGAGAATCCATAGGCTCACAACTCTGTGAGTGAAGACATTCTTCTTCATCTCAGTGCTGAATGGCTTACCCCCTATTCTTAGACTGTGACCCCTTGTTCTGGGCTTCTCCAACATTGGAAGCATTTTTCCTGCATCTAGCCTGTCTGGTCCTGTCAGGATTTTATATATTTCTATGAGAATGCCCCTCATTCTTCTAAATTGTAGCGAATACAAGCCCAGTCGATCCAGTCTTGCCTCATATATCAGTCCTGCCATCCCAAGAATTAGTCTGGTGAACATTTACTGAACTCTCTTAATAGCAAGAAAGTCCTTCTTCAGGCTAGGAGACTAAAACTGCACACAATACTCAAGGTGTGGCCACATCAAGGCCCTGTATAACTGTAGCAAGATGTCCCTATTCCAATACTCAAGTCCTTTTGCTATGAAGGTCAGCATGAAGGCCACATTAGGGGCATTTAAACATTCCTTGGATAAGCATATGGATGATGATGGGATGGTGTAGGGGGATGGGCTTAGATTAGCTCACAGGTCGGCGCAACATCGAGGGCCAAAGGACCTGTTCTATGCTGTATTGTTCTATGTTCTATGTTCTATACCATTAGCTTTCCTCACTGCGTGCTGCACCTACATGCCAACATTCAGCAACTGTTTCGCCATGACATCCAGGTCTCATTGCACCTCACCTCTTCCTAAATTTCCACCATTCAGATCATAATCTGCCTTCCTGCTTTTGCAACCAAATTGGATAGCCACACATTTATCCACATTATTTTGCATTTGCCCACACAGCTATCCGTCCAAGTCACCCTGCAGCCTCTTAGCATTCTCCTCACAGCACACACTGCCACCCTAGCTTAATGTCATCTGCACATTTGGAGATACTGTATTCAATGCCTTCTTCCAAATTGTTAATGTATATTCTGAACAGCTGGGGTCCCAGCACTGAATCCTACGGCATCACAATTGTCACTGCCTACTTCTCTGAAAATGATCGGTTTATTTCAAGTCTCTGCTTCCTGTCTGCCAACCAGTTCTCTATCTATGTCAATGCTTTACATTATCCCCAATATCATCCATCTCAACATGTTACTTCCGTTACCAATATGTGCTCAAGCTATTTTCCAATTAACCTGTTCAGAGGTGGTAATGTACACCTCTAGAGGATCTTGAACACAAGCGTCCTGGCTCAGAGCTAGGGACACTGACACTGCTCCACTAGAAACATGTTATGCGCTCACGAATGTTGCTACCAGCTGAATGCTTCTTGTGTGTAAACCATCATTTTATATTAATATGACTTTTTTGTTCTTTTGTTATTTAAAAATGATTTTCATTTAATACCAATTGTTGCAAGTTTTGGTCCGTAGCTGGTTCAATGGAGTGAATTTATGAAATCTTTCTCTTAACTTTCTCACCATCTTGTACCCAGCCTCCACTGTTTAGATATTTTCTAATCATCCCGCTCAGAGATGGTCTGACACATCTCTGGAGAAAGTGGGACTTGAATCCAGGCCTCATGGTCCGGGTGTAAGGCCACTATCACAGTATCATGAAAGCCTATGCCCCTTATGTGCTTAAGGTATTTTATAACAAACTTGTTTAGAGATGTTATTACATACCCTGGAACAGGCAGGGCTCAAATATATACCTCCTGACCAAGAGGTAGAGACGTTACCACTGCAACACAAGATCCCCAGACTATTAATCTGGGACCCTGAATTGCTAGCCTCGTGATATTACCATTGGTCACTAATTCCTCTCTCTTTGAAATGAAGATACTTTCTAATCACCTCTGAACTAGGTAAGACTTGAAACTAAGGCTCCTAGTTCAAAGGTAGGGATGTCACCACAGTGCCACAAGAGTCCTAATATGTATTTACTGGATATTTTCTAATCAACCTGTTCAGAAATATTATTATACACCTATGGAACAAGTAGGGATGGAACAAAGGCCTCCTTATTCAGAGGGAGGGATGATATCACTGTACCACAAGAGACCTACTATGTACTCAAGATACTTGATCAATTAATACCCTTCATCTCTCCATCCTTAACTTTAACAATACAATTGACAAGGCAATAGCAGACCTTGCCCCACAGAGAAAAGTGAAATAAACACATGTTGAGTGGCCTTTTATGTTCTCATCCCTATCTCTTGACTTTATCTGGAGTGGAAAACACTGTTTTCCCCAGGAGAAAGTAGGAACTGCCAATGCTGGAGAGTCTGAGATAACAAGCAGCCCAATGGTCTCAATGTGGACTTCACAAGCTTCAAAATCACCCCACCCTGATCGCATCCCAAAACCAGTCCAGCTTGTCCCCGCCTCCTTGACCTGTCCGTCTTTTCTTCCACCTATCCACTCCGCCCACCTCGCTGGCCAACTCTCACCCCCACTTCCTACCTACTAGCCTCATTCCCATCTCCTTGATTTGTCTGTCTTCCCTTAACTGACAAAGCATCATCCCAACTCCCTACCTCCACTCACCTTTTCTAGCTCCATCCCCGTCTCCTTGACCTATCTGCCTTCTTTCCTCTTATCTGCTCCTTTACCCACCTTCCCCCATCACCTCCCCCTCTTTCTATTTATTTCACAGTCCCCTTCACCCTCCCCTATTTCTGAGGAAGAGTTTAGGCCCAAAACATCAGCTTTCCTGCTCCCCTGATGCTGCCTGGCCTGCAGTGTTCATCCAGCTCCACACCTTGTTATCTCAGTGTTTTCCCTCATTGATTCAGAGTTAACCACTGTTATATCCTAAAGGTATCATGAACTCTGACAGCCAGAAACTTTTCCAGATTCATAGAATCCCAAGAGCATGCAAGCAAGCCATCTGGCTCATCAAGTCCACACTAACCCTTGTGGGCGGCACAGTGGGTCAGTGGTTAGCATTGCAGCCTCACAGCACCAGAGACCCAGGTTCGATTCTAGCCTTGGGTGACTGTGTGGAGTTTACACATTCTCCCCATGTCTGCAGGGGTTTCTTCCGGGTGCTCCAGTTTCCTCCCACAGTCCAAAGATGTGCAGGCTAGGTGGATTGGCCATGTTAAATTGCCCATAGTGTTCAGGGGTGTGTGAATTATAGGGGGATGGGTCTGGGTGGAATGCTTTAAGGGGTGGTGTGGACTTGTTGGGCCAAAGGGCCTGTTTCCACACTGTAGGGAATCTAATCTAATCCCACCCTTATCCTGTCCCTGCATTTCTAATGGCTAATCCACCTAGACTGCACATCCCTAGACACAATAGGCAAATTAGCGCAGCCAATCCACCTAACTCACACATCTTTGAACTGTGGGAGGAAACTGAAGCACTCACAGGAAACTCACTCAGATAAAGCATGCTGCTTGGCCTGCTGTGTTCATCCAGCTCCACACCTTGTTATGTTGGATTCTCCAGTATCTGCACTTCAGATTATCTCAGATACTGGGGGAATCAAACTTGGGTCACTGGTGTTGTGAGGCAAGCAATGCTAACTGCTGAGCATGCTATGAGCAACTGTGTCAGTGTTGGTACAGGCTGTTCAGAAGATGTGGGTTAAAGTAGAAAATGGTGGGTTAAAGGCTGTTAACACAATTGATAGTAACTCCTTACCTGCTCAGATTCCACATGGTCATGAGGGTTAAAATGAATGTCACAGAAAGAGTTGTTGTGGCTTTAAACGCAACAGTTTTATGAGGTTCAGTCTCTTGATTATAATGTCCTCTGAAGTTCTTGGTTATATTACAGCTTTCCCCAGCCACCTGTTATACAGTGGTTACACAATAGTACAATTTGATGTCCCCTGAAATTTAGCCATCATCTCACTCCATAAACAAGGTCTAGTCTAAAGGTATTTTATGATTTATACGTAAAATGCGGTGACGCTCAAGGTCTTTACTCAGAACGGGGTGACAAGAAGCACTGAAGAAAATTATGATCATAAAAGAAAAGAAAGAAAACTGTGATAATTTACCAGTATGTAATTCTGACCACGGTCTAGACCTTGCCAAGAAATGTAGGTTTGATACGAGCCCAGTAAATAGACGTGAGACTAATTGGCAGGTATCAGATTATCCAGAATGTTCCAGCAAGCTTTTATACAGATTAAACACTAACAACTTCAAAGCCAAATGTTCCCTCTCGCCAAGAGCAGCCTCAGCTAAAAAAAATGGAAGTTTCTTCAATTACTCAAATGGCAAGCTCAGGGAATATAACATTTCACAGCTACAGAAAGGTATATCACAAAATTCACAAGAATGAACGAAGGGACATGACAAAGGGAAGGAGCTTGTTGAACGTTCTCTGACAGTACCTTCAAACTGCTGGGGACTAATCTGTGCTGGGGATAGCCTGTGTTTGCCACTCTGTTATTCCTGATTGTTAAACATTAGCATCATTTTTCAAGCAGTTACTCTGCTGTTCAAGTTAAAATGAATTTCAGTTAAATACTGAATAGTTCTGATTTCAATGCAGGAATTCCTGGGTTTCTTCAGCTGCTGTTGTAGTTGTGTGCATGAAAACTCAGAGTTACTCTTGAGCATTCTCTGCACAAAATATTGGCAGTCTTTTCATGAAGAGATTGAAAAATAGTTACTTCAGCCCTTGTTTAAATGGATATCTTTCTCAATTTTCCCCATCATTTACATCATTGATAGCTATTCCTCCAGCTGTCTAGATTCCAATAATCTCCCTGAACTTCTCTGCCTCTCTACTTTGTTTTCCTCTTTTAAAACACTCAATAAAATCAACTTCTTTCCAAGCTTTTGGTTAGCTCGGTAAACATATTTTGAATTGTGATAAGCCTTCAGACTTTTATGATATTAAAGCTGCTCAATTAATTTATCGCTCCTTGTTGGGTCTTCCTGTGTGCAAATTGGCTGCCGTGTTTTCTCCTATAACACCAAGACAGTATTTCAAAACTGCTTCATTAGCTGCAAAGTGTTTTGAGATATTTGATGGTCAAGAAAGATGCCAGAGAAATGAAAATCTTTCTTTTCTTTTCTTTTGAATAACTTTCTCACAGCGCAGTAGTTTTCTTGGCTTTTGAAGGCAACAAACGTTAATCGTGCAGTTGTGCTTGGGGAGGGAGTGGTGTGTGGCGGATGTTGCTTTGTCATCACATGCAGGTCAGACCAGACTGGGTTTAAAATTCCAGTTACTGAAAGATTCCGTGAAGCAGTTGTTTTCTAACAACCATCTGATAGCATTCATGCTTCTATTCTGCTGCCAAACGATAGATTGAATGAATTAAATTTGACAATGACAACTTCCGTCCTTAATTCAACCGTACCGTTCTAAATATTGGTTTTGTCCTGAGTTTGACATTCTGAGCAATGTTAGATTAACTGCTTAGAAGTTATTTCACTTATATTTTGCTCAGATTTGAAAGGGACAAACAGAGTGACTTCACTTTTCCAGAAAAAAAAGCTTTAATCTGGATCGCAAAATGCATTTTTCTTTCATGGGCAGAGAGCAAGAACTGCAGATGCTGTAGTCAGAGGTAACACAGTGTGGAGCTGGAGGAACACAGCAGGCCAGGCAGTATCAGAGGAGCAGGAAAGCTGAAGGTCAGGACCCTTCTTCAGAAAATGGGATGTGGGCTTCATTTGCCTACTGAGACATTTCAGCGGGGGGATTAAGAATCAGCAAGGTTGCCTGGAGTCTGAAGGCATGAGTCCAGCAGAGTAAGGATGGTAGATTTCCTTCCCAAAGAACATCAATAAACCACAGAGTTTTCTGACCCAAGGTCACCATTGTTGAGATGAGCCTTATATTTCAATGTATTCATTGAACTTAAATTCCACCATCTCCTGTTGTAGGATTTTACCACATGTACCAGGACATTACCTTGCACCCCCAGATTACTAACACGCCATTTTGAGCACAGCACACATCTTCCCCACATCGAGAAGCTCATTGGGGGTATTAGTGACAATGATGCAATTGGTGGAAAAAGTGGCAGCTGGAGAGATCACACAGTGATTGCATTCACTACTGTCTGCTGTGGGGCTGAGCAAATACAGCATCCAGCCTATGAGAACTTCCATCCATTGAAATCAGCCATCTCATCTGTTGCATGCAAGAATTATTATGAGGAGAAAGAGTTGGGCTCTTAAAGAGTTTAAGGAATTGAGATGAGCTGCTTTTATCTGTATAGCTTGATGTTGATTGAATGACTGCAAGAGAGCTGGCCTGATGTCAAGATGAGAATGGAGTGTGTTTGCCATGTGAGCAGTTCACTAGGAGAAGCACTGAGCATAACATAATCATTCGTAATGTAATGAACTCTCTCCTGGTTTCTGTTGAATTAGAGAACCATAGAATCCTAGAGTCATACAGCATGGAAACAGAGTCTTCAATCCAACTAGGCCATGCCAATCAAGTCTCCCAAACTAAACTAGTCTCACTTGCCTATGTTTGGCCCTCATCTCTCGAAACCTTCCCTGTTCAAGTACCTATCCAAACTTTACCTACAGATTTAACTATGTGTCTAAAGTGTCAGTGGGCATAGCAAAGATAGGTGACAATATTCATAATGTTGATGTTCATGGTTAAGTAGTTGATTTGAAGATTCTTAATTTTTCAGGTTGATTGAAATTCTTTTGCAGTGATTTCTTTTGACAGTGGCTGACTGGCTGTACTCAGAGTGAGAGAGTATGTTTTAACTTTACTTACTTTGAGTTGAGTTATTTAATGATTGTTTTCAAGCTGTGACTCTCACAGTGCACCATTCCATACGCTAGCATGCCAGGCCACTAACATATATAGACCATGCATTACAGTTGGTATTTAACCTCTTTTTTTGTATGGTCTCCAGAAAGGTACAACATAAACATACCTGCAGGAGGTGGCCCCTGTTGAGAAGGATTGGGTAATCAACGTCTCATTATCTTGATCTTTTTGGTCTTTCTGCCTGTATCCAGGTGTGATACTTCATGAAAAGAAACAAAGAACTGCAGATGCTGGAAATCAGAAACACAAACTCAAATTGCTGGAAAAACTCAGCAGATCTGGATGCATCTGCAGAGGAAATCAGAGTTAATATTTCAGGTCCAGTGACCCTTCTTTCAGAACTTTCTTCAGAAGTTATAAACAAGGGTCACTGGACTCGAAAACGTTAACTCTGCATTGTGCGACATTCCACACAGGAGTCTGTAGTCATCTTTTGGCTGTAGAAGTCCTGTTTTGAAAGCCGTGTGAAATTAAATTTCAAAATATCCATGAGTATTTCAGGGTCAAATTATGTTTTATGGGTGGCTGTTGCTAATGCAATTACTTTTATGTCTGTAGATCTCGTCAGCTCAGCAGAACAAGTTCAGCAGTCCTCCATCCTGAATAATTGTCCATTCCTAACCTAGCCCTGTCACAGTTTGCAGATTCAAGACCACATATTTATGCATTTTTCAAAGCTTGGCTCAAAAGCTTAACTGAGAGCTGGGAACCTTTGTCTTCCATATGTCTACTGCTAGCGGAAGGATCTAGAATTTACACCACATTTTGAAGAAGGCACAGAAAGCAATTATATATCTTGGTAGAATCAGAGCAGATTGTGTCGTGCTCACATTGCCTAATCTAAATGTATTGTACTAGCTGCACAAATAACAATGTAATCCCAAGCCTAGTCAGTCGAAAGAATTGAAGAGTACGTATCTTTCACCTAATCTGAAAACATGCCTTAAGAAAAATAACTGCAATCCTATATTTTGTGAACAATTTTGCCCATATGAACTAGATGCATTGGGAACATTGCCTTTGTTGAGGATAAGGATAATTGAGCACTGTTGCTGGAGTTTGACTGAGTCAGAGTCATTAGGCCCTGTATACATGTATCATATTTGGTTTATGATGTTTTGGCACTGGCCTATGTAGTGCACTGGGAGGCTTGTTAACTTGTGGCTTTACGCTGATCTTCTTGGGTAGTGGTCTGGGGTAGTGTGGGAGGCGTATGGCTTATGTAAAGTTTTCGGAAGAAGATCTCAACTGCCTAGCATTTCTCAGCCAGAGTTCATACCTCCCCCATTCTATTGGCTTGAGTCCACAGATGTTTAATGAGTATGTTTGTGTGGTGAGGGGTATACTGTACCACAGAGAGTTGTGAAGTAGTGCCTTGCAGTTTTAACTTGTATGAACCATTTCTAACATCAAGTGCTGAAGGCAGATTAGTTCGCTGAAGTTGTTTTCTGCAAGTCAAGAGCAGCTTTTCAACATGATTGATGAGGCCATTTTTGGAATACTGCGTTCAGTTCTGGTCTCCTTGCTATAGGAAAGATGTTGCGAAACTTGAAAGTGTTCAGAAAAGATTTGCATGGATGTTGCCGGGGTTGGAGGATTTAAGCTATAGGGAGAGGGAGAATACGCTGGGGCTATTTTCCCTGGTGCGTTGGGAGCTGTGGGGTGACCTGAGCGACATAGATAGGGTGAATAGCCAAGGTCTGTTTCACAGGGTGAAGGAGTCCAAAACTGGAAATCATAGGTTTTAGTTGAGAGGAGGAAGATTTAAAAGGGAGCCAAGGAGCAACTTTTTCAAGCAGAGGGTGGTGTACGTATGGAATGAGCTGTTAGAGAAAGTGGTGGAGGCTGGTGAAATTACAACATTTAAAAGGCATCTGGATGGGTACATGAATAGGAAACGTTTAGGTGGATATGGGCCAAATGCTGGCAAATGGGCCTAGATTTATTTAGGCTATCTGTTCGGCATGAATGAGTCGGGCCAAAGGAATTTTTTCCGTGCTGTATCTCTCTGCGAAGCTATGAATCTGTGAGTGTTAACACTTCTCACTTCATAATAATGAGTGTACCACATTAGCTTCATGGAACTCTCCAGACAATGGAAAGCCAATCTGTCGTTGTGTACACGCTGGGTTTTGAATGGGCTCTCCTTGTAGGCACAGCACTTGTCTCCAGCTCCCCTCATTCTTCCTTCAAGCTTTCCTCTCTCCCGATAACCCTGCAGATGTCACAGAATCATAGAATTGTTATGGTGTTGAAAGAGGTCATTCAGCCCATCATTCCTGTACTATATTCTCAAAAAAAATCATACCCAGCGCCTATCTCCCTATTGCCTTTTCCCCATAACGTGTGGTGTAGGTGGGTCCACGATGTCATTCAGGGGGGATTTCCAGGATTTTGACCCAGCTATGCTGAAGGAACAGCGACATATTTCCAAGTTAAGATGGTGAGTGCCTTGGAGGGGACCTTGCAGGAGGTAGTATTCCCATGTTCCCGACTGCCTTCATCTTTCTAAATAGCAGAGATTATAGTTTTGGAAGGTGCTATCTATGGAACCATGTGAGTTGCTTGATGAGCCTTGGAATTATAACTAGGAATGAAATTTATTGACTGCCGAGGGGGAAGTAAGGAAGATAGATTGTGACTTATCAGAATGAATGTAACTAAAATGATAAAAATCAAAAGAACTGCAGATGCTGTAAATCAGGAATAAAAACAAAGTTGCTGCAAAAGCTCAGCAGGAATGGCAGCACGTGTAAGGGAGAAAATAGAGTTAATGTTTCTGGTGGGTTTCAAGTTCTGAGGAAGGCTCACAGCATCCTAGGCGTTAACTCTATTTTCTCCTTCACAGATGCTGCCAGATCTGCTGAGCTCTTCTAGCAACTTTGTTTTTGTAACTAAAATGATAAGTCAGAAGTCTTGGCAACAGACAATACTTCAGAACAACTGTATTGTGTGCATGTCATGTCCACAGGAAGTGCTTTGCTGTTATGTTAGAAGGGCCTATTTGATTTGGGGCAATATAGAATCATAGAGATGTCCAGCATGGAAACAGACTCTTTCTCTCCAACTTGTCCATGCCAACCTGATATTCCAGATAAATCTAGTCCCAATTGCCAGCATTTGTCCAATATCCCTCTAAGCCCTTCCTATTCATACATATATCCAGATGCCTTTTTAATACAGTAACTGTACCAGCCTCCACCACTACCTTTAGCAGCTCATTCCATACATGAACTACCCTCAATGTGAAATAGTTGCCCCTTAGTCCCTTTTAATTTTTTTCCCCCTCTCACATTAAACTCCAGGAAAAGACTTTTTCTATTTACGCTATCCATACCCCTCATGATTTATAAACCTCTATAAAGTCACCCCTCAGCTTCCGATGCTCTAGGGAAAATAGCCGCAGCCTGTTCAGCCTGTCTCTATGGCTCAAACCCTCCAACCCTGGCAATAACTTCCTATAGCAGGGAGACCAGAATTCCACACAGTATTCCAAAAGTAGTCTGATCAATGTCCTGTTCAGATGCAACATGACCTCCTAACTACTATACTCAATGCACTGGCTAAGAAAGGCAAGCATACCAAACGCCTTCTTTACCATTCTATCTACCTGGGACTCCACTTTCAAGGAACTATGAACTTACACTCCAAGGTCTCTTTGTTCAGCAACACTCCCCAGGAACTTACTATTAAGTGTATGAGAATGGGTTGAGAGTAGGTTAATAGAAAGAAGGTGGAGTGGAGGCAGAACCAGAACATTTTCAAGATGACTGACTATTTCTTATTGGGTTCTACAAGGGCTAAACAATTCTTCACAATCTGTAGAGATGATTTGCTTTTGGAAATCAATATTTTCAAATTTGGAAATCTGAATAGGAAACCAAGTTGTGAGATGGATTCAAGGATGAGATAGCATGGTGACTCAATGGTTGGAACTGAGGCCTCACAATGCCAGGAACCCGGGTTCGAATCCACTGTCTGCGTGGATTTTGCATGTTCTTTCCACCTTTGAGTTGGTTTCCTTTGGATGCTCTGATTTTCTCCCACAGCCCAAAGGTGCGCAGGTTAGGTGAATTGGCCATGGAAAATGCAGAAATACAGGGATCGGGTGTGGGCGTGAGTGTGGGTGTGGTGCTCTTCAGGGGGTCAGTGTGGATTTGATGGGCTGAATGATCTGCTTCCACTCTGCATGGATTCTATTCAGGAGGCTTGAAGAAGAATTGGACCATCTGGGTGAGTGGGCAAGAACATGGCAGATGGAGTATAACGTGAATGAGTGCAAAGTTATTTCCTCTGATAGAATAAAACAGAAGGGCAGGATATTTCTTAAATGTTGAGAGATTAGATTATGCAGGTGTGTCCCAATTTCCATGAGCCACATGCATGTGCAGCAAGCAATTAAAAAGTCAATTAGTACATTTGTGGTAACTGCAAGGGGGTTTGAGAACAGGAGTAAAGATGTCAAACTGCATATGTATAGAGCTTCAGTGAGACTGCACATTTTATGTGATGTTGGTCCCCTTATTGAAGGAAGGAAATATTTGACACAAAGAAGGCGCAACAGAGCACCATCAGATTAGTCTCTGGGATTGCAGGATTGTTTTATGAGGAGAGTTTGAAGTTTGAAATTTTGAGTTTTGAGTTTCAAAGCATGAGAAATGATCTCATTGAAACTTACAACGTTCTTACAAGGCATTTCCCCTAGCTGCTGATTCTAGAACCAGGAAACAGCATTAAAGTTATGGCACAAGCCACTTCATAGAATCTCTACAGTGCAGATCGAGGCCATTCAGCCCATTCAGTCTGCACTGACCCTCCAAAGAGCATCCGACCCAGACCATGCCAAGCCCTACCACCTCATCCTTGTAACCCTGCATTTCCCATGCCTAAACCACTTAGCTCACACATCCCTGGATACTATGGGCAATTGATCATGGCCAGTCCACCTAAACTGCACATCTTTGGACTGTGGGAGGAAACCCACACAAACATGGGGAGAACACACAACTCCACACAGACAGTCACCCAAGGTTGGAATTGATACAGCAGTGCTAACTACTGAGTCACCATTTAATACTGAAAGGAGAATTCCTTCAGTTAGATGGTGGTGAATCGTTAGAATATTTACCTCAGAGGCCTGTGGAAACTTGATCATTCAAGTTCAAGACAGAAATCAATATGTTTCTGGAAATAAATTACATCAAAGTGACATGCAGATGGAGGAGGTCAGCGACGTTGAGATGATCAACCATGGCCTACAATGGTGGGACAGACTCAAAGGACTGAATGGCCTACTCCTGTTCTTATGTTCCTATGTTATGTTGCACGAGTGTCGAACTCACAACTCTGACCTGAGGTGCTTAGGGCAATGCGTTAAATTCTTTGCATATAAAAGCCGCAAGTCTGAGGATTCAGGGCACCGAGTGGTTCATGCTAAACTACTACATTCTTTGCACTTAACAGACTGGGATCACTTTTGGAATGCACAAGTAAATCAATCACAGCATGAGGTGCATTTTTAAAAAAACAGATGTGACAGAATGTTTCTCTTAATTTAGCTTAAAATCCTCCTTCATTTTCTCACATCCTGAGACACTAAAGTATAAATTGGGCAAGGAGTCACAATAAATTATTGAATACCTGCTCAACATTGAAAACAACAACATCATTTTATGTCTTTGATTACAACTTCAATAATAAATGGCTGTTTAGAGGTTGGCCTGTGGAATCTCAGTGTCATAATAAGGCAGAATAATTCTCACTTTCAGGACAAATGATGACCAAAGGGATGATGTTTAAATTGAGCAACAATCTACCCTTTTATTTTTGGAATATCTTGACCCCAGTGCCATATGCAGCAGGGAGTTTGAGTATCCATCCATCTGTGTCTTTTTACAAGGCGTATAAAATTCAACACTTTATGACTCTGAGGGCTCCTCTATTGAGTAGATTTCAGGATCAAAGCTGTGCTTTGTCGAAGTCTGTAATGGATTTAGATTCTGACGGGTTTGTGGATGAATAGATTGCCTCAGTCCCTCCTATAGCCACTACCACCCCTGATTCAATGCTCCATCTCCCTCATCACCAAGGTAAATAAATTACTGCAGCCATGGTCTAATAGCCTGGGTGATCATTATCCCAAGCTGGGTCTCAGGGTGTAACATTCCATTTGCCTGAGGCCGCTTTCACCATCTGCTCTGCAAGATTCCTCTGGGTTCGAGTTCTTGGTTAGTGTTTCATCCCTTTATCATTCCCATTTGAAGCGTGAACTGACTCTGGTCCTTTGCTTACTCAGGTTGGCCTTGAGAACAGAGAGGTGAGCGTCAGAAGCTTCTTGCTGTCACTGATCAGGATGAACACCATGAGGATTTCAGAAATTTCTTATTGCTTTTAGGTAGAGTTTTAGACATTCTAAACCTCAGGCCACACATGGCACATTATAATTTGGGCTCTGCCTGAAATTTGTATGTTTGTTTGTCCTACATAAATGCAGTTTATTTT
This sequence comes from Stegostoma tigrinum, assembly GCF_030684315.1. Taxonomy (NCBI): domain Eukaryota; kingdom Metazoa; phylum Chordata; class Chondrichthyes; order Orectolobiformes; family Stegostomatidae; genus Stegostoma; species Stegostoma tigrinum. The sequence continues at coordinate 2,338,806 of NC_081376.1, read as the reverse complement.
TGCTTTTACTGACCCCTGACTAGGCTTGTCGGGGTGTGATTTATAAAATATATCATTTTTAGGTTTTGCATTTCAAAATAGTAGCATATGGATGTTAATGGCTTTTGTGAAGGGTTTTAAACAAAGCCATGTCGAACTGTCCTTCTGTAACAATGACCAAAATCAGTTGTATTAGGAACCCCTGGAGAACTCATGGAAAATTATTTATATTGAGGTGTGTTATCCCAGGAAGAGTAAACACAGAAGGCCAATAGCTTGTTTTCGATATAGAATATTAAAAGGGTCATTTTGTTTGGTTTGAAAACCTAGTGATTGACCATTTTTAGGACTTTTCAAAAGAAAACTGACTTAGGTCAGAAGCAAGTTTAGCCTTTCTGAGAGAAAGGAGCTTTTTCAGAGCAGCTATGGGAGTAGGTTACTTCGGTTGAAAGGCCTATTGCACAATTTCCAGACAGGAGGTTTTGGTTAGAAAGAGGCAGGTCACTAGAAGCTGAGAAAGTCTAAGCTCTTAGTTTTGTGAATATTCATTTAAGAAGACTCCACACTCACAGGACAGAAATTGGAGAGGATTAGTTAAGTGGAATTTAAAGATTTGATGCAATGATACAATTTTTCCAGATTTGAATCACTGTAAAGTGATGATTTTGGCATATGTTTTGCCTGGGTATTTTAAGATTTTTCTAACTTTGTTCTACAGCTTGACAGTTTGGCTTAATTTTGTTTTAATCTTTTGTGTAATAAAAGGTGACACCTGGCAGCATTATGGCTCAGTGGTTAGCACTGCTGCATTGCAGCCACGGACCTGGGTTCAATTCCAGCCTCGGGCAACTATGTGCACATTCTCCTTGTGTCTGCGTGGGTTTCCTCTGGTTGCTCTGGTTTCCTCCTAATGTCCAAAGATGTGCAGGTTAGGTGGATTGGCCATGGTAAATTGCTCACAGCATCAAGGGATGTGTAGGTTTAGGTGGATTAGCAATGAGAAATACATGGGATAGAATAGATGGTGAGTCTGGTGGGATGTTCTTTGGAGAGTTGGTACTGATTTGTTGGGCCAAAAGGCCTGTTTCTACACAGCAGGGATTCTATGAAACATTTCATCTGTTGTTAAAAAAACCTCTACCTCATGTGATTATATTTCAGTAAATCACCATGTTAACCGGGAAAAGATATGATCTATCAATCCAGGTTACATCCTGACACCTGACTTGTCTAGTAACACTGTCAACTGGATTCCTGACATTAGCTGTTGGATTATGAAGCATCAAGACCTTAACTTAGTGTCTTAGAGCTGTATAGCACAGAAACTGTCCCCTCCCTCCAACTCGTCCATGCTGACCAGACATCCAAAATTAACGTAGCCCCATCTGCCAGCATTTGGACCACATCTGTGTAAATCCTTCCTATTCAAATACCCATCCAGATGCCTTTTAAGTATTGTGATTGTACCAGCCTCCACCACTTCCTCTGGCAGCTTATTCCATACAGGCATCACCCTCTGTGTGAAAAGGTTGCCCCTTAGATTCTTTTTAAATCTTTCCCAATCAGCATTAACCTATGACCTCTAGTTTGGACTCTCCTACTCTGGGGAAAAGACCTTGGTTATTCACCCTATCAATGCTCCTCATGATTTTATAAACGTCAATAAGGTCACTCCTGAGCCTCTAACACACCAGGGAGAATAGCCCCAGACCATTCAGCCCATCTCTATCGTTCAAACCTTCCAGCTCTGGCAACAAATTTTGTAAATCTTTTGTGAACCCTTTCAAGCTTAACAACATCTTTCCTATGGAAGGGAGACCAGATTTTATTTTATATCAAGGCTGTCAGATGTTTTAGTCACAAAAAAAAAACTTAATATAGAAGCAATTAGAGACACCAGCTGGCATCAGAGTATAGAAATGGACAAAGATCCCGGAAAGCACCAAGGCTTCAGATGAATTGGTCATTTGAAGAGGCCAAAAGAAGGCAGCCCTGCCTTTTCAGAAGTCTTTGAGCACAAGGCAAAAGTGAGGAAATATTGTAGCAATTCTGAATGTTTATGTTTTTAAAGCAATGCCACAGATGGCAAGATTACCCACAAGACCATAAAACGTAGGTGTAGAAATTGGCCATTCAGCCTTTTGAGTCTGCTCCACTATTCAATGCGGCATGGCTGATCTGATAATCTTCTACTCCATTTTCCTGCATTCTCCCCTTTAATCCTCGAAAAGGAGCTCAGTGTTTCCATTGCAGGAAGATAGGACACTTATGAAAACTGCCCTATCAAAAAAATCCAGCAAAAGACAGAAATCAAGAGACTGCTTCCAAGCAACACTGGCAATTCTCAAAATCAAAAGAAAGAGCAAGAAGTAAAAGCACATTTCTTTGGGAAATTCATAAAAGAGAAATAGATATTCTGTTCAGTCACTCAGGCCATACAGAGCTTCAAAGCGGAGTTGGACCTCAACATGGAATGAGCATTCAATCTTACAAACCATTTCCAATGGCTCAAAATGGTAGACATTCAGCCATCAGCAATTAAACTCTGAGGTCCAGCGGCATAGTTCTTTATTTAAAGGGTCAGATCACTACCACACTTAGGAGGTCAATGAAACTCTCAATGCCTTAAAGAATTAAAGGCCATCTTTAATGAATAGAATAAAGATCCAAGAAGGCGATGAAGTCGGACTCCTCAGCCAGAGCTCATCCTCTCCTTCCGGGTCTTTTTTTTTCTCTTTACTTTTCTCATTTATGTGTTTTTCTTCTTCTTTCCTCTTAGTGATGTTCTGAACTTACGGCCTCCATGTGGATGTGAATTCTTGGCCCCATGAAGACCTGGTGTAGTGATCTTTTGGTGCTGTGTGATGGCCTCTTGGCCCAGCAGGCCTGTCTCCTGGCCCAGCGTGGTGTTCACCCAGAGGTCTGAAGTGTGGTCTTTCTGCAGCTCATTGTGGCCTCAACATGGGCTTCATGCTTCAAGATAATTCCACAGCAGTCTCCTGGCCTTGAGAACCTTCAGATGAGGCCTGACACAGTTTGGAATCAAGACCTGGCATGGAATGCAGGCTAGATGCCAGTGTGGAATTGGTTGGAAGGACTGTTATTCTGAACTTTTCATTTCTTTATTTTTCTTATTTTTTCCGTCAGAATTTGTACTTAAAAATCTATGCCAAGTTGCCCTTGTACCTGAGATAGCACTGTAAGTGACGGTGTAAACTTTTACTGTACTCATTTGTGACAATAAATCTAATTTTAATTCTAAGGAAACCTCTGTGTTCAACTCAGACTTCAGGCAAGAGTAGACAAAGTATTACATCAAGATAATGAACAGAATACTACAGCTCTTCCAGAGATTTGGTAAGTTCAAGAAAGAATATTACATTACAATGCTCTAAGACGTTAAGCCAAACTGTCTGTACATTCTGAGAAGGGTACCACTTCCATTGCTGGTGAAGGCTAAGGAAGAGTCTGATAGAATGCTGTACTGAGGAGTCATGTCATCGGTCACAGAGAGTTGGGTGGTGGTCAGAGCTAGTAACACATACCAAGCTAATGGTAAACCCCAGCTATGGGTAGTACTGACCCAATTACGGAAAGCTATTCAAATAACAGTCCAGCCAATGCCTTGAATAGTGTGCTCTCCACGAAACAAGAGGCTTACAGCAATTATTGGCAACTACCCAGATTTTACAGAGCCTAACATGCCTTTCGGAAATCTCTGCTTTAACCACCCTCCACTTATGATATCACCAGACTCCATGATAGCTCAGGTCACAATGCCACATGTCCTCAAAGGGAAGAAGGAAGGCATTTGTAATATTGGTGTCATACACAGCAATACAAAATGGGAGGATGATATTCTGGCAGCTTTAGAATGAAATATGAAAATTGCTTCAGTGCTGCATTGGAGCAACAGCTTCATTTACATCCTGACAGAGGATTGAACCTCAAACTTCTGACTTTGAGGTAAGAATGACTGTCTTGGTCTGAACAATTAACCTTAGAGGAACTTATGCATCTATAATTGTAATAATGCTGGTGTTACTGTATTATTAATTTTGATATAATTGTACAAATTAGAATGTTATGAGCAATAAACTAGAAAGGCACAGAGATTGGAACCTGACCAAGGACATGGAGGATGGTGAAACAAGAATCCAGACAAAAGGCAATAAAGTTAAGAAGCAAAAAAGTGAAGTTAGAACCAACATGGGAATAAAGTAAATATACAGAGTTCTGGTCTGTAATCCAATGCTTTATCTCTTCTTCCCTTTTTAAATAGTGAATGGGGATTACCAATACATCCAATATTTCCAGGGCCACTTCCTTTAGTGCTCTGGATGTAGATTTTCAGGCCCTAGGGATTTGTCAGTCTCTAACCTCATTAAATAACCCAACACTATTTGCTTCAACTCCACCCATTCACTGAATTCCTTGACCTATTTCCTTCCTCCTGACTGCATTGATTTTACTCCTTCGCTAATAATGCTACTCCACTTCCTTTCCCTTTGTGACTGCCCTACAACTAAGCTGACTAACAAGGACTGAGATGAGGAAAAAAATCTTCAAAGTACGATGAATCTATGGAATTCTGTACCACAGAAAGCTGTGGACCCCAAATCACTGAATATATTCATGAAAGATACAGCTGTGTTTTAGATTCAAAGACATCAAGGAGAAAATAAGAATATGGCATTGAGATAAGGGATCAGCTGTGATCATGGCAGAGCAAGCTAGCAGTCCCAAACAGCCGACTCCTGTCCTAGTCACTTTTTTCTGTGTTTCTGACAAATTTAAAAAGGCAAGTTTAAAGGCTTTGTGCCTTAATGCATTGAACATTTACAATAAGGTGGATGAATTAGCAGTATAAATAGATGGGCACAGTCACAATGTACTCACAATTGTGGAAATATAGCCAGAAAGTGACCAAGGATACAAACTGAATGTCTGAGGATATTCACTAATTAGGACAGTCAGCCAAGGTGGGAAATGAAATGTGGTAGCATTGTTAATAAAGGGGTAAAATTAATGCAGCAGTGAGGAAGGATATTGGGCCAAGGGTTTAGTGAGAGGGTGGAGTTGAAGGAAATTGGTATAAGTAAGAAAATAGTATTAGGGAAAGTAATGGGTTTAAAGACTGACAAATCCCCAGGGCCAGATAATCTACATCCGAAGTACTAAAGGAAGTGTCCTCGGAATAGTTGATGCACTGTTAGTCACTTTCCACCAGTTAAAAAAAAGAGAAAACTACAAATTATAGACTGCTTACACTGGCATCAGTGGTGGAGAAAATGCTAGAGTCTATTATAAAATACATCATAACAGAACACTTAGGAAACCTTAATGGTATTGGACAATGCCAGCATGGGTTTATGAAAAGTGAATCATGCTTAACAAATCGGCAAGCGTTTTTTTGAAAATATAACTAATAGAATTAATAATTGAGAATCAGCAGATATGGCCCATTTGGAATTTCAGAAGGCTTTTGATAAGTTCTCACAGAAGAGGTTAATAGACAAAATTAAAATGTAATGGACGCAGTAATATATAGGAATGGTTGACAGACAGGAACCAGTTGTGTAATCCTACTAGACCAGAGGACTGCTCTGTCATTAATGCCACCACCTCTCAGGCATGGGAAGAGGTTCAGAAAGAGGATCTATCATAGTAACCTTAGCCCATGCAGGAACTGAATCCACACTGCTGGTATCACTCAGTATTGCAAAGTAGCTGTGCAGCCAACTGAGCTAACTGATCCCCTCTGCTGGCAGTGGTTAATGGGGTACCACAAGGATCAGTATCTGGGCCCAACTACCCACTTAATATACATATAAATGATCTGTATGGGGTAACCAAATGCAACATTTCCAAATTTGCTGACAACACGAAACTAGGTGGAATAGTGAGTTGTGACAAGGATGCAAGGAGGCTTCAAAGTGATTTAAACAAAATCAACTGGTAAACACATGGTACATACAGTACAATATGGTTAAATGTAAACTTATGCTGTTTGTTGTGACAGACAGAAAAGCAGAGTAGTATTTAAATATATGATATATTGGGAAATGCAGATGCACAAAGTGATTTGGATGGCCTTGTACTCCAGTCAATTAAAGTAGACAGGCAGATGCCACAAGCAATTGGGAAGGCAAATGGTACGTTGGCCTTCAGTGTAAGTGGATATGAGTTCGAAAGATGTCTTATTGCAGTTATACGGGACCATGGTCAGACCACACCTGGAGTATCGTATACAGTTTCGGGGTCCCCACCCAAGAAAGGATATTCTTGCCATAGGAGGAGTGGATTGGACATTCACCAGTTAGAAAGCAGAGCTGGCAGGACTGTCATATGAGAAGGGAAGGTTCAACTGAGACTGTATTTACTCAAGTTTAGAAGAATAAGAGGGGCTCTAACTGAAACATATAAAATTCCACCAGGACTGGATAGACTTGATGTAAAGAGAATATTTTCCCTGGCTGGAAAGTCAAGTAACAGGGATCAGAGTCTCATGATGCAGGACAGACAATTTAGGACTTTTTAAATTCACTCATTGGACATGGTACTTGGACACTGCTGGCTGTGCCAGGCTGATTGCTCTTGGCAAGTGGTGGTGAGCTGCCTTCCCGTGCTGCTGCAGTCCATGTGCTTTAGGTAGACTGACAATGCCGTTAGGGAAGGAATTCCAGGATTTTGACCCAGTGACAGTGAAAAAAAATAATATATTTGCAAGTCAGGATGGTGAGTGGCTTGGAGGGGAACTTGCGAGGAATGATGTTTCTATGTACCTGCTGCCCTTGTCCTTCAAGGTGTTAGTGGTAGTGGGTTTCAAAGGTGCTGACTAAGGGATTTTGGAGAAATGAGGAAACATTTCTTCCTTCAAATAATTGTAATGAACCAATGGAATTCTCTTCCAAAGAACTAATTAACTGGTGCAAAAACAAAAGTTGCTTGAAATGCTCAGTGGGTCTGGCAGCACCTGTGAAGAGAAGTCAGAGTTACTCTTATCCAACTGTTCTTCTCTCTTTTTGAGCTCTATCCCCACCTACCATTTACTCCTTACGCACTCTCCCCATCCTATCTTCTGCATATAACCTGACATTTTCCTAGCTACCATCAGTTCTAAGAAAGAGTCACTGGACCCGAAATGTTATCTCTGATTTCTCTTCACAGAGGCTGCCAGACCTGTTGAGCTTTTCCAGCAACTTGAGTTTTTGTTTCTGATTTACAGCATCCGTTGTTCTTTTGGTTTTTAATTAATTGGTGCATTTGTCATGGAAATGCATTTACCAATTAGAGACCATTTTCCAACTGACTGGCAATCTCATACTGTCTAAATGTTGTTCCCCATTAATTTGGTAAATTGAGATTTGTCCTCAAGAGATCAAAATGAAAACTTTAATAAAATGTGTCCACTTGCAGCAATACATAAATTCGTATATAATTGCACTGATGGAGATATTACAGTTTAATGTTGTAACGATGGTGCTATTTCAGATATACTTGTACTTAACAAAGATTTAGTGTTCTAATGCAGATGTAATTGCAGTTATATTAATATAGTTATTGTTGGTCCAATTCAAATAGAAACATGGAAATATAGGTACAGCAGTAGGCCCTTCAATCCCGTTGCACTATTTAATATGATCGGGGCTATCAAACTCAAAATCTGATTCCTATTATTCCATCATATCCTTTGATCTGTTTCACTAAGTGCCACATCCAACACATTTTTGAAAACATTCAATGTTTTTGTATCAACTGCTTTCTGTGGCAGAGAATTCCACAGGCTCCTACTCCCTGGTGAAGGCATTTCTCCTCAGCTCAGTCCTAAATGGCCTACCCCATATCCTTAGACTGGTTCTGGACTCACCTGTTGTCAGGAGCCTGCTCCACTACCTGTCTAATCCTGTTAGAACTTCCCACTCAGGCATAAGATTTGATATTCAACCTCCATTTTAGATTCACAATGATTTTAGGAAAGCAGTTCCAATGTTATTTGTACATTTGGCCATATAATTGAGCTCCAAAAAATTGGAAGTAAACATTGCTTCAGTGTTAAGGTTTCCAGGTACAAAGTGAGAATTCAACAGTTCAATCTGATGTTGCCTCTGTCCTGTAGTAAATGCTGTAACAGTAGGTACGCACACATCTGCTGTAGCCCTTTTTTTTTCCTGCAATAGTGTAAAGTAATCAGAGTGAATCACTGGTTGAGTTTACATGAGAATAAATCTGCATCACGCTCTCTGATTTCCAAGCTTGGGAAAGCGTTAGGAATTTGGAATTGCCCAACGTGTTCTCTGAATCAATGAGCATAGCTGTATCTCAGGTCTTCCACTGGATCTCTTTTACATAAACTTCAGGTTTGACCAGGGCCCTTAATAAATATATTGACACTGGCTCAAAATTTGAGGACGACAGTCCAGGGATGCTGATATTTTGAAATAACTCCGGTAGCATATTCAGTACAAACCTCTTTACCCAAAGTGTGGCTGGAATATGAATACAATTCCACCGGAACAGGCTTGCAAATGGAACAGAAGCGCTTGTTGACAGGAGGAGATAATGAGGAGCGAGAAGAGGCTATGATTGACTGTTCGTACAGCATAAGCCAGTTAAATAAATGTCCCCCTTCTATGCTGCAGATTTCATGCTGTTCTGTACAAGGCAAATTTCTGAAGGGTCCGGATCCAAATGTCAGCTTTCCTGCTCCTCTGATGCTGCCTGGCCTGGGGTGTTCCTCCAGCTCCACACCTTGTCAGCTCAGACTCCAGCATCGGCAGTTCTTACTATCTCTTTGCTCTTCTTTATCCTTTTGATAGCTTATAGATATAAGAGCATAGTTTGGATCTAGTAAAAGGTAAATAAAGCTTTTAGATTAAACAAAATAGGGATAGAAATAAAAATTCAAAGTAACAACAATTAATTGTCATGGTTTAACAAAAACATCCATCATTAATTAATTTATTATTCATTATGGATTGCTACTGAGTCTACAGTCATCCTTTTCAAAATATGGAGAGCACATTAGTCTGTTTTCAAACTATTAGCACATCATTTAAAATAACTTTCTCTCTTACATGTCTCTTCAGTGGTCTTTGTCTTGGTTTTTGAATGAATGAATGATACATGATTCATGTCACACATATCTAGGGTGAAACTATGTTCTGTCACCACAATCCAGTGCCATTTTGAGGTACAATGGAATGAAAAGAAAGTACTTTAATAGAGTTTATCTTAATTGGCCAGGGTCCCAAACATGGCTCCGGGACATATGCAGGATCCCGCAAAGTCCCCACTCTGTACCACAGCCAGGAGTCCCCACTACACCATTCCTGCAGCTGATGCCTTGCTGCCAATTCCAGGAATCCACACTTTAGGCCTATGAAGCCAGGTGACCCTGTTCCAGTTACTGCCACACAGCTCCGGCCTCCCCTTGATTTCTGGAGCAGGAAGAAAACGAGAAAAAGAAAAAAAAGAGATATAAAAAGAATGCAGCCTCCCTGGAATGGGTAGGCTTAACTGTGCTCCTGCTGCCATCTTGAATAGCAGGGCCCACTTCTCCTCTGCAATGCAGGGCCCACTCTCTCCCCTCCTCTCTGTGCTTGCTGTCTCATCCATGCCGCAGGGTCTGCTCTCTATCCTCCAAGCTGCAGGGTGTGCTCTTTCTTGTTGCTGCTGCTGCTGCCACACCTGTTGTAGCCTGGGCCCACGCTCACCCATTCTCATACAAGAAAGAAAAAAAAGTGCAAGAAAAGAAAACACATCTGCTCAAAAATGATTCAATAATTTTTTAATTTGATCTTAAATGTTCTACTTTGTATTTTCCTTATGATATTAATAACTAAAACTAATAAATTGGACATCACTTTCCACTTCATGCATTCTTGGTGATAATTGAAATGAATAAACTTCCTATGGCACTTTTCAACTTTCACTTTGAATCACGTGACTGGAGTTTGTTCACGTCTCGAAGCTTTACAATTGTGAAATGGTTATATCAATGTGATTACCAATATCTCTGGGGTGGCACGGCGGCTCAGTGGTTAGCACTGCAGCCTCAGCGCCAGGGACCCACGTTCGATTCCTGCCTCAGGCTACTGTGCGGAGTTTGCACATTCTCCCTGTGTCTGCATGGGTTTCCTCCAGGTGCTCCGGTTTCCTCCCACAGTCTAAAGATGTGCAGGTTAGGTGGGTTGGCCATGCTAAATTGCCCGTAGTGTTCAGGCGTGTGTGGGTTATAGGGGGATGGGTCTGGGTGGAATGCTCCAAGGGGCGGTGTGGACTTGTTGGGCCAAATGGCCTGTTTCCACACTGTAGGGAATCTAATCTAATCTGATCCATTTAGTCAATGACATTTGAAGTATTTGTGTTGATCAATGTTCAGATTCCTCTATAATATCCGTTTGAGGCAAATCCTAACATTCCTTGAGACTTCATGGCATTTTCTTTACGTTGTAAGCGAGTTTAATTTGGACGTGTTCAAGTTTTGGTAACGGTGTTTACTTAGTTCAGGTTCTTCTCTGTCAATTCTAAAGTTGTGAATGACAGAACAGTTCACATCTCCCTGCAGCTTCTCGATGTAGTCTTTTTGTGGCAGAAGCCATTTTTGTCTGTTTTTATGAACCAGGCACTGCCACAGAGAAAGAAAAAACTACCCACCCAAATTGCTGATGTTAACATCATCTCAGTTTCAATGCTGACAAAGCGGAGGCCTTACCTTCAGCTACCTGACCCTTAAGCTCAGGGGTTCTGTCCCAAAATCTCTCTGGTCCTTTACCTCTCTTTCTTCCTTTTAGACACTCCTTTAGAGATTTTCTACAGGTTTGGACCTAACATCTTATTTGAAAGCATCAAATTTTGCTTCATCATTGCACTTAGGAACATTTTATTACATTAAAAAGGCCACATAAATATGATTTATTGTTGTTATCCCTTGCACAAAAGCCTGGATTGCTACATCTTGTCCCTATGTAAATCGAATGACTACAAGGACCCCAGTGTATTAGTTTTCAGATCGTTATCCTCATCTCCAAATTTTTGCATGGCCTAATCTCAACCTGGCTGCACCACTGTGAACTCCTCTGGATTCCCATCCCTGCACAGAGTGTCTGTTGGGATGGCAGTTGTTTCCTGTCCCCCTCATTAGTGACCTCTTCAAGAGAGGTGCAGACACTTCTTGGAACTTCTTCCATTCACAATTTCCCAAACTTTTTTCAAAATGAAATCTCCTCCAAAGAAACCATTTTGCGTTTTTACTTCCCACCCGTTCCCTCCACCAAGCCTGATCTTTTCTACTTTTGTCCCCTGCTCAGAGCTCACTGCCTGTGAAACACTCCAAGGGCCCTTTATGCATTTAGGCAGCATCACAGAAATGGATGTTGCCAGCATCTGACCGGCTGTAGATGCTTGCGTCATTATCTCCAGATTGTTTGGAGTTATGGACTCGGTTTAAAATCTTTTCTGTATTATTGACATAAGTGACATGAGCAAATGAGTTTTGACATATTTGTAATCATAGAAAGGAAATAAAGATGAAACATGAGTGTTGTTAAGACATTACTGACCCACAGTCAGTATAATGAGATTTGGACTTCCTTATTTAATTATAGTGGAGTTAGCAAGTCACATATGTCTTTACATTTTGTATATTGTGTTATGCATTTGTTAAGATGATTACTCTGCCTTGCTAGCCTTCCGTTAATCCTTTGACATGAACTAATTCTATCCATGTGCAACATTTGATCTTTGGCATTTCAGAGCAGTTTGTTTTTCCCCATCTATCCTCAGATTAAAGGGAACTGTCATCTGGTGAAGGTTTCAGCAATAAAAGCAGCTCCTGGAGCGGCATGTATCGTGTGAAGTCATCATGCTCCACATTGCTTTAGAACAAGATAAAGTTTGACCATCTGATGCACTCCCAGCTACCTCAGCATGCCTACACCAAATGTGGAATGAAAGTTGAAAGTGAAAAGTCGTTGAGGATAAAGAGAAAATTCGCACCTTGAATGATCCAGAGCCACAGAAATCCTGCAAAAATATAGTCACTGTTGAGATGTAAGAAATGACATGAATGAACTTGTGCAATCTTCAAAGGAATTCTCCATTTAAGTGATTCAAAAATTAATTAGCAGAAAAATCTTGAGAATTCTGATATGTCATACTTAGTTCATAACCTCACTTCTTACCAGTGTCAAGTTAACTCCTTATCTTATCATTTTAAGCTGTTACATTTTACTCAGTCAAACTGTTGAGTTATATTTCAACTGTTTGTTCTTTATAACCCTTGTGTCATAATCTTGATTATTCATCTCCAGTTGCAATACTTGCTGGTTAAAATTAATACAATGGTTTGGGTACTTATACTGGTGTATATCAGTCCTATCATCTAATACCTTTACAGATGTACAATGGACTGGGGTGTTATATGTATTTGACTTCAAATCACTGTCTACAGTCCAACATGATTATTCTTTCCATTGTATTTTTTTTTTGAGTCGCTTAATTAGAAATTCTCTTATTTAAATGCGTCAATCTTTCTAAACTGGCAACTGTTCTAGAATTTTCCCCAAAAATGCATGGAGCAGGCCAAAGGAATGCTGTGCGAAGAATGAAATAACCAATTACTGTTAATAAAGCAACGATCATTCAGGAAGTAGTTTGTAATCTGAGTATAGATAATAAAGTGTGGAGCAGGATGAACACAGCAGGCCAAGCAGCATCCCAGGAACACAAAAGCTGACATTTCAGGCCCTTCAGGGGGTGGGGGGAGATGGGGAGAGGGTTCTGGAATAAATAGGGAGAGAGGGAGAGGCGGAGTGATGGAGAGAAAAGAAGAAAGGTGGAGAGGAGAGTATATATGTGGGGAGGTAGGGAGGGGATAGGTCAGTCCAGGGAAGACGGACAGTTCCAAGGAGGTGGGGTGAGGTTAGTAGGTGGGATATGGAGGAGGTGTGGCTTGCACCTCAAGCCACACCTCCATTTCCCAACTACTAACCTCACCCCACCTCCTTGACTTGTCAGTCTTCCCTGGGCTGACCTATCCCCTCCCTACCTCCCCACATATACTCTCCTCTCCACCTGTCTTCTTTTCTCTCCATCACTCCGCCTCTCCCTCTCTCCCTATTTATTCCAGAACCCTCTCCCCATCTCCCCCCCCTCTGAAGGGTCTAGGCCCGAAGTGTCAGCTTTTGTGCTCCTGAGATGCTGCTTGGCCTGCTGTGTTCATCCCGCTCCACACTATTATCTTGGATACTCCAGCATCTGCAGTTCGCATTATCTCTGTAATCTGAGTACAGTTTACTTTACAATCTGAGGTGGATGCTTGCTTTTAGTTCAGAGCACATAGGAAAGGTCATTCTGTTCCTTGAATGCTCTCCACTCTTCATTGAGATAATGGTTCATCTGTATGTTAACTCCCTCAGACAATCTTTGTTCCACCAGACTTTGATTCCAGCTTCTGGCAATGTCAATTTTGTATTTTGTAATTAACTTACCTTAACAGCTTCATGAAGATTTAGAATTCCAAGTTACCACCACTGTTTGTGTGAAGAGCTACTCTTTGACAGCATTTCTGAAAACCTAACTAGATTTTTTTTTAATGACATAGGCATCTCTGACAAGGCTGGTACTTCTTGCAGTGAGTCTGGAGTCACATGTAGGTCAGACAAGGTAAACATGGTAGATTTTCGACCTTAGGTGGCATTAGTAAACCCAGATGGAATTTTTTCTACAACAATTGACTATGGTTACAAATCCACCATGAGATTAGATTTTTTAAATTTCAGAATTTTATTGAATTCAAATTTCACCATGTACCATGGTGGGATTTGAACCTATTTGCCCGAGTTCTTAATCATAGGACAAACGATATAGCCATCACATCAGCCTGTCCACATTCATCTTCCTGAAGGAGGACAGTCCATACCCTGATATCACTCACATTGATATCTATGTTAAATACTTGCTTAAGTTCAGAGTTACAAGAACAAGCTCACTTATTAAAATGGTCTTCAGCTTTTCAAAATCTGATAATCATCTCAGTCCATACTGCCCTTGCTTTTGCAGGACGAGGCCTATCAGTATCACAGATCCTGTGCTGAAGATTGTGACAAACGTTTAATGGAAACCACACATTGTCAAGAACCTTATGGTTTCAAAGAACAAAGAACTGTACAGAGATAATGGGAACTGCAGATGCTGGAGATTCCAAGATAATAAAATGTGAGGCTGGATGAACACAGCAGGCCAAGCAGCATCTCAGGAGCACAAAAGCTGACATTTCGGGCTCTGATGAAGGGTCTAGGCCTGAAACGTCAGCTTTTGTGCTCCTGAGATGCTGCTTGGCCTGCTGTGTTCATCCAGCCTCACATTTTATTATCAAAGAACTGTACAGCACAGGAACAGGCCCTTTGTCCCACTAAGACTGCTCCAACATATGACACCTTACTAAATTGAAAACATTTTGTCTCTATGCAGTTCATATCCTCTAATCCTTGTCTATTGATGCATCTGTGAAGATGCCTCTTAAACATTCTGTTTCTACTTAAATCACATCTGTCTATTCCTAACACCTTCTCTGGCAATGCTTTCCAGGCACTTAACACCTTTTATGTATAAAACCTGCCTCATATCTCCTTTAAACTTACTCCCTTTTACCTTAAACCTATGTCCTCTAGTAATTCACATACCTACCCCAGGAAAAGTGCTCTGACTATCCATTCTATCCATGACTGCCATAATTTTGTAAACTTCTATAAAGTCACCCATCATCCTTCAATGTCCATGTGAAAACACATCAAATTTTCCCAATCTCCCCTTATAGCTAACACCCTATAAACCATGAAACATTTTGGTAAACGATTTCTATAACCTCTCCAAAGTCTCCACATCCTTATGGTAATGCAATGATCAGAACTGTACACAATGTTTCCAATGTGACCAAACTCAGGTTCTATATAGCTGCAACAAAAACAGAAGTTGCTGAAAAAGCTCAGCAGGTCTGGCAGCATCTGTGAAGAAAAAGTCAGAGAGTTATTGTTTCAGGTCCAGTCACCCTTCCTCAGAACTGATGGTAGCTGGGAAAACATCAGACCTTTTGCAGAAAATAGGAAGGGGATTGGGGTAGGAAGTAAACAATAGGATAGAGTCCAAAGAGAGAGAAGAGCAGGTAATGATCTGGCTAGGAGGGTGAACAGCTGTTAATGGAGACTGTTAGTTAAGAGTAACAGCTAGTGTGGAATGGCAGGCTCCATGATAACAAGGCCTGGTGTATGGGGTAGGGCGCTAGGACATGGGAGAGTTTAGGCTCTTGATATTGAGACTGGAGGGCTGCAGGGTCCCCAAGTGGGAAATTAGGTGTTATTCTTCTAGCTTGTGTTGAGCTTGACTGGAACACTGCAGCAAGCCAGAGACAGACATGTTGGCCAGGGAGCAGAGTGATGTGTTAAAGTGGCAGGCACAGCTAGCTCAGGGTCTTTTTTGCGAGCAGAATTTAGATGTGCTGTGAAGCAGTCACCCAGTCTACACTTCATTTCCTCAATGTAGAGGAGATTGTGAGCAGTGAATACACTAGAGTAGATTCTGGGAAGTACAGGTGAGGCGTTGCTTCACTGAGAAGGTATAAAACATAGAATGTAGAACAGTACAGCACAGCACAGGCCTTTCGGCTCACGATGTTGTGCTGAACTTTTACCTTAAAGCTAAGATCTATCTAACCTCCACTCCTACCTTATAGGCATCCATATGCCTATTCTAATAGCTGCTTAACTGCCCCTAATGAGGCTGACTCCACTACCCTCTCCAGCAATGCATTCCATGCCCCTACCACTCCCTGAGTAAAGAACCTACCTCTGATGTCTCCCCTATATCTACCTCCACTCACCTTAAAACTATGCCCCCTCATAATAGCTACTACCCAGATAGGAAGGAGGATCTGGCTGGCCACTCTATCTATACCTTTGATCATTTTGTACACCTCTAACAAGTCACCTCTCATCCTTCATCATTCTAAAGAGAAAAGCCCTAGCTCTCTCGTAAGACCTTCCCTTCATTCCAGGCAACATCCTGTCAAATCTCCTCTGCCCCGTTCCAACACTTCCGTGTCCTTCCTACAATGAGGTGACTGGACACGATACTCCAGATGTAGCTGAACCAGACCTTCGTACAGTTAGAACATAACTTCACGGCTCTTGAACTCAATCCCTCTATTAATGAAAGCTAACACACCATATGCCTTCTTAACAACTCTATCCACCTGGGTGGCAGCTGTCAGGGAACTGTGATCATGAACCCTAAGATCCCTCTGCTCCTCCACACTGCCAAGAATCTTTCCATTACCCTGTATTCTGCCTTCAAGTTTGTCCTTCCAAAATGAATCACCTCACACTTTTCAGGGTTAAACTCCATCTGCCACTTCTCAGCCCAGCTCTGCATCCTATCAATGTCTCTTTGTAACCTAGAACAGCCCTCCGCATTGTCCACAATGCAACCACCTTTGTATTGTCTGCAAAGTTGCTAATCCACCCTTCCACTCCTTCATCCAAATAGAAAATAACCCAGGACAAAGCTTTGTGGTACACCACTTGTAACTGTGTGCCATGTTGAATATTTTCTGTCCACTACCACTCTTGTCTCCTAAGGTCAGCCAATTCTGAATCCAATCTGCCACATTTCCCCCATTCCATGCCTCCTTATCTTCTGCATGAGCCTACCATGGGGAACCTTATCAAACACCTTACTTAAATCCATGTAAAGCACATCCATTGCTCTACCTTCATCTGCGTGTTTGGTCACCTCTTCAAAGATTTGAATAAGGTTTGTGAGGCATGACCTACCCTTCACAAATCAAACTGTGCTTTTCCAAGTGATCGTAAATCCTATCTCTTAGATGCCTTTCCAATAATTTGCCTACCACTGATGTAAAACCAACTGGCCTGTAATTTCTGGGATTATCCCCATTTCCTTTTTTGAACAAGGGAATGACGCTTGCCTCTCTCCAATCTTCCAGCACCATACCCATTGACAGTGAGGCCGAACATATCATCACCAAAGGCTCTGCCATTTCTTCCCTCGCATCCCATAGAATCCTTGGATAAATTCCATCAGGCATGTTTGTGCCCTTTGATATTAGGGAGGGAGAAGGTATATGGGCTGATATTGCACCTCCTCTGATTACAGGGGAAGGTGCTGTAGGGCTGTGGAGAGTTGTTGGGGGTGAAGTAAGCATGGATCAGGGTGTCCCGGAGGGAACAGTCCCCACGGAAGGCAGACGTGGGAGGGGTTGGGAATACGTGTCTGGTGGGAGCATCTCGCTGGAGGTGGCGGAAATGGTATCTGATGATCTTCTGGATGTGGATGCCGGTTGGACAGTAGGTGAGGACAAGGGGTTCATTTTTGCTGTGCGGGAGTAAGAGAAGGGGTGAGGGCAGGAGTATGGGAGATGGGTTGGACCCTTTGAGAGCTCTGTTGACAACAGTGCTACAGAATCCTCAGTTGAGGGAGAAGGTATGCATTTTGGAGGCTCCTTGTCGAAGTCAGCCTCATCTGAGCATATGCGACAGAGACAGGAACTGAGAGAAAAAGAGATAGCGGTCTTACAGGCTGTCTATACAACTGCAGCATGAATTGCCAATTTTCATACTTTATATTCCAACCAATGAAGGCAAGGACACCATATGCCTTCTTGAATATCCTATCCACTTGTGTTGCCATTTTCAGGGAATTGTAGACCTGTATGCCTAGATCCCTCTGTATGTTGTATTTCTAAAGGCTCTGCCACTTATTGTATCCTTCCCTCCTGTAGGAGACAATCCAAAATGCCTTATCTCATATTTATCATGATTAAACTCTATCTGCCATTTCTCTGCCCAAGTCTCCAGCCTATCTATATCCTGCTGTACCGCCTGGCAATCCTCCTCACTTTCCACAGGTCCCGCAACCTTTGTATCATTCACAAATTTACTAATTTCTCCTCTAGATTATTTATGAATACATTTCTATTTTTTCCCGCTTGGACCCTATTCACTGCTGGTTTTCTACATTTCGATACTCTGCCCCTCTTGTTCAATTGTGGGTCATTAGCAAATAGCTGTCCTGCAATATTGCCACATCTGCCTGCCTTGTAAGCCTACATAATCTATCTCCTGATCCTTCCTTCCTCTGAAGATTTTAAAGCTTCTTCATTGCCCTAGTTATTAGGGTTCACCAGGACCCCGAGTCACATAATTCCTTACCATGTGGAAGCAGGCCTCTGAGTCTATTGAGTGCCACACTGACCCTCCAAACAGCATCCCACCCAGACCCACCCCTTTACCCTATCCCCATAATCCTGCGTCCCCCATGACTAATCCATCTAACCTGCATATTCCTGGACACCATGGAGCAACTTAGCATGGCCAATCTATCTAACCTGCACATCTTTAGACTGTAGGAGGAAACCAGAGCATCCAGAGGAAACCCAAATCAGACACAGACAAACTCCATATGGACGATGATCCAAGGCTCAAATCGATCCTTGGTCTCTGGTGCTGTGAGGCAGCAATGCTAACCACTGAGCCAACATGCAGTCCTAACTGGTTTCAGCACAGTTCAAATGAAGCTCATTCCAACACAATAGTTCCCTTCTACCCCCACACAGGGGCCAATTCCCCATAAAACCCATTTTACCCACATCAATCTTTGATTTTACTAGTTTTCTGTAAATTTTACTAGTTAACTGTGCTAGTTTTCCCATGACTCAGGTAGTAATCCATTACCACTGTGGAGATTCAGCTTTCTAATTTAGTTCCTAATGTTCAGACTCTTTCAGCAGAGCCCCTTTTTCAGTCTTACCCAAATCATTGGTGCTATCATGGACAACGATAACAAGATCCCTTCCCTCGTCCTCTAGGCGTTGCTGGCCAGGCCAATATTTATTGTCCACACCTAATTTGTCTGGAGGACAGTTGAGAGTCAACCACATATCTGTGGGTCTGGAGGCACATCTAGGTCAGATGAGGTAAGAATGGTATTTTCCTTCCATAAAAGATATTAGTGGGATGTTGTTCTGACAATCAACATGATTTCATGGTCATCATTAGACTTTTAATTCCACATTTTTATGGAACTCAAATTCTGCCAATGACAGAAAGGGATTTGAACCTGGCTCGCCAGAACATCACTTGCATCTCTGAATTAATAGTCTAGTGGACACCAGGCAATTGGCTCACCTATGCTTCCACCTTTCCGAATCCAACCACTACCACTTCTACAATCTTATTTCCTTCTGAAGGAAGAAGTGTTCTGAGGAAGGGACACCAGACCCGAAACATTAACTCGGATTTTTTTTTCATTGCAGATGCTGCCAGGCCTGCCGAGTTTTTCCAGCAACTTCTGCTTTTGTTCCTGATTTACAGCATCTGCAGTTCTTTCAGTTTCTATTTCCTTCCCTGCTTGAGTGTTTCTCTCTACCAAAGCTTTGTGGTCAGTTCACTCATCTCCCTTGCATCCCCATTCTCATCCACATAACTTGAAACAACCTCAGAACAGTTGGACAATTGCAGGGGCTGAGGTTCTCCAACATCACTGCTGAATGCTCCCACTTGCTTCACTCGCAGTTGGAGCATCCTGTCCTGGTCATAGACCAAATTACTTGATCTGAAGGCTGTGACTGATTTCTAAAGTACAGCTGCTTCAGTAACTTTCCTTGCTCCCCTGTTGTGGCAGAATGTCAACAAGTCCCAAATCCAGCTCCTCAACATGCATCCAAAATTCCGCGAGCTGTGAACTCCTGGTAGAGAAGTGTTTACTCAGCAATGTATTGACATCCAGCAGCTCCCACATGCTGCAACAGCAACACAGTAGCCACCCTGCTATCGTTATTGTATTTTATTTTGTTTATTAATTATTCTTGCTTCAGACATGATCATTGCTCTACATCTTTTATCTTTTCACTCGCACTTTTCACTCTGGAGACTTCGTGTAGCAAGCCTTATTTAAAGCACCCTTATCCATCTCTACACCAAATTCCCACTTTGAACTAAATTCCCAAAAAATGCAGCCAGCTGCTGTCTCACTCCAGTGTACAGACTGTGCTTCTTACTCAGTTTGGAACTGAATATCTTAATATTAGCCCAAACACTGAAGAACATGTCAATATAACAGTTGCACACACAAGGTGTAATAACATCTGTTAAAACGTTCAGCACATATTTAAAAGTACATTCAGAGGATGAAGGTATCATTGTCTGGTCCAGCATTTATCATCCATCCCTCATTACCCAGAGGGCAGATGAGAATCATTGCTATGGGTCTAGAATCATATTTAGGCCATATCAGGTGAGGATAGTAATTTCCTTCCCTAAAAAAGGATATTACTGAACCAGAGATAATGGGAACTGCAGATGCTGGAGATTCCAAGATAATAAAATGTGAGGCTGGATGAACACAGCAGGCCAAGCAGCATCTCAGGAGCACAAAAGCTGACGTTTCGGGCCTAGACCCTTCATCAGAGAGGGGGATGGGGGGAGGGAACTGGAATAAATAGGGAGAGAGGGGGAGGCGGACCGAAGATGGAGAGCAAAGAAGATAGGTGGAGAGGGTGTAGGTGGGGAGGTAGGGAGGGGATAGGTCAGTCCAGGGAAGACGGACAGGTCAAGGAGGTGGGATGAGGTTAGTAGGTAGCTGGGGGTGCGGCTGGGGGTGGGAGGAAGGGATGGGTGAGAGGAAGAACCGGTTAGGGAGGCAGAGACAGGTTGGACTGGTTTTGGGATGCAGTGGGTGGGGGGGGGGGGGGGAAGTCCTGAGCAAGGGGCTCACCTTTGTCCCCCTACAACCACACATCAACGAATACCAGTCACGGTCGGACATAGAGCAGTTTTTCCGCCGTCTTCGCCTGCATGCCTACTTCTTCAACCGGGAACCCAACCCTCCTTCCACTGACCCCTTCACCCGCTTCCAACACAAGTCCTCCTCCTGGACACCACCCCCAGGCCTCCTACCCTCCCTCGACCTCTTCATCTCCAACTGCCGTCGAGACATCAACCGCCTCAACCTCTCCACCCCTCTCACCCACTCCAACCTCTCCCCCGCAGAACGGGCAGCCCTCCGCTCCCTCCGCTCCAACCCCAACCTCACCATCAAACCCGCAGACAAGGGTGGCGCAGTGGTAGTATGGCGTACTGACCTCTACATCGCCGAGGCCAGACGCCAACTCTCCGACACCACCTCCTACCGCCTCCTCGATCATGACCCCACACCCGAGCACCAAACCATCATCTCCAACACCATTCATGACCTCATCACCTCAGGGGACCTCCCACCCACAGCCTCCAACCTCATTGTTCCCCAACCCCGCACAGCCCGTTTCTATCTCCTTCCCAAAATCCACAAACCTGCCTGCCCTGGTCGACCCATCGTCTCAGCCTGCTCCTGCCCCACCGAACTCATCTCCACCTATCTGGACTCCATTTTCTCCCCTTTGGTCCAGGAACTCCCCACCTATGTCCGTGACACCACCCACGCCCTCCAGGACTTCCAATTCCCTGGCCCCCAACACCTCATATTCACCATGGACGTCCAGTCCCTGTACACCTGCATTCCGCATGGAGATGGCCTCAAGGCCCTCCGCTTCTTCCTGTCCCGCAGGCCCGACCAGGCCCCCTCCACCGACACTCTCATCCGCCTAGCGGAACTCGTCCTCACACTCAACAACTTCTCTTTTGACTCCTCCCACTTCCTACAGACTAAGGGGGTGGCCATGGGCACCCGCATGGGCCCCAGCTATGCCTGCCTCTTTGTAGGTTACGTGGAACAGTCCATCTTCCGCACCTACACAGGCCCCAAACCCCACCTCTTCCTCCGGTACATTGATGACTGTATCGGCGCCGCCTCTTGCTCCCCAGAGGAGCTCGAACAGTTCATCCACTTCACCAACACCTTCCACCCCAACCTTCAGTTCACCTGGGCCATCTCCAGCACATCCCTCACCTTCCTGGACCTCTCAGTCTCCATCTCAGGCAACCAGCTTGTAACTGATGTCCATTTCAAGCCCACCGACTCCCACAGCTACCTAGAATACACCTCCTCCCACCCACCCTCTGCAAAAACTCCATCCCCTATTCCCAATTCCTCCGCCTCCGCCGCATCTGCTCCCACGATAAGACATTCCACTCCCGCACATCCCAGATGTCCAAGTTCTTTAAGGACCGCAACTTCCCCCCCACGGTGATTGAGAACGCCCTTGACCGCGTCTCCCGCATTTCCCGCGACACATCCCTCACACCCCGCCCCCGCCACAACCGCCCCAAGAGGATCCCCCTCGTTCTCACACACCACCCTACCAACCTCCGGATACAACGCATTATCCTCCGACACTTCCGCCATTTACAATCCGACCCCACCACCCAAGACATTTTTCCATCCCCACCCCTGTCTGCTTTCCGGAGAGACCACTCTCTCCGTGACTCCCTTGTTCGCTCCACACTGCCCTCCAACCCCACCACACCCGGCACCTTCCCCTGCAACCGCAGGAAATGCTACACTTGTCCCCACACCTCCTCCCTCACCCCCATCCCAGGCCCCAAGATGACATTCCACATTAAGCAGAGGTTCACCTGCACATCTGCCAATGTGGTATACTGCATCCACTGTACCCGGTGCGGCTTTCTCTACATTGGGGAAACCAAGCGGAGGCTTGGGGACCGCTTTGCAGAACACCTCCGCTCAGTTCGCAACAAACAACTGCACCTCCCAGTCGCAAACCATTTCCACTCCCCCTCCCATTCTCTTGATGACATGTCCATCATGGGCCTCCTGCACTGCCACAATGATGCCACCCGAAGGTTGCAGGAACAGCAACTCATATTCCGCCTGGGAACCCTGCAGCCATATGGTATCAATGTGGACTTCACCAGTTTCAAAATCTCCCCTTCCCCCACTGCATCCCTAAACCAGCCCAGTTCATCCCCTCCCCCCACTGCACCACACAACCAGCCCAGCTCTTCCCCCCCACCCACTGCATCCCAAAACCAGTCCAACCTGTCTCTGCCTCCCTAACCGGTTCTTCCTCTCACCCATCCCTTCCTCCCACCCCCAGCCGCACCCCCAGCTACCTACTAACCTCATCCCACCTCCTTGACCTGTCCGTCTTCCCTGGACTGACCTATCCCCTCCCTACCTCCCCACCTACACCCTCTCCACCTATCTTCTTTGCTCTCCATCTTCGGTCCGCCTCCCCCTCTCTCCCTATTTATTCCAGTTCCCTCCCCCCATCCCCCTCTCTGATGAAGGGTCTAGGCCCGAAACGTCAGCTTTTGTGCTCCTGAGATGCTGCTTGGCCTGCTGTGTTCATCCAGCCTCACATTTTATTATTACTGAACCAAATGGATTTTCCTGACAATCATCTCATGGTCATCATTAGACTTGTAATTCCATTTTTATTGAATTCAAATTTCACAATCTGTCATGGCAGGATTTAGATTAGATTCCCTACAGCGTGGAAACAGGTCCTTTGGCCCATCAAGTCCACACCCCCTCTTGGAACATCGCACCCAATCCCCTCCCCCTATAACCCACACACCCCTGAGCACTACGGGCAATTTAGCACGGCCAATCCACCTAGCCTGCACATCTTTGGACTGTGGGAGGAAACCAGAGCACCCGGAAGAAACCCACGCAGACATGGGGAGAATGTGCAAACTCCACGCAGTTACCCGAGGCTGGAATCGAACCCGGGTCCCTGGCGCTATGAGGCTGCGTGCTAACCACTGAGCCACCGTGCCGCCCCAGGTCTCTAGAACATTGCCTGAGCCTCTAGGTTAACAGTCCATCTATAAAGCCATGGAGCCACTATGCCCCCACATTACACATTGCAGCTTTTGTTTTGGGACCGAACATAAGTACAGCAGCGTCATGTAAAAATACGCTGCTGGAGGCAAAGCCCACACCACAGTGAGATAACAAGGTGTGGAGCTGGATGAACACAGTAGGCCAAGCAGCATCTCAGGAGCAGGAAAGCTGATGTTTCAGGCAGTTCAGACTACTTCCTAAAGTCACTCATTACTCTTTTGATTATATTAGAGACTCCCTCCCCAACCCTTCCCTGATCTGTACATCTCAGCTTGAGAGCCTGTTTATTTGAACATGTCTGATCATAAATTCAGAGCCATTCCTTAACAGTGGTTAATTCACTCCAACATATTACTTCTCAGCAGTTTAAAGTAAAAATCCACTCCAATTTCTCACAAACATTCATTAGCTGGAGAAAGAGAAATTGCAAATGTACTGACAAAACAAAACCGTGCTTTCCATGTTAATGATCATTATATCTTACATTCGAAGTGGCTCTGTGTTCAATTACAGCTTGAGTGCCTCTGTTGATTGTGGTTTACATCAATCTGAAACCCATAAAGTTCCTGTTGAAATGTGAGTTCAGGGTCCTTCCTAGCTACAAAGGTCTCATCTGGTTATTTTGTACCAATTAAGAAAACAACAAGGTCACACCATTTCAGTCTATTTCTTTGAGATTGTTTCTCTTCTCCCCACAAAGGCTCTGAATTTTATCTGGAGTACACGTTTCCACAGGCACCAGTGCAGGCTTGAGTTTTACACAGTTATGCGATCGCCTGCAGGTAATCTGCATCTGAGTAAAGAAATTCATCCTTATCTCAGCCCTAAATTGCTACTTCTTATTCTGAGATGGTATCCCTAGGTTCTGCACAATGAGAAATGTCCTCCCCTGTGAGAATTTGGTATGCTTCAACATTGAAATGGAGTGTAAGTGGATGGGCTGGAGCCTCCCTCTTTGTTGTTTGACATCTGCATGAATTAGATTCTGGCTTCACTCCTGTGCAATTCCCAGTGGTCAACACAGCGGCTATCTACTATGATAGGTAAATAATTAATCCTGTGTGTATGTGTTGGCTGCAAGACCGGGAATGGGTGAAAAAAAGGACAGCACACTTCAAGACCTCTGTCAGGTTAATCTGACTCAGTTTGCTTAGGAGTACAGCATTCAGCTCATCAACTCTGCTGTGCTATTTAATACGATCAATGGCAAATCAAACACTTTTACCCATCCCATCCCTGTAGCCCTTTGGTCAGTGGTGATCAGGAATCAGTTTGATAGGTTATTATTTTATAGGTCTTCATCAGGTCTGGCTTACACGTGACTCCAGATCCACAGCAATTTAGCCGATTCTTAACCGTCCTCACACAACAAATGTTTGCCCTCGCCAGCAACAGCCACATTCCATAAAAGAAGAAATTTTGCTCGAGATATTCTCTGGGTTTTGGTTACCCTTTGAATAATGCCTAACTGTAGCATACTATACAAATCTATCAGGTTCACATGTCAACTGTAAGGGGCAGCACTGTGCCTGCAGTTGACAGTGCAGCTGGCATCTACGAGAGACTGAAGACAGCCAGAGCCAAAAATATTAATATTCTGGCATACTCACTTGTCTCTCAACGAACAGTTTCGCTCAGCAGCAGGTGTCTGTGCAGCAGAAGATGCGATTCTTGACCTGTGCTCCTTTGAACTTTCCAGTGCTGTTAATAAGCTGGAATGATAACCACTGACTAAAGGCACATGCGACAATGGGCCTCATTTAAAGGAGATGGATCCACTGCCGATCCCAGCTGGGATCAGAAGCCAATGGAAGGATTGCAGAGTGTATAGGTGGTGGTGGTGTGGCTGTGAGAGAGATCCATGGGGAAGGGACATGACTGGAGGGAGCAAGAGGACAACAGGACAGGTTTAGATGATCAAAAGAGGGTCAGCGATGAGGAAGATGGTCGGTGTTTGAGAGGGTATTGTGTGAATTGGAGGGAAAAAGTAATTGAAAGGGCCAAATGTTGAGTTTGAGATAGGGAGGGAGGTAGGGAGGTGATCATCTACAAATAAAATATGGGTTTGCTACAATATTCACCAATCCTATTAGCTCCAGACTTGGTTATTAACCTCCATTGTCTCAATCATCTCAAATCTCCCCTTCTCTGACTCTAATGTATACTTTATCCCGCTTCCTCAAGGGTAAGCATTATTGTGTGTCTACGGTTACTGGAGTTCAGAAAAATGAGAGATGGTTTCCATTCAAAAATACGAGATTCCTACAGGGTAAATGTAGCGAGGAGGTTTCCCTCCAGATTAGCGCAGCATTTAGAATCAGGGGACACAAACCCAGCATAACGTGTAGGATATTTAGGACTGAGTTGAGGAAGCTTTTCTTCTCTTTGAAGTGTTGAATCTTTAGACTTTCTACTCCAAATGGGCTGTGGAGGCCCAAGTGTTAAAATTGTGAAGGGAAACCTGGAAAATCGTGTCGATTTGGCAGTTTAAACATGATCTAGTTGAGCAGGCCTGGGAAGTGAATGACCTCCTCCTATTCTTATTTCTTATGTTCCTATATTTTTCCATCCTTCAATACCTCAAATTTAAAAGCCTCATGTGCACATTGAAATCCCACCAAGGTCAGATCTATCTGTATTTCTGTAATTTTCTCAAGCTTTGCCACTCTCTTTCATCCAGTAAAACCCAACACAATACTTTTATAGGGCTTTGTCACCCCTCTCAAAGTCACTTTCTTTCCATCAATTCCCAGCGTGTCTCTGCGTTCTTATGAAGCGTCCTGGGAATTTTCCTGGAGGAACGGTGGCTCAGTGGCTAGCACTGCTGCCTCACAGAGCCAGGGACCGAGGTTTGATTCCACCCTTGGGCAACTGTCTGTGTGAAGTTTACACATTCTCCTCGTGTCTGCCTGGGCTTCCTCTGGATGCTCTGGTTTCCTCCCACAGTCCAAGATGTGCAGGCTCGGTGGATTGGCCATGCTAAATTGACTTAGAGTATTCAAGGATGTGTAGATTAGGTGTGTTATAAGGGGATGGATCTGGGTGGGATGTTCTGGGGACAGTGTGGACTTGTTGGGCTAAAGGGTCTGTTTCCACACTAGGGATTCTGAGATCTCACTGTTTTGTAACAGCTATATCTACTCACACCCCATGTCCAGTAGTACATCTAGTTGAAACCCAATGCCACGTTCTTCACTTTATCAGCGAGATATTCAACTACATGGGGCATTCCATTAAGAGTGGCATAGGATCCCAATGGTTAGCACTGTTGCCTCGCAGCACCAGGGACCTGGGTTTGATTCCAGCCTCAGGTGACTGTCTGTGTGGAGTTTGCACATTCTCCCCGTGTCAGTGTGGGTTTCCTCTGGGTGCTCCGGTTTCCTCCCACAGTCCAAGATGTGCAGGCTCGGTGGATTGGCCATGCTAAATTATCCGTAGTGTTCAGGGGTGTGTAGATCAGGTGGGTTATAGGGGGGATAGTTCTGGGTGGGATGCTCCAAATATTGGTGTGGACTTGTTGGGCTGAAGGGCCTGTTTCCACACTGTAGGAATTTATGATATTCAGCCATGTCACCTTTTGATCACTGGCCACTGACATCAGGCAGGGTGGGGGTAATTTCAGTGTAAGTCAGTCAGTGAAAGACGTAAGTGACTGGACCTGCTTATTATTCCTCATTGCAGTATCTAAACAGTGGTATAAATTGATTCGAAGAGTATATGCCAGGCATGGTCTCATTTCTGCAGTTCTGAAGTTATACGAGACCTGAAATATTAATTCCGTTTTTCTCTCCAGAGATGCTGAGGTTCTCCAGCATCCTCTGCTTTGGTTCTCAGATTTCTAGCCGTTTTCATTTTGCTTTTACCCAAGCATCAATTATCAGCAGACTTTACAATATGAGCCATGGGGAACATTGCTTCCATGTGTTATAATGATCAATTATAATCTTACCTCTTATTCAGTTACCAATGAGTTTGTTCATTAATAGTTTAGCACCATTCAATCCAACTGGCCTCAAAATGCACTTTTTACTGTATCTCCCCAGATATATGTGTTAATTAAAAGCAGCAACAATTTTATGGGATGGTCTGGATTGCAATTAAACAAATAAATTCAATACTCAGTGTTCTCTGGTATACTGTTTTACATAATCTGTGTGGATCTGAAGGAGAACAAGAGCTCACACAGAGTAACTGGCAGCTAATTACACATCAAACACTCCCCTGGTGACTCACACTGATCCACCTTGTCGCCCAAACTGGAAATCCCATCAAGTTGAAAATCCAATCAGTGTGCCTGCATCTTGAACTGACCCTGTGCAGCCTCTGACTCTCCACTGTCCTTTGACAGCTCAGTTTCAAACACTCGCAGGATCTTTGATGAGCTTAAAGGGTTGCTATCAGTTCAAAATTAAATTGCCCCAGACCAACAAATTATAAGATGGGAAGCATTAAAAAAAGTGGCTCATCTTATCCTGGTGCTCTCAGGATGTGAGCCTCAGTGCAATTTCTTGGAAATGGTTGTGTTGATAGTGTTGGCGCCATCTCAAGGCTAAGGAGAGGCAGGTTAATTGGTAGCTGAATCACTCACACTGGAAAGATCACAAGCGGATAGATTTTTAAGCTGATTTTCTGAGCTGTGCACACTAGAAAATCTGATGACTCCTTGTGATTTTCTTTAAGTTGATCAACATTCCTATCTATGCTGTGTGAGGAATTCCATTATGTGCAGGGTCAGACACAGAGGAACCTAGAACCCAAAGCAGATGATGGTCTAATTTCAGCAATAAATAAGAAGCTGAGGGCAAAACTGGTCACTGCCTTATCTCTGTGAGTTAACGCTGGTACTGAAATAGCTCAGGATTGAAAATGAGATGAGTGGGTTAAGTGCTTGTGCAGAATTGTAATTTGCAACCCAATCCCCAACGAATTTATGTTTAACCCTCCATTTTATGAGGGTCACTAAGAAGCTGAAACCTGTATTTGAATTCACTATGGTGTGATCAGATTGCACACAAAGCCCAGTACAGATTTTGTCTTCAAACGAATGCAGCTATGGGTTTCATAAACATTGAATGTATTACTTGCACTTTCATTCTAGCCGTCCTGAACTTTTGCAGCACCTACACTTGGGTTACCTTAAGATATGCAGTGAAAAAAAAAACTTTCACATCCATTCAAAAATATCACTGAAGAAGTCCTCCTGAAAGTGAATAAGCTTATGTCTCGGTCAAGGGGCCCTTGTGGACTCGTCACAATCCTACCTGCTCCAGAACCCTGACCACTGAACAGGTATAAAAATATATTCACAAATATTGCAATAAATACAGCAGCACTTGGTTTGTCACCATTACAGTTGTGTTCCCATAGTCACGTAGAAGGCTTGGTGACAAGATGCAATAAGAACATCACGTCTTTCAACTTTGGCAGAACTAAAGAACTGATAATTGATTTCAGAAAGAAACGAGGTCACAGCCCCATCTACATCAACAGAACTGAGGCAGATAGAGGGGAGAGGGCCAAGTTCCTCAGAGTGAGTGACGATAACCTGTCCTGGAATTCCCATGTAGATGTGACGGTCACAAGGGTGTAACAATGCCCCTCCTTCCCTCGGGCAGCTCAGGAAATTTGGCCTGTCCATAACATCCCTCACCAGATGCACCATTGAAAGCATACTGTTCAGGTGCAGAATGGCCAGGTACCGAAACTCCTCTGCCAAGGTCTGTAAGAAACTACAGAAGGTGGCGTGCACAGCCTAGACCATCATGGAAGCCAACCTATTATCGATGGAAATCAAAAAAAATTATGGATGCTATAAATCAGGAACAAAAACAGAAGTTGCTGGAAAGCTCAGCTGGTCCGGCTGTGAAGAAAAATCAGAGTTAATGTTTTGGGTCCAGTGACAATCTAGTCTGAGGAAAGGTCACCGGATCCAAAACATTAACTCTGATTTTTCTTCACAGATGCTGCCAGACCTGCTGCGCTTTTCCAGCAACTTCTGTTCTTGTTCTGACTATCCAGGAACTTCATTTACATGGCTTGCTGCCTCAGAAAGTCCACTAGCATCATCAAAGACCCATCACAATCTGGTAATGCTCTCTTACAAGTTCTTTCGTCACGCAGAAGATACCAAAGCCTGAAATAAGAGATAATGGGAACTGCAGATGCTGGAGAATCCAAGATAACAAAGTGTGGAGCTGGATGAACACAGCAGGCCAAGCAGCATCTCAGGAGCACAAGAGCTGATGTTTCGGGCCTAGACCCTTCAGAGAGGGGGGGATGGGGAGAAGGTTCTGGAATAAATAGGGAGGTGGACTGAAGATGGAGAGAAAAGAAGATAGGTGGAGAGAAGAGTATAGGTGAGGAGGTAGGGAGGGGATAGGTCAGTCCAGGGAAGATGGACAGGCCAATGAGGTGGGATGAGGTTAGTGGTAGGAAATGGAGGTGCGGTTTGGAGGTGGGAGGAAGGGATGGGTGAGAGGAAGAACAGGTTAGGGAGGCAGAAACAGGCTGGACTGGTTTTGGGATGCAGTGGGGGGGGGGGGGGGGGGGGGAAGAAAAAAGAGGGGAGGGGATGAGCTGGGCTGGTTTTGGGGTGCGGTGGGGGAAGGGGAGATTTTGAAGCTGGTGAAGTCCACATTGATACCATTGGGCTGCAGGGTTCCTAAGCGGAATAGGAGTTGCTGTTCCTGCACCCTTCGGGTGGCATCCTTGTGGCACTGCAGGAGGCCCATGATAGACATGTCATCTAAAGAATGGGAGGGGGAGTTAAAATGGTTCGCGACTGGGAGGTGCAGTTGTTTAGTGCGAACCGAGCGGAGGTGTTCTGCAAAGCAGTCCCCAAGCCTCTGCTTGGTTTCCCCAATGTAGAGGAAGCCACAACGGGTACAATGGATACAGTATACCACATTAAACAGAGGTTCACCTGCACCTCTGTAATGTGGAAAGTCATGTTGGGACCTGGGATGGGGGTGAGGGAGGTGGTGTGGGGGCAAGTGAAGCACTTCCTGCGGTTGCAGGGGAAGGTGCCGGGTGTGGTGGGGTTGGAGGGGAGTGTGGAGCGAACAACGGAGTCACAGAGAGAGTGGTCGCTCCGGAAGGCAGACAAGGGTGGGGATGGAAAAATGTCTTGGGTGGTGGGGTCGGACTGTCGATGGCGGAAGTGTCGGAGGATGATGCGTTGTATCCGGAGGTTGGTGGGGTGGTATGTGAGAACGAGGGGGACCCTCGGGGGGCGGTTGTGATGGGGGCAGGGTGTGAGGGATGTGTTGCCACACATCCCCCTCGTTCTCACACACCATCCCACCAACCTCCAGATACAACGCATCATCCTCCGACACTTCCGCCATCGACAATCCAACCCCACCACCCAAGACATTTTTCCATCCCCACCCTTTTCTGCTTTCCGTGACTCTCTTGCCTGCTCCACACTCCCCTCCAACCCCACCACACCCGGCACCTTCCCCTGCAACCGCAGGAAGTGCTACACTTGCCCCCACACCACCTCCCTCACCCCCATCCCAGGCCCCAACGTGACTTTCCACATTACAGAGGTGCAGGTGAACTTCTGTTTAACGTGGTATACTGTATCCATTGCACCCGTTGTGGCTTCCTCTACATTGGGGAAACCAAGCGGAGGCTTGGGGACCGCTTTGCAGAACACCTCTGCTCGGTTCGCACTAAACAACTGCACCTCCCAGTCGCAAACCATTTTAACTCCCCCTTCCATTCTTTAGACTATATGTCCATCATGGGCCTCCTGCAGTGCCACAAGGATGCCACCCGAAGGTTGCAGGAACAGCACTTCTCCCCATCCCCCTCTCTGATGAAGGGTCTAGGCCCGAAACGTCAGCCTTTGTGCTCCTGAGATGCTGCTTGGCCTGCTGTGTTCATCCAGCTTCACTTTGTTATCTTAAAGCCTGAAATAATGCAGGTTCAAGAACAGCTTCTTCCTGGCCATTATTCAACTGATGAATAGACTCTTTAGCCTCAAATAGTGTTGATCTTGTTAACTTTGTTCTTGCTTACCGCACACCCTGTGCACTGTAACCTGTATACCTCTAAGTCTGTTTGTTACCTCTGATCTGTACATCCTTGATTACTATGATCTGCCTGTAAATAAACCTTTTCACTGTACTCTAGTATGTGTGACAATAAATTAATAAATCAATCAAGCAATCTCCATTTCCACAATCACTTGCCCCGATCTCATAACAAGAACAACCTGTTGGCAGGAGGGGCAATATTAGTTCCTTTCCTTCTATCCATTAAAGTCACTGATGGCCAGGGGTAGGGTAATAGATTGGCTCTGCTGCTTGACAGTCCAATGAAATTTTAATTCTGTTTACCCATTGTGTAGTAGTCATGTCACACTCTCTCGCTGCCTCGCTCTCTTACACACAATGTCCTCTCTAACCCAAGTTAAAAGCATGCCTGATATGCGCCTCTTTCCTTTGTCATAGGCCTCATAATCGGTTTCGGATTATCACGCTGTCACTGATCCCAGGCAGAGTCAATCAGGTGATATTTTTCTGACAGTTTTGCTATGGACTGCAGAGACAAGGACACAGCTTGCGCTGTCCTGAAGAGTGTCTGTAATTGTATTTCAATGCAAACCCCTCCCCACCCATTGATCACTGTTGAGAGACCTTGAGCTCTGTTTGAATAGCCTTGAGCAAACAAACACAGGCAAGCCTGAGGGAAAGTAATACAGCATATGGCAGGGTCCCCTTGATGTAGTTTGTCCTGACAAACAGATGCATTGTGCTCAGGATAAGGTGCTTGTGATTTAATTTGTAAAAATAATGAAGTCTACATCTGTGAACTTTCTAGTCACAGATGTTGATAATTAATTAGCTAAAGCCATTTGTCAACTCTACGCATATATGAAATTAAAGATCATTTTACATGTAAACCTTGTCACATTTACTGTCACCTTAGTTTATTTTTCCAGCAGTTTAAATGTTGAAACATAGAAACCTGAGGGCAGGAGTAGGCCGTTCAAACCCTCAAGCCTGCACCGCCAATCTTGATCATTGTTGATAATCTACCTCAACATTATTTTCCCTCCCCATCCCCATGTCCACTGAGGTTATTTTACCTGAAATTTATCAATCTCAAACATGCTCATCACTGTGCTTCCACAATGCTCTGGGATCGAGAATTCCAAACATTCACTGCCGTCTACATGAAGAAATCTCTTTCTGCCTCAGTCCTGAATGGTCTGTCTTTTACCCTGAGTCTACATGCGTGGCTTTAGATCCTGCAGAATGATCCATCTAGCTTGTTGAGCTCTTTAAGAATTTTGTAATGGTGCTATTATGTTGCAACTCACATGATAGACTGATTTGTAGCATTGTGCCAATGCTTAAATCATGCCCTTCCACTGGCAGCCAGCCTCTTCATGACATGTTGACATTTATCCAAACCTGAGGAGCCATTGTGCTGAGGAACTGCACTCCAGGCTTTGACTCACAGCTTAGGCAATGAGAGTGTGCAGCCATTGTCTCCAGTACACACACACACAGTTCAATAATACGTTCGACAACAAGCTGTAGAGCTGGATGAACACCCTGTTATCTCAGATTCTCCAGCATCGGCAGTTCCAACTTTCTCTGAATCAATAATACCTTAATTCTGTTTAGTGGGCCTATAGTAGTTATGCCCCTCTCCTTCTCTCTCTCACCCACACACACACCCCTCAAATAAATCCTTGAAATCAGAATTGTTTATAGCTCAAACAGATGGTGATTGAAGCAATGCCATAAATTTCCCAGGATAAATAGTAGGAGGGCATCAACAAGGCAACCAGCTATCAGATTCATTATTCTGATAAGAATATACACAAACATATTTCTGTTGAATCGAGCAGACTCATAGTAGAGTGCTAGCAATCTGAATGGAAAACTTATTCTGTCAATGTGCTGACATATTAATCACAGATAAGAGATTAATACAAGTATTAAAATCACAGCAATTCATTTGGTACAAAGAGCTAGTGAACCCATTCTACTGTACCTTTACATTTATCACGTGGTTTAGCACAATTACAAGCAGAAAGGGAACTTTAGAGAGTCTTAACCCTTAACTGACACTTATTCAACCATCTCTAAGCTGTGATTAACTTTTGCAGCTATTTGCCTTCTGTCTGCGAGTGTTAAGAGCTCACAGCTGTACAGAAAGTGCAGAGGTTAACTGATCCCAATAGGTCAGGCAGCGGTGGCACAGACCAGGTGAGGCAGGCTGTGGGAAAATGTGATGTTGTCAACAAAAGTACAGGGTATTATTTAAATGGAGAAAAACTGCTTCACAAAGGGACTTGGGGGTAGTCGCGCACTAAACACAGAAAGTTAGCACACAGGGGCAGCAAGGAATCAGGAAGGCAAATGCAATGTTGGCCCTTATTTCAAGGAGATTAGAGTATAAGAGTAGGGAAATCTTACTACTACTTGCTACAAATCTTATTCCATATCTGGAGTACTGTGAGCAGTTTTAGTTCCCTTATTCAAGGAAAGGAATTGTTTCATTGGAGGCAGCTCACTACATAATGTGCTCACTATGATGATCCTTGGTATGAAGGGATTATCTTATTAACAAAGGCTAAACAGGTTGGGACTCTACACACTGGAGTTTAGAAGATTGCGAGGTGATCTCATTGAAACAAAAGGATTCTAAAGGGACTTGACAGGATAAATTCCGAGAGGATATTTCCCTACATGGGGGAGTCTAGGACCAGAGGGCATGGTCTCAGAATAAAGGGGTAACAATTTAAGACTGAGATGAGGAGAAATTTCTTCTCTCAGAGGGATGGGAGTCTTTAGAACTCCATGCCACAGAGAGCCATGGGGGCAAAGCCCTTGTGTATATTTAAGACCAAGATAAATAGATTATTGATCAATAGGAGAATCAAGGGTTATTAGGAAAGGGCAGGAAAGTGGATGTGAGGAATATTGGATCAGTCAGGATGCTATTGAATGATGCAGAAAACCTGAGGGGCTGAATGGCCTACTCCTGTTTGCATTTCTTATGGTCTTATGGTTAAGCCAGGCTATTTCCTGACAAAACAAAGGGTCACTTGCAGGTACATAATCAGTCATAGAATCCCTACAGCGTGGAAGCAGACCCTTCGGCCCAACCAGTCCACACCAATCCTTGGAGCATCCCACCCAGACCCATCCCCTTATAACCCACCTAATCTACAGACCCCTGGACACTACGGGCAATTTAGTTTAGCCAATCCACCTAGCCTGCACATCTTTGGACTGTCCTTTACTTTCTTCACTCCAGTGGGCTCAATTATAAAAATAATGTAAAATCAATGAAGAGGAATAACAAAAGCACCAGCATTTATTTAGCACCTTTAAAGGAAAATATCACATGGTGTTTTACAGGAATAGAATCAGGCTAAAATTGTTACTAGATCACGTGATTGAAACGTCACCGATGGGATTTACAAATGAGGGAAAGAGAGATAGTGACCTGAAGAGATTGAGGGAGGGAATTCCAGAGTTTAATATAATGTTGGTGGGAGGTAAAAATCAGGCCCCTGATGTTTGGAAGACAAAATTATCTCTACCTCAAACCTTGGCTATCTGATCTCAGCCAGGTCAATAGCACCAAGGCCATTAACTTCAATATCCATAGGATCACGAGCAGAATTGTTCAACATAATATCCAGTGAAAACTAACTTCGTATGTGATTGTGCCAGTGTCAGATACAGGCAAGTTATGGGTGAATTG
The DNA here is from genome assembly GCF_030684315.1 of Stegostoma tigrinum. Classification (NCBI taxonomy): domain Eukaryota; kingdom Metazoa; phylum Chordata; class Chondrichthyes; order Orectolobiformes; family Stegostomatidae; genus Stegostoma; species Stegostoma tigrinum. The sequence goes on along the minus strand of NC_081376.1, from coordinate 2,303,268 downwards.
TCATTTCTGAAACATACAAGCTGTGTCAGATCTCCCAAACGTTCAGTGATGGATAGGGACTCAGAATCAGGGTTAGGATCAACGTCACCTCAAAGAATTTATCTAAAATTTCTGATTCTCCTCTGAACATCTCCAATGCATTTAAGTCCTTCCTTAGATAAATACAATAAATATTTGAGATGTGTCCTTACCAGCATTCCATACAATTAGAGCAAAACATCCTCGCTTCGAAAATGAAGGCAGAAATTGCAGGAGAAACTCAGCAAGTCTGGCAGCATCTGTGAAGAGAAAGCAGAGTTAATGGTTTGAGTCCAGTGACTTAAGTTCAATTCCTCTCACGGGCTAATCTTGGGCAGCACGGTGGCCCAGTGGTGCCTCAGTGCCAGGGATTCTTGTTTAATGTGACAGTATGGTGACTGTCTGTGTGGCGTTTGCACATTCCACCTGTGATTACATGAGTTTCCTCTCAGTCTAGAGATATGCAGGTTAAGTGAATTGGCCATGATAAATTGCACAGTGTCCTGGGATGTACAGTCTAGGTGGATTGGCCATAGGAAATGCAGGATTACAGGGTTAGGGTAGGTTAATGCTTTTTGGGGGGCCATTGTGGACTTGATGGGCTGAATGGCCTGCTTCCCCACTATAGGGATTCTATGAATCTTTCCTCAGTTAACACTGACACACTGAGGTACATGAAATAACTATTGCAAATGGTGAAATCTTCTCCTCTAAGTCCAATATGGGGGTAAGATGAACTCAATTGATGATCTCCTTAGTGCCCGACACCGAGATTCAGTATACATTCGTGTGGTGGGTAAGTATACTATGGGGTGGATGGATGACATACAAACACATTTTATGTTGGACTGTTACAGCTGGAATGTGCTTCACTTTGACCATCAATTCCAAAAGCATCTATAGAGAAGAAAGGTCAGCCCAAATAATAAGATCAACTAAACTCTGACAAGTTTGAATCCAATCTTCAGTGGCAGCACTTGAATTGATTCTCAATTCTCATTGCACGGGGGCGATAGCACAGAGCCAATTTAGAGAACAGTTATAATCTTATATAGACATTTGTGTTTTGTAATGTTTTGAGTTGCCTTGAAACAGATTTTCATCTTAGTGCTGTTTGAATTGACTCCACAGCTGTGACAAGGGACTGATTAGATTTCACAAACAGGGTAGGTGGAGATTGATCTATTTGTTCTGACTTCAGAAACACTTAAACTGTGTGGTCTGAGGGATTCAGATACATTTTGACAGGGATTTTCAACCAAAATGCTGACTTGGAAAAAGTAATCAATTGCTTAATGAAAGACTCCTGCTTGCTCATAAACAAAGAAATATCTGAAAAAGAGGATTTTCTATGTAAATTTCTGGTTTGGAGAGGAGTTGGTAATTTGTTTTAGTCTACGGAATGTGAGCATCACTGGCAGGCCCAGCATTTATTGCTCATCCCTTGTTGCCCTTGAGAACTGCTGCAGTCCATGTGCTGTCGGTTGACCCAGATTGCCCTTAGGGAGGGTATTCATGGATTTTGACCCAGCTTCAGAAACGAAATGGTGACATATTTACAAGTCAGGATGGTGAATGGCTTCAAGGGGAACTTGCAGGTGGTGGTGTCTCCATGTATCTGCTGCCCTTGTCCTTCTGGATGGCAGTGGTCGTTAGTTTGGAATGCTCAGGACTTTTACTGCACACTGTTGCAGAATCATTTGATGCACGGTGAACCCATTCCCTATTTAATTAAACATGGTAAATGCTGATTTGGTACAGATCAAAACTGCACCTTTGCCATAACACTGCTAGAGACAGACATTTGCTAGTAGTCATGTGACTTTACATTGTTACCTTCACTATTAGGAAACAATCTTACTTACAGATTCACATCAACCCTTCACATTGCATTTGCCAGCCCATTCTCCAGCTGCTCGAGGTGGCCTGGCACTTTTACAAATGATGGGCTGAATTGTCCCAGTCTGATTCCAGTGTAGCCTTAATGCCAGCTCAAGAACAGTGAAGTTGTAAGGAGCTGGTGGGATTTTGCTTCCGATCTCCAGGCAGGTGGCCAATTAAGAAGGAGTCTCCAGGAGCCTCTCAGCCAACACAGGATTGGGGGGAGGGGGAGGATAGATCAATGAAATAGCATACCCATTGCAAAGACCAGCAGCAATGTTAGTCTGGTACTGCCACCAGGAGGCACTGCTGTGTAAGAAGACAAATAGGAACACAACTCAAGATAGACTCTGAAGAATGATAACAATGCAAACACGTGTGGCCAAAAATAACCAGAATCTCTTTGCTTTGTGGAGAGGGTTGCTGGTAGGAGAACCCTTTACAGGATTGTCTTCAGTTTCTGCTGTGGCCCAATAACAATGGCACCTGATTGTGAGGGTGATTCAAAGGAAGAGGCCATTCTGGTTCTACAACCAAACTGTTGCCCTCAGGATCAGCAGGCAATTGCCAGGCTCCAACCTCAGCCAGATGACAGATGGTCCACCTGCCTTTGGGAAAATCCCAGTGCTGTCAAAAATTTGATCCCCTGGGCACTTGATAGGGGTCAATAATTTACCTACTACTGCCAGGCAGGTGGCTGGTGCCAGGCCGATCTCACCACCAAGCTTGACTCTGTGGCCTGGGCAGTTCAGCCTGAGATGCCAGTCTTCTCCATGTAGATGACCCATAGCTGGCATTTGAGCTTGAAGCTTCAATAGGAAGCTCACATACTAGGCTGAGTAATAGGCACTTAAATGATGATCATCACTTCAAATCTTTCTAACGTGTGAATGGAATAAATGCTTGAGGTGGGTATGGAGACAGGCTGGTCGGACCTATGCAATCTGCATCTAGTTTATACCCCCATCACAAAGATGATGGGTGTATTTCTCTGAAGGCATGGAACAATATTGTGGTTCTCGTGTATGCTGGACAATTTCTTAGAAAATTCCCAACTCCACTGCCTTCGATTCTCTATCAGTTAATGTCAATGCCTGGAAGTCTGGGAACCCAACAATTTCTCAATTGGCGTAATCTTTGATGGCAGTTGAATTTACCGATGGTTTGAAAACAAAAACCCAAAGTTTGCCAAAACAAGTACTTTACTTGCATTTATTTTCAATATTTTTCTCCTTCCCCTCTCCTCTGTTTATGTCACACTCCTTCATCCTTTTACAGCATACCCCTTTCTCTCTACTCTCCTTTCTCTTCTCATCTCTTTCCTTCTTCTTCTCCTCCTCTTTGGCTTCTCTCCCATTCTCTCCTTCTTGCCTTCTTCTACGTCCACTCTCCCCTCCCTTCTGCTGGAGTGGAGCTCCATAACTTGGTCCCCTCCAACAATGAATATAAGTGGCTATCAATTGTCCTCAGTTCAGAGGACTTTCTGGAAACAGTTAGCTATGTACTGGACAACCTGAAGGTTCAATCTCTGTTGTTCGCTCTCATGACATTAGGTTTGGCCCAATGGAGCACACAATGGCGGTTTGAACATGTGATATTCAATCTGTGAGAATGAATGAACAGAAATTTGTGGCAGGCTTTTGTGGACATGTGGAATTAATGCTGATTTTCTCTCTCTAACAAGCAAAGAACAATAACAGCTTCCACTCATGTCACGTACTGAATGTAGAATTAATTGTTAGTGTTTGTTGGTTAGTTCAGTTGACTGGGTGGATTTGGTTAGCAATGTACAGTGTGACCAATAGCAGTGGTCCAATTCCTGCATGAGCTGATGTTACCATGAGGGATTCTCCTTCTCAACCTTTCCCCTTGCCTGAAACCACTACCAGTCCTCTCTCTCTGATGAGAGAGCACTTCTCTTGGACTATGGAACTTACCTTCATCCATTCAGAAACTTAACACAGCCAAAGTGGGACAGGTTACTGAAAGCCCTGTCAAAAAATCTTTAATAAGCATATCTAAGTATTGATAGATTTTATGCAGAAGCATAGGAGCTGACAGACATAACTACAGGAGAGTAACACAAAGTCTTCCGCAGCGTTCTCTGCAGAGTCAACACATTTCATTTAGGAGATAATGGGAACTGCAGATGCTGGAGAATCCAAGAAAACAAAGTGTGAAGCTGGATGAACACAGCAGGCCAAGCAGCATCTCAGGAGCACAAAAGCTGACGTTTCGGGCCTCGACCCTTCCTCTTGTGCTCCCGAGATGCTGCTTGGCCTGTGTGTTCATCCAGCTTCACACTTTGTTTTCTTACATTTCATTTCACCTAAAGACTATTAAAGGTAAAAAAGGATTAAGACAATCAATGCAAGCAGTATCTCATACACTGGTCTCACTGTAAGATGATAGCCCCATCCAATGACCCCACGAACCACAGCTCCTCCTGGACATGGCCGGAATACCTTACTCATCAATTCAGCATGAAATGTGGATTAAATATCCTGGAGCTGCAATTGGAAAGTGTGGAAAGCACTCTCTTTAAACAGTGTTTGCACTGACACGATGGAAATTTGAAAGTGAGAATTCAGCTAGATTTGGTGTTTTTTGCTCTCAGTTGTCAGCAAGTGCGTATTCCCTCCTCAAAGATATGCTTTGCCTTTAAAGACATATGAAATAAAACAAGTTCAGTGAGATAAATCCAGCATCTACATGATTGAAATGTCATTTTGAGGTATAGCTTCCAGACCAGACAAGCCTGTACCTTTAAGATAGTCACATGGCATCCATAATTTATTTGGGGTCATCACACAACACCAAAACTTCCACATGGAAACATTGAGTCTATACGTCACCTTTATGCTTTGTTGCTGTTTAAAAACAGTATGATGCTACCTCTGAACAATGAAGCCCAACCCAACAGTGAAGTAAGTGCCACTTTCACATTCAAGACAAGCTCAAACTAGAATTGGATTCCTTAGTACAAAACATCCTCCAAAACATTAATGTTGCTGCAGCTCTATTCCACGTGTTTTGAAATAAGACAGCTCTCTATTGGTTTGTTTTGATCCAAGGCAACCACATAAAGCACAAAAAACATTTACACAAGATTCCCTGGAAAAGCTTAATCCTAAATTCTCAGGTGACAAGCATTTTTCCAAGATCTATGCAAAGACTGGGTATTGGTCCATGCACTTTTCCCAAGGATTATAGGATCTGAAAACTTTTTGAACATTTTGTTGGAGATACTGTTTCCTTGGGTTGCAATTCATATTATCCATCCATAAGAATGTACTTCAACAATAGATGGACCATGTCATAGGGAATCTACCAGTTTTGCCTCTGTATCACTGATAATATTGCAGTTCTTAGGGAAGTTTAACATGAGCATAATACAATGCTCCATCAATTCATGATAGCAATAATAAAGTATGATCATGTTAATAAAAGGAACAAGTGTCAAATCAATGTAAGTCAAATCTATTTCTTGGGTTCCCTTGGCCTTCCAAATGGTATTAGACCTTAATTTTATATGAATAGAAGATGCACAGAAGATGCCTATACTTCAGTGTCTCAGTTTCTTTAACATTTTCATCCCTACGCATTCTACAGTTTTTGGCAACGTTACTTCCTCTTTGGGACCTTATCCATGAAAACACATCATCCATGTGATAGGAAGATCATCGGCACATTTTCCAATCTCTCAATAATGGTCTATCATCCAGTGATTGCAAGTTTCAATGCACATTGCCAAGCTCACCACATTGGAAATAGACAGATCCCAGAAAGTGTGTACTACTGGATGACAGACTATTGCATATGATCCCAAGATTCTTATGACAGCTCAGGCTAACAACTTCAATCTTGAAAGACAGTTTCTTGCTCTAGATTTTGCTATACAACAGTTTTTTACCTACTATCTCAGCAAGTGTTTCATCACTCACACTGACCATGAAATATTGGGAATGACTTATTTAAAACTTCTCAAGTGTGCGAGCATGACTGCAACTTCTACTCATGAAGATCCAATGCTATGATTTAAAAGTACAATACAAAATGGGGTACGGTGGCTCAGTGGTTAGCACTTCTGCCTCACAGCACCAGAGGGTTAGATTCCACCCTTGGGCGACTGTCTGTGTAGAGTTTGTACATTCTCCCCACGTCTGCGTGTGTTTCCTTCGGGTACTCTGCTTTCCTCCTGCAGTTCAAAGATGCACAGGCTAGGTGGATCGGCCATGCTAAATTGCCTATAGTGTTCGGGGATGTTTAGATTAGGTGTGTGATATGCTATGAGGGTCGGTGTGGACTTGTTGCGCTGAAGGGCCTGTTTCTACTCTGTAGGGAGTCTATGTCTAAATGACTGTCACTGATGTTCTTGGCTGACATCCAAACTTCACTAAGAACAAAGATATTCCGTAAAACCTACTAGTTGATACCATTAACTCTGAATTGGAAGATCGTTTTCATCGCGACCTCATTCATGTTAGTCAAGGCTCTGCACAGCAAGCTTACCAAGTTATTTCAGATGATGACCAACTGCAACGGCTCCAAAGAGTGGTTGGCTTGAACATATCTAATAGGCCCCTGAGCTAATACATTCATTCTAGTCAGTCATTCAGAGACTGACTAGGAGTCTCCCAGAAAGTGACCTTCAAGGGCAAACAAGTTGTAATTTTGAAAGCACTACTCTAGAAAAATATAGCTCACACGAGAGCAGAATAACCAAGAGATTGGCACATGAATCCACATATTGGACTGACAATAGTAAAAGGCATTGATCAATGAATTAAGTTGTTTGTAGCACATCAATTCCATCAACCTCAATCAAGAGGGCTTATCTTTCAACACTAAAATTTCTTCCGAGTCATGGTGCAAGACGAGCACCAATATTTTTCATATTGACAGAGACAATTCACATGACCACAAAAATTCTCAATCCTAGCACCCGGCAATGTTATGTACTCAGGCCCTTTCTACACTTCTTGTACACTCATGACCATGTTGCCAAATTCTGCCCCAACTCCATTTACAAGTTTGCTGGTGTCAACACTGTGGTGGATCAGATCTCATACAATGACGACGCTAAGAACAGGTAAGAAATAGAGAGCTTAGTGGTATGGTGTAAAGACAACAATCTCTCTCTCACTGTCAGAAAGATGAACGAGTTGGTCACCGACCTCAGGAAGCAGAGTGGAAAGCACTCCCCTGTCTGTATTAATGGTGCTGAGTTGGAGGTGGTTGAGAACATCAATTTCCAAGGCGTAAAGATTACCAATGTGTTCTGGCCCATTCACATCAACACTATAAGATAGAAAAGTACACCAATGCCTCTACTTCCTTAGAAAACTGAGGAAATTCTGCAATCTTACCACTTTTAATAGATGCACGATAGAAAGCATCCCATCTGGATGCATTGCAGCTTGGCATGGCAACTGCTCCGGCCAAGACAGCGAGAAATTACAGAGAGTTGTGAACTCAGGCCAGTCCATCATGCAAACCAGCCTCCCATCCATTGACTCTTCCTGCTGTCTCAGGAAAGCAGCTGATATAATCAAAGACCCCTCCCACTCAGTTATACTCTATTCTACCCACATCCATTGGGCAGAAGTTTGAAAACACATAGCAACAGATTCAATATCAGCTTCTTCCTCTGTTATCAGAGTTTTGAATGGACCTCTCAAATGTTAAAAATCAAACTTTTTTTGTAGCTGTAACACTATATTCTGTGTTCTGTTCTATTATTCTGACATACTTCTGTATGGTATGGTCTGCCAGAAGAGCACACAGAACTAAGCTTTTCAGTGCATCTCAGTAGGTGCTAATAATAAATCAAATCAATCCAAATCTAATCAAACCAAACCAAACCAAACCAAACCAAACAATTCCACCAAATCCCCTTTTAAGTGACAAATAAAAAACACCACTAATGCAGTAATAGTTGCCACATTAACCACCACATTCAGCACTTAACAAACTATGTCCAACAACAAACTGCAGTAATCCTTCCAAGACAGAAAATGGACTGTTCAAAATATTACCTCCTCTCTTCATTGCTGTTATGACCTGATCTGGAGAAGGTTTTCCCAACATGTTACAGCTCTAGGCAGCATACCAGAAACTGTTTAGCTCCCAGGTGAGGCTGGTTCCCCTTCATTATTCACTCATCACTGTGGTTCATTGCAACAAGGTCAATTTAAAAGCAATTGGTTCCCTTCTGGATACCTTTCTCCCAAATTAACTCATGTTTTAAAAGGAGTCAATTAAACCAAACTTTCTTGAACAAACAGAAAAAGTGAGTTTATTCATGACTAAATGTGAGAGAAAATACTCACAGAATTCACATATGCACTAAGTTATTTTTAAAAGGTTAGTCTGAAAGATGAAAGTAATAAAATTGATGCAGATCAGTCTCTGAATTGCTTCTGAGGAGCAGAATGGTTGTAATTGGATAACTGAAGAAGAAGGGGTCATAGCTGATCTCAACAGAGGCTCCTGCAGGTCATACCAGACACAACTAACACAAAACCTCTTGGGGTGCAGAGGGAACGTGACTGATTCTGTGGCAATACACTCACATGCACAATGTTATCTTCTGTAGCTGATGTGGGACTGAAAGAAGAGTTCAGTGTTCAGGCAGCAATTGCAAGCTTGTTATTTTGAATTGGCACATGGCTGGTGCTGCATTCATTGAAATGGAGTCCAATGTCATTCCAAGGCCCTTCTTGCCTGAATGGTCCTTGTTATGCAGGAGCCGAGGAAAACCATCATTTGTGAGCAATGTGAATGCTGACTGCTCACATTGCTGAAGACCTGTTCTATTTCTTCAGCTCCCCAACTAGGATCATTGCAGGAATAATTGATGAATCCAAGCCACACCAAGGGTTATCACATTGCTGGAGTGATCTTCTGAAGGTGCAGAGAAATGGAAGATTTCCCAGCTAGGCCTGGGCCAGCAGATGCTGTACCAGCACCACATGAACAGGCCACAGCTGAAAGGCCCCTCGGGATGAGCAGGTGGTACAGCGTGGTCCCAGTCTTTGTCCTCAATGTCATTCTCTCCAGATGTATAAGATGTAGTGTTGGCACAGACTGAGGATGTCCCAGGGCTTTGACAGTGAACTGTGGCAACTGCTAAAAGGGGACTGGTAACCCAAAGTAATGGTAGGCCATCCTATCCAAGTGGTCATCATGGTGATGGCTATATTGAACTTTAATGCAGGTAGCTTCATCCAGGGAATTACTGAGGATCTATCTGGGATCTCTCAATCCTCAATCTACAATCCTAGATCCATAGAGACATACAACATGGAAACAGATCCTTTGAACATAGAACATAGAACAATGCAGGACAGTACAGGCCCTTCGGCTCACAATGTTGTGCCGAACTTTTACCCTACACCTAAGGTCTATCTAATCTCCACTCCTACCTTATGCTATCATCCATATGCCTATCTGTAGCCGCTTAAATGCCCCTAATGAGGCCGACTCCACTACCCGCTCAGGCAATGCATTCCACGGCCCTACCTCTCTCTGAGTAAAGAACCTACCACTGACGTCTCCCCTATATGTACCTCCACTCACCTTAAAACTATGCCCCCTCATAATAGCTACTTCCACATTAGGAAAAAGTCTCTGGCTGTCCACTCTGTCTATACTTTGATCATTTTGTACACTTCTATCAAGTCACCTCTCATCCTTCATCATTCTAAAGAAAAAAGCCCTTGCTCTCTCAACCTTTCCTTGTAAGATCTTCGCTCCATTCCAGGCAACATCCTGGTAGAGATAATAGGAACTGCAGATGTTGGAGAATCTGAGATAATAAGGTGTGGAGCTGGATGAACATGAAGTGTCTAGGCCTGAAACGTCAGCTTTCCTGCTCCTAAGATGCTGCTTGGCCAGCTGTGTTCATTCAGCTCCACACCTTGTTATCCAACATCCTGGTAAATCTCCTTTACACCTTTAACAACCTTTCCACATCTTTCCTATAATGAGGAGACCAGAACTGGGCACAATACTCCCGATGTGGACGAATCAGGCTTTTGTATAGCTGGAACATAACTTCACAGCTCTTGAACTCAGTCCCTCTATTAAAGAAAGCTAACACACCATATACCTTCTTAACAACTCCGTGGACCTTGGTGGCAGCTTTCAGGGAACTGTGGATATGAACCCCAAGATCCCTCTGCTCCTCTACACTGCCAAGGATCTTTCTGTTAACCCTGTATTCTGCTTTCAAATTTTTCCTTCCAAAATGAATTGCCTCACAATTTTCAGGGTTAGCCTCTATCTGCCACTTCTCAGCCCAGCTCTGCATCCTAACAATGTCTCTTTGTAACCTCAAACAGCCCTCTGGACTATCCACAACTTGACCCACCTTTATATCGTCTGTGAACTTACTAAATCACCCTTCCACTCCTTCATCCAAATCGTTTACAAAAATCACAAATAGATGAGGACCCAGAACAGATCCTTGTGGTACACCACTCATAACTGAGTTCATGTATAGAAAAGAGTCCTAGTCTATCAATGTGCAAATGATCTGCATCATCTATCGTACTACTTAAAAGGTTGTGGCCAGTACCCCGGGAGTTGTCATGATTCTTACATCATTGAGCTATCCTATATTCCTGCATTTGACGGACCTTACAAGGATAATTACTGGGAGACAAGGGATTGTTCTGTGATCACAGCTGAGTATTCCATTAGGCAGCTCCCCGAGCAGATACACTGTCATTTCTTCATCCAGGGCCTTAGTTAAGCGGACAGAACAACTCTTGGAGATGAGGTCCCATTGCTTGGATTGGTCTAAGGGGACCTTACAGTGCACGTTTGATTTTTGAAGAAGAGTTGTACTAGACTTGAAACATTAACCTGTTTCTCACTCCACTGATGCTGCCAGGCTTATTGAGCTTCTCCATCTGCAGTATTTTTTATTTTATGAGCACTTAACTGACACCGTGTTCTTGGTACAATCGGGTCAGTAATTGTTCATTGACTGTAACATTGTTGATACGCAACAGAAAAACCATCCATTTCTGCTTGAGGAGCAAATTCTGCTTCTGTTGTTTGACATCTGATTGTTTTTGGCGCTGGTGAATAACGATTAATGTTTTGAAGCATGTGAAGATTTTCCTATATGGGCCAGACAATAAGAAGACTTTGGGTGACAATGGGCATTGGGGAAAGAGCAGCAATGTCTCAGAGAGAGTTGTAAAATGGGACGTGATTGAGGTCAGGTCAGCCATGTGGCCATGTGGCCTGTGCTTAAACAACGATGGCTGTAGAAATGTGAGGTTGCGCAGGCAAAGAATCGGTAATTGTGCCACCTCTGTGCCATGAGAAGCTTTGGTTTGTGCCTACTGTGTCATTACGCTTACAGTGAAGGTCATAACCAGATTTCCAAGGTTCAACTGGATGCACTTCTGGGATTCCAAGATGGTACCAGTGCCAGGTATACTGGTTCATTCTGACAATGACAATTTCTGAGGAGACGGAGAATCAGCTAGCATCACTCAAGAGGATTGACAAAGGGACATGATTGGTGAGATAATAAAATGTGAGGCTGGATGAACACAGCAGGCCAAGCAGCATCTCAGGAGCACAAAAGGTGACGTTTCGGGCCTAGACCCTTCATCAGGATTGGATGGTGATCAATTTAAACAATAATGCAAGAGAATTCACTGGGCCTCAAAGAATCTCTGCAATGTGGAAGCAAGCTATTCAGCCCATTAACTCCATACTAACCCTCTGAAGAGCATCCGTCCCAAACTCACTCCCACTATCCTATTCCTGTAAACACTGCACTTCCCACAGCTAAAACACTTGGCCTGGACACTTTGGACAATTCAGCTTGGCCAATTCACCTAACCTGCACATATTTAGACTGAGAGAGGAAATCAGAGCACCTAGAAAGAAACCCCCTCACAGGCACAGGAAGAACTCCTCACAGACAGTCAGCCAAGGCTGGAATTGAACCTGTATCCCTGGTGCTGTGAGGCACCACTGAACGACCATGCCGCCTTAGGTATGAAGAAACCCTCCATAAAGCTCAACAAAAATGACACTTTTATGAAAATATGGCAAGATTAAACCCGATACATCTATTTACATCCTTGTACATGTCTATTAAAGAAGGGTTCCCATTCTTTACAGGGAAAATGAGAATGTTGGGTTATGGCATTGACACCAGACCAGACTGGTACCTTTAAGAAAGTTATATGACTTCATGATATCTGATGTTCTGGCATAAATATACCCACCTTCCTTTCAGTCACTCTCTTTCTGCAAGGTAGTCAGGTTAGTGTGTCCATTCAGTCAGCTGTAAGTGCATAATATCCAATATTATCAGTTAGCACAGAATCCAAACTATGTGTAATGTGTAAGTAGTCAATGTTGTAAATTACCTTCAAAATATCCGACAGAGTAAGAACTGCATTCTCTATAGTGCACAAAATGCATCATTGTATGCAATGATTGCATGCAAATTGAAATGGTCTTTCTTTGTGCTAGGAGCTGAGACAGTGTGAAACAGAAACCTGATCATGTGTGTAATTTACCTATTTACCATTTACCTGTCCTTGTTGAAAGTTACAGTTCATATAAGGAATGTCTGCAATTAGTGATATGTGAATCATTTCCACAACTGAGAAATGTGTGATAGTATTCACGCACACACGTTCACACACATGTACACACACATGCATACACAACAAACATGCAGACACATACAAACACACAGACACAAACATACACACACAACAAACATGCAGGCACATACAAACACACAGACACACATGCGCGCACATGCATGCACACAGACACAAACACCATACATAAAGACGCATACACACCACATACACAGAAACACATACATTCACACGTGCACTAACACTCACGCACACACACCCAAACACATGAAACATGTTTATCATGAAGGAGAGATAAATCAGATTGCCATACAGGTATTTCTCCTATAACATGATAGTTGCATTCTTGTGCGACATCACACTGTAGAAAATCATGCTATAGGAAAATCACAATAGAAAAGTACAATACACTGTACAGTAGAACATTCACATTATCCTAACAGTGTCCACTACTCATCAATTGTGTTACAGCCAATTCATATTAATGAAACAGACATTATAGCAGAAATACCTGTGTTAGTAAAGTGAAGATGTTGTCAGTATAGCTAAGTTCAGGTTAGTTATATTAGAAGTTGGTAAAGTCAAATAAAAAAAAGTATTTCATTTCTGAAGCTCTAGTTCTATCCTCATGAAATGAGCTCAGAGGCACACATGCTCTGTAATTCTGCCTTTGGCCTTTCAAATCTGCTTATTTGTGTGTTCAAGCACATGTCAACAACATAGCAAACTACATCTTAGCCACCAGTTTCATGTCAGTGTGACCCTCCAGCCTTCACTGACCTGGAGTGATGATAGAGTCTGCCTTTGATCTCTATCCACTTCTTACGGGAGATTCCAGTGCTGTGACTTGATATCACTGTACAGCTGTCTGGCCCAGGCACTTGGCATCTTCTCATCTGCTGTGTGATTTAGCTTACTGGAAGAAATTTGGACCCAAAGTGAAATTCTTCCAGTCTGTTTCTGATGCTTTCCGTGGTTATTATTTCTCATTAAACTTCAGTTTGTCTCCAAATGAATCCTTTCCTGTTTCAGCCTTGTCTCTGGTAATGATGCCAGACTTGGGATCTGTTTCCGCCTGCTGCTGTCTTGTCTTTTGTCAAAGAAATAGATGAAGCATTCTTTCGAGAATTAAGTAAGACAAATGTGAAATTTCAAGTAGTGGCCTCGAGACATAACACAGAAACAAAAGTGCAAAACAATTAACTCCTCTTGGTTTCTCTTCAAGCAAGACAGCTGAATGGTCATTTTTTTGTTGCCTTTTCTGGAATATTCTTTTATGCGTTGTTATCATGGCAGCAGTTCCAATAAATGGTTGGAAATCAGCCAAAAGCCCTCTGTTTGATGATCCAAACTTCAGCACATCTTTATTAAGTCTGTACTTCCATTAGTAAGTTTCAGGTTTGACAGTGTACTTTGGATCGACGATAACATCAAACTTGAAGTTTTTTACAAATGAAAAGCAAAGACTTTTTGTGCTGGAATGTGTATTTTTCCTTTAGTTATGTTGGCTACTTAAGCGAAAAAAGTACAATTGTCAGGCATGAGAGGTCCTTTGGGGCACTGGATAGGGTCCACATCTCTGAGCTAGAAACTTTGGATTTAAGGCCTACGCCACAACTTGATGGACAGGAAAGTGACATTCTGGTCATGTTGAAACAGATTGAGGATCAATTTGCAAATCCTTCAGACACGTGCCAATGGCAGGTGATAAGAATGAAAGAGATTTATAGTCAGTCCTGTGATGGAAAGAACATTGGAGTCTCTGCAATCACCATCCATAGCTTCAGGGGTACAGCATGCACGTAAAAATGTATATTGCCACAATAACTCAGATTCCCTGTGGGCCCAGCTGACTGGACAGCTGGTATATGTCAGGTCGGCGTCAGCACAGGGTTTCTGGCTGGATTTCGGAACTGTGGCATACTCATGATGGAGGTTGCAGTACTGGCTTTAGTGAACAACAGGAGAAGAATTACCACACACAGACAGAACTTTCAACTTGCCGTCAGTTCTGTTGTACTTAACAGAGATGGAAGTGGACATAGGATAGCAAGCAAACACACAAATGAGGCAAAGGCTTGTACAGTAACTTTTATCATTTCAGGATTTATAACAATGGCAGCCCATCAGGAACCATGTGAAATGTAGTCACTGTTGTAATGTAAGAAATGTAATTGACACAAAGTGAGTTCACACAAACAACAGTGTGATACTATCCTGATAGCCTTCATGACAATACCAGACAAACATGCAAATTCTCATATCCCAAAGGACCAGGGCAGTAAATACATGGGAACGTCAACTATCTGTAAGTTTGCTTCCAAGCTCCACATGATCCTCACTTGGAAATATGTCACTGTTCCCTCAGTATTGCCGGGTTAAAATCCCAGAACTCTCTTGCTAGCAGTGCTGTGTGCGCTTGTGCGCCACAGAGACTGAAACTGCACATTCTCAAAGGTAATTATGAATGGGCAACAACAGTTAGTGTTGCCAACATTGCCATATCATTTACAAATGAATAAAAATAATTGTTCTTTCATGGTTGTCGCCAGAGCCCCAAATGATGAAAGGCCCCAGCATGTCTTCCACAGACAAATCAGGTTGAACTGTTTAAAAACCAAAAGTACTGCGGATGTTGTAAATCAGGAACAACAACAGAAGTTGCTGGAGAAGCTCAGCAGATGTGGCAGTGTCTGTGAAGGAAAAAAACAGCTAACGTTTTGGGTCCAGTGTTCCTTCCTCAGTCACTGGACCTGAAACGTTAACTCTGATTTTTTCCTCAGAAATGCTGCCAGACCTGTTGAGTTTTTTCCAGCAACTTCAGTTTTTGTTAAACTACTGTTGAAAAGACAACATCTCTGACAACGGGGCCCCAGCCTTCATATTGCCCTCCTGTGCCTGGAATGGAGCATGAATCAACAGCATTCTGCCGCAAAGGTGGATGTGCTACCACTGAGCCATGGCTGAGAGACAAAAAAAAACAGAATGAAAGGTTCTCTTAAATTGCTGTCAAATGTCTGCAATGTTTTGCCTCTCAACACGTTGCATCACATCCTGTGGACATGACTGTGGGCTTCTCTAACATCGCTGATCAGACACTCACAATGAAGAAGGCAAGTGAAAACGTAGATTGCATGTGGTAGGAATATTCTGTTCTTTGGTACTTTTTCTTTGTAGTATAATAGCTGTATCCTTGCACCTGGTATCATTCTGGCCTCTGTGTCATCTGTTGTAGACAGAACACTGACCTCCAGTCCTTGGGCATGATTCCAAGTTGGTACTATGTTTTGGTACTGAGAGAAGTCTTGGTACAGGTACCAGGACATTAAGATGAGGTCTTAACCTCTGATTCACTGGATCAAACGGGCATAAAAAGATTTGATGGCATAATCAGAGGCTAATCAACACTCCTCTCTCCAGGAGCATCATTAAAAGAATGGTTGAACTGATTATACATCTCACTGCTATTTTTAACTAGTATATTTTGCCCACATATTCGTAGTGATTAATGTTCAAGAGATAGCTAATTGAATATCATAGAAGAAGCATTGAATCATAGAATTCCGACATTGTAGAAACAGGCCCTTCAACCCAAAAAGTCCTCTCAGAGCATCCCAACCAGACCCTTTCCCCTATCATCATTTCTGGAGTGTGGAAAATGAAGCTAAGGATGTTGTGTGAGGTTCAATGAAACCACACTTTACTTCAATAATAATGCAATTACGTGGAGAAACTCATGGCAGCATCTGCAAAGAGAGAAACAGATTGAACATTTTGGGCCCAATGACCCCTTTTCAGAAATCCAGAACATTGACTCTGTTTTTACCCACAGATCCTGCCAGACCTGTTGAGTTTCTCCAGCAATTTCTGTTTTTGTTTCAGGTTTCCAGCATCTGCAGTAGTTTATATTTTCTTGTTTACCATTGCCTTCAGTCAGGGTAACTGAATGGGTCAGAGGGAACTTTGTGGTTACTGTGACATATTGAAGGGTGTCTGGAGATTGAGGCAGGGAGGGAAAGATTGATTTAACAAAGATTACATGAAAAGTGTTAAAGTTCCCTCTTCATTGTATTGCTGTTTTAAAAACTGTGTAAAGTTTGTAACATGCTTACAAACCATATCTTTAATATACTATTAACTACAGCCAATCAAATACAGTCCCATGCTGTATGGGGATAGCTTCAGGAATGAGAGAGTGTGACTTCTTTCCAGGGTCAAGATTCTCCCCCCATCCCTTTATTTGTGGGGGCGATGTGAGAGTGACAGCCCTTGACATCAAGGCCAGTTCGACTGCGTGTGGTATCAAGGAGCCCTCACAAGTCTAGAATCAATGTATTTAGGGAAAACTGTCTACTGGTTAGAGTCATACCTGGCACATAGGAAGATGGTAACAAAATCAGAAATTACTGGAAAAACCCAGCAGGCCTAGCAGTATCTGTGGACAGAAAGCAGAGTTAATGTTTCGTGTCCAGTGACATAGCTGAGGAAGATGGTTGTGGTTGTTGGTGGTCAATCATCTCAGCTCCATGACATTTCTGCAGCATTTCCTCAAGGTAGTGTCCTCAGCCCAACCATCTTCAGCTGCTCCATCAATGACCTTCCCTCCATCATAAAGCCAGAAGTGGGGATGGTAACTGATGACTGCACATTGTTCAGCACCAGTCACAACTTCTCTGATACTGAAATAGTCCATGTCCAATACCTGGTCAATGTTCAGGTTTGAGCTGAAAAGTGGCAACTAACATTTATACCACATTAATGCCAGGCTATTACCATCTCCTTTGAAAGACAATTGAACATCAAACCTTGACATTCAATGGTGTTACCTTCACTAAACCCCCCACTATCAATATACTGGGGGTTACTACTGACCAGAAACTCAATTTGGCTCACCACAAAACACAGTGACTACAAGAGCAGGGCAGAGACCAGGACTTTTCTCTCTGGAGCATTGGAGGTTGAGGGGTGTCCTAATGGATGTCTATAAAATCATGAGGGGCATAGATAAGGTGAATGGTAGGTGTCTCTTCCCTCAGGTGGGGGTTTTCAAGACAATTTTTAAGGCGAGAAGAGAAAGATTTAAAAAGACGTGGGGGCATTTTTTTTACATTAAGTGTAATTCTTGTGTGGAATGAACTTTAGAGAAGTGGTGGATGTGGGTACAGTTACAATGTTTAAAAGATATTTGAATAAGCACATGAACAGGAAAGCTTTGAAGGGATATGGGTCAAATGCAGGCAGGTGAGACGAGTTGAAATAACAAAGTGCGAAGCTGGATGAACGCAGCAGACCAAGCAGCATGTTAGGAGCACAAAAGCTGACGTTTCGGGCCTAGACCCTTCATCACAGCCAGCAACCCCAAAGGAGACAGCCACATTGAGCCCAGCCAAATCTTCCCCATTCCCCCAGACCTCCCCATGACTGAGGACCAACGGTCAGTCCTTAGCAAGGGGCTCACCTTTGTCCCCCTCCACCCACACATCAACGAATACCGGTCACGTTTGGACATCGAGCAGTTTTTCCGCTGCCTTCGCCTCCACGCTTACTTCTTTAACCGTGAGCCTAACCTTCCCTCTGCTGACATCTTCTCCCACCTCCAACACAAGACCTCCTCCTGGACACCACCCCCAGGCCTCCTACCCTCCCTCGACCTCTTCATCCCCAACTGACGTCAAGACATTAACCGCCTCAACCTCTCCACCCCTCTCACCCACTCCAACCTCTGCCTCGCAGAACGGGCAACCCCAACCTCAGCATCAAACCCGCAGACAAGGGAGGCGCAGTGGTAGTATGGCGCACTGACCTCTACATTGCTGAGGCCAAACGCCAACTGTCGGATACCACCTCCTACCACCCCCTGGATTACGACCCCACCCCTGAGCATCAAACCATCATCTCCCAAACCATTCACAACCTCATCACCTCAGGTGACCTCCCACCCACAGCCTCCAACCTTATTGTTCTCCAACCCCGCACTGCCCACTTCTATCTCCTTCCCAAAATCCACAAACGTGCCTGCCCTGGTCGACACATTGTCTCTGCCTGCTCCTGCTCATCTCCACCTATCTGGACTCCTTTTCTCCCCTTGGTCCAAAAACTCCCCACCTACGTCCGTGACACCACCCACGCCCTCCACCTCCTCCACCTGATGAAGGGTCTCGGCCCGAAACGTCAGCTTTTGTGCTCCTGAGATACTGCTTGGCCTGCTGTGTTCATCCAGCTTCACACTTTGTTATCTCGGATTCTCCAGCATCTGCAGTTCCCATTATCTGTAGGACTAGTTGAATTTGTGATTATGGTTGGTATGGACTGGTTGGGCTGAAGGGTCAGCTTCGGTACTATATGACTTTATGACCTGGCCAGTATGGGACATCATTAACAAGCCTTATTAATAAATGCCAGCGTTGCCCACTTCCCAAGAATGAATTGACAAAAAAGAGTGGCTTCCACTTGATTTACACAATTGCTTATACACTAAGTTTTCATCTTAACAATGTTTGCATCTACTAAAATCTGTGTTCACCTGCAGAAAACCCTGATAAGAACATACTTCTTGTACATTTATCACCATGTTGTGCAATCTGTTGTTCTCTGAAGACTAGCAGCAGGTGCCTGGCTGTTATCAATCCTTCGGGCTTTTGTTGTGCTGTTGTGTGTTATCTTAATGGTCCAATGTTCCAAGCTGGAAGAATGTCGGAATCACATGCTTGTTCAGGTGCATAAACACTATCAGAGCTGACAGGTGTTGCCATATCAGACTATCTTGCCACAATCACAGCGGCACGACACTTTAATTAAACTTCCCTGTTGTGAGATAGCGCTGGTAAATACTCGGTGGAACACCAGTGTGAGTCAGGGACTTTCAAGCCTTATCAGTTCTAGACACACGCTAGGAGCCTGCTCAATCACGGACAGGAACAGACTCACAGAGTGCCTGCAATATACAGATTACAGTCAACCATTAATTTGAAAATGACTGATTCCCAGGAGAGTTGTTGCTCAACTGCAGACTGAGGAATTCCATAACAGTCTGATGCTATGTTGCAATAATTACAGATCTATCTAATTGATGTGCAGATAGCAGGCTGTATTTAAGCTTATGAGTGACTTAGAGACAATAAGGACTGCAGATGCTCAAGCCAGCATCTATAGGTGGGAGGCTGGAATAGCACAGCAGGTCAGACAGCATCTGAAAAACAAGAAAGTCAATGCTTCAGGCCAAAACCCTTCGCCAGGACTAGGGAGGGGAACGCGATTCCAGAAATAAATAGATGGACAGAGCTGGGGCTGGGGCAAGGGTAGGAGCCATGATGAGAGGTGGATGCCCGTAGGGGGTTAATAAAGTGTGGAGCTGGATGAACACAGCAGGCCAAGCAGCACCTTAGGAGCACAAAAGCTGATGTTTTGGGCCCGAAACATCAGCTTTTGTGCTCCTAAGGTGCTGCTTGGCCTGCTGTGTTCATCCAGCTCCACACTTTGTTATCTCGGGTTCTCCAGCTTCCACAGTTCCCATTATCTCTGCAGGTAGGGGGTTATTGTGATCAGTCTGTGGGAGGGGTTGGAACAAATAGGTGAGTTGAAAGATGGACAGGTTGGGTCAGGTCAGAGTGGCGAGGGTTGGACAAGGGATAAGGCGGGGTGTGGAGGGAATTTGAAGCTGGTGAAGTCAATGTTAAGGCCATTGGGCTCTGAGCGCCTAATCACCATCTCTGTTACCCTTTCCCCCACTCCACCCCATATCTCTATTCATTTCTGGTCTCCCCCTCCACTCACCAGTCCTGATGAAGGGTTTCGGCCTGAAACATTGATTTCCCTGGTCTTCGGATGCTGTCTGTCCTGTTGTGCTCTTCCAGCCTCACACCTCTAGTCTCTGCATTAAAGATTATACCCTGCTGCATTGTTGATAATGTGGCTCTGATTTTAATCATTTCACTTCATTTGCAATTTGATGAGCTATTGGTGACAAGTCTCCAAAGTGCCATACACATTGTTAACATAAAAGCAACTTCATGCATAAACTTTATAACACGCTTGCTTAGCTACTGTCAGCGTCATTTCCCCGTTTCGAATATTTTAGTTTCGGGCCTTTGACTCCACATAACTTGGAAGAATTCTTTGGAGCACATTACTATTACTGTTCTAGTATTAGCTAAAAGGTTAAAAGATGACATTTGATGATAATTGTTGCGAGCACATTTTGCTGTGTTTACCTGTGTATTTAACTTGGATCTCACCCTTGTCTCATTACTTGCAAACTGTCCTGTGAATGAATGGAACTCAGGCCATTACTATGGTGACCAAGCTCAATGGGTCCCATGATAATAGCGCTGGCTCTTGCCCCCCCTGATAAATGGAGAGGGGCCTTTGAATGTAAAGACTGACTGTTTAACCAGCAATAAATACTAAAATGTTACAGCTCCAAATGGCAGCAGCTTTAAGCCGCTCTGAGACAGGCACCACAATGGGCTACATTGGCCTATTCATCCCGATTTTAAAAGATGTTTTGGTATTCGTCCTTGTCAAATCCCTTTGTATATCCAGGGATTGTTCACTACCCATAATGTTCTCAAAGAAACCTGTGGATGGCTTTCAGGCCACTGATTTACAACAGAATTATGGTTCATGTGCCAACTTGGCTTTTTGACTCTTGGCCACCTCTTGCGGCAGCTTAAAATGGGGACAAGTTCAGGACCTGTAAGTGGGTGGAGCTTTCAATTTACTGCAACTCCATCCGCTTGAACTCGGGCCCCTCTCTCCCCCCCATCTCTATGCTCATTCCAGTGGTCACTTCCCACTTTGGGACAAGCAGATGGAAATGAGGGAATGGAAATGTTGGTCATGTCCCTAAGCCAGTGCTTTTTTTACATCATTTTCTCAATGGACTCAAAGCTGGCCTAAATGAAACATGTGGGATTGCTAAGTGCTCAGTGAAAGGCAGAAAGTAATTTGGAAATTATTAATCTGTTCCACATTCTGGTACACTTCATTGGCTGTAGACACTTGGGATATCTCAACTGTGGGAGGCACTATATAAATGCAAATTTTCCAACAAGTCTGTTCACTTCCCTCATGGGCCATTGACTGTATGACAGGATGTTACATTATGTTCAGAAACTGTGCATCCTGTTAACTCAATAGGATTGCTAATGCCAACAGGGTGAGACTGCTCTTGGTCTTCACCTCTGGCTTGTTTGGGACCAGCAGCACTGCTCGATGTTTCCTTCAGCAGCATCACAGTAATTTCATTTCTGTGCCTCTACTGTGCCCCTCCAAAATGCAATGCACTGCTGTTGTCTTTCTCGCAAATACAAAACCTATGAATTTCAGGTACCCGGGTGCATCAAGAAGCTAGTAATTGTTTTTAGCACCATGAACACAGTACAGTAATTCATGCAGAGAGCTTTCCAGCAAGACTATCAACCAGAATGTGAGACTGAGCCACACAAACAGTCATGAAGATAGATTTAGTAAAGAGCAAGGTCTGGGGAATTCATGGTGACATCATCCAATGCGAGAATTAAATTTGAAATGTTAGAGTCACCAGCACCCAGTCAACTGAGGTAACCAAGTGAAGCCTCAAAAGGGCATTGACAAGGTGTTAGGTGCCAGATGAGTTCAGAGAAGTATGAGTTGATGCACATTGATACAAAGGACATGGAGAGAAAATATAAAATTAAGGGTACTGTGCTAAG
This sequence comes from Stegostoma tigrinum, assembly GCF_030684315.1. Lineage (NCBI taxonomy): Eukaryota > Metazoa > Chordata > Chondrichthyes > Orectolobiformes > Stegostomatidae > Stegostoma > Stegostoma tigrinum. The sequence continues at coordinate 2,281,031 of NC_081376.1, read as the reverse complement.
TTGTTTGCAGGAGTAGAGAGTATATGTACGTAAGTCGTTAACGGTGGCAGAACAGGTAGAGAGAGTTGCTAATAAAGTGTAGAACACCCTAGGCTTCATTAATAGAAACATAGAGTACAAGGTTATGATGAAATTGTACAAGAGACTTGTTAGACCTTAGCTGGAGTTTTATGTACAGTTCTGGGTGTCAGATTATAGGAATGATATGAATGCATTGAAGAGAGTGCAGAAGAGGTTTAAGAGAATGTTTCCCAGGATGGAACATTTCACTTATGAAGATAGATTGGAGAGGGGAATGACAAGAGCAGATTTGACAGAAATTTTAAAATTTATGTGGGGTGTGGACAGAATGGATAGGGAGACACTGTTCCCACTTGTAGATGGAATGGAAACCAAAGGGCACAGATTTAAAGTACTTTACAAAATAAACACTTAAGTTGCAATGTTCCTACTCAACTATTGAGCTGCTCACTCAATAGAGAGTCTCTCAACCTCTCTCAGTTTGAGGGTCACCATGCCTGAAGAGAGGGGAGTGGGTGAGAAGGACAATATTTCATGGTAATCTCAGCCAATGTGGGGTTTAAACCCATGATGTTAACATAACTCTGCATTGCAAACCAGTTGTCCAGCTACCTGACCTAACCGAGCCCCTGCCTCTGATGAAGTGAAAGAAATCTTTTTCACACAGCTAGTAGTTAGGGTGTGAAGCAAACTGCCTGGAAATATTGGGGAAGCACGTTAATTTGAGGTTTTTAAGAGGGGCATTGGATAGATATACAAATGGAAGCAACATGCAGGGTTATGAGAAAAAGGCAGGAGAATGACACCAGGTTAAAATGCTCAGAAAGCCAGTGCAGGGACGACGGGCCAAATGATCTCCTTCTGTGAGGCAGTGAAATGGGGAAGTGAAGAGGCATCGCAAAGGGATTCCAGAGCTTAGGGCAGCAGAAGGCCCAAATGCTAGCAGTAAACAGAGGCATTAACGTCCTTCTTCTGCCAGCACTGGCACTCCTGATCACTTGCTCTTAGCTTGCTTTGGTTCACTCTCTTACTCCTTTTGAGGTCTCACAACTGGAGGTGGGACAGATCGAGTGAGGGATGATGAATGCCCGCTGTGCTAGGGTCTGCATTTCTATCACACAACCAGAGGGAGGAAACAAGAAAGAAAGGGTCAAGATCCTGAGGAGAGTCTGTTGAATTCCGGTGTAATGTCTGGTTTAGTATCGAGCACACTGTCAATTAATATATCCATCAGTAAGAGAAGAAAGGCAAGCTGGTACCCACAAATGGCACATTCACCCCTACTTCCCTACCTCACCAATCTGTGGGTAAACATTGGAGATTGCTCAGGGATTTGAGGTTAGATGGTTGCCTCCTGAATTAAAACGGTTTTACTTTACTCACAGCGCCAGGGACCCACGTTCAATTCCAGCCTTGGGCGACTATCTGTGTGGACTTTCCACATTCTTCCTGTGTCTGCGTGGGTTTTCTCCGGGTGCTCCAGTTTCCTCCCACAGTCCAAAGATGTGCAGGTTAGGTGGATTGGCCATGCTAAGTTGCCCATAGTGTTCAGGGGTGTGTGGGTTATAGGGGACTGGGCCTGGGTGGGACGCTTCAAGGGGCGGTGTGGACTTGCTGAGCCAAAGGGCCTGCTTCCACACTGTAGGGAATCTAGTCTTAATATGAACAATTTTGGAGGTAAAATATCAGGTGTGGTGTAAAGCAGGCTGTTGATTTGCTATCATCTGTTCTCTGGTATTGCAGGTGAACAGTTTTACCTCAGTGCCTCTGCCAGTGTAGTTGTCTCTCAGCGGTGCCTGCCCATGTTTACAAGCTTTTCAATTGAAGTTTCAGCCCACAATTTTCTGTCTCAAAGCTAGGATTGTCACCAATTCCAATGGAAAGACAGAGCCTAAACCCCCTTGATAGACAAAGCCCATGACTGCATAACGTAGAACTTAATTAACATTCAATTTACAGAGTGGAAGCAGGCCATTTGGCCCATCAAGTCCACATAGAACTGCTGAGGAGCATCCCACCCAGACCCACCCCTTACCTTAATCCTGAAAAGCTGCATTTCCCATAACTAATTCACCCAGCTTGCCTATCCCTAGACATTATGGACAATTATTTAGCATGGCCAATCCAACTATCCTGCACATTTTTGGACTGTGGGAGGAAATCTACACCAATCTGGGGAGAACGTTCAAACTCACAGACAGTCACCCAAGGCTGGTACTGAACCGAGGTCTCTGGCACTTTGAGGCAACAGTGCTAACTGCTAAGCCACTGGGCTGCCCTAAATTCTGCTACTTTTCCTTTTGATCTAACTGTACTGAGGCAGAAGGACTGTGATACTATGATGGACCCCAGCATATTGTCTGCAGACTGAAGGACATGAAACCAGAATAATGTTGTGAAGGGAGGCATTTCTTATGGGGCTGCACCCCCTAGAGGCAAATAGTGGGAACTTCAGCGGTCCTGAACAATGACGTTCTCAATCCTGCTATAGCCTGGAAATTCTGCCCGGTATGCTGGGATTTCTAGCCAAAATTATTATGGAAGACTGAAAAATGTCAATCAAAAGAATTGCTGGGACTTGGTTCTCTAACTGACCTTCACAAACGTGACCAGTTCATTCTCGCAAAGCAAGCTCTAGTTCCTTCATCAGAGCACTTAACAATTTCGTGATAGGCAACAATGTTTTTGGTCTCCGCTTCCCTACACAAAAAAATCAGGCCAAGTACCAACCATTTGTTGATGGTCATTTCAACTAAGCTGCCTTTCACAGGCCCTCACCAATCAGAAATCTTTATTAGGAATCCTGCCTCACAGCTGTCAGATTATCCAAATGAACAGTCAGAAACCGTGGGAAGTACATGTCTGAATTTCTGATATGCATCTCTAGGCTGCCTGCTAGAGTCTTACTTGAAAAAAGTGACTCATTCTGTGTGAAAAATGAAGAACTATTTGTGAACTTGCTATTAACCAGCTTGTGCTCAAATTCCCTTGCATTAGTGCTGTATATTTATTTAGGGGACAGCCTCGTGTTCCAGTTACTAGCCTAGACCTTCTGTTAGCCCATGGTAATGGTGAAAATACAAATATTGGGACACCCACCACTGCCTGCAGTCCCGTGTGAACTCTCTCAGGAATCCTAAAGTGGAGGATATATATGAGTCGGTAGAACTGGTCAAAGAACTGCTATTCTGAAGATATTATTTGTTAGAAATCATTAGGTCAATTCCATTTCATCATTCTCGAAACACAGAGTGTTGCAGGGATGAACAGTGAGAGGTGTATAGGGGATTGGTGAACAACACAGTCTAGGGCGAAAAAAGGAAAATGATGGGTGAAATAACTTCATAGATGTTGGTATCCTGTTGCCAATTCACTCTTTATTTACACGAGCATAGTACTTTTTCAGAGCCAGGTCTCAGACTGAGCAGAACCTCACTCCTGTTTATATCTATCAGCCAGGACTCCCTGATTGGACCAGGGTAATAGCTCTAATCAGAGAACTCATATTCTATTAAGTTTAAGTGAAATGACCATCAACAAATGTTTTGTGGCTCACCTCATTAAAATCACTACTATAAGGACATGTAGTAAATATCTAAGATGTGCAAGGAAGGGAAGGCTGACAATGATATTCATTCAGAATGCAATCATTCAGAGATGTAAAATGTCCAAAGAACAATAAGCAGCAAGCAATATTGATGAGAGTCTATGTGTGTAAAGGAAGAATCCAACCTGTGACAATTTATGACGTGTACCTACACACTAACTGTAAATCATGGAAATGTGTTTTTGCACTACCCTCACACTTGCTTTATGTCATTTAGCATTCTGGATTGTTGGAACTCTACCTAAACTTGTAGCGGGCTCGAGTGAATATATAGAGGATATAACTTACATTCCCTCAGTGACTGAGTACACAATTTGAGAGCAGTTTGGCACCAAATCTTCTGAGAATCACATTTAATCAATTAATAAAGGCAATTAATCAGATGTCTCGCTATCTCATAGGTCAAGATGGTAACAAAAAGTAATGCATGTATTAAACCCAACTTGTCTCTTTTTTTCTGTTTCTGTCATAAGGATGTGATTATGGCAGCATTTGGACTATGCAGTCACTGACCAGGGTGGTGGCCAGCTACAGAGCTGAAGAGACAGAGGTGATATGTTTCTGTCTGGACTGATCGAAGGATACAGAGATTCAAAGCAGTGGTATCCATGGCTGGTGTTCTCCATGTGGAAGTGAGCTGCAGCTTTTCAGTTAGCACTTCCAATGAGATGGAGATGGTGTAGAGTGCAATGTTCGGAGGTACTATGTACAATTCTCATCGCTCTGCTACAGGAAAGACATTACTAAGTTGGACAGTGTGCAGATTTACAAGGATGTTACTGGCACTGGAGGGTTTGAGTTGTAGGGAGAGGATGAATAGGCTGGGACCTTTTTCACAGGGACATGTAACCCTATGAGGCTTATAAAGTCATGAGGGGCATAAATATGGTGAATAGCAACAGTAGTAGATTCGCCAACTTTAGGTACATTTAAGTCGTCATTGGACAAGCATATGGACGTACATGGAATAGTGTAGGTTAGATGGGCTTGAGATCGGTATGACAGGTTGGCACAACATCAAGGGCCGAAGGGCCTGTACTGTGCTGTTATGTTCTATGTTCTATGTTCTATTTTCCCTATGGCAAGGGAATTGAAAACTAGGGAGCATAGGTTTAAGGTGAGAGGAGAAAAATTTAAAAGGGACCTAAGTGGCAACTTCTTCACACAGAGGGTGGTTCATATATGGAATGAAAACCAGACGAAGTGGTAGATGCTAGTACAGTTTCAGCATTTAATGGACATTTGGATAGGTGCATGAATAGGAAAGGTTTAATGGGGCATGTACCAATCGAAGGAAAATGGGGCTAGTTTAGTTTGGGAAACATGGTCAGCATGGACAAGTTGTATTGAAGAGTCTGTTTCTAAGACTATGTATTCTCTGATATTAGGGAAATTGAAATGGGACCTACTTAGTGTGTAGATAATGGGGTATAAGAGGTGCCTTATGTGTCAATCGAGTCGAAAGAGCTCTGATCTACCTTCTCACAAATCCTCACCCTCTTCTTCATAGCATGAGGCAGTCTCACTGGGAATTAGAGGTCCCAATGCAGAATGAACTTTGAACTGAGAGGGAGCAGCTGCAAAGGGAATGACTATGAAAGTGTGAAATTCAGACCGCAGGCAAAATAGCCTCCTTAATGTAGCATCCAACTCAGGTGTCATTTATGCTATCACATCCATGATTCACAGGGATAATGCCTTTTGATCCAGTTTAAATAAGGCAATAAAGTTCGACAGATCTACTTTCAGAGCAATTCCAATTCGTTGTAATTTTGCTTACCACCTCAAAATAAACAGTACATTGAAGGAAATCCAGGCCATTGTCTCAAAATTTAACAAGTTTGTACATACCAACGGCTCTTCATCATATTTACATTTTGCACCGAGCGCCAAGCTTCAGGTTCTCCTGTGAAGGCAGTGGTGCGTTTTATCCAGCAGAGGGAGGTGTGCTCACCTGTAAGATTTATACTCTTGAAGCACAGCCCTTTAAAAAAAGTCGAGACCATAAAACCTAGTGACTTACTCAGCATGATTTCTATCATGCAGCAACTTCAGGTTTGAATATAGCTCATAAAATATGTTATTTTTCCACATTAAAGTACACGCAACAAATACAGCTGTTTAAAATTTCGGACATCATCAAGACCAAGATTAAAATTTAAATAAGTTAGCAGAATGAAAACACATTTACTTTTGATAAGTGATGCAATATAAGCCAATATATATTCAGGTAAATTGAGGAATTTACTTTGACGGATCCTGAATTTTGGTGCATGTTGATGATAATATGAAGTGAATTCTACTTTCTTATGTTGGTTTAAAACTAATTGATTTGATTTCTTTCTCATGTCTTCCCTGTAGCTCTGATAAACGTCTTCAGCACACACTGTAATTTGATAACATTTGACGTTTTCTAATTCGTGCTGGGATAAATGTAAAATTAAATTCAGTTAAAAACGATTCAATTTAATTCAGGAAGTGTTAAACTAAATCCTTGATGTAAATCAATCGGTTTTTGTCGGAAGCATACTGTAGGGACGTAGTGGGGTGGGGGCGAGCAATCATTCATGAACTCTCTCAAGTGATATCTGTCTTATTAAGACTTCTTAGTAAATCTTTTTTTCCCCTGTTTGCCAATGCACCAACAGAGACTTGAATAAAAATTCTCCACTCCTTCCATAAATCACAAGAATATAAGACATTGGATGCAAAGGAGGCCATACAATGAGACGATGTCTGATCTGGTAATGGTAAGCTCTATTTACCTGCCTTTAACACATATCCCTTTGATTTCCTTACTGATTAGAAATCTATCCGGCATGTTCGGGTGACTGGAGATATGATACAAACTGGGGCTTTTATGCAGGCTGCATCAATCTTGGTAACCCTGAAGTTTCCCTTGGCTCCTTATGTATATGACACATGTACATGTGAGCAGCCAGAGCTGCCAACTCACTGCATTTGGAAATTCAGGCAAAAGGCAAAATGGGAGGGTGTACACTTTCACTTTTTCCAATTGGAGCAAGAGGAACCAACAACATTATTCAGAAGTTAAATGCATTCAAGAGGAAGACAATAGGTTTGTCGCTTACATGTTTTGATCCCAATAAGCCCAGTCTCATAAATGGGTGAATGCTAATCTTGGTGTCAACATCTACCCCATTACTATGGTATTCTGGGAAATACTTCTTTAAATGCTTCTTCAGTGGAGTGAGTATTTTGGTTTCACTGTTTTGGAGACCCACACTCTGATGGAAGTAGCGTAAATATATCCTTGTCTCTACATTGCTCTCAGAGTGATGGATGGAGAGCACAATGTCTGAATCTTTACATTCTCATCAGATGATGTGCTAACTGGCAGTGGCATTGATATTCACACAATCACAGGAGGCCTATCAATTCATTTGTCAGATTTATCCAATTAATCCCACTTCCTGTCTTTCCCCTATTACTATGCAGGTTTTCCACTTCACTGTTTTTGTCCAATTTCCTTTAATTGTATGAACATACAAGATAGCAGCAGAGGTAGACTATTCAGCCCCTTGAACATGCTCTATCATTCAGTAAGATTATGACTGAATTGCTTACATTTTGAAGTCCACATTCCCATCTACCACCCCCGCCAACAACAACCTATCTAATCTGTCATAAATATATTCAGGGCGCCCAGCTCCATCATCTTCTCTCGGCTCAACACGGTGGTCCGCCAGCCCAGCGTGGTGGTCTCTCAGCCTGGTGTGGCCTCACTGCTGGCCTTTAGTCTCAAGATAATTACAGAGTGGTCTCCTGGCCTCAAGAGCCTTGAGATGAAGTCTGGCATAGTCTGCAATCAAGCCCCAGCGCAGACTACAGGCTTGATGACAGCATGGACTGGGAACAGCTGTTATTCTGAACTTTTTATTGCTTTATTTTGTAATTTATTCCAATGATCCATAATGCTATTTTCTCTATTTTTCTAATTTGTTCTCCAAAGAACTTGTACTCAAGAATCTGTGCCTGGGTACCTTTGTACCTGAGATGGTGCCATTAGTGGTGAGTTGTAAACTTTTCACTGTAGTCATGTGAGTACATGTGACAATCTAAAGCTAATCTAAAGCTAATTCTAATTCAATTCTAAAACAGTTCCAAAAATTGCTCAACACGCCAAGAGAAAAGAATTCTCATTATTTTTGTAAGGAAAAGCAAAGATCTGATGATTCTGGACATCTGAACTGAAAGCAGAAAGTGCTGGAGAAACCTGGCAGCCTTGCAGTTTATGTGGAACAGTTTCATTTTTCCAGCACTTTCTCTCCTATTCTCTGTCCTGAAAACTTTAAATCAAGTCAAAACCTATGTCTGGACTGACCCACAAGAGGAAACATCCTTTCTGCGTCAACCTTGTCACAACCATGCAGCATCATGTACACTTCAATCAAATCACCCCTCAGTCTCCTAACAAACAAAACCAGTCTGTCCAACATTTTCTCATCAGAAAACCCGTTCATTCCTCATGTAGTTTGAAAGTTATGACTGAATCTGCTTCCACCACTTTGTTGGGCTGTATATACTCAATCATTATGACATGCTCAAACTGTGCATTCCAAAAAAAAATCTTCTCACCTCACAGCTGCTTATTTTACCAGTTACCATAAACCTGTACCCTCAGAAGGCACCTTACAGTTCCCCCCACCACTGGAAATAATTGCTTCTGTTGACACTAATGATGTTTCTATTAGATTAAGTTAGTTATCAAAAGGAAAGACTTTCAATGTTAAATGTTTAACACTTTCAACTTTGCCAACTGTAGTTATGTTAAATGCTGAATGAAACCCAAATGCTTTCTGGAGGCTGAAACCTAAATTGAAGCATTTTTATCATGTTCTAAAAGTGTTTTTGTAAGGATGTGAATTGAACAAACCAATGTCACGAAGGGAAAGCCTGTTTGTTGAATACAGCATTTCATAGGTTTATTCCACAAGATTTAACCTTTTAGATCTTTGGGGAAGGTGACGGCCTATTGGATGATCACTGGACTGTGAGTCTGGGGACCCAGATAATGTTCTGGAGACCAGGTTTTGAATCCCACAGTGGTAGAATTTGAATTCAATTAAAAGAAACCCTGGAATTAAGAGTCTAATGTTGACCATGAATCCATTGCTGATTGTCAGAGAAACCAACCTGATTCGCTAATGCTTGGTCTGGCCTATGTGTGACTCCAGGCACACTGTAATGCGGCTGACCTTAACTGTGCTCTGGGCAATAAGGGATGGGCAAAAAATGCTAGGCTACTCAGCACCAGCCTCATCCTGCGAATGAATAAAATAACACTGAGGGGAAGCTACAACAGTGGGTTTAAAATAAGATCATGTCTGCAAGTATATAACTATTAGCCATGGCTTTGTATCAGCTAAAAGACTAGTTATTAATGATTGTCCCAGAGGGTCTAATGTAAAGGCCTTTGCTCTTTCCTGTCATTCTTCATGACATTGATGAAAATGCTGGGAATTAATGCATTATTTTGCAACGTTACAGTGTCTTATGGAGGTGCTATGTTTGTGGAGAAGGCTGAGCAATTGTAAGTGGATCTCAATATGACAGTCATACATTTGGCAAGTATCATTCGATGTGAAGAAATAAGGTGTTCTATATACTTGAAAACCAAAATAAAACTGCAGATTATAAGGTGTATCTGTAATGAACAACGAATGAAGCATGTGAATGATAAAGGCCTTGAAGTCATAGTTTATACTGTCTAAAACCTCATGATCAAAGCAAAGAACCTGAGCTAAATTGGGCTGTGTTCACTCTTCCATCCTTTCATTAAAACCATTTTGCCTTTGTGAAAGACAGCTGATCAGCCCTCAGTTTGAAGATCATGTCTACTTCTGCTCACCTAACATGATGGGTGATGTAGAGACTTAGATATATTTCAGAGAAGGGCCTGGGAAAGATTGTCCTTTTTAAAATGCTAGTGCTGAATGTTTTGAGGGAATAGAGAGACATGGACTGCGTAGAGGCAAAAGATTATTAGTTTAGAAAGGTGTCATGTGTTAGTACAATCTTGGTGGCCCAAAGGGCATGCTCCTGCACTGCACTCTTCTTTTCTGTTCTTTGTTCTTTGAGCAGACTGTGAAGTTATTGAACTGAAATCAACTGGGAAGGTTCATGCTTATATAGATCAGACATCCGTCCCCCAGAGGAAAGTAAAACTGGTACCAACATGTCTGATGAGCGCTAGTTAAAAATCTACCTTCAAGAGAGCTGAGGTGATCCCTGGTTTGGAGATTGCTACACAGGACAGTCAGCACTTAAAAAAAGGTTAACTCACATCATGAGATAAGCTCCACCCATCAGGATATATTGAATAATTCCTGAAAGGAGTTAGCCAATGTAACAGTTGCGGTTGTAATGCTTTAGTCCCATGGAAGCAGCAATAATGTATACTTACTTTTAGGTACAAAAGTTCTTAATTAAATAAGGCCATATTTGACAATATGAGACAGGGAGTTTCAAAAGTTGATTGGGGTAGACTGTTCTTAGGTAAAGGGATGACTTGCAAGTGGTAGGCTCTAAGGGTATCCCAGGATGTTGTGGGAAGTTAGGGATGAAATTGTGGGGCCCCAAGCAGAGATATTTGTATCCTCTACAGCCATGGCTGAAGTGCCAGAGGGCTGCAGGATGGCTAATGTTGTGCCTTCTTTACGTAAGGTTTTAAGGAGAAGCCTGGAACTACAGACTGGTGAATCTGACATCTATAGTGAATGTATTGGTGGTGGGGATTCTGAGATGTAGGATTTACCTGCATTTAGAGAGGAGTGATTAGGGATAGCCAGCATGGCTTTATGCATGGGAAATTGTTTCACATTAACTCGATTGATTTTCTTGCGAATGTAACCATAAAGTTAAATGAGGGCAGAGTGGTAGACATTGTCAACATGGATTTTAATAGAGCCTTTGACAAGGTTCCGCATGGTAGACTCACTAGTAAAATTAGATCACGTGGTATTCAGGGAGAGCTTGCCAGGTGAATACAAAATTGGCTTAATGGCAGGAGACAGGTGGTGGTGTTGGAGGGTTGTTTTTCAGAGTGGAGTCCTGTGACCAATGGTGCTCCGCAGGCTTTGGTGCTGGGTCCACTGTTGTTTGTCATTTATTTCACTGATATGGTTGAGAATTTAGGAGGCATGGATATTAAGTTTGTAGATGACTCCAAAATTAGTGATACAGCCAACTATGAAAAAGGTTATCTAAGATTACAAAGGGATTTTGATCAATTTGGCCAATTAGCTGAGGAGTGGCAGACGGAGTTTAATTTGGATAAATGCAAGGTATTGCATTTTGGTAAAAGAAACAAGGACAGGGCTTACACAGTTAATGGTAGACCCCCATTGAGAGTTGTCACAACAGCGATGCCTAGGAGTTCATGTACATAGTTCTTCTGAACATTGAATAAACTAGTAGACACGGTGGTAAAGAAGGCATTTGGCACACTTGCCTTCATTGCTTAGACCATTGGGTGCGGGATCGGGCTGTTGTACAGCATGTTGGTGAGTCCACTTTTGGAGTACTGTGTACAGTTCTGGTCACCCTGTGAGAGGAAGGATATTATTAAATTGGAGAGAAAAGATTTACAAGGAAATTATCAGGACTGGAAAATTTGGATTTTGCATAAGAAGTTGAGGGGTGACTTTATAGAGGTTTATAAAATCATGAGAGGCATAGATTAGATGAATAGCAAAGGCTTTTTTGCTATGGTGGGGGAGTTCAAAGTTGGAGAGCATATTTTTAAGGTGAGAGAAGAGAGATTTTAAAGGGGCCTGAAGGGCAACTAGTTTAGTTTGGGAAGCTTGGTTGGCATGGATAAGATGGGCAGAAGAGCCTGTTTCTGTGTGGTATGGCTCTATCTATGGCTGTACCAGAGATTTTCATATAAATCAGATGGAATGTAACAAGCTGTTAAGTACTGTGCAACAAACCGATTCTGTATATCTTTTCTTCTACCAAAGACTGCGTGTGACATCTTTCCCCACAGTAGGCTGGACTTCTAACAATATGAAGAATTGAGTAGGGAATTTATCCAAGGCATTTCAGATGTTTCTGATGACTAGGACCACAACATACACCATGCTGATTGTGGTACAGATTCTCTGTCCAATTTGCACTAAGGATAAAAAGATAAGGTCACCACTGACACGCACACCAACCCCCCCATCCCCCCACCCCCCGATGCCCCGTATTATAGAGACATAGCTAGTGGTGACTTTATCCTGAGTGTTACTGTTCCTCAAGTGAGGGGCAAAGTTGAGAAAATGGGTCCTTCATCGAATCATAGAGTCATACAACAAAGAAACAGACTCTTTGGTCTGACCAGTCCATGCCAACTGTGTTCCCAAACTAAACTAGTCCCATTTGCCTGCGTTTGGCCCATACCCCTCCAAACATTTCTTATTCATGTACTCATCTAAATGTCTTTTAAACATTTTAACTGTACCCACACCCACCACTTCCTCTGGAAGTTCATTCCACACAAGCACCACACTCTGTAAAAATATTACCCCTCATGTCTTTTTTAAATCCTTTTTCTCTCACCTTAAAAATATGCCAGCAGTCTTGAAATCCCTGATCCTAAGGAAATGACACCTGACACTCACCTTATCTATGCCCCTCATGATTTAATAAACCTCTATAAGGTATTATATTGTATCATAAAATAGCTGTCTAGTCAACTATGCTAATCAACCTCCCACCACCTTTACCTTACCTCCTGCAAGTAGGATCATACGAGAGGAATGAAACAAATTGCATAACCCATAATCAACATGCTCATTCTGTATCAAAGAACAATTTTTCAGACTTTTTTTCGTTCCTAATAGACCCTTTAATCTTCACCAAGAAACTTGCACCACGAGAATATGGATTCTCCTAACCTGATGTATCAAAACCAGGTGGAACAGGTTAGATAGACCAGCCGGATAGATAGACACTTTTTTCCAGATTGTGTTTTATTTTGGGACCATAAGGCAGACAGCAAAGCCATTCTGGGTTGTGGCATGACTAGACTGGACAGCATTGCTTCAAGCTATTCCAATCTGTGGGCACAGTTCCTCATCGCCTTGCAATTTCCCATTACATTTGACACATTCCTTTTCTATATAAAAAGAAACCTTTGGTTGATTTTCAAAAACATTCACGACACTCCAGGGCCATCTCAACAGCTGCTTGTAATTTTCAATTTGTGGAAACTCTAGGGGCTTGTCAATGTTGACAGAAGGGGGAGAACAAGGTTGCAAATAGTTACTTCCGATTGGCCTATAAAAGCTCAGCTTGCAGTCTGATATTCTCCATATGTGACAGTTTTGTGAAGCTTTTAGAAATGGAGCTGTGTTTATTTTATTATTTTTTCAAATGATTCTTTCTGTAAATTAACTTCATATTACAGCAGATCACAGAAAGATTTACTTTTTAAAGAAACACTTTTAGATCTTTCCTACTACTTTAGCCTGCCCCTTGTGGCCTTGTTAGGCATGAGATTGACATAAATGTCAAATGCTTGTGACATTTGTGTTATTATCCATTTATCAAAACTGCAGAATTCCGTAGGGATAGAGAGAAAGGGAATGTTATACAAGGACACTGAAAATATCAGACCTGGTGAAATCAAGAAACCAGCAAACAAACTCCTTACAGTTTATTATTAAAAAGGAATTACAACCCATTGAAATGTCACATATTCTGTAACATGTTACTGTGACAAAAGGAAGAACAATCACACACAGATCGCCTCTCCACTCTGTTTGTATGGAGTGAAAGATTGCTGTCTTACTGGCAGGAGATACTGATCAGGTCTCCTTCAGAAATGGGAAGCTTGGCTTGGAGCACCCAGGAGAAAGCAAACCAGGTCCCTTTGTTCACACCAGCCAGTTGCCATGTTTTATAATTTAAAGGTTCAACATTACAGAAAGCCATTTTGACACTTTGTATGAAACAGTAGGAACGTAAAGCAAATGTGAAGTTAGTGTGCCAGGAAGGTAGAGTAGCCAATGGACAGGGATAGGACATCTGGTAGGTAGAGTGCCATGTGGTTGAGAGTATTAGAGTGCCACATTGGTAGGAGGAAGGTTAATTGCCAGATGGGTAAGGTGTAGTGTGCCAAATAAATAAGCTGCCAGGTGTATACAGCACTAATTGATTAAGGGGTAGGGTGACAAGTGGGTACAACGTCATATATGTAAATGACAGAAGGCACAGTGATGAGGGATAGAAGTAAATGATGGTGTGTTTAAAGTAGGTAAAGGTGAATTTTGGATGTGATGGGGGCTGTTAGGAGGTGATTAATGTTGGGTTGTGAGGGGTATATCCTTAATGAGGAGTCAGAAGGGTGTTTGTGTCTGGTGGTGGGAGAGGAGTTTGGATCCCAAAGGTACAGGGTTAATGAAGAGGCAATAACAGGCAGGACCATCCTTCTCGGGGTGAATGAGTAAAGCTAAGAAATCTCCCAGTTCACCTGAGTGTGTAGCTGGCTGTCTCTTCTGAGATTACTCCCAGTTATTTTCTTCCACATTTGGCCATTCAACCTTTAGCCTTCGTCGGCCCACCAACATTGCCCTTACATGCCAACATATGACTGCCCAATCTAACCTGAATGCCCCCTTGGGGACCATATTCTGATGTGTGCTGATTCACATCAACTCTTGCCCTCAACAACCCTCTATGCCAGTTAAGTGGACACTCATATCCCCTTCACCCACCTTCTCATGCAACACAACTAGCATCCCCTTTAGCAAACCTAAGGAACCCAAACAGAAGAAATGAAATCATGTTCTGAATATCTACCATAGGCTTCACTACATGTTAAAACAATTTCCCATTCATGAAAGCCCATCTAAATTCCTTCAAGTGCGTCACTGTAAAATCAGGTTGAGTCAACATACCTCTTTGTGAAAGGGTAATTATGTTGCAATCAGCCTCAGTTTTCTCTTGAAAATGAAAAATGGAGTGAGTTTCACCCTGTCCTCTTGTCAGAAAGCAAACTCACAAACTCTGAGATGTTCAAGATATCAAGCAGTCTCAGGCCAGCTGCTCTCCTGATCTTCCTAAAGAAAGTAAAGGTTCTTCCTAAAATTCTTTCAGATCACATCTAAAAGTGCTCTGGTCTATCAAAGCACATTTTGTACAAGATGATGCTTCTGAAAGAATTAATGTTGAGGTTGCTTTAGCTCCATCTAATCATGAATTGTCAGATCATCAATGGATGAATTAACTTTTGGTACAAATGAGTACAGTGAAAAGTTTACAAGTCACCACTTATGGTGCTATTTTAGAAACAAAGGGTAGCTAGGTACAGATTCGACAGAACAGGTTCTTGGGAAGAAAAAAGAACAATAAAGAAATAATCATGATGTCATACTTTCCTGGGTGGCCTGGCAGTCTCACATGAGGTCCCACTGAAGACAGATTTGACATACCTGATTCCTGATAGTTATGGTTATGTCTGACTAGGTGACATTAACTGTAACTATTGCTATAATGCAGTAAACCATACCTTGTCATGTATTACAAGGATTTCTTCTTGTTAAGCCTCTCTGGAGGTCTACCTGTACCACAGATAATTAGACAGGCCCTTAGACTAGTATTAAAAGGAGCATGTTTGTGGTGCAATGACAGTGTCTCTATCTCCAGGCCAGAAGATATGAGTTCAAGTCCCACGTCCACCAGAGGTGTGTAGTGGCATCTCTGTACAGGATATCAGGAAATATATTTAAAAACTGGAGGAGTAGTGACAACCAACCACGATCTACTGGTGATTAATAACCAATGTTCAGTGCAAAATTCAGATCAAGAAAGATTTCATAGATCATAGATTCTCTAGAGAGTGGAAACAGGCCCTTTGGCCCAACAAATCCACACTGACCCTCAGAACATCCCACCCAGACCCATCCCCTATGACACACCTAATCAGTACATTTCTGACCACTATGGGCAACCTACCCAGCCTGCACATCTTTGGACTGTGGGAGGAAACCAGAGCACCCCCAGGAAACCCACACATACATGGGGAGAATGTGCAAACTCCAGACAGTCGCCTGAAGGTGGAATTAAACCTGCATCCCTGGCACTTTGAGGCAGCAGCATTAACCACTGAGCTACCATGCCACCCTTTTGAGTTAGATCCAATGCTCTTGTGTCCACTTCAAAAGGCAGTTTCCATAAACACACCCAATGAACCAAAACTTAATTGTTTGCATGGATTGAATTGATTGTAGCAGTATGTAAAGCTACTAATTTGCTATTTCTCACTGAGTAATGGGAGAGGATTCTCCTGTGAGGACTCCATATTGTGCGTGGAAAATGCGAGGCACAGTTACTGCCGATGAGTTAGGCATTTGAAAGGAAATCTTCATCTATTCTCTCAACATCATACATCAAAACCATATCTGACAAATTAATGAAGTCATCTAATTTATCTCACTTTCATTAATTAATCTAAATAAAGACTCTGCCCATTAACACAAACCCAGAACATACGACAGCCAGGTAGCAGATATCAGAATGGGGTTTAACTTGATGAACTTCGGTGCAGGTAATTCTAAACTGAGGCACACAATAAACAGAATTTTTTAAAAAATGGTTCTTCATTGAAAAGAATGAGTACAAAGTGGAATATGGCTCATTAAACGTCCAGCTGTCTAGAGAAGGCATCATTTCTTCCTATACATGAGCAATCCACCAATAGCATGCTATAGAAAGCTTTCTATATCATAGAAATTCTGTGATTCGGTGAAATAATCTGTGTATCCTCATTTCACAATTCAAAATCTTAAGGAACTGTTTTCTTTGTAATTTGTTCCAGAACAGTTCTTGTCCCTGTATTTGTTATAAATTCAAAATGTGAACACGTCCTGCCGTTCAGCTACATCTGGGTTGGCACGGTGGTTCCGTAGTTAGCACTGTTGCTTCACAGCACCAGGGATGCGGGTTGAATTCCAGCCTCGAGTGACTGCCTGTGTGGAGTATGCACGTTTTCCCTGTCCCTACAGATGTTTTCTCTCGGTGCTCCAGTTTCCTCCTACAGTCCAAAGGTGTGTAGGCTAGGTGGCTTGGCTGTGCTAAATTGCCCATAGTGTTCAGGAATGTGCAAGCTAGGGGGATCAGCCACAGGAAGTGCAGAGTTACAGAAATGGGGTGGGTCTGGGTGGGGAGCACTTCGGAGGATTGGTGTTGTCTCAATGGGCCAATGGCATGCTTCCACACTGTCGGGATTCTATCTTTGCTGACTGTGCATGCTCCACACTAATTATTGCTACTGTGCATGCATATATTTATAAGCATGTTTTTAAAAATTGAAAGGTAATTTTTAATGCATTATTTCTTTTATCCAACGTGCTCTTTCATTCCAATTGTATCATTAATCGAGATCTCTCACTCTGCCTTACTATATTTATGAGTGATATTGCTGGTGTCAGCAAGTCGAAACAATTTTAACAGTGCTCCCTGGTACTGGACTGACTTACAAGAAGAAACATCCTTTCCACTTCCACGTTGTCAGAGCCATTCATATACACTTCAAACAAGTCACCTCACTCCTCTAAACTCCAGGGGAAACCAGCTCAATCTGTCTAACTTTTTCTCATCAGACAACACACTCACTTAATCTAGTTTACCTTCTCTGAACTCCTTACAAGACCTTTATACCTGTCCTTAAATAAAGAGACCAAAACTGCATACAGAATTCTAGACATGGTTTCACCAGTGCTCTACATAGCTGAATAACTTATATGTTCAATTCTTCTCACAATAAAAATTATCATTCCATTAGCCTTCTTGATTATGGACTATACCTGCTTCCTGGCCTCTTGTAACTGATGCACTACAATAACGAGATATTTTTCAATTCTGTGGTCAGTCGACACTTAATTAAATGCTCCTTTGCTGCCAAAGTGAACAACTTTACGTTTCCCCACATTATGTTCGGTCTGTTAGATTTTTGCACTTCACCTAGATTGCTCTGTATATTTGTGCAATCTTTACAGCACGCTTTTCTGTTTATGTTTACAGACACCTACTATCTTTGTGCCACCTGAAAAAGTAGACCTCATTCCTTTCCTTTGCACTTCTGAATCATTGATACGAATTGTGAAACATAAGCATCATGCACAGATGCCCTCAGGACACCACATCACACACCCTGCCAATCTGAAAAAGACCTATTCATTCACATTGATCATGGGAACTGCAGATGCTGGAGAATCCAAGATAATAAAGTGTGAAGCTGGATGAATACAGCAGGCCAAGCAGCATCTCGGGAGCACAAAAGCTGACGTTTCGGGCCTAGCCCCTATTCATTCATATGCAGTTTTCTGCCAGTCAGTCAATCTTCAATCCGCACTCGTAACATTACCTCCTTACACCATAAACACTTACTTTGCAAAATAACTTTTTTTATGTGGAACTTTGCCAAACACTTTCTGGAAATCCAAGCACAGCACATCAAAAGGTGCCCCTTATTCACAGTGCATTCACCAGTTTAAAGAATTTAAATAAATTGGCTACCTTTTTGCAAAGCCAAAGTGAATCTTCCCGATTATCTTGGGTTTTTCCAAATGCTCAGTTCCAGTCTTCCTAATGATGGATTCTAATATCTGTCTCATAACAGATGTGAAGCTCACCGGACTTGTATTTATTGTTTTCTGCCTGCTCCCCCACACCATCATCACCCCTCACCACCACTCAAACCCCCCTCCTCCACTCCCCTCAAACCCCCAGTTTCATGAATGGAAGGAATATATTTGCTACTTTCCAGTCTAATAGATACTTTCCAGGATTGATTTTTGGAAAATTAACACGCACACATCTACTTAACTCATTAGCAATCAGTTTTAAGGCCATTGGATGAAGTCCATCAGCATCTGAAGATTTATCCACTCTCAGCTCCATTGACTTGCTCAGTGCCATTTCCCTAGTAAATGTAATTTCACCAAGTTTGTTCTACTTGAAGTCTTCAGGTTTTTAGATATTACTGGATTTCAGGATTTTTTTGCATTCTCTTTCGGAAAGGCAGAAGCAAAATATTTTGTCATTTCATCCATCATTTCTTTATTATCCACTATTGCCAGAGCAGAAGATGCCACCAGACACAGCCAGATTCCAGCCCAGGTCAGAACAATATCCCAGATGAAAATGGAGAACATTAATGTTCATCTGCACTGCACAAGGGGAAATACCACCATCTTCTCTTTGCTATCTCACTCACAGGGAAACCACTCACTTCAACTCTGGCACTCACACACCATTCATCCAGGTTTGACGACTACACTCTTTAATTGCATACTTCATATCCACTCAGGGGCTCTCACCCAGCTCATCCTTCCAAACTACCAGCCCTACATGCCTTCTGCACATGCCCCTTACCCACTGGGTACACCTCACCCCCTCTCGGGTTCCTGGGTACCCACTATCTGCCCTCCATCCATTGTTATCATTCTCAATGTTGCCTTTGTCTTATTGGTGGGGAACATGGCCTGTAAACTGGGTGCGATTGCGAGGTGTGAGGGCAATATACATACGGCTCTGCCTGTGAGGAGAATATTCTAGATTGAGCCTAAGAGCACAGCCACCCCCGTGAAGGTGGGGAGACTCGGTGAGCTTCATTGTCATGCAGTTCTCCTGAAACCACCAGTGCTACCTCATATTTAGCCTGCACAGGCCCTTTTCCCTCATAGACAACACATTCCCTCTCTCATCTTAAGTCGGCACCCAGAAAGCCTTGCCAAAGTCTCTCAGCTCCACCTCCATCTCTGAGGAAGAAACCATTCAGTCCTCAAAGGCCTGTGCCCTCCAGCAGCTCCCACAGATTCCCCTGGGTGAGTTCTCTTTCTAGATTAGACTCGGGAAGCACATCATTGTCACATCCCTCCAGTGACCTGGCACTCTAAGGATGGCTAGAATATAGGCCCCTGCGCAGCCCTAGGCTGAAGATGATGCATGGTGTTGGCCATGAATGGAGAGACAGACACGGGGACAGCAGGCAGGTTTGTCTGAGACACTCACTAATTGTCAGGTTTACCGTCCATCTGGATATCTCCACAGACTTGACCACCATGGAGAGCTAAGCCCAGCACTCTCAGTGCCTGTGGGAATATGCGCACAATCCTGCCCTCCATCACTCTGTTTGGCATCAATGGCAAAGTGAGGTTTGTGGAGGGATACAAGGCAGTACAACATAGTGCCCCTTCCTCTCAGGGACACAGCATCCACAGACAGGGAACATGAGCCACACACAGAACTTCCTGAACCTTCTCAGGACTCTGTATAGATGCCTGGCTCCCCCACCTCTCCCAGCCTGTGATCAGCAGGCCTACAGAAATTCAAAACAGGTACAGTGAGCCTATATCTGGGCACCACACTGTCTGTAGGTCCAAACGCCACAACTGGGGGCATTTTCACAAGTCTTCCAGGCTAACTAGAGCCTACTGTACTAGCTCCCTACATCCCAGCTACAGCAAGTGGGACTGTAGTTAGATGTACTGAGAGGCACAGGAAGAAAAAAAACTTACTCAGATACATAAGGCTGACACATGACTATAACAAAGCTTTCACTTTTACAAATATATATTCACCAATTCTATGCGCTCTCTTGTAATCTTTGCTGTCAGGTCTGGTTAAGTACTACCCATGTGAGCAGCCTCTTTAGATATCTGATGAATGAAAGAGGCTGTAATTGCGAAGCATAGCTCATCTGGTTGCTTGACTGCAGACTGAGCTGCCTGTACATAGAACATAGAACATAGAACATTACAGCACAGTACAGGCCGTTTGGCCCTCGATGTTGTGCTGACCTGTCCTACCGATCTGAAGCCCATCTAACCTACACTATTCCATGTACGTCCATATGCTTGTCCAATGACGACTGAAATGTACCTAAAGTTGGCGAATCTACTACCATTGCAGGCAAAGCATTCCATTCCTTTACTACTCTCTGAGTAAAGAAACTACCTCTGACATCTGTCCTATATCTTTCACCCCTCAATTTAAAGTTATGAAGCAATGTAATCATTGGAGTAGTTACATTTACCTTTCAGAACTGATTGACCAAACGGCAAATATCCCTAGACTCTTGTAGGGCCATGCTGTTGACTGACAACTCTCAATCTCTTGTACTGTAGTCAGGCAAGCCCCTTGGCTAACACTCTCTGGATGACTGTAGTTTGTCTTGACCCCACTACAGGGGAGGCAATGACCTAGTGGTATTATCGCTGAACTGTCAATCCAGAGACCCAGATAATGTTCTTGTGACCTGGATGCGAATCCCGCCACAGCAGAAGATGGAATTTGAATTCAATAAATATCTGGAATTAAGAGTCCAGTGATGATTGTGAATCCATTGTCGATTGATGGGAAAAACCCCTCTGGTTCACTAATGTCCTTTAGGTAAGGAAACTGCCATACTTACATGGTCTGGCCTACATATGGCTCTAGACCCACAGCAATATGATTTACTGTCAATTGCCCTCTGGGCAAAAAAGCCTACCTAGCTGACAACAACCTTGACCGATGAATGAATGAAAAAAACTAAGCACTGATCTCCTTTGATTGTCAGGCATGGCCATTTGCTTGAGACACATGCAGTAAGTTTTCCATAGAAGCTGCTGACTCACACCATATGAGGCTGGATGAAAACAGCAGGCCAGGCAGCATCAGAGGACCAGGAAAGCTGATGTTTTGGGTTGGGTCCCTTCTTCAGAGATGGGGGAGGGGGAAGGGGGCTCTGAAATAAATGTTGGGGGGGGTGTCGGGCTGGGGAAGTAGGTAGGATGGTGATAGTTGAGTTCAGGTAGGCAATGCTGGGGATTGGCCAGTGAGGTGGGAGGAGCGGATAGTTGGGGGAGAAAACAGACAGGTCAAGGAGGTGGGGATGAGAGGGAGGATTGGTCATGGGATGAGGCCAGGGTGGGGAGATTTTGAAACTAGTAAAGTCCACAGCCAGGGTTGTAGGGTTTGAGGAACCCAGGCCTGCTGGAAATGCCTTTCCCAGATACAAGCTCACCATCCTCCACTTGGACGTCTGCAGCCTTTGGCATCACGGGAAGGGAGCATGTGGAGTCCAGGCATCTCTGGAATGTCCTAAGATGAAGTTACTGGGTTCCTATGTGTGGTTCTTCCTATCTTTGAAAGCCTTCTAGCACCTTCCTTGAAAGGAAGGGTGATCTAGAGTCAGGGCGAGGTCTTTTGTCCTCTTGTTCCCTTGTTATTGATATTCTGAACTCATGGCTAGAGTGAAGAACTGCAGGTATTCCATGTCATTGTGGATGTTGGGCCTAGGTCTCTTTGGTAGCTGCCATAGGGCCCATGGAGACATCCACGTGTGTGTACTTCAGAGCCAGCAGAGAACTAGCAATGTTGATATGAACATCGCATCATTGATTAAGCCTCCACCAAGCCGGCCTGCTGTTCCTGATCCTCTCTGTGCATTTCAACCAAGTTATTAATGGCTACATAGGAGCATCGCCTGCCTAGATCTCTGACGGTGCTAGCTCCCCAGGACGTTTCATCCTCAGCCAGCCGCAGAGAAGTGATAGCGGTATGGTCACCAAATTCTGTTCCTTGGTCTAATCTGGGAAAGCAACCCCTTGAAGTGAAAGGCTCTGAGCTGGTAGAAACAGAACTGTCCCACTGTCAACCACCCAACCACCAGAACCTCCAGGTCCCTGTCAGTGAACTGAGAGGTTAGTTTGTTTTTCTGTGCAAAATCCTCAGTGATCACAGTCAAACAACAAACAACAAACAGCAAACCGAGAAGCAGTGTAATAAAATGTGAGGCTGGATGAACACAGCAGGCCAAGCAGCATCTCAGGAGCACAAAAGCTGACGTTTCGGGCCTAGACCCTTCATCAGAGAGGGGGATGGGGAGAGGGAACTGGAATAAATAGGGAGAGAGGGGGAGGCAGACCGAAGATGGAGAGTAAAGAAGATAGGTGGAGAGAGTATAGGTGGGGAGGTAGGGAGGGGATAGGTCAGTCCAGGGAAGACGGACAGGTCAAGGAGGTGGGATGAGGTTAGTGGGTAGATGGGGGTGCGGCTTGGGGTGGGAGGAAGGGATGGGTGAGAGGAAGAACCGGTTAGGGAGGCAGAGACAGGTTGGACTGGTTTTGGGATGCAGTGGGTGGGGGGGAAGAGCTGGGCTGGTTGTGTGGTGCAGTGGGGGGAGGGGACGAACTGGGCTGGTTTAGGGATGCAGTAGGGGAAGGGGAGATTTTGAAACTGGTGAAGTCCACATTGATACCATTAGGCTGCAGGGTTCCCAGGCGGAATATGAGTTGCTGTTCCTGCAACCTTCGGGTGGCATCATTGTGGCAGTGCAGGAGGCCCATGATGGACATGTCATCTAGAGAATGGGAGGGGGAGTGGAAATGGTTTGCGACTGGGAGGTGCAGTTGTTTGTTGCGAACTGAGCGGAGGTGTTCTGCAAAGCGGTCTCCAAGCCTCCGCTTGGTTTCCCCAATGTAGAGGAAGCCGCACCGGGTACAATGGATGCAGTATACCACATTGGCAGATGTGCAGGTGAACCTCTGCTTAATGTGGAATGTCATCTTGGGGCCTGGGATAGGGGTGAGGGAGGAGGGTCATCTTGGGGCCTGGGATAGGGGTGAGGGAGGAGGGTCATCCGAGAAGCAGTTCCTGGCCTGCAACACTTGAAAAGCTGTAGGACTGGGGTTTGAAAATGGCACTAAGTGGCATGATGTACCACAAGGTCCCAGCAGCAGGAGCACATCTTCCTCTCCTCCCCTGTGACATGATTCTATGAACCGGGCAAAAGAGAACTTGGTTCCATAATGAACAAGCAGACAACTGTGTGATAAAAGTCAACATGACCCATGGTTGATTGCTTGCCATGATCTCACTGATCAAACAAAGAACTACAACACTGAGCGTTCCCTGTATAATCCCAAATATTTCACCATTGTTCAAGCCACACCAGAAAGGATATTTCTCTCATATTATTATCCACATGGAATGTGAATGTCACTAGTAGGGCCAGCATTTGGTGCCCATCCCTAACTGCCCTTGGAATGAATGCCTTGTTAGGCTAGCTCAGTGGACAGTTAAAAGTCAGCCACAGCACTGTGGATCTTTCTTTTTCTTCACTGGGCATTGCTGGCTGGGCCAGCATTTACTGCCCAACCCTAATTGTCCTTTTGAGAAGGTGGCTGTGAGCTGCCTTCTTGAACTGCAGCTGTAGGTAAACATAATGTCCATTAGGGAGGGAATTCCAGGATTTTGACTGAGTGAAAATGAAGGAATGGTGATATATTTCCATGCCTGGATGGTGAGTGGCTTCGAGGGGGGCCTGCAAGTGTTGTTATCTGCTGCCTTTCCCCTTTTAGATGGAACTGGGTTTGGAAGGTGCTATCTAAGGATATCTGGTGAATTTCTGCAGTGCATCTTGTAGATTGTACACATTATTGCTACTGAGTATTGGTGCTGGGGGGAGTGTGTGCTTATAGATGTAATGCCAATCAATCGGTCTGCTTTGTCCTGGTTGGTCTCAAGCTTCTTGAGTGTTGTTAGACTGCATTATTCCAGGCAAGTGGGGAATATTCTATCATACTCCTGCCTTGTGGATGGTGGGCAGGCTTTGGGGAGTCAGGAGATGAGCTACTCACTGCACTATTCCTAACCTCTGATTTGATCTTATAGTCACTTGTAGTGATATGGCTAGTCCAGTTTTGTTTCTGGTCAATAATAACTGGAGTCACATGTGGATTGGACCAGATAAGGACAGCAGATTTCCTTCCTTGAAGAATGTGAGTTAGCCAGATGGGTTTTTACCAGAATTGCTGATTGTCCTGTGGTCACCATCACAGAGATTAATTTTGTCTGCCAGATTTATTCATTAATATCAATCCCACAAATGCTGCATTGGGTTTGATCTCAGATCCCTCAGGTCATGAAGGCAGGTCACTGATTTCCAAGCCCAGTAACATTACCATGACACTACCATCTGTTCCAACTGTACTCCCTGTTGACAAAGAGACTTTGATTTGTTCTGAGTTCTCTCAGCACGCTCTGGTGTCAGCATTGTTTAATGCACCACATCCACAAAGTAAGAAGTTTCTCATTTAAATCAGTCACTGGAACTGAAGTAAATCTCAGTGACTTAACTTATTCAGCCATTTGAAATCATGTTCCAAAAATCTACGGTAACAGTTCTGGCTGCTGTAAATTTCTATGGGATTTGTTCATTGCCAAGAGCTCAGCAGAAACTTGGTTTATACATCATTATTGCTTTCCAGACATAGAGCTATGGGGCTTTACACTTTTATATAAAAAACAATTTTCTAAGTAGTAGAGTCTGTATCAAGCCAACACAAAACTATGCCCTTGAATGGATATTGTGCTCAGAATGTAGTACCTAAAAAGATAGATTATCTATTTACCAGTTCAACTTGAACATATTCAAACTATTTGAGTACAATAATTTCCTAATGTTTTAATTTTGTGATGAAGCCGTTAGATGGGATGCAAATCAATTCTGAAGAAGATACATTGAACTCAAAATGTTAACTGTTTCTGCCTCCGCAGGTGTGGCCAGACCTGCTGAGTTTTTCCAGCTCTTTCTGTTTCCACTTCATCAGAAATTTGCTGTCACTGTTTTTGCATAAAAATGTAAAACTCCATGGGTGAATGTGTTTTTTTCTTTAAAAAAAGCCTAAAAGTTCAGTAACATTAAGGACTGTATTACAGTTATCAAGGCTGTCAACAAAAAGGCCATGGATTGAAACCCCGATTGTCATTCAGCCTTGTTCACTTTCATTAGAAGTGTTGGCCAGCTAAGGTGATGGATGAAACATTGCATTGCAGCAAAACATTCATGAATGGGAAACAATCCCAGCCCACATGAAAAAATCCAGATCTTGAGAAATCCGTGTTATATTTCCAAGCAGAAACTCAGATGCTAAGAATTACCATTTAAGAAGGCAAAAGCAATAAATGTGCAGAAATAATACACATTTCAGTATCAATTTCTCTTTATTTCCAAAGCAATTTGCATGACATGGAAGGTACACCTAAGTAGGGAATTTGAACATGTGCTGTGAGGAGAAGGGAGATGGGAGAACGTGGGAATGCATGAGGTTAGGTGGAAGCAGGAGTCATATCTGGGAGCTCTCTAGTATGTGGGGCACCTGAAACTGTTCCCATGGTGGGGCAACTAATGTGTGTGCCATCTGTCTAATAATACCCCTGCCTTGAAGATAGGCTGACTGGCAGTGGAGTGAGGTGTAGTCTGCAAGAGGCCACACGATCAGGTTTGTCTGTTCCCTGATCCTGGAGATGGGTGTGGAGGATCTAAGCCTGAGTGAATCATACTGTGGAAACAGAGGGTGCGGTGTGATCCTAGGATGGTTGAGTGATCTAATGGTCAAAGAGCTTACTGAACCCAGAAGAAACGTTCATACTCCTTTCAGTCCAGGAGATGTGTTGTGAAGCTACTTACCATCCTGCTGAGGTTGTCCTTGCCTCCCTTTTGTTATTGGGTTTCAGAGGACCAGGCAGTCATGTTTAACCTGCAAAGTAGCTTCAATCCAAAGCTTCCAGCTTTTCAGCCTGTACTTTGTATGTCAAACCATCCTCTAGAAGCTGACTGATGGCATCAGTACTTCTACGTCCGAGTAAAATGCAGGGTTTCCTGACACCCTTTCATCTTTTTGCCCATGAAACCATCAAGCATAATCACTCACAGACCTGCATCCCTGTTAAAATTCCCTGTGGGTGAACCCACCCTTCCTGTCAAATAGATTGCAAGTCAGAAGGAACGTGCCATACCCATAGCACTCCGGCTTGTTTCATTTTCCCAGATGATCACTGCTGCTGTTCCAGTTGACAGGGATGGCAAAAACAGTGTCACTGGGTCCAAGGTATTTGAGGACTTTTATTGCCAAAAATCCTCCTTTCTCTTGGGTCCATGTAATTAATAGTAGAGGATACACCACTATAGAGCATCCGTAGAAGAGTCACAGTTCTTAAGTAATAAGAAGGTTCATTGTTGAGTACAATTACATTTGATCAGAGGAAGCTGGTGGAAATTTATCTGCTCCTTCTGGAAACTAAAAGAGATCACTTTCTTTCTACCCATACGTCTGTGTACAGCATTGATTGAATGCAGGGGAGCCAAAATAATATGAATATTAACCCCTTCTGATCCTTATACCTTAAGCAACATTGCCCTTCCATCTCTTCAATGAGTTTTCTTCCGTCGTTAACCCATTGTACAGTTATGTATATAATTTGATTTACTTGACCACGATTCCTGACATCAAAAGAAATGTTTCACATTTTTCTCAGAAGACTCTATGGTAGGTCTTTTACTTGAGAATAGTTGACCCTGATTGTGATCTGTGGATGATTTCTCCATCGGGAGATTTTTAACATTTTGGATATCTTTTGTGGAGGAGACATTGTCGTTGTTTCCTTTCCTTATCTGGAGGACATTTAATTTCCTGAATGTCCTTCCTGCAGGACAATTGATTTATGAAATAAGGACTTTGTTCCTTGTCGTATCTTGGATTGCTGAACTGAACAACTGCTTTCTATCTGAAAGAGGTTGTCTCTTTTCTGTCATATCCTGGATGGTTACAGCAGGCAATTCTTTCTTCTTGACCATATTTGGAATTAGTTTATATTGGTCAATCCCCCATGGAATCACTCCATCCAGCTCTTGATCGGCCTGTTGAACTTCAGATGTCCATTTTGCTTGTTTGATGGTGAAGGAAACTTTTTCAGGTTCTCGGTTGTGTTATTCAAAGATCACTGCTCACTCAGCACCATCTCTGGCATTGACTGTTCTGTTTTAGAAAACAGAGGATTGAGCATATCCAACCATCCTGTGGAGTCTGTGACCTCCTCTTTGTTCACAATGTTAAACGGATCTGTCAATGTGCAATCAGTGATTGCACTGGATTCTCTCTCATTACAACACCACAGCTTCCATTGGATTATTTCTCATTACAATATCAGTGATCTCATTGAATTTTCTCATTGCCTCATGAGTGATCTCACTGGATTGTTTTTCAGTTGGGTTCCATCAGGAGTCTGGCAAGTGCAATGAAATTTTTCCATGGATTTCCTCTTGACTGATTGGTCAATAATGGCTTTATCAAGCATCAGTTGTTCTCTTATTCGGTGTGAGACTCCCCCGACACATCTTCTGAGGGTTCATGCAGGTTGGATCAAAGTGAAGAGTATTGATTGTGTATTTTCGACTCTCTTATGTCTCTTGTGTTGCAGTATAACTTGCGCCATTACTTTGCTCTTGACGAGTGTTCCCTCTAAACTGTGTGGCCAGGCAGTTGCTGGAAAGTTTGGCTGACATCGATGGGCATTGCCTTCTACCTGTGGAAGATACTCTTGATGTTTATACTACCTACACTATACAGTCTTATCTCTGTAGACTGTGGCTTCAGCTTCTACAATTATGGTAACTGATCTGGTAGATTAGTAACTTCAGCACTAAAATCCAGCCTAAAATTAACAGGATGCACATAGATGCAAACAACACCTGTGAGTCCTGACGAAGCATTTTGGCCTGAAATGTTGACCTTCCTGCTTCTTGGATGCTGTCTCACTGCCTATGTTTCCCAGCCCAACATTTTTGACTCCTACAATCTTTGCTATCATTATATTTCTCTGTAAATGCCTTGTTTATCTTTCCTAAAGGAAACTGTTGTACCGTATCAAAGTCATAAGGATTCCACACTACTTCCATAACTTCTCATGCAATCAAAAAATGATCTACTTCTAACTCAAATATACTGAAAGACTGAGCTTCCACAGCCGTCTCTTTGATTTAAAACCATACTGTATCTCAGGGCTTGTAGCCCCATGAATTCTAAATTTGTAATCGATCTCCAACCTTAAATTTGCCAATGAAATGTGAACATTAACGCTTAAAGACCATTACCTTATTCCCTATCTGAGTCAAACTCTCAAATAAATATCCAATTACACACTGAGACACCCACATTCACAACAAAAGCTATCTTGTTGCCAATTCATTGTAATTTGTTTCATTCTCTGGACTTCTGATTTGTATCTCTAATGAGCTTGGAAGAAATTATTAGGCTCACATAACTTGGCAACCTTAAATGCAGATTGGACTTGAGTTCATATTTCAAATATGGATGGAATGTATAATTGTACCATTCAGCAGAATGGAAATTTTCAAACTGCTTCTATTCATTTCTCTTCATTGCACTGCTTCATAGTATAGCATCATTGTATTCCAAGATAGCGGCAAAGTAGGACTCCTAAGGTGGAGCTTGACTTCTCCATCTGTTGTTTTTTCTTTTATCTCTCTCTGTTTTCACATTATTTTTCTTTCCTGTTTTACCTACTATCTACGGGTGGTATTGTCAGCGATGTCCGGGCTGAAAGCAAACGCAGTCTCCTGGCCTCAGCCTGGGCTCGGACTCCTAGCCTTACCATGGACTTTGACTCTTGGCCTCAGCATTGCCTCGAACTCCGAGCCTCAGTGTGGATTCAAACTCCTAGGCTCAGAGTGGATTTGAATTGCCACCCTTGTCATGGAAGCAAACTCCTGACCTCAGTGTGGACTCGGACTCACAGCCTCAAGGTGAAGCCTGGCATGGGTCTGGGTTGGAAGAACTGTTATTCTTCTCTTATTTCTCTATTTTCCTAATTTATTGCTGGACTTTTTTTTTACTTTCCTAATTTTTTCCCCTAAAAATTTGTACTTAAGAATCTGTACCTATGTACTTTGATACCTAAGATGGCACTGTAAGTGGCGACTTGTGAGGTTTTCACTCTCCTGGTGAGTACATGTGACTACAAAGCTAATTCAATTAACATGTTCAGGAGTAGCTTTCAACAAGCAATTCTTTATCCACCATGGATTCTGTGACACACGGAACTTAGAATATAGAACAGTACAACGCAGTACAGGCCCTTTGGCCCACGATGTTGTGCCGAACTTGTGCATGAAGTGTTTCTAAATCCATAGATTATATTCCTGGAAAGGAAGGAATTGCTTGGCTGAAAGAAACAGAGGAGTGGGAGTAAAGTAGAAAGAGAAAGTGCAGGAGAAACTCATCATGTCTGGCAGCATCCTTGGTGCTAGGAACAGAGTTAATATTTGGGGTCTAGTTTGACTCTTTGGAATAAAAATGAGTTGGAAACTGTTGGTTTTTATAATATTGACAGAAAAGGGGGAGAAGTAAGTGAAACAAATGTTGAGGGTGCCCAGAGCAAAGGATGAAGGAATGAAGGACAATGTGGTAAAGGATAGAGATGTAAATTGGGAGAAAATGATAGGTATGAGAAAAGGAAAATGTGTCCTCACTTGTGTACACATCTTTCATTGACATCAATTTTCACTTACTTCTCATCTGTCAACAGCATTGAAAAGACATTATTTTTAGCCTCAGTCATTTCCAAGAAAGAGCCATATTAGACTCAAAATATTAACTCTGTTCCTCTTTCCTTGATGCTGCTAGATCTGCTGAGTTTCTCCATCACTTTTTTTTCCAGAGTTCAGCATCTGCTATATTTTGCTTTTATAAGAGAAAGGAAGAGACTACTTCGATAACTGACAATTGGCATGGGTATAACAGATCAAATGGCCATCTTCTGTAAGATTCCATGATTCTAGGTCAGATGAGCATATAGTGTGCAGCTTTCATCTTCCGTGTTGGCCCAGCACAATTTCAGTTGCACAACGTTAAACGCAGAAACTGCATCCAAACTGCTGTCACCACAATAACATGGAATTTCACAGGATATCTCTGAAAGATATTTAATACTTTGATCCAATGTGACAGTACTGGGCTGCTGTTTATATAAATAGACTTTTAAGGGGTATCAGCATGCTCTGACACTGCAACATTTTGGCAAAACATCTTCTGAGAATGAAATCAATCAGCAGAAAATACTATTGAGCCAAGGAATTTGCAGTTGTCAACTGTTAAAAATTTTAAGCTTCAATAAGAATTTGACATTCAAAGCAATGGCATTATAGTAATCCACTTGTGTGTGGCACTCAGCAAAGCCAAATCTACAGAGTGGAAAATGTGAATAGACATTAGGACAATAAAATATCTCTGAGGGACAAGCTTGACAGTGACGAGTCAGGCAAAAACAGCTCACACAGCATGTCTGCAGCTTTGATTAAATTCAGACACACAGTGTTATTAAAGGATACACACCTATTCTGTGCTCAGAGCACAGCATCACTCACCAGTCAATCATTGTTAATGCATACAGGAAGACATTAGTTTAAAAAGATGACAAGCCTCCACTTATGGTTCAATTGACGATGTACTATCTACAGCCAAAATGTATTCTGCAAACCACATGGCTCTTGGCTTTATTTCCCTTATCCATGCTGAGTGAGCTGATCTCAGTGCTGGGCAGTATGGTAGATAACACAGACTCTAGGCTGCAGGTTCATGTTCCCAACCACTATTTGAATGAATGTCACAAATATCTGTCTTTGTTGGGATATTCAGCATTCACTGGCTCAATATTTATCTGCTGAATGAAGTAAGCTTGCATTTATATAGCCTCTTTCATAATTTCAGGACATCTCAAAAAGTGCTTTCCAGTCAATGAGGTCCTTTTGTAATGTCACCATTGTTGTAGTCAATTTGTGCACAGCAATGTTCCAGAACTCAACAATTAATGAGCAGAATTTAGTGATTTTTTTTTTAATGTATGCTTTAGGATGCCAAATGTTACCAGTTTGTGATTGGGGTAATTTGCTACCACCAAGTAAGTCATAATAAGAAGAGGTTCTTGTCTTAAACAAGATGCAGTTTATTACAAGATAGCATTAGGCCCGAGTTACATCAGTAAGATGGATATTATTAAGGCTACGAGGATCTCCATGATATGGGTCTTCACTCTGTGAGATCCTAAATTGTTCTGTTTTTCCCTTACCCAAGTCTGTTGGCATCATTTGATGGGGTGGAGCCAAATACAGTTTCCAACGTTACGCTTTTACAGCAACTTTCTTGAACAATGTTTCCCCCATGCCTTCTTTCCATGATTATTGTGTATGCATTCATGTGTACAGTTACATTTATATTACATTGACTTCCTCAAAATCTCTGTCTTTACAAAGTCAAACAATCTGGAGGTTCCGTGATACTTGTAGAATATGTTTTTTCAGTCTTGGTAGATTGGTTGGTATTTGGTTTAAAGACTGTTGTTCTTGAGCATGTCAAGTGTTTTGACACTGGGCGACCTTTAACCCCTTGGATCTCCTCTGCGGAGTATATCACTCCTGATAAACCCGGAATTTGATCTGTGAGCTTTCCTGGAAGATCCTTAATCTCCTGAAATGCCCTTTGCAGTGTAACTGCTGTCTGTTGACTTGAATAATTGCTCACACAACTGTGGGATATTTAATCTCAAGTAACTGGTTCATGGGAGACAGTTTGCAGTATCCCAGATTTCAGAATCAGCCAATCTTTTCTTAAAAATATCCTCACTCTGCGGAAGTTGATCATTCCACTTCAGTATTGGCTCCCATGGAGTTGTATGCAGCCCATCTTCAATCTGTGTGGGCAATACTTTATTCTCAATCTGCTGGTGAATGATGGGAACTGTTGACTTCAACTTCCAGATTTAGTTGAAAATCTTCGCTTACTCTCTATGGTTGACTTGAAGGTTAACCAAGCACCCTCAGTGATACACCCTGAGGATTGCTGCTACAGGATAGCTCCATCATTGGTCCTGGCCAATCATCCTTGGAAGACAAAGAGTTGAAATAATCCTCTTAAACTTGTGCTATGTCATCATCTAACATCAAACTCAAATCTGCACATTGTTCTCCAGGCTGCCTCAGGGCCTGAACAATCTCAGTTAAGATTCAACAATGGGCTCAAGTGACTTGCAATGCCCATTCTTTTTAACCTGTTAAGTATTGTTTTTACTTTCCATGGTTTGTCTGAAAGCTGTTTGATTGTTCAGCTGCTGATACTGACAACTCTCTGTATGAATAGTTCTTTAAAACTGCAGAGACTTTCAAGCCATTAAATCTCCAATATTGCTCTTGGATCCACAGGAGTACTTTGCTTTTGGGAGGACTGGAATTTTCACCAGTACTACTTTGTGATATGAAGCAATAACGCCCACTGCTGCTATCATGATAACACACACTACCAGCTTGTAGCTGGGGTAGTTTGCTGCCACCAAGTGGGTCTTAACAAGAAGGGAATCTTAACCCAAAACAAAATGTAATTTATTACATGATAGCAAGCAGGTACAAGCTCAATCAATAAAATGCTGGGCTAGATTTTCCATTGGCCAGATAATCAGTATTCCAGTAGAGATGGGAATTGTGCATGGAATCCCCACCAGAGCAGATGCTGAAGGAATTATCAGGGAAATTAAGGATTCCGCTGGGCAATTTGTCTACTCCTGGAGCTCTCTGAAAGTCTACATTTAAATCAGAGACTTAAATCAGAGGTTTCCACTGCAGTTAAGTAAATAACTACTCAGGAAAAGTTTGACAATTAAAAACTTAGTATGTCTCCCAAGGAAACATTCAACTCACTTCACGTACCTTCCCAACAACACCCAGAACCTGAATATCCCTCCACAATCATTCTGGTGTGGCACATCCCCTAACACTGGAACTGATTCTTGCGCTAACCCACCAGCAGACCCAATATCCACATCCCCATGACTAGAACAAGACCCACCCAGGGACCTGATCCCTTATCCTGACACCAGATCCAACTCTTTCAACCTACATTAAACCTAACTTCAGGCTTCAGGCCTGATACCTCCTTCTACTGCCTGCCACAAGGAAAAAGACTCTTATATTATCATTTTCTATTTCCTGTGTGTCAACCAATTCTCAATTCATGCCAATATATTATATCCAACAGATGTTCATTAACATTGCCGACTGAAAAAAAGACTCTGATAACCCAAATAGATTACATCCACTGGTTCTCCCTTACCTATTCTACCAGTTACATCCTTGAAAAGTCTAGCCATTTTGTTAGATACAATTTTCCTTTCATAAGCCAGGGCTGGTTTTGTCTAATCTTGTTAACGTTTTGCAAATGTTCTGTTATCTCATCACTAGCATTTTCCCCATTACCAATGTCAAACTGACTGGAAAGTAATTTCTTCTTTTTCTCTTCCTCTTTATTTTTTTAAAACAGTGGGGTTTAAATTTGCCACCTCTCAATCAGTAGGACCTGCTCCATAGAATGTTTAGAAAAGAATAGCCTGTAGAATTTTAGAAAGTGACTACCAACATATCCAATATTTTCAGTGCCACTTAATTTAGTACTCTGGAATTTTTGGGCCCTGATAATTTGGTGGCCTTTAATCTCATTAATTCCCCCAGCAGTATTTTCTTACTAAAAGATAATGGGAACTGCAGATGCTGGAGAATCCAAGATAACTAAGTGTGAAGCTGGATGAACACAGCAGGCCAAGCAGCATCTCAGGAGCACAAAAGCTGATGTTTCGGGCCTAGACCCTTCATCAGAGAGTATTTTCTCACTAATACTGGTTTCCTTCAATTCCACCATCTCATTAGACCCTTAGTTCCCGAGCATTTCCATAAGGTCATTTGTACCCTCTTTTGTGCTGACATAACCAAAGTATGTCTTCTGTTCTTCTGCCATTTCTTGCTTCCCCATTATGACTCCCCCCACCCCACCCAACTTTCTTACTGTAAGGGTTTTTCTATCTTTGCCAAGCTTTTTCTCTTCACATCTCTGTAGCAACTTTTACAGTCAATTTCTATATTCTGTGCAGCTTTACTTTCATACTTTATTTTCCTCCTCTTGATCATTTTTTGTTGAATTCTGAAATTGTCCCAATCCAGGCTTTTTCTGACAATTTATATATGTTTCTGCTTTGGAAGTAATATGATTCCTAATTTCGTTTGTAGGCTATAATTGAGCTAAATTTCCTCTTTTGGTTTTGTGCCAGGCAGAAATGGATGAATTGTTGCATTCTTTAAATATGAACCATTGTCAATTCATCACCAACCCCTTTCACATGATTCCCACTAGCGCATTCTGGAAATATTTGACTTTAGTGCTCACTTTTGTCAGTTGTTTGGGACAAATGTCCTCATATTGACCATCAGAACGGATCTGTTCATTAGAACACAGCCTGACAAATGCAATAGTTTGATTATCATAAAATCCTACATCTGCACTGACTTTCTGAAGAGCACCCCATCCAGATGCACCCCAACCAATCCCTGTAACCCTGCATTACCCATGGCTAATCTACCTACCCTGCATATCCTTGCACTGTGGGAGAAAATCAGAGCACCCAGAGGAAACCCAGGCAGACACAGGATGAACACACAATCTCCTCACAGCGCAAGGCAGGGATTGAACCCAGGTCCCGTGTGCTGTGAGGCAGCAGTACTACCCACTGAGTCACCATGTTACCCATAACTGTGTGTAACATATGAGTCCAAAAAAAAAGTTGGCTCCTCATTAATTCACGTAACTCCTTCAGAATTTGCAAATTTGTAATCCACGCCTAGCATCTCTGAAGAGGATTGCTGAACAATTATTTTTCTGTCTTTACCAATAACCTTCCACAAACCTCTCATTTTAAACCCCTTACTCTTATAATAAACCATGTGTCCCAGCTTGAAACCAGTTTCATAGAACATAGAACATAGAACAGTACAGCACAGAACAGGCCCTTCAGCCCACAATGTTGTGCCGACCATTGATCCTCATGTATGCACCCTCAAATTTCTGTGACCATATGCATGTCCAGCAGTCTCTTAAATGACCCCAATGACCTTGCTTCCACAACTGCTGCTGGCAACGCATTCCATGCTCTCACAACTCTCTGTGTAAAGAACCCGCCTCTGACATCCCCTCTATACTTTCCACCAACCAGCTTAAAACTATGACCCCTCGTGCTAGCCATTTCTGCCCTGGGAAATAGTCTCTGGCTATCAACTCTATCTATGCCTCTCATTATCTTGTATACCTCAATTAGGTCCCCTCTCCTCCTCCTTTTCTCCAATGAAAAGAGACCAAGCTCAGTCAACCTCTCTTCATAAGATAAGCCCTCCAGTCCAGGCAGCGTCCTGGTAAACCTCCTCTGAACCCTCTCCAAAGCATCCACATCTTTCCTATAATACGGCGACCAGAACTGGACGCAGTACTCCAAGTGCAGTCTAACCAAAGCTTTATAGAGCTACAACAAGATCTCACGACTCTTAAACTCAATCCCCCTGTTATTGAAAGCCCAAACACCATATGCTTTCTTAACCACCCTGTCCACTTGGGTGGCCATTTTAAGGGATCTATGTATCTGCACACCAAGATCCCTCTGTTCCTCCACGCTGCCAAGAATCCTATCCTTAATCCTGTACTCGGCTTTCAAATTCACCAATGACTTCCAGGCAGAATATTTTCCTTCTACTACCACTCGCTGTTAATTGTCTAACTTTATATCTTAAAGCTCACCCATTTCTTTCTCGGTTGTGGGCTTTAATTAAAGCATTTCTGTCTGCATGCAGTGTGTTCAAGTGCTCCAGAAAACTGAAACTAATTGTAGCCTCTTCCCAAGCTGGGCCTAATTATTTATTATTAATGGATCTTTAGGATTTCTACTGAACCCAATTTATATGGACAATATCCCCAAAAGCCTGCAATGAATTTTTAGCATGTACAGCCCACACTACAAGAGACAATAATCTACATAAGACCATAAGACATAGGAGTGTAAGTAAGGCCATTCGGCCCATCAAGTCCACTCCCCCATTTAAATCATGGCTGATGGGCATTTCAACTCCACTTCCCTGCACTCTCCCCGTAGCCCTTGATTCCTTCTGAGATCAAGAATTTGTCGATCTCTGCCTTGAAGGCATCCAACATCCCGGCCTCCACTGCACTCCGTGGCAATGAATTCCACAAGCCCACCACTCTCTGGCTGAAGAAATGTCGTCTCATTCCAGTTTTAAATTTACCCCCTCTAATTTTAAGGCTGTGCCCATGGGCCCTAGTCTCCCCGCCTAACGGAAACAACTTCCTAGCGTCCACCCCTTCTGAACCAAACATTATCTTGTAAGTTTCTATTAGATCTCCCCTCAACCTTCTAAACTCTAATGAGTACAATCCCAGGATCCTTGGCCTTTCATCATGCGTTAAACCTACCATTCCAGGGGTCATCCGTGTGAATCTCCGCAGGACACGCTCCAGGGCTAATATGTCCTTCCTGAGGTGTGGGGCCAAAAATGGGACACAGTATTCTAAATGGGGCCTAACTAGAGCTTTTTAAAGCCTCAGAAGCACATCACTGCTTTTATATTCCAACCCTCTTGAGATAAACGACAACATTACAGTCAACACGGCTTTGTGAGGGGTAGGTCATGCCTTACAAACCTTATCGAGTTTTTTGAGGATGTGACTAGTAAGGTTGATGAGGGTCAAGCTGTGGATGTGGTGTATATGGACTTCAGTAAGGCATTTGATAAGGTTCCCCATGGAAGGCTCATTCAGAAGGTCAGGAGGAATGGGATACAGGGGAACTTAGCTGCTTGGATACAGAATTGGCTGGCCAACAGAAGACAGCGAGTGGTAGTAGAAGGAAAATATTCTGCCTGGAAGTCAGTGGTGAGTGGGGTTCCACAGGGCTCTGTCCTTGGGCCTCTACTGTTTGTAATTTTTATTAATGACTTGGACGAGGGAATTGAAGGATGGGTCAGCAAGTTTGCAGACGACACAAAGGTCGGAGGTGTCGTTGACAGTGTAGAGGGCTGTTGTAGGCTGCAGCGGGACATTGACAGGATGCAGAGATGGGCTGAGAGGTGGCAGATGGAGTTCAACCTGGATAAATGCGAGGTGATGCATTTTGGAAGGTCGAATTTGAAAGCTGAGTACAGGATTAAGGATAGGATTCTTGGCAGCGTGGAGGAACAGAGGGATCTTGGTGTGCAGATACATAGATCCCTTAAAATGGCCACCCAAGTGGACAGGGTTGTTAAGAAAGCATATGGTGTTTTGGCTTTCATTAACAGGGGGATTGAGTTTAAGAGTCGTGAGATCTTGTTGCAGCTCTATAAAACTTTGGTTAGACCGCACTTGGAATACTGCGTCCAGTTCTGGGCGCCCTATTATAGGAAAGATGTGGATGCTTTGGAGAGGGTTCAGAGGAGGTTTACCAGGATGCTGCCTGGACTGGAGGGCTTATCTTATGAAGAGAGGTTGACTGAGCTCGGTCTCTTTTCATTGGAGAAAAGGAGGAGGAGAGGGGACCTAATTGAGGTATACAAGATAATGAGAGGCATAGATAGAGTCGATAGCCAGAGACTATTTCCCAGGGCAGAAATGGCTAGCACGAGGGGTCATAGTTTTAAGCTGGTTGGTGGAAAGTATAGAGGGGATGTCAGAGGCAGGTTCTTTACGCAGAGAGTTGTGAGAGCATGGAATGCGTTGCCAGCAGCAGTTGTGGAAGCAAGGTCATTGGGGTCATTTAAGAGACTGCTGGACATGCATATGGTCACAGAAATTTGAGGGTGCATCCATGAGGATCAATGGTCGGCACAACATTGTGGGCTGAAGGGCCTGTTCTGTGCTGTACTGTTCTATGTTCTATGTTCTATGTTCTATTACATTTGCTTTCTTAATTACGGACTCTACCTGCAAGTTAACCTTTAGAGAATCCTGGACCAACACTCCCAAATCCCTTTGTACTTCTGCTTTGCGAATTTTCTCACCATTTAGAAAATAGTCCATGCCTGTATTCTTTTTTCCAAAGTGCAAAACCTCACATTTACTCACATTGAATTTCATCAGCCATTTCCTGAACCACTCTCCTGAACTGTCTAAATCTTTCTGCAGCTTCCCCACCTCTTCAGTACAACCTGCCTGTCCACCTATCTTTGTATCATCGGCAAACTTTGCCAGAATGCCCCCAGTCCCTTCATCCAGATCATTAATGTATAAGGTGAACAGCTGCGGCCCCAACACTGAACCCTGCGGGACACCACTCGTCACCGGTTGCCATTCCGAAAAAGAGCCTTTTATCCCAACTCTCTGCCTTCTGTCAGACAGCCAATCCTCAATCCAAGCCAGTAGCTCACCTCGAACACCATGGGCCCTCACCTTACTCAGCAACATCCCGTGAGGCAACGTATCAAAGGCCATTTGGAAGTCTAGATAGATAACAGTTTGGCTGATCTGCTGCTTTCATGAACTATTTTGTCTATTACTGCATAGTTCTTTTCAAGTATGCCATTGCTAAAAGGATTTTCTGTCTCTGTATTCATAATTATCCACACCATATCTCTAGATTTTTCATTAACCAAATTTGTGATTCTCATTTGGTCCCTCTCCGCAATCATTTTCTTAGCAATAATGTACTATATATATATTAGAATTTGTCTATACTATATTAAAATTTGTCTCTTCTAAAAGCATATCGTTTATTACTTATTTATCTCTATTATGCATTCTTCCCTAAAGTGTTTAACTTTTGAAGGATTAGTAGGCAATTAACACAATCACTTTTTGTCTTCTAATTTTCTACCTTTGATGTCAATAACACTTCTTTAATGTCTTTAGTGGCGAGATTAT
The DNA here is from genome assembly GCF_030684315.1 of Stegostoma tigrinum. Taxonomy (NCBI): domain Eukaryota; kingdom Metazoa; phylum Chordata; class Chondrichthyes; order Orectolobiformes; family Stegostomatidae; genus Stegostoma; species Stegostoma tigrinum. The sequence goes on along the minus strand of NC_081376.1, from coordinate 2,241,830 downwards.
GCTTCCTTACAGGAATACAATAGTGTCCTCAAGCAATTATTTCCTCAAATCCCCTCTAAACCTCCTGACTTTCATTTTAAAGGTTTGTTCCCTTGTTACTTACCCTTCAACTAAGAGAAACAACTGCTTTGAATTCATCCTGCCCATGCCCCTCATAATCTTATACCCCTGTAACAGGTACCCCCTCAATCTTCCCTGCTCCAAAGAAATCAACCTGGGCTTATCCAGCCTCTCTTCGCAGCTAAAGTGCTCCATCACAGGCAACATCCTGGTGAATCTCCTCTGTATGCCCTAAGGTGCAATAGTATCCTTCCTGTAGTATAGTAACCAGAACTGCACACAGTGTGCCAGCTGTGTGCCCTTGCCAATGCTGCCCAAAAGAATAAACAGGAGTAGGGATATAACCCCAGCATCCTGGTCAACATTTATCTGCCATCAACATCACAAAAAACACACTTGGGAAAATTAAATGCCCTCACCCTGTGGGAAGTTTCAGAGATGGAGGGGCATTTAATTAAATGGGAAGTAAATATGTGGGTACCCCATCAGCCCTTATTACCTGATGGCAATGCTTACAATGACATTTCCCACTCCATAGCAATTACAGACCGCTGAGTTTGCCTTCCTAATCATGTTTAAGAATGAGGACTTCTTGTTTGAAGACATTCAATGCCTCTGCCTGGTTTAGGGATCAGGCATGGGGGGGGGGCACTTGCAGCCACCTACCTCAACCCGCTCCCCCCCACCCCACCAAAACCCTTGCTCACTGCATTCTCCTCCCTGCAATTCTTCTCTTGCTATCACTCACCCGTGACTGGTTTCTTGGTCCGTTGAGTGGACACAGTATTGACATCGGCCATCGGCTCCCAATGGTACAGTTGCGCAGTGAAAGATGCCAGTCTCTGTTGAAAGGCTGACCCCCATCCCAGTATTCATCTAATTTCAGCCGAAGGGATGTGTGAGAATTAATAGGCCAAGGGAACAGTTCATGGATATATTAATTAAGGATTAATTGCATGAGAATTGGATGCCTAAACATGCGAAGTAATGAGGTGAGAGTTTTATGGAGTATGGTTAACTGAAATTAAGCTCAAATAAAATTATGGACCTTAATTCTATTTAAATACCATTATAACATTAGTAGCACAGGCTGGTTGAAATGAAAAGATTTGGGATATGATTGTCACCCCCGATCTCCCCTCATAACTGAGGATATTCCATTCCCTGGTGAATCTCCTCTGCATCCTCTTCAATGCAATCACATCCTTCCAAAAGAGTTGCGACCGGGAAATGAGAGCAAATCTGCACACAATATTCCAGCTGTGGTCTCACAAGGGCCCGAGATAACTGCAACAAAACCTACCTGCTCCAGTACTCAAAACCTCTCCCAATGAAGGCCACCATTTGCCTTCCTTACTGCCTGCTGCACCTGCATGCGTACCTTCAGTAACTGGTGTATAAGAACACCCAGGTCCCATAGCACACTCCCCTCTCCCAATTTACATCCATTCTGGTAGCAATCTACCTTCCTGTTTTTGCCTCTGAAGTGAATAATGTTGCATTTATGTAAATTATATTGCATTTGCCATTAATATGCCCTCTCACCCAACCTGTCCAGATCATACTGAAGGATCTCTGCATCCTCATCACAGTTCACCCTCCCACCTAACTTGGTATCATCTGCAAACTTTGAGATTTTATATTTTGTTCCCTTATCCAAATCATTAATACAAATAGTGATTAGCTGGGGCCCCAGCACCGGTCCGTGTGGCACACCACTAGTTACTGCCTGCCAATTTGAAAAGGATCCATTAATTCTTACTCTTTGTTTCCTCTCTGCCAACCAGTTTTCTATTTCTCTCAATACACTTCCCCAATCCCATGCTTTAATCTTGCACAATAATCTCTTATGTGGGATTTTGTCAAACACTTTCTGAAATTTCAAATATACCGCATCCACTGGCTCCTCCTTGTCGTCTCTACTAGTTATATCTTCATAGGATTCTTACAGATTTGTCAAGCATGATCTCCTTTTCATAAGTCAATGCTGTCTCTGTCTGATCCTGCCACTGCTTTCTAAATGTTCTGCTATAAAGTCCTTGATAATGGATTTGAGAATTTTCCCCACGACTGATCTTTTCTCTCAACTTCTCTGTTTGAATATTGGAGTGACATTCGCCACCCTCAAATCTGCAGGAACTGTTTCAGAGTCTGTGTAATCCTGCAAGATGACCACCTCTATCCTCTACCCTCTCTGGCAATGCATTCCACGCCCCTACCACTCTCTGAGTAAAGAACATACCTCTGACGTTTCCCTGATAGCTACCTCCTTTCACTTTAAAACTATGTCCCCTCGTAAAAGCAACCTCCACCCTAGGAAAAAGTCTCTGGCTGTCTACTCTATCTATACCTCTGATCACTTTGTACACCTCTTTCAAGTCACCTCTTATCCTTCATCATTCTAAAGAGAAAAGCTTTAGGTCTCTCAACCTTTCCTTGTAAGACCTTCCCTTCATCACAGGCAACATACTGGTAAGACTCCTCTGCACCTTTTCTAACACTTCTACATCTTTCCTGTAATGAGGGGACCAGAACTGGACAGAAATATTCCAGATGTGTGTGAACCAGGCTTTTGGATAACTGGAGCATAACTTCACAGCTCTTGAATTCAATCCCTCTAGTAATGAAAGCTAACACACCATATGCCTTCTTAACAACTCCATCTATGTGGATGGCAGCTCTCAGGGAACTGTAAACATGAACCCCAAGATCCCTCTGCTCCTCCACACTGCCAAGAATCTTTCTGTTAACCCTGTATTCTGCTTTCAAGTTTGTCCTTCCAAAATAAATCACCTCACACTTTTCAGGGTTAAACTCTTTCATTAAGTACTCTGGGATATAGATTATCAGGCCCTGTGGATTTATCCACCTGCAATTCCATCAATTTTCCCAGCACCATTTCTCTACTAATATTGATCTCCCTCAGTTCTTCCCTCTCACTAAATCTTGCATTCTCCAACAATTCTGGTATCTGATTTGTGTCCTCTTTTGTGAAGTCGGAACCAAAGTATGTATTTAGTTGCTCAGCTACTTCTTTGTCCCTTATTATACGTTCCTCCATTTTCTGGCTGTAGGGGAGACACTTTTGTCTTCACCAATGAAGTTAAGCACTATGTATGCCTTCTTTACCACCTTTTCAATCTGTATTGACAATTCCAATGGCTTGTACAACAAGGTTTCTTTGTTCCTCAGTACTCCCTAGGGATATTCCATTCATTGTGTAAATTTTACCCTCATTAGACCTCCCAAAATTTATTGCCTTGCACAGATCAAGGTTAAACTCCTTCTGCCTTACTCTGCCCAATTTACCAACTGATCAATGTCAGACTGCAGCCTGAGATCATCCTCCTCACTATCAACAACATGTACAATTTCTGTGTCATGTGCAAATTTACTGATTATACCTTCTACATTCAAATTCAAGTCATTAATGTACAATTACAAATAGCAAAGATTCCAGCACCATCCCTGTCCTTCTAGTCACAGGCGTCCAATCACAAAACAACCCTCCACCATTACCCTTCGCCTCCTATTTCCAAGCTAATTTAGATCCAGTTTGTCAACTTGCCTTGTATCGCATAGGCTCTTAAATTTTGGACAAGCCTTCCATGTGGAACCTTTTCAGAGGCCTCAATTAAGTCCACCTCTACATATCAACCACACTACCCTCAACAATATTTCAGACACCTTTTCAAAAAACTCTATTAAATTAGACAGTCGCAATCTTCACATAGTAAATCCATGCTGACTGTCACTGATTAATCTCTGTTTTCCAAGTGTAGAATAATCCACTCCCTCAGAACTTTTTCCAATAATTTCCCCACCACTAATGTCAGATGAACTGTTCTGTAATGGGCTTTCCCATCTGCCTTTCTTGAACAAAGGTACCCCATTAGGTATTCTCCAATCATCTGGCACTTCACTGGTGTTCAATGAAATATCAATATCTCTGCCAGGGTCTCATCAATCTCCTTCCATACCTCTCATAGCAGTCTGGGATACATCTTATCAGTCCATGAGGATTTATGCACCTTTACACTTGCTAAAGCATCCTCCTTATTGATCTTAACATGCTGTAGAACCTTACCAATCCAAGTGAAATCCTGAGCTTCAATTTGTGTCTCCTTTGTGAATACAGATGAGAAATATTCATGTCAGGTCTCACCCACATTCTCTTGCTCCACTCACAGATTGCCTCTTTGGCAGTCTAATAGGCCCCCGTGTTTCCCTGGTAATGCTCTTGCTCTTAATATACAAATGCCTTAATATAAAATGCCATGGGGTTTTCCTTGATACTATCTGCAAAATGCATTTCATGATTGCTCTTTGCCCTCTCAATTTCTTTTCTAAGCAACCACCTATACTCGCTATACACCTGAAGAACCTCCCTTGTTTTGGACCTAGTAAATGCTTCCTCCTCTTTCTTTATCAAACTCTCAAAATCCCTTGACATCCAGGGTTCCCTGGATTAGCCGCCCTTGCCCTTAACTCTTAGAGGAACATGCTGGCCCTGAGCTCTCACTGTACCACTTCTAAAATAACCCCTTTTCTAAATGTAGTCCTACCTGCAAGTAGCTGTTCCCAATGTCTGTTTACCAGATCCTGTGTAGTGATATCAAAATTGGCCTTCTCCCAATTTAGATTAGATTCCCTATAGTGTGGAAACAGGCCCTTCGGCCCAACAAGTCTACACCACCCCTTGAAGCATCCCACCCAGACCCATCCCCCTATAACCCACACACCCCTGAACACTACAGGCAATTTAGCATGGCCGATCCACCTAGCCGGCACATACAAAGATGTGCAGGCTAGGTGGATTGGCCATGCTAAATTGCCCGTAGTGCTCAGGGGTGTGTGGGTTACAGGTGGATGGGATGCTTCAAGGGGAAATGTAGACTTGTTGGGCCAAAGGGCCTGTTTCCACACTGTAGGGAATCTAATCTAATCCTTGGACTGTAGGAGGAAGCTGGAGCAGCTGGAGGAAAGCCACGCAGACACGGGGAGAATGTGCAAACTCCACACAGACAGTCGCCCGAGGCTGGAATTGAACCTGCGTCCCCGGTGCTGTGAGGCTGCAGTGCTAACCACTGAGCCACCGTGAACAATGAGAAGAGGCTAAGCTGGACAAGTAGCTTGTGCATCTTGATCAAAAACAAAGTTGTTCGAAAAGCTCAGCAGGTCTGGCAGCATCTGTGAAGGGGTGACCCGAAACGTTAACTGGTCCCTTCTTCACAGATGCTGCCAGACCTGCTGAGCTCTTCCAGCGACTTTGTTTTTGCTCCTGATTTAACAACCTTTCGGTTTTTGTTGTTTATCTTGATTCTTGTAGTTGCAGTTAAGAAGACAGTCAAACTGACGGATGATGTAGTAAAACAGCAATACATTTACGGTACTTAAGCTTGCGTTTGCAATGAAGAGTCACCCATGTGCCTTCAGCAGCTTTTGTCTTTTTTTCATTCCCCTCCCATCATGTACACTGTGAAGGGTAGATCCGGGCCGACTTGTTCTGGTGGAGATCTGCGATTTCCTGCTGGAAATCCCGAGGGGTCCCGGGAGTGACGGGTATGTTTGCTGTTGGCTTCTCGAGCAGGGCATCGTCAGGCACAGTGCGTACACATTAAGGCAAGCAATGGAGAGTTCTGTCTCAGTGACAGATACCTTCCACTGAAACTCCCCAAAATTGACACTTAGTCTATTTTTGGCAAATTTCAGCTCTTTGTCATGAATCATCGATCAGGCAACAGGGAGTTCAGGTCCACGGACCACCCGAGGGGGCCACTCGACAGATCTGGGGGTGGGCAAAGTTGAGGCGCTGTTTTCCAACATAGTAATTCCAATCTCTTCTCCTCTCATCAGGCAATTTTATGCCTGGTTCACAGTCACAGACTAAACGCAGCTTTCCTGTGTTTGGCACACAGCTCCCCACATCTGCTTTGTCAGGTCGATAATCCTGTCTCACGTGGTCCCAGTTCTTCTTTATATTTGTTTCCCAGCTGGAACCGATGTGAGGCCAGATTCTCAGTGCACAGCTGGATCAGAACAGATAAAATGGCTTTAAAGGTGAGTGTCGAGTTTCTAACATTTCCAGCTGTACAGTTGAACGACTTATTGACTGCACCGTGTCCCTCAACCCGTTTGTTAAGGCAGTTGTTAGATAGGCACTGCGAGATGCATTCCGCATGAAACTCCTTCTTCCACTCACTGTAACAAAGTGCAGTTTCGTTTACTGCTAAAAACAAGAGTGTGGAAGTGATTGTTTCAAAATAAAACTGAAATTCAATCAAAAGAACCAAAAAAAGGCGAATAAGTATCTGAAAATGGAAATATTTGTCAAAGTTAACCAGCAGACTGAATAGTTTAATTGTTATATTACTTGGTGAGAGTTTTCAACTTTAAAATACAATAGGATTTACAACTGAGTGTGTTTTTAAAATACTTATGGTTGGGGGGTGTCTCTGGCTAGGCTGGCAGTTACTGCCCATCCCTAGCTGTCCAGAGGGTGGTTAAGAGTTAATCACATTGTTGTGGGTCTGGAGTCAGACCCACATGTAGGCCAGACCAGATAAAGGTGGAAGACTTCCTTCCCTGAAGGACATTATAATGCTCAGGATATAGCTTTAAATAAAATTAGTATGTAGATGACATTTAATCTTTTCTAAAAGAAAATTCATATTGATGTGGTAAGGTCAGAATTTATTGTCCTGCAGAAGATGGCCAAGATCAGCAATGAAACAGCAACATATTTCCAAATTTTGATGGAGACTGGCTTGGAGGGTGTCTTGGGTGATGTTCCCATGCATCTTCTACCTTTCTCTTTCTCGGTGGTAGAGATCACAAGTTTACAAGCTGTTATCTAGGGAACCTTGGTGAGTCATTGTGGTGGAACTTGTGGATGGTTGTACACAGTTGTCACTATGTATCGGTGATGGAGGGAGTGGATATTTGTAAATGTGGTGCCAATCAGTTGGGATGTTTTGACCTGAATGGTGTCAATATTCTTGAATGTTGAAGCTGTACTCATCAGAGCAAGAGACGATTATTCCATCACACTCCCGACTTGTGCCTTGTAGATGGTGGACAGAGTCTGGAGAGTCAGGAGGTGAGTTATTCACCGCAGTATTTCAAGTGTCTTACCTGCAGCTGCAGGATATTAAAGAGAATTATGCTAGATTCAAAGTGATACCTTAAATCACTATTTTTCATCCAGAGCCCTATCCTGATCTCTCTGCTGTAGTACATATAGTTCTGCATCACCTTTGGAGGTATTTTGATGTTCCTATCTAGTAAAAGGTAGTACGTTAGAGCAGCTGACATAAATAGTGGAAGTATCGTGATCTGAGAGGAGGATAGTGAGAGACTTCAAGAGGACATAGGCTGGTGGAATAGGCAGAGACGTAGCAGACCAAGTTTAATGTAGAGAAGTGTGAATGGAAGGTAAGGAAGAACTAGACTAGAGAGGGTGTAGGAGCAAAGAGCCTGGAGGGGTATACCCCATCCTGGGCGTTGGCAAGGCTGGGTCTTAAAGTGGTAAAGATGATGAATAGGACCTTTCTAAATTGTAGCATGGAGCTGTAAAGATCTACAGCACAGAAAAAAAGGCCATCAAGTCCACACTGGTCAAAAACAGCCAATTAACTTGTGTGTATCATGAAAATAAGGGAATCTTATAAAGAATTGTTCTGGACTGAGCTGGAGAATTATGTCCATCTCTGGCCTCTCACTTACGGAAGGGTGGGATGTTAGAGAAGGTGCAGAAAAGATTCACAAGAGAGGTTCAGGGGAGAGAGATTTCAGATGGTGAAGCTTAGGCTGTTCTCTTAGAGCTCAGATGGAAGAGAGATTTGATTGATGTACTTAACACCCCCAGGGGCTTGAACAGAGTAGCTAAGGAGTAACTGTTCTGATTGACTTTACATGTAGGGGATACTGAATTAAAGCAATTGGCAAAAGAACCAAAGGCAGCGTCAAGAACATTTACACAGTGGGTGTTTCTGATCTGCTACACACTGCCTGAGAGTGAGGTGGAGGCAGATTTAATCATCGTTTTCAAAACAGAATTAGGTCATTATGTGCAGAGAAGATATTTATGGCGCTGCAGAGAAAGGACACAAGAGTAGAACTATATTGAAATCTTCTTGCAGGGGGCTAGTATAAACATGATAGATCAAATCACACCTTCCTGTGCAGTAATCCTTCCATAATGCTATGATCTGACGACTGGTCATGCCTGGAAAATGCCAAAATGTGCATGCATGTGACTATGAAAACAAAGGTTTGAGTAATCGATATAAAGAAAAGAAGAAAATAGTTATACTTCAGCTTTGATGATTTTTTCAGCCAATGAAGTACTTCACTTGAAATATGGTCATTGTTGTCATGAAGGAAATATGGCTGACATTTGTGCCCAGAAAATTCTCTCAGATATCAGTTCAGTGATGACCAGGCAACCATGAGCAGGAATGTAGTCAAATGAGATTGACAATATCTGAGACATGTTAGAGAGTCACAGGGGGCTACAGTGCACAAAAAAGCCCTTCAGCTCATCAAGGTTGCAATTGTCAAAAACAAGCATCCAGCTATTTTAATCCCATTCTTCCAGCACTTGGCCCAAAGTCCTGTCTGCCTTGGCATCACAAGTACATATCTAAATACATCCTAAATGGACATCAGTTTATTCTGTATATTAAAGAGTTCAAAGTTCATGATAATTTACAAGAATGGTTCTTTGAATGAGCAACTTCAGTTATGAGGATTGATTGTACTTCTTCGAGAGAAGAAGGCTAAATGTTATAGGGTTTCTGCCTCCATCACTCTAACAGGCAGTGAGTTCCAGATTCCCATCACCTTCAGGTGAAAAAGCATTTCTCACAAACCCAACACTTCCTGCCTCTTACCTTAAATCTATGCCACCAGCCATTGATCACTCCAGAAAGAGGAACAGTTTTTTCCTGTCTATCCTATCTATGTGCGTCATAATTTTTAATGTCTCAATCATGATCAAACTGAATCTCAAACAGGATCAACTGAAGGTGTGGGACATCATATCCAAATTTTGAGACAATTAGGGAAGGTTGGCCACCCTGTGAATACAGAGGCACGTTTTAATGACAACAAGCCAACTCTCACTCACTCTGGCACTGGGTTGGTCAGTCCAGATTTCATGAGAATAAATTGAGAGGAGATCTGATACAGGCTTACAAAATCATGAATAGGCTGAAAAGAGTGGATAGGGAGAAGTTGTTCTTGCTCAATAAAAGCAAGAAGAACATTTCTGAAGAAGGGCCCAGACCCAAAGCATCAGCTTTCCTGCTCCTCAGATGCTGCTTGGCCTGCTGTATTCATTCAGCTCTACACCTTGTTATCTCAGATTTTCCAGCATCGGCAGTTCCTACTATCTCTCCTCAAGAATAAGAGTACATAGATTTAAAGTGATGTGCAAATGAAGCAAGGGTGATGTGAGAACACACTTTCATAGAGTGAGTGGGTGCACTGCCTGGAAGTGTGGTGGGGGCAGGTTCAGTTGAGGCATTCAAGAGAGCATTGTCTGCTTATTTGTATAGAGCAAGGAGGTCCTGGCACACAGCAGTAATGTTACTACCTGTAGAGCCAGGAGACCTGGGTCCAAGTCCCACTTGCTCCATAGGCATGTAGTAACAGCTTGATCAGAAAATAGTATACAAGACTATGGGGAGAAAGCAGGAGACTAGCTCTAGGTAATGGACCCAGTGCAGGCACATTCAGCTGAATGGAGTTCTTGTGCCCGATAGCAATGCAGCTGTCAAATCCATTGCTAATCTTCCTAAACCTATTTAATTACAACGATTTTCTGTAATGAACAGTTTTGTTGTTTGCTGTTTATAGTTTGCTCAGATTAATACAAATTCACGTTTATTTGATTCAATCTTTGTCAAAATCTCCCGTCACCTCTCATTTCCACTGAAGGCAGACTCTTAAACATAAGCATTTAAAATATGCATTGATAGGCTATTCAATCAAGGGGACATCACAGCCCAGACAAAGACTGTCCACAGTCAATAACCACATATGCACACTTCTATATATACAAAAACTATATATATATTATACACACACACATATTGGGCAATTTCTGCATAAGAATCATTTCACAGTGTAACACAGTGTGAACTTTAGTGCTGATTTATGACTGCTTAAATGCCACATTGTTCAACAATTTCATTTGGCTTCTGGAAGGTAACAAATTATTGAAGCATGAATTGCTGTGAGGCAGAAGCTAAATCCCTGAATGGGATAATCAATGTAGAATTCTGTAGCCATGTCTGCTCAGCTGAGAATGACACCAAGGTTCCCCTAAGGGTTCAGTATAAGGTTATAGTCAGTGTCAGTAGTTTTACATCAGTGAAGCTGAATCCTGCTGAGGATATGAATATATTCAAATATTATCTCAGACATTGATTTGACGACTTACAATCATAGTGCACATCAATACTTCCCAAGATTTTCTTGAACATTTCTCGTTCAATGCAGATTTGAAAATATTTATCCTGAGGCAAATTAGAACTTAATATATTCATTGTCATCAAACATCTATACACTTACGTTAATATACAGATTAAAAAACTAAACTGAATAGCTATAAATATTGCAAATATCTTTAAGTAACAAGGTACCAGACTTATCAATATTAATTCAATTGATTGACTTCCAGTAAATGTTAACACAAAATATAATCAATCCAATTTTCATTTACAACCTGTGGTTATAGACTCTTCCGTATATTAAATGGCTTCCAGATTGTAACCTTACACATTGTAAAATATTAAACATGCTACAAATTACATATCGTACACTATTAGATATAACACAGATTAAACATGACACTGTTCTGTGTAAATTACCACAACCTGCCTTTTAAGTTGGCTACTTATTACAACATATCAGGCACTCAATTACTGAAACAATTATTTAAACTTTATTGCATGTATCAACCCAAATAAAGTCCCTCAAATAAGCAATTTAAGCTTCACAAATCAACTTATTTATTCGTTGATGAAGGGTGAAATTTAGCTATGACTGCAGCAAACAGCATCGTTCTTCGGGTATTCCCACGTTTTGATTCTTGTACGGTGTAGTTCTCTGGAGTTCTGCTGTCAAAGAATCCCAAAGTTGAATTCTTACAGGCTTTTATGTCTTGTTAGGTTAATGGTGAGTCATTATTTATGAAACTTCTGAAGTCACCAAATCTGTAGCTTGCTATTTTAAAAAAAAATAGTCGTAGTTTCTCTGTCACTTGGTACATTCAGTGTTACCTGCTAACTGTCTGTCCCATGATAGACATTAACTCCTTAAATTCTTCTGCAGGGAAATCATTTATCCTTGTGAAAGAAGACAGCCATTTCTCAAACAGTTGTTAAAATGATTTGTTATGTAGCTTCGACCCATTTTTATTGTGAAGGGGTGAATAATTGAGATATTGAAATATTTTAGTTTGTTATCCTTTATCTTAGGAAATAGTTAATTCCAGAAAGAGATTGCTTAAATCTCTCAATCCATGAACAGTTTCTAAAGTTCTGACAATACGTATTATGCATTGAGAGTGCAGTTCTATGGTCCAGTAGAACCAAGGTGACTTTTACATTGTACAACATTACACATCGGTACTGACCTGTTAAGGGGGCCATTAAAGCGTGCTGTCAGCCTTTACTAACATCTGCCTCACTGAGCCTCCTAGTGGAAGCCTGGGTGGTGTTAGGACTAATCAGGGAAAGGCAGTGCTATGTGGAAAGAAAACAGCTTCCAGGACTCCAGTTATATTCCTGGTGCATACTTGGCCCTTTTATAATTACAAATGATACTTTGCTGTTGACTGACTGTGGCCCAGGTAGCTAGTACCACTCCTTTTAGTGAGCCAGCAAACCTCCATTTGGAAATGAGGGACTCCTCTGGGTCTGCCTTGCCCTGAACATCCTCCAAGCCCTGATTATGAGTTACCCTCCACCCCCACTCTCCTCCTTCCCCTGCTCACAGGTTGTGCTCTCCTGCTGCTGAATTCCCACCTCTGCCAGTTGAACAGCCCCAACCATGTATACCTGGCACAGTGGTGAACCTTAGGACAAGGAGGCTTGGAGCTTCATCTTTCCAGAATTACCAGGACTATCATACTAACCCCAATATTTACACACACTATCCCCACCTTTGCCTGTTAAAGTCAGTGCCATGACAGAGGGCAGCCTGGTCTCTGAAATTGTTGCACTCAGTGCTGAGAGCTGAAGCCTGTGTGGTGCCTAAGCAGAAAATGAGGAGATGTCCCTCCAGCTTATGCTGGTCTTTGCTGGGAGACTGCATCAAGCCTGCAACAGAAATTTTAGCAAGAGAGAATGATGATGCTTTGAAATAGAAAGTGACTGAAAGGTAGGTATCAATTCTGGAGACAGAACAGAACAGTCACACGGTCTGTATTGGGTCTTGGCAATGTGGAGAAGCCCTCTACTTTCATCACTCCCCATCTCCACCAGTATCTTGTTCCATGAATTTGTTCTCCAGAGAGCTGAGCTTTTTTTTTGCTATTAAGATCTATCAGCAACACATATGCTTCATCTACTCCCTTTGTCTTAAGGTAGCATGGTCGTTCAGTGGTTAGCACTGCTAACTCACAGCACTAGGGTCCAATTTCCACTCTCGGGTTCAGTCTGTGTGGAGTTTGAGTACATTCCCCCGTGTCTATGTAGGTTTCCTCGGGGTGGTGTAGTTTCCTCCCACAGTTCAAAATGTGCAGGTTAGGTGGATTGGCCATGCTAAATTGCCCATAGTGTCCAAGGACTTGCAGGCAATGTGGTTTACCCATGGGAAATGCAGGGATAGGATGGATGGAATGCTGTGTGGATTTGATGGGTAAATGGCCTGCTGCCATACTGGGAGGATTCTATTTTCTAGAATACCTTCTCCATTTGTTCCCCTCTCTCCCCTTTCTCTTCCTACATAAACTCATCACTTTTCCAGCCCTGTTCAATTCAGGAACAGAGTCATATTGGGCTTATTGTTAATTCTGTCTCTCCTCTTCACAGATGCTGCCTAAAGTGCTGCATTTTTTTTTCAACACTTTTTGTTTTTAGTCCAGATCTTCAGCATTTATGGTATTTCACTTTAGGCAATGATGTGTGTATATTTGCGTATTTAAACTGAAATGGATTTTTTGATTATATGTTGTTAACCTTTCTGTTTGTGGCCAGTTTGAAGCCGTGTGTCCTGAGGGCCTGTGTCCTGGTTGGAATGTGACACTAAAAGGTGAACCAAGCCTAGAAGCAAAAAGGTAATGTGGGAAAACGTGAAGTCATTAATTTTGAAACGGAGAACAAAATAACAGATGAGAAAAACCAAAGAAGGTCGCTATACAAGGGGATGTGGGGTTACTTGTGCACAATTATAGAAAGCTAGCACACAGGGGCAGCAGGGAATCAGGAAGGATAACGGAAGGGCCAACAGGCCCTTATAATATGAAAGTAGGGAACCATTACTGCAACTGTGCAATGTGATGGTGAGGCCACATCTGGAGCACTGCAAATAGTTTTGATTCCTTTATTTAAGGGAAGATATCATTTCATTGGAGGCAGTAGAGAGAAAGTTCACTCAGTTAATTCCTGGTGGGGAGGGATTGTCTCATGAGCAAAGGTTTAACAGCTGAGAACTCTACTCACTGGAGTTAGAACACTGAGAGGTGATCGTGTCGATATATATAGGATTCTTAAGGGCCTTGACAGGGTAAATGCTGAGAAGATTTTACCCCTCATGGGTGTGTCTAGGACTATTTGGCATGGTATCAGAATAAAGGGGGTGACAGTTTAAGACTGAGATGAGGAGGAATTTCTTCCCTCAGAAGGTCAAGTGTCTTTGGAACTCCTTGTCACAGAGAACTGGGGGAGCAGATTCACTGTGTACACTTAAAGCTGAGATAGATAGATTCTTGATCAGGGTTATGGGAAAAACACAGAAGAGTGGAAGCAAAGTGTGTTGAATCAGCCATGATCCTATTGAATGCCAAGCAGGCTCAAGGAGATGAATGGCCTACTGCTATTCCTGTTTCTTATGGTCTTAACAGTGTGCTATCTGCTACAATCACCATAGATTATAATAGATGGCATTAACCTATGTTGCCTCGAAGTGAAGGGAACCCAATCTATACCATGACAGAGAACCTTGTTCACACATCAGCAGGAATTCAAAGTTATTCTGTAGATGAGCTGAGCTTTCCACCCCGGAGCTTGATTCTGAAGTGTGCATGTATAGATCCAAGCAGACCAAGCTCAGCTCCTCCTTGCCCCTCTACACTTGCTCTCTGTGGCCCATTGTTGAGCTGCACACAACTGAAGAGGGTGAAAGATTGAGGATATGCAGGAATGTAACATTGAGGTTAAAATAAGGTGGAATGTGGTCTTACTGAATGATACAGAGGGCCAAGTGGCCTACTCTTGCTTCTCGTCCATACGTGTTCATATCCCTATTTTGACCTCCTTGTCTTTTCATCTGTGTGCTATCATGAGATTTATGTCAATACTGACATCAGTAAAAGAGAGGACAGCAGTTGAGAGCGAGCATGTGAGGAGAGAGGTCTCAGACCCTACATGAGGGAGTTCTATTTGAGATCCTACAACATACAGGTGTAAATAAAAAAGTGTTACTATAGATATGGAGATGAAGCATCTGATTTAATGATGAGAGTACCCTTACAGACAGCGGAGTTACAGATACCCACAGCTCAAGATACTCTGGACTGGAATCTCAATGTATAGGCAGCAGGCTTGCGCAAGATAAAACCATCTGTATATTTTGTCATTCTCTGTTCCAATTGAGAGCCGGAAGGAGCGGGGATCCAAAGGTGACCTTCCAGCCATTTTAATATCCATAGAGCTTGAAGCACTGAATATCAGCCTAGTTTTCAGAGATAGGATGAAGGGGGAAGTGTACTTTCAAGTAGTGGGTGACAGAGCTAAATACCACACAGATACAATGTACAAAACAGAGTTTTATACAACCAGGTGGCCACTCCACTCTCTGGTGAGTGATCAGGAACATAAGTATCTCGAAGGGTTAGACAGTGGTAACATTTTATAGAATTCTATTCGCTCTAACACCAGATGCATGTGTGATCTGCAGCTGTACAGGGCCCTGGTGAGACTGAACCTGGAGTATTGCGTGCAGTTTTGGTCTCCAAATTTGAGGAAGGACATTCTTGCTATTGAGGGAGTTCATGAGGTCAATTCCCGGAATGGTGGGACTATCATATGTTGAAAGATTGGAGCGACTGGGCTTGTATGCACATGAGTTTAGAAGGATGAGAGGGGATCTGATTGAGATATATAAGATTATTAAGGGATTGGACGCTCTGGAGGCAGGAAGCATGTTTCCGCTGATGGGTGAGTCCAGAACCAGAGGACACAGTTTAAAAATAAGGGGTAGGCCTTTTAGAACAGAGTTGAGGAAAAACATCTTCACCCAGAGAGTGGTGGATATATGGAATGCTCTGCCCCAGAAGGCAGGAACAGGATACTGATTGTGGATGATCAGCCATGATCATAATGAATGATGGTGCTGGCTCGAAGGGCCGAATGGCCTATTCCTACACCTATTGTCTATGTCTATTGATCTGGAGTTACTATGGCATGTCTCTGTATGTACATGCTGAGCAGATATTCATGGCACAAAGACATAGTTAATCCTTTGCTCCTTAGACCACGTAAGTCCTTACCTTGACAATTCTAATTCATCTCGTTAATCACTCATGGGACTTCCAGTGCAACGCGGTACATCAAAAGTTCTCCTGAGGAGCTAGAATCCTTTAATTTTGTGTCGGGAGGTGGATGGCAGTTTTTGTTGTTGGCTGTTTAGTGGGCACACTGGTGGAATTGGAATGAATGTCACAACATGTAAAGAAACCATACAGAGAGGAACCAGGCACCAATATTGCCCACTGCTGATGCCTTGGCCCCATATCATGTATTACCTCCTTGGATGGTCTGTCAGAGGGAGTATCAAGATGTTATATTACATCAATATCAAGGCTCCTGGGCCTGTCCACTCCAGACTGACCACTTCCTCCCTTCATTTTCTGATGAAGGGTCTAGGCCTGAAATGTCAGCTTTTGTGCTCCTGAGATGCTGCTTGGCCAGCTGTGTTCATCCAGCTTCGCACTTTGTTATCTTGGATTCTTCAGCATCTGCAGTTCCCATTATCTCATGACAACCTTGTTCAACTGTCGCACCTCTGCGTACTGACCTACAGTGAGTCTCAGTTCGATCAATAGCACCATTTGAAAATTCTCATCCTTGCTTTCACACTGTTTTCTGGTTTCACTTCCTCCCTATCTCTGTATCTTCCTCCTGTCCTCAACTACTCTAAGAAATATGCTTTCTTCCAAGCCTGGTCTCCTTCACATTCCCAAGTTTAATGTTCCAACTTTGGCAATTGAGCCTTTCATCATTGCTCTGGAGTTCTAGAATTCTGTCCCTAAATATTTCCCAACCTCCACCTCTACCTTTTCCTTTGGGGAGCTCGCTAAAACCCATCTTCGCTTTGTTCTAATGAGGTAATGGAGTGCCAGCTTTGAGAATTGCTCATCTTAAATATCTGGAATGTTTTTTCGGCAGGAAAGGTATTTTAAAAATAACAAGATCTGCAGGAAATCTTAGTACCACTATTTTAATAATACAAGGCTATTCCAGTTACCAGTGGAGGCAAGGTTCAGACAGTGTATTATTGAAATGCAAGAACAGTATCTATCTCATTGCCTCCCTCTTAATATTACCCCTTTCTGTCTGTTTTATCCCACTTTCTTTATCATCCTCTATTATTAGCTTCTTCCCTTCCAGGCTTTCCATTTGCTTGTCTTACTCCATTAAACAGAGTAAATTTCATGCTTTTGCTCAAAGATGTTAAATGGAGTGTTAACCATTCTCAATCAATTACCTTTACATTTTGACAAATTTATTGAATTTGAATGGGTAAGGAATGTTGCAAACAAAACGTTAACATTCAGTGCTAAGGTGTGAATGTAGGGAAGGGAGTCAAACTGAAAGACACAGACAGTGGCTCCATGAAAGACAGCAGTCACCTGTTGACACTACATCTAAAAATTGACAGCATTGCCTGTTCTTCAATAATTGTAGAAAGGCTTGTTTATAGCCTTATGCAAAGACACAGGATGTTGTTTGGGACATGCTGTTATTTAAGAGACTTGCCAAGAATGCCCAACCTAACAGCAACAATGGATCGAAGTTGAAGCATTCAGGAAATGAGACCAAATGCTGGAATCCGCAGTAGGTCAGGCAGTGCCTGTGGAGAAAGAGGGACTGTTAACGTCTCTGATCGATGACCTTTTATCTGGAGCAGAAGTTGAAACCAATATGCAGGGTCAAGCTCAGCATCACCCAGTATAATAACTTCACCACCAAGAGACTAAGTGCCTCATTTATAAATGTTACAGCTAATTGATTTGCTGAATGCCTCCACTCTCTTATCCTGTATATATTTTTGAATTCACTGATGCTCAGTACAAGAATTGATGGCATTCTAACTGTAAACATTTCATTGAAAAACACATTACTAACTCATTCCAACACTTAGTGTAAGAATTTCCCAATAAACAGTAGCAATGTGGCTCTGATGAAAGAATATTAACTTGGAGGCGAGTAGGAGATGGGTTGGGGTGCTTGCTGAGCAGCTTTGAGACTGGGGAACCCAGAGTGTGAAGTTCCTGCCTCTGTGTCACATTAACGCTGCTGTCTGGTTACCATGCCTGGGAGAACCCCCTTCAGAGAAGTGGCAGGGAAGATGGTAAGAGGAGGGGTGAGGATCAATCAGGATGGTATCAAGTAGTTTCCTTCTATAACAGGATCTAATTTCTGAGCAGGAAACTTGCCTTTACAGACTGCCACTTGTTAATGCCTTGTTAACACCATCCTTATCCGAACTTTAATCATAATCTTAAATCTAACACTTATCCTAACCCTAATGCAGCTCGAATCCTAACTCTAACCTTGACCTTAGCCCTAAGACTAATCTTAAACCTGACCGTAACCATAAATCTGGCTCTAAGCCTGACCCTAACCCCAACCATAACCCTAAATCTAAACCCAACCCTAACTTTTACCCTAGCCATAGCCCTAAACCGGAACCTAATCTAAACCCTAACTCTAAACCTCACCCTAATGCTCTTCACCCCATTGCCCCAATTAACCCCAACCCACAGGTAAGAAAGTGGCAGCCCCTGTTGGGTGGAAAATGTCCTCGATCTGCCCCAGTCAAAGAACAAAGAACAATACAGCCATGCAGTCTTCTAAGCCTGTGTTGACATATTTTGTCCTTTTGTAGTAAAACTTTATTCATTTACAGGATCCGTATCCCTCTATTCCCTTCCTACTCATGTATTTGTCCAGGTGCTTCTTGAATGTTGCTCTTGTGGTCGCTTCCAGCACCTTCTCTGGCAACACATTCCAGGCACTCTCTATCCTTTGTGTGAAAAACTTGCCTCACATATCTTTTTTAAACTTCTCACCTCATACCTTGAACCCCAGTCCCCTAGTAATTGACCTCTCCACCCTCTGAAAAAGCCTCATACTTTCCACTCTATACATCCCATTCACAATCTTATAAACTTCTATCAGGTGCCCCCTCAACCTCCTGCATTCCAATGAAAACAAACCCAGTCTATCCAACCTTTCATCATAGCTAAACTCCTCCATACCAGGCAACATCCTGGTGAACCTTTTCTGTATCCTCTCCAAAGCATCCTTCTGCTAGTGTGGTGACCAGAGCTGAATGCAATATTGCAAGTCCGAAGTTCTGTAAAGCTGAAGCATAACTTGCCTACCCTTATACTCAATGCTGCTTCCAATGAGAGAAGCATTCCATAAGTCTTTTTTTACTATCCCATCTAGCAGTGCTGCTATCTTCAGTGATCTGTGGACCTGCACACCCAGGTCTTTCTGCATATCAGTACTCCTAAGGGTTCTGCCGTTCACTGTATAGTCTCCACCTACATTTGATCTTTCAAAATGCACCACCTCACATTTGTCCGAATTAAACTCCATCTTCCATTTTACTGCCCATGCCTCCAACTGATCTGTATCCTCTGATAATCCTCCTCACTATCTGCAACTGCACCAATCTGTATATCATCTGCAGACTCACTAATTAGACCAGGCACATTTTCTTCCAAATTGTTTATGTAGCTCATGAACAGCAGAGGTCCCAGCACTGATCCCTGTGGAACACCAACAGTCACAGCCCCCATTCCAAAAAGCATCCTTCCACAGCTATTCTCTGTCTCCTATGACTAAGCCAGTTCCGTATCCACCTTGCCAGCTCACCCCGGATACCATGTGACTTCACCTTTTGTGCCAGTCTGCCAATGGGACTTTGTCAAAGGTTCAATGAAGTCCATGTAGACAGCACCAACCACTTTTCCCTCATCAATCATCTTCATCACGCCCTCAAGAAACTTAATCAAGTTAGTGAGGCACAACATCCCCTGCACAAACCATGATGTCCATTGCTACTAATTCATTTGCTTTTAAATGGACATTGATCTTGTCACAGAGAATCTTTTCCAATAATTTAATTACCACGAACGAGTCTCCAAAGAGGATACAGACATGGGTGATCTGGGTCATTGTGGCGTAGAGTGGAGTATGTGACAGTGGAGCTGACCACCAAGGCCACAACATTGCATTGCCTCTAAACTCCCGTTCCCAAAATTTGCTCCTGAAGGTCACCCACCTTATCTGCTTCCCCAGGACTGTGGCAATGCCATGTTATCAACTAGGGCTCAGTCTCTGAGGCTGTACGACTTTCCACAATGGATACCAGCCTCTGTTTGACCAGCAGCTTAGGGTGGAGCAACATATCATTGTCCCAGGAAGTGAGACAAGGTAAAGCCCACAGGTGACCACGCAAGTGCCTGATTGGCACAAGGTCAAGTAAGCATTTCCTTCTTGTTGTTAGTGTGAGGTATGCCCACAGGCCCAGGAGGAGTACCAGGCCCAGGACAGAAACAAGTCCAGAACAGGCACAGCCTAGGAATAGAAAGAGCCTAGGAATTGCTCCCTCGCAGCACCTGGGAGCCATTCCACCCTTGAGAGACTGTGTGGAATTTGCATGTTCTCCCTCTGTCTGCATGGGTTTCCTCTAGGTGCTCCTCCCACACTCCAAAGATGTGCAGGTTAGGTGGATTGGCCATGCTAAGTTACCCATAGAGTCCAGGATCATACAGGTTAAGTGGATCAGGGTTACACGGATAGTGTAGTGCACTGGGTCTGGGTCAAATACTGTTCGGAGGGTTGGTGCAGACATCATGGGCTGAATGTAGAGATTCTATGATTCTAAAATAATGGAACAGAAACAAGCCAAGGTGCAGCAACAGGGCACCGAGGAAGAGGAGCACTGACCTGTGGGGGGAGGCCAAATCCACTGGGCTCCCCAGGATGGGTCAATGCCATGGGTGGACGAGAGTCTTCCAGTCCCTAATTTGCATAGGAACATAGCACTTCGAGTCTGTTCCATCAATGAAGTCATAGCTGATCTGTGACCTAACTCTATATACCTGCCTTTGACTCATACCCCTTCATACTTTTGCTTACCAAAAATGTGTCTGTCTTTGAATTAAAATTAACATTTGATCCAGCATCCATTGCTGTTTGTGGAATACAGTTCCAAACTTTCAATCTATTTAACTTCATGCTAAGTGCCCTTTTTAGGTCCAAAATGGATAACCTTGTACATACATACAGTGAACTCTATCTGCCACAGCTGTGCCCATTTATTTAGCCATTGCAGTGAATGTTATGCTACTGTTGACATTGCTGGTTGAAAAGCCAATTTCAAAATTTATTGCTTCATGGTTTATTGAAATTCTTTTGCCTGAATTCCTTTCGGTAGTTGCTGATGGGAGCATTCAGAGTGGGAGACCTTGATTTTTTCATTAACCTGCAGTGGAGGGATGTTTAAATTGTCTTTCTCAGAGCTGTGACCCTCACAACACAGGACTTCAAGCAATAGGATGACAGACCATTAATGCAGGCTAAGATTATTGCTAATTTTTAACCACAATTCCTGTGAAACCTTGAAAGGGGAAAATGCAAATATGTCCTGTCGACACTGCCATCTTTTTAAGCCATTATGTTCATGCTACATGATACTCATAGGAGATTATACATTCACTTTATGTAGTATAAAAATCTCTACAGTGCAGAAAGAGGCCATTTGGCCCATCAAGTCTGTACCAACCTTCCACCCAGACCCACCCCCTATGCTATAACCCTGTATTTCCCAAGGTTAAACCACTAACCTGTACATCTTTGGAAGCCCACGCAGACACAGGGCAAATGTGCAAATTCCAGACAGAGTCACCTCAGAGTGGAGTTGAACCTAGGGCCCTGGCGCTGTGAGGCAGCAGTGCTAACTGCTGAGCCAACATGCCATATATACCTGCCCCCTTTGAAGCTTGTTTCACACGTCATCAGGTCTGACTAAGCCCAGAGTCCCTCTCTCTCCAGGCAATCCACTGAACTTACATTTGCCGTCAACCTTTGGCTGGGTGACCATTTAAAATAAAAACATGCATATTGTAATGAATATTACGTCTGTTCATAGGAGCTGTGGGCATGACAATTGTTGCAGAGGCTTTGAGATGGACCAGATGTCAGATCTCACTCATAAAGGTATAGAGTTATAGAGCATGGAAACAGACCCTTTGGTCCAACCAGTCTATTTCCTCTCCTTGTGTCCCTGAGTTGTGAAAGGGAATATGAGTCACAGCTGTCCAACCAACTTACGTCGCTATGGGGGCTGGATCTGAAGGGACTGCCCAACCAAGTTGAATAGCTTATGAACTTTCACAGCCAAAAGTTTCCAATGAATTATAACCATCAGTGCCCATGGAAACATGCATTAACAGCAAAGTGATGACAAAGGAAGAACAAGAGCAGAATGAAAATTGATGAGGAAAAGAAGAATGATACAATTTGTCCTTAATGAATGAGGTGGCCCATTGAAGAGAAAATTGAATTTAATACAGGTGTTTTCTCTGCTGATAGGTTTGAAATCAATTTTGTATGTGACAGTACTGAAGAAATAGCATTCCATTTTAACCCACGCTTTACTGAGTCATCGCTGGTGTGTAATTCCTACCTGGCCAACAAGTGGGGTGAGGAGGAACGAGTCACATCATGTCCGCTTGAAGTTGAGGAACCATTCCAGGTAAGTCATCGGATGTTTCACGCATTATCGATTTTGAAAAGATGTCACTTTTGCAGCTTCAGTTTTGCTGTGACTTATTCTAGGGAGGGCCGTTTGTTCAACTCTCCCAGGCCAAAGATTATAGTGCCTTCACCTCTGCTGATAATATGGTGGGGTTCAGCTCTGAATTTTGTTATTGTGGTGGTTAAGAAAGGTCAGGTATATCCTTCATGACATTAGAGAGATTGCTGAAGCACTGATGTCTTTTAACGAGATTTTTCATTCAACTTTAAGATTAAGCTGAAAGTCTAAACAGTAGCACATGTATTCAGCATCTCTGCATCATGTGATCTTATTCATCACTTCAGAAGTGGTTTAATATTAATGTATTTGAGTATTAATTCTTTATGCTACATGAACATAAGTGGATCTCAACTCTGATCCTAATGCTGTGTTGAATCAATTGGTCTATTCATAGAGTTGACTGAAATAATAATAAGAAAATGGGCCATTCCATCCAATCAGGCCACACTGACTTCATGCAGCAATGTCCTGTTTTCCTGAACCTGCTCCCTTCGATCACGCCTGTCCTTCAACCAATATTGGCATCAGTGCTTAATTTCCTCAAAGTCAATACTATTCAATTATCATCTTCGTTCAAAGGTGGTGGACGCAGAGTTTATGAATAATTTTCGGCGTTCTTGATAATCAAGGGCTTGTTTAAAGGTAATGAGATTGGGTAGGTCAGAATATTGTGGATTAATCACATCAGGCAGAATCTTATCGAATGGGGGAGCAGTCTCAAGAAGCTGAATGACCTACACCTGTTTTAATCAGACGGATTAGAGAAAAGAAACTTTTGCATTTATGTGGCATATTTCAGGATCTCAAGGTATCTTAACTCCCTCCACAGCCAATAACATACATTGAAATATAGTAACTTTTTGGATTTAGGAAATACACCAGCCAATCTCAACACATCTCCAACAAACAGCAGTCTGGTAGTGGGATCAGGAACAAATCAGACATTTCTGGAAAAGCTCAGCAGGACTAGCAGCATCTGTGAAGAAAAATCAGAGTTAACATTTCGGGTTCGGTGACCTTTCCTCAGAACCAGACCGGAAATGTTAACTCTGACTTTTCTTCACACATGCTGCCAGAGCAGCTGGGCTTTTCCAGCAACTTCTGTTTTTGTTCCTGATTTACAGCATCCATAGTTCTTTCGGTTTTTAGTTGGTAGTGGGATCATCTACTTTGTAAGTTCGTTGAGGGATGAAATCCACCGTCACAGCCCCACTCCCGTTCTTATTCAAAAAACTTCCCTGGGTTCTTCAAACTCCTTGTGAGAAAATAGTTTAATCAGAGTTGCATGCAAGTTTTCTGGTTCCTTTAAATCCAGTAGGGATCAGCGCAGATTCTAACATAATCCTATTTTAAATGAACAACAGACTACCTCTGTGGCAACAAGCTTCAGTAGAGATGTGGTGCGGTGATGTTGGACTGTCTTTTGCAAGTGAACATTAGATGAGAGCCTGGAGAGAATGCTGTTCTCACAGCTCCCCATTTTACCCCCTCAGGGAACCTCCTGATTTCTTCATGAATTCCTCTTAGCAGACCATGTACTGTCACAGAACAGCTCCGCTGTATAGAACAGCCCTGTAAGAGGGCAGCATCTCGCCACAGTGAAGATCTGTAAACCCAACAGAAACAGAACAGGAGGGACAAATGTCCAGGGCATTTTACATGTGCTGCCAAAAATAAATGCAGTAATCACTTTTATATTAACAGAGTGATCCTAGCATAAGAGCAGGGCTCACAATCTTCTCTAAGAGGCTTACACTGACAGCCTTGGACAATCACACTCTTTAAACACTGAGTTCCTGTCAATGGTTCTTGAAGCAGCTGAACTGCCTGCAACACATGGTAGACTATGAGCATACTGGATATATATTCTATGCCATGTGGCCATATTTTTGTAGCATCTATGTACTTCTGCCCCTTTTCCTTATCCATAGGATAGAGAAGTACTCCTGCAGGGAATGTCTGTAATTGGAAATGTCATGATGAATATGGTATTTTCCCAGACAGCTGGGACCTTATTGCCACCTCTACTAGGTGTGCTCCTGTTTGAGGCAGTTCAGTGCTACCAATCCTCCTTTGTCTTTGGCCCACCTAGTGACTTACAGTGGAAGATACACCATAGAATCATAGATTCCTTACAGTGTAGAAGCAGGCCATTCAGCCCATTGTGTCCACACTGACCCTCTGAAGAGCATTCCACCTGCACAGACACAGGGAGAATGTACAAACTCCACACAGGTGCCTGAGAGTGAAGTGGAACCCAGGCCACTAGTGTTGTGAGGCGGCAGTGCTAACCACTGAGCCACCATACTGCCCACTGTAGCAGCTACAGAGGAGCGGATTCTGACATAACAAAAAGATTGAATTGAAGACACGAATTAAATTCAATTAATAAACCTGGAATTGAAAGCTTGTCTCAGTAACTATGGTCATTTGGCATTCAATACCATTTGTTTCACTCATGTCCTTTAGGGAAGGAAATCTGTTCTCCCCACTCGGTCCATGAGATTGTAAGAATAGGAGTAGGCCATTTTGGTCTTTGAGCCCGCCCACCATTCTAGGTCTGGCTGACATACGACCAGAATCATATGGAGTGAGTGACTCTTACCCCTGCAATAGTCTAGCCCCTGCAATACCCTAGGGAAAAGAGACAAATGTTAGCCTTTCCAGTCATACCGATATCCAAAAAAAGAATAAATTAAAAGTTGTTACAAAGGGGATGTTAAATGAAATTAACTCCTGATAGTCACTCTACAATGAACAAGTAACAACTTATTTATCTAACTCTAATAGTTAACAAATTAATAGGATGACTAACAAACTGAACAATTCCCCTTAACTAATAACTATTCCCAAATAAAACAAAATTCTAATGGAATGCTGTTATAATAGATATATGTCCCACTTATATAAACCAAATTCATTAAAAAAAAACTTAATCTCTTGAAATTAGAGCCAGGATAAGTCTTCTGGAATGTTCTTTACATTCTCCACTGCAATCCAGCCAGGAACATCTTTTTCTGTGAGGAATATTAGCTATTATTGTATTAGCTAAGAGCTGTAATACCTTTATTTGGATGGTGCTTACTCTGAAAGCTTAGAGATTTCTGTGAGAGCAGTAATTCTTTCTTTTATAGCTCAGAGACTTTCTCTTGACAGATGACAGTTGATTCTCACACCAATTTTCAAATACTCTCATCCTTTATATCCTTCATGATCTATTAATTTCTTAGAGTAGGATTGCTCCAAGATTGTCAAAATCAACAGATTTAAATGCAATTGGGCTTTAGTATCTAGGGTTAAATTCAAAAATATGTTTTCCTGCTAAAAATGCTACACTGGCTGCTAACATTATAGCCTTTTCATACAATGTTTCAATTTCAAGAACACTCTATACATCTGCTGCCGCCTGCAGACATTTATTTTAAACCTCCAAACCTAGAAAACACGTCATCTTTTAAAGGGACCATGCACACTTCCCCACTATCATTTTACAAACATCAAATTCTTACATCCTGCCTTGCAATTCACAAATACTCCACCCAACCTCACCAAAATAAACTTTGTATTCTAGCCAAGCAAATCATCACAGCATCCGAAAAGATTGAGAAAATTCTCATTCAGTTGATAAATGGAACGTGTCCATGTTCATTTCAATGATCCTTTCTGTGAAATATGTGCTAATGACAAACAGAAAATTCAGACTTGGCATTATAAATCTTTTTTAACCACTACTCTGCTAGTGTTTCCCACAGCCTCGCAAGTAACTGGGCAGGAATGTTTTCCTGCTTTCTGTCGAAAAACCCTTTCCATATCTGAGCCCTGGCCATACTTTCTGATGTCCACCCATATGTACAATCCTCCCAGAGGCAGCTGCATTAGCATGCTGCCACTGGGAACCCCATACTATGCATTAAGAATCCACCCCAGTGCCTCAAAGTGGCCACACACTCACTGTGTCCCATAGGTCACAGCAACAGTGTTCATTGACTTCAGGCCTTCCACGAGCAGTGAGGCATAAACAGACCAGGGAATGTCAACACCCTGCAAAGCAATCATTCAGTATGAAATTGTGAGTTTCCATTTTGCTTCGAATGTTGTCACAGTGCCCCTTAGGTGGTCTGCCTAATTATTTTTCGTGATTTATTTAAATAGGAGATGAAACTCATAGCCCTGTGACTCAGCAGCCTGATGACAACTGAGAAACTCATGACTGTCTTCAGATGTTTCAAGATTGTCACAATGTTATCATTAAAGATGATTGTTATCATCTGTATGATCATTGATATGGATTAGTGTCTTCTGCCTATTCTATATCAATCACATTATGGATATACGTGGAAAGACTGCCACCTTGCTACAGATGAAAGCCTTTCACACCAAGCATTCATAACAATAAATTAAAGCCAGCCATGGAGCCTGTGATTTTAAGCACCAACAATTGTCCTGGAACAAGCTGATCATTCCTCCTTCATCTTCAGTTCTCTGCCCAATGGCAGGTTTGACCCATGGCCTCAGAGACCCACACTGCAGATAGTGGAACCAGAAGAGGGATCAGATCCCCTGGTGTTGGGACCCAGTCTGATCCACATTGGCCATTCAGCCAACTGAGCTAACCGGTCTACACCGGAGGAGTTGGAGCTGCTGTAGCAACATACACAACATCACAGTGGCTCAGTGGCTAATACTGCTGCCTCACAGTGCCAGGGACCCAGGTTTGATTCCACCCTTGGGCATCTGTCTGTGTGGAGTTTAAACATTCTTTCTGTGTCTATATGAATTTCTGCCACGTACTCTGGTTTCTTCTCACTCCAAAGATGTGCAGGTGGGGTGGATTGGCAATGCTAAATTGTGCACGGTGTCCAGGGAAGTGGATTAATCATGGGATATGCAGAGTTAGGTGGCTTGGTCTTATTGGGATGCTCTTCAGAGGGCTGGTGTGAGTTTGATGGGTTGAACGGCCTGCTTCTGCACTGAACGGATTCTATGATCACTGGAAGCTGTACATATAAGAGGCTCCACATGCCCTTCCATCACTTGGTTGACCATGAACCTGTCCCTTACTGCCTGCTGTTGGTCATTATTGGAAGGATTAACGGCTGATCCTTAACCTGTTTGGTCAGATTCTGAATTTGATGTCCTTGTCCATTGAGTCCTGAAGTGGGTCTTGAACATGGAGGTTCTGGTTTAGAGGCCGAGACATGACTTATTGCCCCACAAGACCTGATCCATCAGTTTATAAACAGCTTCATTTATTTCAATTTGCTCATTGAGGACAGTTAGGTTAAAGAAACAGGCAAGGTGCCACACTAAATATCACAACCATGCTGTTAATGACCTGTGACCATCACAATGAGTGATCTAAAAGTTACTGAAATGAGGCCTTCAATGGTGACAGGTATTTCCTGTCAATCACTGCCACAGCTTATTAAACAATAAAACGCCAGATTTCAACTATGTTAAATGCATTGCAAAATTCCCTGTGTTACCCATAACAACACATCATTGAAAAAGAGACATTTATTATTTCCTACAAACAGAAAGGCTACAAACACCTATCAAGTCTATTAGCATCTTGGAGAGCCGGGGACCAGACGGCATATTTTCAGAATAAAGGAGTGCCAAATGAAGACTGAGATGAGGGGGAATTTCGTCTCACAGAGGATAGTGATCCTTTGGAACTCCTTGTCACAGAGAGCTGTAGGGGTAGAGTCATTTTATATTTTTGAAGCTGAGTTAGATAGATTCTTGATCAGTAGAAGAATCAAGCATTATGTGGGAAAGACAGGAAAGTAGACATGAGGAATATCAGATCAGCTATGATCACATTGAACGATGAAGCATGCTCAAGGGGCTGAATGGCCTATCCCTGTTGCTATTTATTAGAGTTTAACATGTTCCTGTAGAGATTCAAAAGTGAAAGTTCAAGGTGAGATTGTTCATGAGAATTAGCAAGTTCAGGTGGAATTGTTGCTAGAAAGAATTGAACCACATAATATGGGCCGTGCCATTACATGATGTTATTGGGGTAGTGGGCATGGTCAATTAATTAACAGAAGTCAGTAGCTCAGATATATTTCAATTTTCCAGAAGCCCCTTTCTATCGTTACATATACAGAATTACAAAGAAAGACCATTGGGCCCATCTCATCCATACCTGTCTTCTTCAGGCCTGATTTTTAACGCCAACAGATGGAAATCCTCCATGGTGAGCTAGCTGTGAAGGCCCAGTGTTTCAGTCCCAGTAGTCATTAGTATTTGGTGGATCTGTGCCCCACTGAAAAGCAGGGGCTAGAAGGAGGATGCCAGCCCATGGGAATTCCAAAGATTCCACGCAGTACCTGACAGATCATTCCTGCTCCACACCTATCCTCAGAAAAGTTGGATACCTTGGCCTAGCTCATTTAGGCACTCTGGAAATTCTCATTAGTTCTGGCCATCAGGGTTTCATTATCTTGGACTTTCCCAAATTCTGAGCTAAAGATTTGCCATAGCATCTTTGACATCAAATGTCTGAATGTAAAGTGTGTTCTCTATCTGCCTTATTTTGGGGGCTAAACAGCGTCTCAGGGCTTAACACTGCTGCCTTACAGCACGAGGGACCCAGGTTCAATTCCACTCATGGGCAACTGTCTGCATGGAGTTTGCATGTTCTCCCAATGTCTGTGTAAGTTTCCTCCTGATGCTCTGGTTGGTTCCCATGGTCCAAAGATGTGTAAGTTAGGTGGATTGGCCGTGGTAAAATGTCCATAGGGTCCAGAGATGTGTAGAGTAGGTGGATGAGCCATGTGAGATGTGGGGTTAATGGAATGGTTCTGAAAGGGTTGGTGTAGAATCAGTGGGCTGAATGGCCTGTTTCCACACTGTAGGGTTTCTATCTCATACATACTTTGAGATTAGTAATTATGGAGGCACTGGCAAAGAGACATTGGGAAGGCAATGTCTGTTCGAACTGTTATTTTAATGATTCATACTTACACAGAGAAGACTGGGTTAAAATCAAGCCTTTTGACTTTGTCAGATAAATTCAGTGTACATTATTATATTTCAAGCTCCAATCTTAATTAATATGAGCTAATATTCTTAGCTTTAAGATGTTCACCTATTTTATTCTGTTTATATGCCAGGTTGATATTTATTCTGATGAGGAATATTTTCACGTGTTGCTTGATGGGACTGCTGTTTGTCAGTTCAAACATCGCATCGAGGAACTCAATTCCATCACCAAGGTGCAGGTGCTGCATGATATCAATGTTTCCTCAGTAGAACTTACCAAAAAACCCTTTTGGTAATTGTTATGGAAAAGCCAGCAATGAAGAGATGTTGACATCAAACTAAACAGAGATGTGGAAAGCCGGACCATGGTTACCACAGTTTTTCATAAAAAGGAAAAACTTTATAATGAACTGTCAAGTCTTAATGAAAAATTGTGTCGAAACAAGATCCGATTATATTGATCCATAAGACGACAGTGACCTACTTCAAAAGATCAAAAAACTCCAATGGCTTAGTTGCGTTGTTCACTGAAACCTTACACT
Organism: Stegostoma tigrinum; assembly: GCF_030684315.1. Taxonomy (NCBI): domain Eukaryota; kingdom Metazoa; phylum Chordata; class Chondrichthyes; order Orectolobiformes; family Stegostomatidae; genus Stegostoma; species Stegostoma tigrinum. The sequence goes on along the minus strand of NC_081376.1, from coordinate 2,211,945 downwards.
TAAATTTACGACTTGCACTGGCATAACTAAAATATTCAAACAACAAACTGGGATGGAGAGAAAATAGCTCTTTTAGAGGTAGAGAAAATGAAATACAACAAGTTATTAGTAAAATAATTGATAGAGTTTGTGAATTTGATTACACGTTGATCATTGCACATGTTGCTATGAGATTTTCTTTCACATATTAGTTAGAAACAGTTTCTTATCATTATCTTAAATGTGATTCTTCACAGTATGTTGTGTATAATAATCAACATGTATCTCAATAATATAAGGGAACATTATTGATTTAATTTTAACCCATGTAGAGATTAAATTCAATCATGAGTGTGGAACTCACTCACACGGGCAGTGCTTTTTTTTATCTTAGAGAAGGTGACAGACGTAGTCTGTTCTTGTCTCTTCAAGGTTTCAATGTGGTGATGGTATTCCTGCTGCATGCAAAATGGAAATAGAGATTGAATTATTAAATATTGTAGGTGCAGGCATGTTTTTTGAAGAAACCGTGACTGTTCTATTTACCAAACAACCCCCAGTGAACAATGGCATGGATTATATGCCAGGTGAATGAATGCAAGATGCTTTCATACCAACAACCTGCTTTACAAGAAACACCCCTTGTAATGGTTTCATCTTTCCATTAAAATAACATCTGGGATCTTAGTGAAGCTGCTAATAGGATAAGTCCTTTTTGGTGCATTCTCATCCACTTATGACTGAGGACATGCTGGCCAACTTCAGGAGTTTGTATTTGGCAAATTCAATTTTTTCTGAATTTGAAACTAGGTTCAGGTTGTGGCTGGATAGTTCTCGTCTGTGAACTGAAACTGAAACTGAAACTTCACTAGGGCTGTACACCAGTGCAAGCTCCTAACATCACCACATCACCATCCCACATACACAAGAGTCATACCTTCATGCAGATGTTCAGCACGGAAACAGATCCTTTGGTCCAACTCCTCCATTGCTAACCAGGTCTCCTAAATTAATGCAATCTCATTTGATAGAATTTAGTCAACATCCAACTAAATCCTTTCTATTCATAACAACTATCCAGATGTCTTTTAAATGTTGTCATTATACCCGCCTCCACCTCTTGCTCTGTTAGGTCATTCCAAACACACACCACCCTCTGAGTGAAAAAGTTGCCCCTTCAGTCCCCTTTAATATATTTCCCCACTTATCTTATATCTATGCCCTCTAGTTTTGAACTCCCCTACCCTGGGAAAAAGACTTTGGATATTCACCCTATCCATTCCCCTCATGATTTTATAAACCTCTATAACGTCACCCCTTAAGCTGCAATGCTCCAGAGAAAAAAAGCCCCAGCCTGTTCAGCTTCTCTTTATAACTTAAACCCTCCATCCCTGGTGACATCCTTGTAAACCTTTACTGCACCCTTTCAAGTTTAACAACACATCTGCTATAGCAGGCAGACCAGAATTGAATGCAGTGTTCCACAGTTGTCTAACCAATATCTTGAACAGCCACGACATGACGTCCCAACTCCAATACTCAATGCACTGACCAATAAAGGCAAGCACACCAAACGCCTTCTTCACTATCCTGTCTGCCTGCAACTCCACTTTTGAGAAAGTATGAACCTGTCCCCCAAGGTCTCTTTGTTTGACAACATTCCCAGGATTCTTCCTTTAACTGAATTATCAAAAGCCTTGGTGGAACACTTAACATTTCAGAAAACCTCATGGATTATTCACAACCAAAATTTGGCATGAATTAGAAAACACTTTCCAGATTACCTTGCCTTGTAGGCTTCACATATACTGATACACCAGTTCATAGAATCCCTACATTGTGCAAACAGGCCCTTCTGCCCAACAAGTCCACCCAGACCCTCAGACATCACATGCAGATGCATCCCCCTATAACCCACCTAATCTATGCATCCCTGAATATCAATCCACTTATCCTGCACATCTGTGGACTGTGGGAGGAAACTGGAGCAAGCCCATGCAGACACAGGGAGAATGTGCAAACTCCACACAGACAGTCGCCTGAGGCTGGAATTGAACGTGGATTGCTGGTGCTGCCTCACAGCAGTGCTAACCACTGAGCCACCGTGCCACTCTGAAGAGTATAACAGATGTTTCAACTATGTGAGGTTGAGACAATTTACATTAAAACAAATTACCTTCTAATTAATCACTTGAGTTTGTTCATCCATAGTGTCTTAAATTGATTTCAATATAATCAGCTTACATAATTCAGCCTTCAGGAAACCTTTATCGACTATAGCAATAAACTAATTCCACAAATTCAGGTAGGCTGATTTATTTTGCTCAAGAAATAAAAGGCCCAAAATTAATGATACTCCATTACTGCAGTCAGCTGTGAAATTAGTTGAAATAGCAAAGAAAGGACAAGTTTCTACATTGACTTAGTTACGAAGAATTAAAGTGGCCACTGTAAACAAATTCACTCCTCTAGCTCCCTGGATTGTGTGGCTTCTTTACCCATTCCATTGACTGAAACTCTCATGCTGATGTAGTCGTTGTAGTTACAAAAGCCTTGGATTTGGTAAATATCCTGATTGGCTTTTCCAGCATGTGAAAATACTCTTTGAGATATCCTGGTTTTTTTACTCTCTGATGCTCCTCTTCAGACTGTCTCTTCAAATTGCAGATTATCAATATTTATTGCTTATTTATTTCTTTATTTAATTGTCAATGTTGCCTTGTTAGATTGTTCCCCAGAATTGTTTTATACATTTAGCACTTGCAAGCAATGCTTCCCCACTAATTAAGAACTTCTGAACTATGTTAAAGAAGGTCACATTTCAAAACAATATTCCACACTGTTTCTCTGTACTGGAATCCTTCTCTACTGGAATCACTGTTTAGCAATGTTAGCACACAAGCTTAGTTTCATTTAGAGATTAATGTAAAATAATTTGATTTACAAATGACTCTTGATCTTTCTTTATTAATGAAGACCCTTTGTTTCAATGTTTCACCGTTATACTGTGCATTGCAATCACATAGACAACAGAATCAGTGTGCTCAAACAGACAGAAGCACAGACAGACAGAGATAACCGAAGGGGCAGGATCCGGTGGAATGGCATGCAGACTGTTAAGGTCGTAGGGAAGGAACCACATGAAAGCCAATCACACACTAGTCTTTACAAATTGGGAAATCTTCCCAACGAATAGGTGAATTCTAAAAACAATTTGAACAAGAATGAGTGCATCATCTATTAATCAGAGATTCTAGGCTATTTCTTACCTGTCCATGTGTTTCTGTTACTTTCTCTGCGACAGGCCACAAAGCAACATGTGCAGTGAAATAAGTCCATAGATACCAGTATTCCATCACCAAATCTCTCTCTAACTACACCTGAACTTTAGTACTGCCTCGTTCAGTGTTAGATACCAGAGTGTCAGGACAGTCAGTTCTGATATAACACAACGTTCAGTTCTTGTGCAATCTCGCATTATAAGAAAATGCTACGCCATTTAAACTAATGGGACTGGAATCACATTATAGCTAATGTAGGTAAGGAAAGTTTGTGTTCTACAAATAGTGGTTTAAATTCTTCAATCATATTAAAGCCAATTCACATTGAATAAACATGTTTATAGCAGAACCAACTGTATGTCTGATTCTCACCCTTTTTATCTGTCAGCCAGGACTCCCTGATTGGACCAATCAGGGAACTCATACTCTAGGAAGTCCAGCTGGCTGACGTCATTACAATCACTACGTATAGGGTTCAAAGTTTTTGTGAATCAATAATATATGACCCCTGAGGTCACAGTGACATCACTGCTTAGCTCAGAGGGACATGTATAGAATCATCAAAGCCTATCTTTACTCTCTTTCTGGCTCCTTTCATGAGACTCTGTCTCTCTTGTTTCTTCTGTTCATTAATTTTCCCCTATCATTTACTTTTCATTCTCCAACTTTCTCTTGCTTTCTTATTTTCCTTTAGGCGTGGAATTTTGTGATAATCACAGAGCAAAAGAGGTCACCAAAAATGTACAGTGCATGCTTCAAGTGGTGCACATTTAATGATTCCCACAGACTGTGCACAAAGGCACTTACAGGATATACAGACATCTCAGGACTATAGAAAACCAGCTTGTATACTAAATACAAGTACAATTCTGTAAATCTCTCCCTCCTCACAAAACAAACTAAAAGATGGCATGAACTATTATTTGAAAATACAAAAAACTCAGCAAAAATGATCACAGCAAAAATGATCATTCATTAACAAAACCATGTGTTAACTCTAGTAGGCTTCCCTTCCTTCAATCTCCTGCGTGCATTGTCTATGAATTATACAGGTCTCCCAAATAGTTCATACACACATTACAATTGGCTCTTTATCTGGTTTTGGTCACTGCTAGACTGTTACTTCTCTGGAAAGTATCATTCCCATGGCAAGTGATGTTGCCATTGTAAATGTTGTTACTGACCCATTTCTATTGCTGGGGAATGGTCTGGAACTGATGAAATGATGTACTCTGTGCCAGTGATGAGCACCACATCTATCTACTGCAGTGAACGAGAGCCATCTTTAGCTGTACACAGATGTCTTCAGTTTGCAACAATGTATCTAGTCATTCATGTTCACCATGTACAATTGAGGTGTCAACTGCTCAACACAAGTTCCAAGTTGTGATATGGGATAACCTTCATTGAGCGATTAAATGTTTACACTCTTTCTTTGCAATCTGGCAATGACTCAGGACTTTAATAAGCGTGAAATTTAGCCCTGTGTCATTTCATCGTGATTTAGCTTTAGTTTTTTTTACTATTGGAAGAAAATTTGGATGCAGCATGTCATTTATATTTGCATGGAGCTGCTTTCCAAGTCTTCAGTGGCTGTATTTCTGCACTGAATGATTGCCTTATAAAAGTCCTTGCCAGATTTGTTTGATTTCTTTCTGATCCCTTTAGCAATTTTCACTGCTGCCGCTGTCGTTCTGTTTGATGTTAGGGAGTATGGAGATGATGTGTGCTATTGAATTTTCCAATCTTTTATGAAATGGCTGAATTATTCACTTGGGAACAGTGGGCCATTGTCACTCATCACAATGACTAAAGTGTACGTTTAGGTATTCTGCAATCTTGTCCACAGTCATTGCTGTGCTAGTCTAATTCTCAGTAGACGGAACAGAATTCAACAGTAACTGCAGCGCTGATAACAAGGTCAGCCAGCTTGATCTTATAAAACATGAATTCCCTGATTGGGCTGTTAATCTGATCCAGTCAGGGAGACCTGGCAGACATAAAGAGATAAATGTCAGGGATATTGAGCCCCTGGAATGCCTGACTCTATTGAAGATTGCTGCGAATGTTTCAGCCTTATCATTTGCACTAATGTGTTGGAGCTCTACCATGGATGGGGATGTCCAGAATGGGGATATTCGTGGAGACTTCTCCAGTGAGTTGTTTAGTTGTCCATCACCATTCACGACTGGATGTGGGAGGACTGCAGAGCTTAGATTTGATCTGTTTGTTATGGAATCTCTTAGTTCTGTCTATCATTTGTTGCTTTTGCTGTTTGGCATGCAAGTAGTCCTGTTTGGTGTCTTCACCAGGTTGACATCTCATTTTAAGGTATGCATGATGCTGCTCTGATATGCATTCCTGAACTCTCCATCAAACCTTGCTTGATGGCATTAGTTCAATGGGGGAATATGCCAGCCCATGAGGTTGTATCTTGTCCTCTGGCCTCAGTCTTTCTGCTGGCTGCTTTGCTGAAATTGCTTCCTTTTCCAAGCCTGGAATATCTCTCAACATAGTGCAAAGCTTTGTCAGTTCTCCTATTAACACACCTACAATCCAACCCCACCACACAGGACATTTTTCCACCCCACCCTTGTCCGCCTTCCGGAGAGACCACTCTCTCCGTGACTCCCTTGTTTGCTCCACACTCCCCTCCAACCCCATCACGCCCGGCACCTTCCCATGCAACCGCAGGAAGTGCAACACTTGCCCCACACCTCCTCCCTCACCCCTATCCCAGGCCCCAAGATGACTTTCCATATTAAGCAGAGGTTCACCTGCACATCTGCCAATGTAGTATACTGTATCCATTGTAGCCGGTGTGGCTTCCTCTACATTGGGGAAACCAAGCAGAGGCTTGGGGACTGCTTTGCAGAACACCTCCGCTCGGTTCGCACAAAACAACTGCACCTCCCAGTCGCGAACCATTTTAACTCGCCCTCCCATTTCTTAGACGACATGTCCATCATGGGCCTCCTGCAGTGCCACAATGATGCCACCTGAAGGTTGCAGGAACAGCAACTCATATTCCGCTTGGGAACCCTGCAGCCCAATGGTATCAACGTGGACTTCATAACCTTCAAAATCTCCCCCTCCCCCACTGCATCACAAAACCAGCCCAGCTCGTCCCCGCCTCCCTAACCTGTTCTTCCTCTCACCTATCCCCTCCTCCCACCTCAAGCAGCACCTCCATTTTCCACCTACCAACCTGATCCCACCTCCTTGACCTGTCTGTCCTTCCCGGACTGACCTATCCCCTCCCCACCTCCCCACCTATACTCTCCACTCCACCTATCTTCTTTTCTCTCCATCTTCGGTCCGCCTCCCCCTCTCTCCCTATTTATTCCAGAACCCTCACCCCATCCCCCTCTCTGATGAAGGGTCTAGGCCTGAAACGTCAGCTTTTGAGCTCCTGACATGCTGCTTGGCCTGCTGTGTTCATCCAGCTACACACTTTGTTATCTTAGCTAATGATTGGTAATCTTAATGTTTATGAACAAATTGAAAGCTTCAGGGTATGTTTCTCCTCTTTCAGCAGCTATACTCTCATTTCAGGTTCCATTATGCCGAATAAAATGATAATTGATAAGATGATCTTTCATTTGACCATACTCACTGCCAAATGGATCTGTCAGATCACACACTTGTAAACAGTCTCTCTTTCTCCTTATGGTCTGATGTTGAACAAATTCTGTTCATATATAGCATGACAATGGGTTTAAAGTGTGTGTTTTCAAAGCGTGCAATATCTGTTTCAATACGATGCAGTTTGTAACATTCTTTCTCCAGTACTGATAGCAGAGCTAAAACCTCTTATACTCTTCAGACTTTGTAAAAATTAGATTCATAACTATTTTACGGTTTTGCCACAAAGAGTGGAATATTTCAAATCTATCACGTTTCGTCCATTTTCAGAGCAGCAGGGAGTGGAAAATGCATTGCTATTTTGACATACCGAACAATTCAAACTTGAAAACTCTCTTTTTTGCCCTTCTTCCATATTGTTCCCATTAGTCTCTATCTCACTTACAGCTCTGAAAACCCATAATGTTTTGCTGTCCCCTCTGACTACCATGTTATGAGTGATGCTACGGTTTTACACAATGCATACGAAAGTGCTTCCAGCAGCAGTAGAGAGCACATAATGGCAGTAAACCAACCAGTAATCTAAATGCAATTACATTTTTCCAAATTTCCTGCAGGAACTGAAGGGAAAATGTATGCATTTCAAAGTCATCAAAGGCTTCCTTTCTGCATTCCCATGACTTGTCAGAGTAATGAGTGATGTATATCGGCCAGGATGATAACATTTGATAGTTGCATAAATAAGACGCAGGTCGGCCATTTCAGTTCAATGGACTGAGTATCTGGGAGGGATTTGTCTCCCTTAAAAATAAAGGACAGCACGGTGGCTCAGTGGTTAGCACTGCTGCCTCACAACGTCAGGTACCTGTGTTCGATTCCAGCCTCGGAGGCCTGTCTGTGTGGAGTTTGCACATTCTCCCTGTGTCTGCATGGATTTCTCCGGGTGCTGCAGTTTCCCACTGTCCAATTCACCCTATGGTGAATTGCCCATAGGGACGTGTAGATTAGGTGGGTTATACGGGGATGCGTCTGAGTGGGATGCTTTGAGGTTTGGTATGGACTTGTTGGGCTGAAGGCTCTGTTTCTGTAGAATAGGAATTCTATGATAATTCTATGACTTAGACTTCCTCTATTACCTTCAACTCAAAATGAGAACTTCCCACATCTATCTCCCTGTTGCTCTCATCCTGAGACCTCCTCATTACAGTTGTTATGCTATCTCCTTGTCTCTGGACTTTAGTCTACTCCTGGCAGTGATTGTAGAATCCCTTACAGTGCAGAAAGAGGTCATACATCAGCAGCATCCTTGCAACAGATTGACTTCCTACTGGACTTGGTTTCCAAATATTACCAATGGCTGTCAAAGTCATCATTACCCCTATTAACATTTGAGCCTCCAGATTTTCCCAGAGTTGTGCACAGGCATATCTTAGAACATAGGACCAGGTGTAGACCTCTCAACCCATAAAGCCTGGCCCATCATCAGCCTCGTCAATGAACATTGGCAGCTGACATTTGACACTCCTTGTAAAAATCATGGCACTTCTTCAAGACACTGGCAGGTCACAGTCAGTCCTGTGTCTCCATTTGTGGCCTGTCTGAGGGGATGTAGGGTTAACATGGTTAGGGAGATGTGCAGCCATCAGTCAGGGATCTGGGAAATTCTCATCCTGATAGGTCACTCAAGGGGGCATGCCATGGTTAATCCATCTCTCACCAGCCACAGAAACCTAGGGGTTGAGGAGGGGTGGAGGAGGAATAAGTTGAGAAGCCTCACCAGGCAACATAGTGAGAATTTTCTAAAAAACTCAACAGAACTCGCATTTAGTTAAAAAAAATCAGCCCAAGTTCTATTATGTTGATGTCTTAGAATCCCTACAGTATGGAAACAGGCCATTCGGACCAATAAGTACACAACAACGCTTCAAAGAACATCCCATCCAGACCCATCCTCCTACCCTACCTCTTCTGTACCCTCACACTTCCCAAGGATAATACAGCTGACACACCCCTGTAACGGGTAATTTATGGGTACTTTAGCATGGTCAACCCACCTAACTTGCCCATCTTTGGACTGTGGAAGGAAGCCAGGTCACCCACATGGAGAAGCCCACACAGATATGGGGGCATGTCCAAACTCCACCCCAAGAGTGAAATTGAACCCAAATCCCTGGCACTGTGGGGCAGCAGTGCTGACCACTGAGCCACCGTGCCACCGTCCAACTGGGATACCAGCTCTTTGCTTGATGAACTCAGTTCCATTCGCTTATCCTTTCTCCACAGGTATTATTTTTTTCTTCCCTGATTTTCTTTGTAAAGACAAGAATGATCTTCATTCCAGCACTCTCTCAATAGCTGTTCCCAGCCACTCACTGCTTCAAAGGTTTTCCTCATTTTGTCATTGGTTACTTTTCCAATCACCTTGCAGTTGGGTCCAATTTTTTTTGACCTTAGAGTTATAGAGCCAGAGAGATCTCCAGCACAGAAAAATGCCCTTCAGCCCATCACATCCATGCTAATACAAAACAATCACCTAACTAATCTAATCCTCCTTCCTAATGTCTACGGGTAAGTGCCAAAACAGGGAGAGCTGCCTCACAGACCGGTCAAGCCACAGCCTGACATAGTCATTCTGATGTAATCATACCTTACAGAAAATGTACCAGACACAACCACGACCATCCCTGATATGTCCCGTCCCAACAGCAGGACAGACCCCGCAGAGGTGACAGTACAATGGTATCCGAGTCAGGAGGAATTTAAGTCTGGGGCCCATGAAGTCTCATGGAATCAGGTCAAGCATGGGCAAGGAAACTTCTGGCTGATTACCACGTACTGCCCTTCCTTGGCTGATAGATCAGTACTCCTCCATGTTGAGCAATACTTGGAGGAAGCACTGAGGATAGCAAGGGTGCAAAATATACTCTGATGGATTTCAAAGTCCACTAACAAGAGTAGCTCATCAGCTTTACTACTGATCAAGCTAGTCAGGTGCTAAAGGATATAGCTGCTAGACTGGGTCTACAGTAAGTGGTGAGAGAACCGTCAAGTGGGAAAGACATACCTGACCTGATCCTTACTAATCTGCCAAATGCAGATGCATCTGTCCATGGAAAGAGCAACCACTGCACAGTCCTTGTGGAGATGAAGTCCCATCTTCATATTGAGGATAACCTCCATCATGTTGTGTGGCACTATCACCAGGCTAAATGAGACAGACTTTGAAAAAAATCTAGCAACTCAAGACTGGCCATCACGAAGCACTGCGGACAACCAATAGTAGCAGAATTGTACTCCATCACAATCTACAACCTCATGGTCTGGCATATTCCCCCATTCAACTAATGCCATCAAGCAAGGTTTGATGGAGAGTGGGCTGGAAAGCATGTCAGGAGCAGCATCATACATACCTTAAAGTGAGATGTCAGCCTGGTGAAGACATCAAACAGGGCTACTTGCATGCCAAACAGCAAAAGCAGCAAGTGATAGACAGAGCTAAGTGATTCCATAACAAACAGATGAAATCTAAGCTCTGCAGTTCTGCCACATCCAGTCGTGAATGATGATGGACAATTAAGCAACTCACTGGTGGAGAAGTCGCCACGAATATCCCATTCTGGATTTCCCCATCCATGGTAGAGCTCCAAAACATTAGTGCAAATGACAAGGTTGAAACTTTTGTAGCAATTTTCAGAAAGAAGTGCTGAGTGGATGATTCATCTTGGCCTCTTCCAATGTTCCCCAGGATCTCAGATATCAGTCTTGAACCAATTCAATTCACTCCTTGTGATATTAAGAAATGGTTGGAGACATTGGATACAGCAAAGGCTATGGGCTCTGACAACATTCTGGCAAGAGTACTGAAGATGTGCCCCAGAACTTGCCACTCCCCGAACTAAGCTGTTCCAGTACATTTACAATACTGACATCTACCTGGCAATGTGGAAAATTGCCCAGCTATGTCCTGTGCACATAAAGTGGGACAAATCCAACCTGGCCAGTTACTGCCCAATCAGCCTACTCTCAATCATCAGTAAAGTGATGGAAAGTGTCAGTAACAGCGCTATCAAGCATCACTTGCTCAGCAATAACCTGCTCAGTGACACCCAGTTTGGGTTCTGCTGGGGCCACTCAGCTCCTGACCTCATTACAGCCCTGGTTCAAATATGGACAAAAGAACTAAATTCCAGAGGAGAGGTGTGATGCCCCTTTGTTATCAAGGCCGCATTTGACCAAGTTGTGGCATCAAGGAGCTAGAACCAGTGGAACTCGGGGTGGGGGGTGGGGGGGAGCAGTCTGCTGGTTGGAGTCATACCTGGCACATACTGAGATGGTTACAGTTATTACAGGTCAGTCATCTCAGCCCCAGGACATCTCTTTAGAGTTCCTCAGGATAGTGTCCTCGGCACAATTATCTTCAACTGCTTCATCAATGACCTTCCATCCATCATCAGATCAGAAATGGAGATTGTCACCAATGGTTGACACATATTCAGTACAACACCCCAGATACTGAAGCACTCCATGTTCAAATGCAACAAGATCTGGACAATATCCAGGCTTGGACTGACAACTGGCAAGTGACATTCATGCCACACAATAGCCAGGCAATAACCAACACATATTAGAGACAATCTAATTATGACCCTTGACATCCAATAGTGTTACCCTCAATGAATCCCCCATCATCAACATCCTGGGGGTTACCATTGACCAGAAACTCAACCAGGCTTGTCAAATAAACTCAGTGGCTACCAGAACAGATCAGAGGCTGGGAATATTGCAGCAAGTAACTCACCTCCTGACTCTCTGTCCATCTACTACAAGGCAAAAATCAGGAGTGTGATGGAATACTGTGCATTTGCCTGAATGGGCAACAACAGTCAAGAAATGACAGTCCACAACAAAACAGTCCACTTGTTCGCCATCATTTCCACAAGCATCCCTCACCATTAATACTCAGTAGAGACAGTGTGTACCACCTACAAGATGCACAGTAGAAATTCACCAAAGAATCTTAGACAGAATCTTCCAAATCCACATCCACTTCCATTTAGAAGGACAAGAGCGGCACACACATGGAATGCCACCCCCTGCAAGTTCCCTTCCAAGTCACTTCCCATTCTGACTTGGAAACGCATCAGTGTCACTGAGTCAAAATCCTGAACTCCTAACCTAACAGTATTTTGGATCAACCCACAGCACATGGACTGCAGCAGTTCAATCAGGCAGCTCACCACTACCGTCTCCAGGGCAACTAGGGATGGGCAACAGATGCTGGCTACATGAGTGAATTAAAAAGAAATACACTTTCCAGCTCTAGGCCCATAGCTCTATATGCCTTGGAATCGCAAGTGCACATCCATATACTTCTCAAATGTATGAGGGTTTCTGTTTCCACCACCCTTACCAAAAGTGAGTTCCAGATCTGCACCACACTCTGGGTGAAAAAGATTTTCCTCACGTCACATTTACACTTCTGCACCTTCCCTTTAATCTATGCTGCAAGATGGCAGCCATGACAGAGTAGCAGCACAGTACACGGACTCCTCCACCCAGGAACCCGGAGCTCATCTATTCCATTCGCTTTTCAAATTCTTTCTTTTGCTTTCTCCATTCTTAATGTTTCCACTTGGTATAGTGAATATTAAAATATCATAATTCATCTTAACTTCATTTATCGGCTTGTCCAGAGATGGGGTGGCTTCCAGCAGCCCAGAGTGCTGGTCTTTTCCTGGTGTGTTGGTCTTGGCCCTGCGGAGTGGCCTCCTGTCGGTTTTGTCACGATGTCGAGGTGTCATTGGCAGTCCGGTTTAATCTCCAGTGAACATTGCCGGCCCAGTGTTCTGATGGCCAAGCGTGGTGTCTTCGTCCTGGCTGGCAGTCTTGTCCCAGAGTTGGTTTTCTCCAGCAGAGGTTTTCAGCCCAGTTTTTCCAATGGCCTGGTGTATCAGTTTTGTCGCCGCGTGGCTTTCTCCTCATGGATTGATGGTCTTATTCCAGCTCTGAGTTTCATCTTTTGATCGGCTTCTTCTGAAAGTAGGAGCCGTTAAATGGACTGTAATGAATTTTTGTCTTAAATTTACTTTTTATTGTTACTTACGAATTTACTTACAACTTCTGTCATCAATACAGGCGACATTGTAAAGCAACTTGTAACACTTTCCATTGTATTTTTCTTCTAACAGTAAAAATGACAATAAATTCTAAAATTCATGTGCTGCCTTGGTCATTGATCCCTCCATTGAGGGAAAACGTTTCTTCCTGCTTACCTGATCAACACCCCTCATAATTTTGCACATCTCAATCACATCCCCTCTCAATCTCCTCTGTTCGAAAGAAAACAACTACAATCTGTCCAAAATAACAAGTTGTAGAGCTGGATGAACGCAGCAGGTCAAGCAGCATCAGAGGAGCAGGAAAGCTGATGTTTCAGGCCTAGACCATTCTTCAGAGGCGGGGAGGGGAAGGGAGTTCTAAAACAAATAGGGAGAGAGGGGGAGGCAGTTAAAGGTGGATCGAGGAGGAGGTAGGTGGAGAGGAAACAGACAAGTCAAAGAGGCGGGGATGGAGCCAGTAAAGGTGAGTGTACCTCGGGAGTTAGGGAGGAGATAGGTCAGTCCATGGAGGACAGACAGGTCAAGGGGGTGGGATGAGGTTAGTTATTGGAGATGGGGGTTGGACTTGAGGTGGGAGGGGGGAATAAGTGGGAAGAAGGACAGGTTAGGGAGGCAGCGACGAGCCAAGCTGGTTTTGGGTGGGGTGGGGGAGGGGAGATATTGAAACTTGTGAAGTGCACACTGATACCATTGGGCTGCAGGGTTCCCAAGCAGAATATGAGCTGCTGTTCCTGCAACCTTCAGCTGGCATCATTGTGGCACTGCAGGAAGCCCAGGATGGACATGTTGTCTGAGGAGAGGGAGGGGGAGTTGAAATGGTTCTCAACTGGGAAGTACGGTTGTTTAGTGCGAACCGAGCACAGGTGTTCTGCAAAGCGGTCCCCAAGCCTTTCTCTTGGCTTCCCCGATGTGGAGGAGGCCACAATGGGGACAGCAGATGCAGTATACCACATTGGCAGATGTACAGGTGAACATCTGCTTGATGTGAATATTCATCTTGGGTCCTGGGATGGGGGTGAGGGAGGAGGTGTGGGGGCAGGTGTAGCGCTTCCTGTGGTTGCAGGGAAAAGTGCCAGGTGTGGTGGGGCTGGAAGGGAGTGTGGAGCGTACAAGGGAGTCACAGAGAGTGTGGTCCCTCCAGAAAGCAGATAATGGTGGGGAGAGAAAAATGTCTTTGGTGGTGGGATCGGATTGTAGATGGCGGATGTGTTGGAGGATGACGCATTGGATCCAAAGGTTGGTGGGGTGGTACGTGAGGATAAGGGAGATTTTGGTTGTTAGTGCTGGGAGCGGGTGTGAGGGATGAGTTGCGTGAAATGCGGGAGACACTGTCGAGGGCGTTCTTGACTACTGAGGGGGTGGGGCGGGATGTTGCAGTCCTTGAAAAATGAGGACATCGGAGACGTACAGGAGTGTAATGCCTCATCCTGGGAGCAGATGCGGTGGAGGTGAAGGAATTGGGAATAGGGGATGGAATTTTTGCAGGAAGGTGGGTGGGAGATGGTGTATTCTAGTTTGCTTCAGGACGTGGTTGAGCAGTTTCAAGGCCAAAGAGAGTTGCAGTGGGAGAGAAATCCACTGAGGATTTTCCAGAGGGAAGAGGGTAACTTCTTCGGGGTAGGCATCCTTAGAGAAGGCTTCGCAGTGGGGTTAAAATCATTTCAGATTGTTCCAATCTGTCCAAACCCTCTTTATAACTGAAGCTCTCCAGCCAAGGCAACATCTTGGTAAATCTCCTCCGGACAATGTGTAAATGAGATTGATTGATTGATTGATCAATTCTTGTCACATGTGCCAAGATATAGTGAAAGCTATTGTTTTGTGTGCTTTACAGGCAGATCGTACCATACAAAGCGCATTAGGGTAGCAGAACAAAGTGCAGAGTATAGTGTTACAGCCACAGAGAAGGTACAAAGAGAGAGATCAATGTTGACATTTAGGATCAACCAACATTTGGTGAATCAATGCCTGATTAGGAATAGGCAGCATGGATTTGTGCAAGGGAAGTCTTGTTTGACAAATCTTTTAGAGTTCTTCGAAAAGTTAACCAAGAGGATAGATGAAGGTAGAGCAGTGGATGTTGTATGTATGGATATTAGTAAAGCCTTTGAAAAGGTCCTGTATGGCAGGTTAGGCATAAGGGTGAAGTTGCATGGGATCCAGGAAGAGCTAACTAATTGCATTCAAACTGTCTTGATGGTAGGGAGCAGAAGCTGATCATTGAAGTTTGCTTTTCAGACTGTAGGCCTGTGATTAGTGGTGTGCCACAGAGTTCGTGCTAAGAACTTCCTAATTTGTTATTTACGTAAATGATCTGGATTTGAATGCACAGGGCATGATTAGGAGGTATAGTTGATAGTTGAAGGAGATTATCATAATTAAAGAGGGATCTTGATCAGATGGGGAAGTGGGCTGAGGATTGGCAAACGCAATTCAACACAAATAAGTATGAGGTGTTGTACTTCGGAAAGTCAAACCAAAGTTGGACGTATACAGTAAATGGTAATGTCCTGAGGAGTGTTGTGAAACAGCGGGACCGAGGAGCACAAGTCCATAGTTCATTGAAAGTGGTGTCACAGGCAGGCAGGTGGTGAAGAAGGCATTTAGCATGCTGGCCTTCATCAGTTGGGGCATTGAGTGTAGCATTTGGAATGGTGTGTATGTCATTGGTGAGGCCGCAGTTGGAGAGCATATTTCATCACCCTGTTAGAAGAAAGACTTAGTTAAACTGGCAAGTGTGCAAAGAAGATTTACAAGTCTGTTGCCAAAACTAGTAGGCCTGGTTTATAGGGAGAGGTTGGGCAGGATAGGACTTTATTCCTTGGAACGTAGGAGAATGAGGGGTGACATTATTGAGGTGTATAAAATCATGAAGGGCATAGACAGGATGAGTTCATATAGTCTTTTTCCCAGGAATGGGGAATTGAAAACTAGAGGGGCATAGGTTTAAGGTGAGAGAAGAAAGATGTAAAAAAGACTTGCAGGGAAACTTCTTCACACAGCGAATGGCGTGTATATGGAATGGGCTGCCAGAGAAAGTGGTTGAGGCAGGTACAATAACAACATTTAAATATCATTTGGATAGGTACATGGATGGGAGGGGTTTAGAGGGGTATGGGCCAAATGCAGGCAATTGGAACTAGCTGAGTGGGCACCGTGGTCAGCATGGACCAGTTTGGGCCGAAAGGCCTGTTTCCATGCTGTCTTACTCTATGACTCTATAACATTTGAGAGGTTTGTTTAAACATGTGAAGATAGCAGGAAAGAAGCTGTTCTTCTAATCGAACATACATATCTGATGCCCACTGGAAGAGAGTGGAAGAGTGTAAAACCTGGGTGGGCTTTCCTGGGGCAGCAAGAAGTAGCGGCAGAGTCAATAAATGAAAGGTTGGTGAGGCTGCAGTTGGAGTGCAGATTTGGTCACCCTGTTAGAAGAAAGACTTAGTTAAACTGAAAAGTGTGCGAAGAAGACTTACAAGTCTGTTGCCAAGACTAGTAGGCCTGGGTTATAGGGAGAGGTTGGGCAGGATAGGACTTTATTCCTTGGAACGTACGAGAATGAGGGGTGACATTATTGAGCTTGTTTAAAACTCCCTGCAGTTTCTTGTGTTCTTGGGAACAGCAGTTGATATACCAAGCTGTGATGCATCTGGATGGGAAGCTTTCTGTGGTGCATCTATAAAACTCAGTAACAGTCCTTATGGACGTGCCAAATTTCCTGAGCCTACTGAGGGAGTAGAGGTGTTGTTGTGCTTTCTTGACTATTGCGTCAATGTGAGTGAACAGATTGTTGGTGGTCATCACTCTCAGGAACTTGACGCTCTCAACAATCTCCAGCTAATTCCCATTGATGCAGACAGGGGCGTGCCCTCCACTCTGCTTCTTGAAGTCAATGACCGGCTTCTTTGTTTTGCTGATGTTGATGGAAAGATTGTTGTCTTTACACCATGCCACTAAACACTCAATCTCTTTCTTGTGTTCTGTCTCATCATTGCTTGAGAACCAGCCGACAGTGGCAGTGTCATCAGCAAAATTGGAAATAGAGTTGATGAAGAATTTGGCTGCACATTTGTGATTGTATACAGAGTACAGTAAGAGGCTGAGCATGCAGTCTTGTGGGACATTGTGTTAAGGATTGTGCTGGAGGAGGTGTTATTGCCTATTCTTACTAATTTCAGTCTGTGAGTCAGGAATTCGAGGATCCCGTTACAGAGGAGGCAGCTAAGACTTTGCTTTTGGAGCTTAGAGATGAGTTTGTTTGGAATTACAGTGTTGAAGATGGAACTGCAGTCAATAAGTTGGAGCCTGATGTAGGTATCCTTATTTTCCAGAAGCTCCAGAGATGAGTGTATGGCCAGGGAAATGGTGTCTACTATGGACCTGTAGTGCCAATAGGCAAATTACAATGGATCAAAGTGGGATCTGGGAGGCTGGCGTTGATGTGGGCCATGACTAACAACTCAAAGCACTTCATAATTATGCAGGCTACATGCGTTTTCTTTGGCACTAGTATGATGGTGGTCTTCTTGAAGCATGTGGAGATTTCAGATCGTAGCAAGAAGACGTTAAAGATATCAGCGAATAAGCCTGCGAGCTGGTCCACACAGGATCTTAGTGTACACTAGGGATTCCATTCAGGTCAGTCTCTTTCCATGGGATCATTCTTAAGAAGGCTGCTTGAACATCTACGCGCTGACCATGGGTACATTTGCAACCAAGACTGTTGGGATAGGCAACATTGTTTCACTGACCTCCTGTTCCAAGTGAACATGTGATGCATTGATCTTGTTGGAAAGGATGTTACTGTTGCTCACAATTCTGTCGACTTCGTTTTATAGCCTGTTATAACACAAAAGTTTTATCACAAACAATAGGTTGCCTGATCTCAAGCTTGGTTTGATATTGCCTCTTGATGTCTCTGAAGGCCTTAGAAAGGTCATACCTGGATTTCCTGTATCAGTCAGTGTTGCCCAACCTGAACACCTCAGATCTGGACTTCAGTAGGGTATGCATCTCCCAGTTCATCCATGGTTTCCATTTGGGGAACCTTCAGATTAACTTCTTCAGCATGAATTCATCTGGACACTTACTGATGAAATATATAATGGGAGTGGCATGCTTGCTTATTTTGGCCGCTGAGTTCTTAAATATGCATCAGTCTGCCTACTCTAGGCAGTCCTGTAGAAGCCCTTCATTGCCTCAGACCAACACTGCACTAACTGTTGATGTTATGGAGTTGTGTGATACTTACCCTTACCCATTGGAGATATAGACTTATTGTATCCATGATAAAACACCTCTTTGAAGTTGATGAATGTATCATGTTATTGAAGGAAGCTATTATATGGCTTTTAATCTGATGGTCACAAATTTACAGACCCAAAAATGTAAAGACAAAGACATGAATTTTCATAATGTCTTTCAGTATCACTGAACTCAAAGTACTTCAAGTTTACAAACCATTTTGAAGTCTTGTCTCTGTTGTAACAGGTGGAACACAGCACCCAAATTATACACAGCAAGTTCTCGCAGACAGTAATGTGATAAAGACTTTTTTTGTGATATCGATTGATGGATAGCTATTGGTCAGGATAGAAGGGAAGAACTTCTCTGCTTTTCTTCAAAGAAGAGGCACTTTCCTTTCAGATCATGCTAAGGGCAGGCAAAGGCCTTGTGGTATTATCACTAGGTTATTAATCTAGTGACCCAGGTAATATTGCAGCGAGCTGGTTCAAATCCCGCTACGACAGATGAAAGAATTTGAATTCAGCATAAATCTGGAATGATGAATCTACTGATGATCATGAAACTGTTGTTGATTGTCAGGGAAGAAAACGAACTGGTTCACTAAGGTCCTTTAGGGAAGGAAACTGCCATCCTTACCAGGTCTGAACTACATGTGACTCCAGAACCCAAGCAATGTGGTTAATTCATAACTGCCCTCTGGGCAATAAATGCTTGCCTATGCAGCAAAGCCTACTTTCTGTAAATGAATAAGAGAAAGAATAGACCTGAGATGGTAGACTTCATTTAACATCTTTTAAAAGTCAGACCTTTGTTAACATGATTGGCCAAATAACCTCCTTCTGTGTCGTATATATCTGAAATTGTTGGAAAGAGCATACCACCAATCGTGCAGCATGTTCTTAGTCCTGCACAAAGAGTGGGGTTTGAACCTTGTGGTTCACAAGCCACAGCACCACCAACAGAGACACTACTGATAGTGAAAACTGTGTCAGATTGCCAGTTTAGAATCTAGAGTTAACGCTGTGCTATAGGATCAGTTTCAGGATCACTTACATAGCTTAGTGTGGCTGATATATTCAACGCTGATTTTACAAAGTTAATGTGGAATAAAATCTTGCAATGTGTAAGTTGAGACCTGAAGCCTCTCCATTCTGACTGAGAAAGTTATGTTAAAATAGGAGCTAGTGGTTCATTAAACTTTCACTTCTTTTTGAAATCACAATAACAATTTGTGTTTGCAATCAGGGTCAGTCTATCCTAACATGGTCTTTGTGGGTTACATTAATTACTGTTTTTTAAAACAATTATTAAGGTTCGTCTTAAAATTCACAGATGCCTATGACTTTAGTCTCATGCCTGTAAAGGTTTCTGATACAGCCTGTGACACCAGTCTGCAGTGTAATTACTGTGTTAAGAGGAGTATGTTGTTAAAAGGCCTCTTACAACAGAGGGGGAATACTGAGTAACAAATATTGCTCATTCTCAGAATTGAAACGATTGCTTAAATGCAACTAGACTGTTGATATTCACTTGATATGACAACAATCTCCAAACTTCTGTTCATCAGTGGTTTTATATTTTCTCTTTTAGGTTATATTCCTAAATTTTTATCTCTGCCTCTCCTGAATAGTTTGGAATAACTCCTGCTATTTCCCCAGAAACAAGTTTATACGAGTGTACAGCAAGAAATGTCCAACTCATTTTTCAGGAATAGATTTCAATTGTTAAGTTTGCAACTGTTTTGCAATTTTTGAATTCTGAAACTCATTAGAGTTTATGAGGTAAGTTTAGTCAAAAAATGTGTAGCAGTTAATGAAAGCAGCTCATCACCAGCTTCTCAAGGACAGCTGGGGGCAGGTGATGAATGCTGGCCAGCCAATGATGCGGACATCTCATAAATGAATTTTAGAAATCTCTGTTGAATCTGAGAGATATTGCGACAGGTTAGCATTTTATTGCTCACTGGATTTAAAATCCTTAGAATTTGAAGAGGTTTCATGGAGTATTGCAATGATTATGCAAAGTCAAATTGTGAAAATTATCAAAAGTATTGATTTGCCTTTGCACAAGTGGAACAATTTAAATTTTGGATAAGAGGATAGAAAGACTTGCATTTTTATAGCAACTTCCACAATCTCAGGATGTCTCAAAGTGTTTTGCATCCAATTATTTAATGTTGGTCATTGTTGTAATGAAATTATAAATATTTGATAGCAATAGAAATAAAACTGTAATATGAGTGTATATCATTATCACTTGGGAATCTGGATATTTTAAATTGAGACAAATGTATAGTTTCAACTCTATGGAGATGCTTATATCTGAAGAAAGTCATTTGGAATAGTGATCTACATACATAATTTCAATAAAGTCAAGTGCCTAGCATGATACCAGTGCTGTTAATTGATGCATTATTTACAGTGAGGTGTTAATGGCACATAGAGAAAGCAAACCAGGACCAATAGTTTTCTGAGTTCATTTCAGCATCTTGTATCAGTTTCACCCTAGCAAAAGAATTAAGTTTCCAATTCAGGGAACAGTTGCTCAAGCAGAAGAGCTTTAGTTTATGAAAGCTCCAAACTGAGAAGGATGAAATTGAAGTTTTTAAGCTGTCAGGAATGAAAGGGTGTTCAGGCCATAAGAATAAGAAAGAAGTCATTAAACTGTGTCAGCAGTCCCAGAAGGAAAACTGGAAAGAGTCAACTTAGTAAGAAGCGATGTGCTAAGACAATAGTATTTTTTTCTGGGATTGAGTATCTACAAAGAATATTGCTGGGAAACAGTTTGTAACTTTGTTTTGCTGTTTATGTTAAGATTTTTCTAAACTATGTAATGTATATTTATATATTTATAAGCAATTTCATTTGTTCTTTTATGTAATACATTTGTGTTCATGTGTTAAAAATATTGGAGCCTCATGTGAACAGGGTCTTTAGATGACTACCATGAGAACCAACAGCAAAAATGAAAGATGTAATCTAATAAGCCAGGTTTTAGACTGGGATCTGACTTGTCCAATATTATCATCAGCCAAGATCAAAACAAAGATATGTATTCTGAGCAAGGAAGGATTATGGATTTTTGAATAACAATAATCAAGAAAGACACAAGAATTGGAGATTTAAATTAGTATATAAATTGTAGGAGAATGTGAATCTTTCAAAGAAAACTATTCCAAGATTCCATTCTATTAGAGAAGAGTCTATACTTCACTGGGGAACATTGAAAGAAGTTAAACATTAGAAAAGCTGGAATAGGTTTCTGGGTTCACTTACAAATGATGGATAATATTTTTAATGTATAACAATAAATAAGTAACACTTAATTACATTTATGAAGGCATATGATGAATAACTAAGACTAAACAATGAATAAAAATTAAGAAATAAACTGTAGAGTTTGGGGGAGGGTGAGGTGGGGGACATCAGTTGCAAAGGGAATGCAGAAATAAATGATCACTTTGAAATCGACAAAGTATAATAATGGGGAAGCAAGCAGTATGACAGAAAGATGAAATGATGATTTGATAATAGTTTTCATTAAAGAAATTGTCTGATTCCTGTAATTGGAACAGCAGGAGATGTATTCATGTTCTCCAAGAAATTAAAGGTTAGCAATGAAATGATCATTATGGAACTGGTGTTTTTGAATATTCATAAGACAACAGGACCAAATGGAATGAATCCAATTAAGTGCACATGCAGCAACGAGGATCGAAGTGAATGAATTGTGCCAAGAATGTAACAAAGCTCAATGAACACAGGGGTTGTGATCAGAAGACTTGGAAGCAACTTACTCCTATTCAAAGCTTTCAAATGACAGAAGCAATGATCATGGGAATTACAGGTTTGTTAACTTGACATTTTATGATGGGAAAAATATTGAGAGCAATTGAAGCACATTTAATAAGAATACATTAAGTAGGCTTCAGTTTTATTAGAAGCTCTTCATGCTAACATTTTTAGGGCTTCTTTGAATATGTAAGGGTGTTTGTGTTGTGCGAATAGTTATAAGATGCTTAATGTAACATGATTTCTGAAAGCAATTCAGCAGCTCACCCGACATCTTTGGCAGATTCTTGCCTAATAATCAAAAACTATTATCCAAATCATGGCCAATATTCTCCTGCCGAAAAGAGGTAGTCTTCCCTTGTTAAACCATCCTACAACTTCCTCAATTCACCCTCCAGCTCTCTGTGATCAACACAATGGGAGAATCATTCAAACTTATAAATGGTGCTGACAAGTACAGTTTAAATGAGAAGTTTAAATTATTGGTGATTATGCGTTGTTTTAGATAATGTATGCGTAGGAGAGTTTTTAATAGGAAAGAACAAAATTCATTTAACTATATAAATCTTACTAATAGAGAGTATTCAATATGCAGGGATACACATTAATGTATGTTGGGTCTAAAATGGACAATATGATTGCAAAACCAAGTTTATGTTGTTAAGTACATGATAAATGATGTAAACATTCAGCATGATTAGGCTCAAGGTTTAATATTAGCACATTCTGATGATCATAGGGAGATCTGGGAAAACAGAAGTATAGCTTCAAGGGAAGTAGTGCCGAGACTGCACAGAGCATCAGTGAAATCACAAATGGAGCATATACATTGAGCTGAATTTTACTGACAAACATCCAAGTGCCAGTTTCAGGGAATTTCATGGATGATTTCCTTCCAAGAGATCCAGTGAGTTCTCTCACACTGTTTGACGATATTCACCTTATTGTGCAGGCACCACAATCCGGCAACACCACACTCTCACTTTCATGTGCTCACCAGCAGCAGAGGTACTTGTTGCTACCAGGACCTTCCAGAGTTTCTGCTGCCATGCCATACTTACAGTCCACCTACACAACAGGTGCCAGCCAGGTCCTGGCATTCATAATATACAGACTGCAAGGGTGGGAATAAAGAAGATCTTCTGATGGCATGACAGTGACATTTCACTGGCTATATTAAACCACATTTGTAATTGTGTTGCTAATTTAGATCAGCTCCTGCCTGACCGACTGTCACTGTAACTGCAGTTTCAAGAATCAAACTACTCATTTCTGATAAGAAAATCAGAAATTGCTGGAGAAACTCAGAAGGTCTGGCAGCATTTGCGGCAAGAAAGCAGAGCTAATATTTCAGATCCAGTGACCCTTCACTGACCCATTTTTAGTACCAAAACAGGTTAGAGTACCATCAAACAAGCCCAACATCACATCTTGTCATTGCTCAATGTGGGACCATCACATGGTGGAAAGTCTTCAAATAGGTAAAAATGTTAAATTGTATTGAAAACAACAAAAGCAAAGCAAGGAAGAATTTACTCTCTCTGAGAGTGCAATTCTTTATGACAGACAGCTGTTGAAGCTGAGTCATTAAATATATTCAAGTTTGAGATAGGCAGCTTTTTAGTGAGTAAGGGAATCAAGTGTTATGGGGAAAAGGCAGGAAAGTGGAATTGGGTATTACTAGAATTGCTATGATTTCATTGGGACTTGATGGGCTGAATGGCCTACTTTCTGCTCCTATGTCTAATGCCTTGCAGTCTAAAACCAAACTGGAAATAATTAGGGGCATCTTGCTTGTCATGCAATGACAAACTTATAATGAATAACCACTGAATCCAGCTCAAATCTAACTTTAACTTGGGTGTCAGTGAAATCCTGCCTGATCTGTTGTGACTAACACTGCTGCACTCCCTCATGCAGAAGCTAATGCTCCTCCTGCTCAATATCCTCATCTTCCTTTTCAGACATTGTTGCTGCTGCTCCTTTAGCTCTTCACATCCGGCAGACCCCTATTCACCTGCTCCAAAGCGCAGCATAACATTTATTAAGCACCTACTTAGAATTAAATAAAAGCCAAAAATGCTGCAGATGCTGTAAATCAGAAACGAAAACAGAAGTTGCTGGAAATGTTCAGACTTTCCTGTTGGAAATTTTCATCGTCTAGTTTCTCCTCACTCTATGTGTGATTAGAAAATGACTATAAATGAGGTGAGCTTAGGTGCTAATGAAATGTATATCTATGCAACTAGACCTTTGTTCACTCAGCCAATGAGATCCTCAACTTCCCATTCAAACCTTGGATGAAAAATCAGAGTTTCTTTTCTCGAAATTGAGAATCCTGTCTCTACACCCTCCACATGTTTTCCCTATTGACCTGTTACTGTACATGATTTTCAAGGGCTAGCAAAGTACAGTCCATTTGACCCATTCTCATCACTGCACTGATGAAAATAATATAGAAATACAATCTACTTATAATCCAAAGCTGTTGAATCTAACCAAGGCTCAGTGATGGGCTCTCAGAAGATTGCTACAATTGAGTTTGGAGGGGTCACTGTTTCCTTTTCCTGTTCCAATCCTTCACTGGTTACAGCACATTTTAACTTTAACCAGAGTTAAGAACATGTCAGCTAGGTTTCTGTAGTCAGCAATAAATATATTGTCTGTTACCAAAAAACAAGCTTATTCAAATAAAGATACATAGGATCCCAACAGTGTGGAATCAGACCATTTGTCTCATTGAATCCACAATGACCTTCCAAAGAGCATCCCACCCAGACCCATCACCCGACATTCCCCATGGCTAAACCAACTAGTCTGCATAACCCTTGACACTGTGGGCAATTTAGCATGGCCAATCGACCTAACTTGCACATCTTTAGAATGTGGGAGGAAACTGGAGCATCCATGGAAACTCACGCAGACATTGGGATAATGTTCAAACTCCAAACAGACAGTCACCAGAGGCTGAAATTAAACCTTGTGCTGTGAGGGAGCAGTGCTAAGCACTGAGCCACCATGCTGTCCCAAACCCAACAAGCAGTTCAAATGATACAAGATACATTTAACCGTTAAAATACACACAGACACACACACACTTACAAACACACACTCTCTCTCTCACACACACACACACACACACACACACACACACACACACACACACACACACACACACACACACGTGGACACAAGTCTGAGAACGAAAGAAATAAAAACACCGCAAAATATTAACATTGATGCACTTCTGCCAAGCAGGTGTTAACTCACGACAAAAGAATGAGTCAAGGATTGTCCCAAGTGGTACTCTGATTCTCAAGTTGCTCCACTCGTTCTGGTTATTGTATCCAGCGCCTTTTCCATAGCAAAGTGTCCTTTGTTTAGAGTTTTCATTATATATTTAAATGGAGTCCACATCATCTTTTGAAAAGCAATGCTTGGATGTTATCCCTTCATAACACAATTACGGCTTGAAGTTGAACTCCAAAGACCTTACACTTAAACCCGGCACTGAGGGACTGCTGCACTTCAAATGTTCCACCTTTCAAATGAGTTAGACAGATGCTTCTTTGTAGAAACTAGACAGTGGTAAATTTCTGACCTGAAAGTCTGAGCAGGTACCTGGTGGCTACAGCTCTCCAACATCTTCTCCAAGCATCTGTCAATCTATTGTCCACAATTTCAGGGCATCCGTCACAGGCAGCAACTTTCTTTCTATGGTGTCTGGCATCAGCCAGGTATTAATCTCACCACATCAACACAACACATCTCTGACACATTTATCATATGTTTCTATCTTTTTATTTACCAGCGCCTCAATTTTTCTAGTCATCCAATATTTCCTACAGCTACCAGCCTTTCCCTTCACGATAGCAGGAACGTACTGGCTCTGAGCTCTTGTTATCTCATTTTTTAAATGTGTCCCCTTTTTCAAGCATCCATTTACCTGCAAACAGCCTCCCCAATCAACTTTTGAAAGTTCCTGTCTAATTTCATTAACATTAGCCTTACTCCAGTTTAGAACTTTAACTTTTAGATCAGTTCTATCCTTTTCCATGACTATTTTAAAACTTATAGAATTATGATCACCTGACCCAAAGTGCTCCCCCACTGGCACCTCTGACAATTGGGGGGCCTAGAGTACAATTCCAAAAGCTCATCTTTTTATCAGCGATAATGGGAACTGCAGATGCTGGAGAATCCGAGATAACAAAGTATAGAGCTGGATGAACACAGCAGGCCAAGCAGCATCTTAGGAGCACAAAAGCTGCCGTTTTGGGCCTAGACTTGGCCTGCTGTGTTCAACTAACCCTCCACTTTGTTAAGCTCATCTTTTTTTCTGTTTTACTCAAATATTTTCTTTCTCAAAGCCTTCTTGTCCAAAATCTCTTTCCGATTGAATATCAAGTCTTTTAAATTCCATTTCTCTCTTTTTACCTCGAGCTGGATTTAAAAAAAAAATTCCCCTCCTGGCTTTAAATTAATTGTTTTATAATTAACTTGATCTTCACTAATTTTAGTAATGATACGTGAACATTCCTTTTAATTCTCAATGTTGGTTCATCACTTTATGGTATCCTGCTTTTATCTCTTCCTTCAATGTATCTGCCAACTAGCTCAGTTAAACCTTAGTCAAAGACTTCTAGTAATCAACTTTCAGAGGTAGTAGGAACTGCAGATACTGGTTATCTCAGTAACCAACTTTTATGTCTTTTACTCCAAGAAATATTCTTAGCAACATTCAAAGGCATTTTGAAGGTCCAACCTGTGTGATAAACTTCACTGTAAATCCCTACTTTATACCGAAAACAAATCATCACAGTGGTCAGGCAGTCTCCATGGAGAAAGAGAAAGCTAACATGTCAAATCTACATGATTCTTCATCAGAGCTGATGTGAAATGTAAAGGGGGCAGCATTTATACAAATGAAACATGAACTTGCTCTTTTGCTGTGGATGCTGCCCGATCCTCTGTGATTTTTGGCATTTTTTTGTTTTCGGTACAGATTCCAGCATTTATGGTCATAAGCACTGGCCTGACCAGTGACGTCTATATCCCGTGAATGAATAGATAATGGAGGAACACAAACAGCAAAATAAAGTTACAATATGCTTACTAAAACTACTCTACAGATGCTTAATTCCAGAGAAATTTCACCCCTGTCCCAACTCTGAGTAATTAACTGACTCCTCTCAGTTACCTTTCCTTTGATGATGGAAACTTTTTTATCATACATTCTGAGTCTGCTGGCCTAAATGTTTTCAGTTCTAACAACTAGAAACTCCACAGGCAGCAACTGACTGCAATTTCTTTCTACAGTGTCCATGAACTAAAACACTTGGCTGGCATACTGGCTCCCTGAGCTAACAGCTTGACTCTTCCTCTCAGAATTATCTCTCTTCAGAACTGAACTCCTGATTCTTCTGAAATAAAATCAAAAAGAAAACTCATGGCTTTCTGGTTTGTGTTATCTCAGCAGTATAAACATTCTACCTATTTCCATTTGCACCTTTCCCTGATAAGTTGCACTTCCTGGAATAAAAGGCTTGCCTGCAAATATCCAGCATGGAAAGACAATGAAGATAGACACAGGAACGTACAAATTAATCACATTTCATTGATTACATGGAATAAGATCAGTGAGAAAGAAAAATGGATTGGTAACAGCCAGATCTAGAAGATTTGCTCCCCCTCTCTCTTTCTTTGGCTCTCACACTCTCTGCTTCCTTCTCATCATTTAATAAGTTTTTTAATAACCCTTGAGTCAAGGATTCCATAAATTTCACATTAGCTAGGAATGCAAAATATTAACTAAACAACCATAGTTTCAGGTGCAATTATAATAACTCAAGGATTCCAAGAACTATTCAGACTCTATATTCTTGATTTTCCAATTGTAGTACTTCCCACTAGGGAGTCACAGTGGCTCAGTGGTTAGCACTGTTGCCTCACAGCACCAGGGACCCAGGTTTGATTCTATCCTTGGGCGACTATCTGTGGAGTTTGCACATTCTCCCCATGTCTGGGTGGGTTTCCTTCGGGTGCTCCGGTTTCCTCCCACAGTCCAAAGATGTGCAGGCTAGGTGGATTGGCCATGTAAATTGTCATATAGTGTCCAGGGATGTGCAAGCTAGGTGAATTAGCCATGGGTAATGTGATTCTGCAGGTATAGGGTGAAAGGATGAGTCTGAATGGGATGCTCTTTGGAGGATTGGTGTGGCTTCAACGAGCCAAATGGCCTGCTTT
Organism: Stegostoma tigrinum; assembly: GCF_030684315.1. Taxonomy (NCBI): domain Eukaryota; kingdom Metazoa; phylum Chordata; class Chondrichthyes; order Orectolobiformes; family Stegostomatidae; genus Stegostoma; species Stegostoma tigrinum. The sequence goes on along the minus strand of NC_081376.1, from coordinate 2,183,697 downwards.
CACACTATAGGGATTCTATACATTCCATACACTCACCCTTGTAATGTAGTGTGTTTGATACAATGGTTTATTATTTTTTCTCAGAGCAACGAGGTAATGAATTTCCTCTTTCATCCACTCAGGAATGCCTTCCAGTTGTCTCCTTAATTAAGACCATATGGAATAGGAACTGGAGTAAGCTGTGTGACCTCTCAAGCCTGGCCCACCATTCAACAAGATCATGCCTAACCTGGCACTTGCTAAGTCCACTTGCCTGCGTATTCTCTGTAGCCCTTGATTTTCCACTGATCAATTCTGACCTAGTAACTGCATTTTCATTGAAATGGTATATAGTTCCTTGTTTAAAAGAATTAAAAACCTTGTTGTGGTCAACCAAGGTGCAGTTAAAAGAAGTGGAACTGATTCACGTCTCCTGACATGGTCATACTGAACTGCAGGGTGAAAACCCCAAGACTTTATTGGCCTGGACCCATTATCAAGCAGCTCCCATTGGGTAATCTCTTACCAAGTACAACAGGGACAGTCTGAAAGAGACGGCACAGGTTAATGGTTAAATATATCAGTCCATGGCTATTATCAGAGGAGAGATACTAGTAGCTGTTATTAAATGAATGGAGCAAAAACAGAAATTGCTGGAAAAGCTCAGCAGGCCTGGCAGCACCTGTGAAGAGAAAGCAGAGTTAACGTTTTGGGTCCGGTGACTCTTGCGCAGACATGTTAACTCTGATTTCTCCTTCACAGATGCTGCCAGACCCGCTGAACTTTTCCAGTAATTTCTGGTTTTATTTCTGATATACAGCATCCACAGTTCTTTTGGTTTTTATTAAATGTTTGGAAACCGGTTAAGATCATTTTGAACAATAAAACCTACAGATCAGGCAGCTTCTGTAGAAGTTTAGGTGCCTGTTACTGGTATTTTCTGCGTTTTATTTCAGATTTCTGCTATCTGCCATATTTTGTTCTTGACTAGCAAGACTGTTCCATCATGTGAACCAATGCATTGTTGAGAGAAAGCTTTGTATTCATATAGTGCTGTTAATAGTTTCATAACTTCCAGAAGAGATTTACAACTTTTGGAGCACTTTTGAAGTATTGTAGCCACACAGCGACCAAACTGTACACAGCAAACTCTTGCAGGAAGTGATGTGATCAGTGATGAGAATATTTTGTGTTGTCAGTGAAGACAATCTTGGTAGTTCACTGGTTAACACTGTTGCTTCACAGTGCCAGGGACCTGGATTTGATTCCACCCACTTGGGTGACTGTCTATATGGAGTTTACACAATGTCCCCATGTCTGTATGGGTTTCCTCCAGGTGCTCCAATTTCCTCCCACAGTCCAAAGATGTGCAGCTAATGTGGGTTGGCCATGCTAAATTGCTTATAGTCTCTAGGGATGTGCAGGCTAGATGGGTTAGTCATGGTGAATGCAGGATTAGAGGTTAGGGTCTGGGTGGGATGCTCTTCAGAGGGTTGGTATGGACTGAATGACCTGCTTTCACAATTCTAGAGGTTTTATAGTAAATACTGGTCAGGACTGTGTGAGGGGCTTCCTCTAACGCTGACCAGGTTCCACCTGAACACCTCTGACAGTGCAGCCTTGAAATCGCATTAGATTCGAGGCTGAGCTTGGAGCTCAGTGTTTCATGGTATGTATCTCTCTCTCTCTGCAGAGTGGAGTTTGACGACATGAAGTTTTTGGCTGAGAGACAAGGCACACTCCACTGAGACCACGGCTGAGAGTTTCAACCTATTATCAAACAGGAACTCGGCCCCTTTAGTACTCTGCAGGAACAGTGACAGCGGCTCGAAGGCAGAGCAGTTCATATGAAAGCACGGCAAGAGGCGAGTCAGTTACCTGCAGCTCCCAGCTCCAATAGCAAGGAATGTCAACTGTGTAAAGCTCCTCCTGCCACCATTCCCGCTTGGGGGTTATGGTTTCTGAGGGATTCGAGCCGCAGTGTTTGGTCTTATCTGATCCCTGGGGATGCAGGGGTCTCTCTCCTTCCACCCCTGGTTAAGGCAAGGCGCTGAAGTAAAAATTTAACCCTTTGAGAGAACATGAGGCTCATTGCAAATTTGGGGAAACGAATGATCGCCAAAGAAATCGTCGGAACAGCAGGAGCATCGGATTGAACACAAATAGCGAGGCAAGAGTCAGAAAAAACTCGCGGGGGACAGAGGGATGTGAAAATGAACTGACGCCAGGAATGAGGGGTCTCAGGCAAGAATGATCAAACTACAGAGGAGAGAGAGAGAGAGAGACAGCATACCAAAGAATAAAACTCCAGGAGAGAGAAGAGCACACAAGCCGTAAAGACAGCGCGCAAAGTGATGGGGATACACTACTAGAATAAATAGTCAAATGTTAACTGGATGAAAGCCCAGAGGAAAGTGGGCAAACAGAATAGAGATAGAAACAGGAAAAATGGTTCCGGTGCTCCCTCTCTATCTCCATTAGAAAGCAGCGTTACGCCAATGAGCCATCCAGTGTTGCAGATGTGAAATTCAGAGGCAGCGGTGAGGGATGTCTGTTCGGTGGATCTCTGTCTCGACAGGCACGAAAGTGTGCACTATCGCTGTCCTTTCAGCACCAGCCCTGAACTCCACACTGTGGGAGCAGCGGCGGACGGCTGCAAGCGTCAGGCACTGAAAATGATTCCTCGAAGCTTGCAGGAGAGTTGACTGCACCTTCTGCTCTAACCGTGCTGCTGTGGACGAGCGGAATTTGCCTCTCCAACAATGCTGAAGAGAATGAACTCCTCACTCGGCAGCCCCTACTCTAGCTTGCCTTTGGTTGGACATTTCACAGGACACAACGTTTCTCTGCACTTCCCGGACACTTCCATGTATGATGACCTGGGGGATATTCTGTTAACTATCCGGGAGCCTCCCACTATCGCCCTGACGGTGATGTACACCATTTCTTTCGCCGTTGGTTTGGTTGGGAACATAATGTCGATCAAGGTGCTGACCAACAAACGGAATAACAGGATGTCTGGGGTCAGTGCCACTCGCAGTTTGCTCATCAACTTGGCAGTCTGTGACCTGATGGTGGTCTGTGTGTGTATGCCCACCACCCTGGGCTACCAGATCTACAAAGCATGGATTTATGGTGACTTCATGTGCAGGGCAGCTCCTTTCACCCAGGCTGTGTCAGTGTCAGCCAGTGTCCTCAGCATCACTGTTATCAGTGTTCACAGGTACTATAACGTCCACGACCCCTTCAATGCCAGGTCATTCTTTACCTGGAGAAAAATCTTTTGGACTATTTTCGTGGTGTGGTTATTGTCATCTGGAATCTGCCTGCCTCTTATTTTTACAAACAAGTTGGAGGTGATTGACCCTACTTTTGGCGTTCCTTTCTGCAGTGAGGTCTGGTCCCAAGTCAGGCTGAAGCAAGCCTACAACTTCCTCCTGTTCTGTGCTCTCTACGGTTTGCCCGTGCTGTTTAATTTAGTGATCTGCTTTCTCACATGGCACAGGCTGTGGAGCACATCTAGTCTCTTCAAAGACTGTGACTCCAGGACCCAATCCCTTCCAGCCTCAAGGTTGAAAATTCGCAAAAAGATTGCCAAAATGGTGGTGGCTTTGGTGATTCTATTTGCCATTTCATGGTTACCTGTCTATGTGGTGGATATCTGGCTAGATTTCAACACTGAAGATGTTTCGCGAAGTGATGACACATCTTCAGAGTGGATCATGCATTTTAGACCATTTGCTCAATGGCTTGGTCTCACCAATTCTTCCCTCAATCCAATCTGTTATTGCTTTGTTGGAGACCTGTACAGGTCAGCAAAGGAAATGAAGAACAAATACAGACGGACACTAGTTTCTCTCTTTAACTATTCCTTGTCTGAAGGTTCCACAAGATCATCCATACCCAAAATTCTTTCCTACAAAGATTCTTGTCAGAAATCAACAAAGGAATTCAATTTCATCGAGTCGAAGGAAGAGAAATGTAAGGATTTTTGTTCCCCTTCTGGGATTTGTGAAACATCATTGACTACGTGCCACCCTGTTCCAAAGCCTATTCTTGTAACTGGTGAAGAGAAGACGAGAAACAACAAAAACCCTATATAGTACTTGCAGAAGCTTGTTACAGTTGAGTTCACACTTTGTCACTGATTAATCCATCATTATCATTTCCAGTCCCTGAAACCAACCAAGGTGAGAATTTAAGGCTTCATTTAGTATGCTGTCAGCCACTAATAAGGATTATATCAAGCCAAAGATTGTGACTTGTGTAAATTCATCATTCACATCTTGGTCAGCCCAAGATCTTCCATAATTAAAAGTGTAAATTCCTTACCTGTATATACCTTATCATATACATTATTTTTCCTGCTGAATTTCTGGTCCATGTTTGTTTAAGTGCTGACATTCCGCCAGTCCCTTTCCTAACTGGTGATTATTCCCATATCAATTTAGAAAATGGGTATTGGTGCGTTATCCAATCAGTGGAACAATGCAATCAAGCCCAATATGATGTTTGCCTAACATACACATTTACTGTCATGACAGACTGCGGATAAGCCATGAGTGGGCAGAATACCTGATACTTTCTTTCTCCCCATCCCTCCAATATGCCAACTGCAACTACTTTCATCAAAGTGAGTCCAGTATCTTGTGGCCTTCACTTAATGTCGCAAGTATATATTTTTAATAAATATCAGATTAAGATCTCAACAACATAGCATGTCAAATAAATATTAACACGCAGTTAAATCCATTATGATTTTTATCTTGTTATCTTCATTAACAACGTTCATGTTTAACCTTATTTGAAACTGAACGCTTTCTGATGTATCACTTGCCTGAATGATCTGAGAGCGTTTGCTGAGAACAGAGTTTTAGTTGCTGTCAATTTGCTAAGTATCCTCTCAAAAAATATTATAACCCATGGTCTATTTTATTTGACCCCTCCTCTTCTGGAGGTTTTTACTGGGATTTGTCACACGCTGATCAATATACCTGGGCGTATGTGTGTGGAACTGGATGGTGTTGGTTTAGAAAGACTGGGATCCATTAAATAATCCAAAGTCTAATTTCCTTCAAACTCCATGTAAATTTCAGCAGTTGGAATTGAAAAGTCTTCAGGAGTTGGGGAATCTTGGATGAATTTTCCAGCTGTTACATCGAAATACTCAGACATTCCTTGCTTCTACTTCCACTGTGGATGACACTAGCTAATTCAATACCAAATGTGAATTCAGCGGGCACCTTCAGGCCTAATGCCTCTACCTATTGAAAATATCCCATTAGAGAATGAAGAGAGGGTCATATTTCTGTCTTCAGAATCTCAGTGGTAATTTGGCAGAACAGATTAACCCTAGATCTTGGAGAACATATATGATTCTCAATGGGTGGTAATACTACACTGGCAAATTATACTGTGTGGAGGTGAATATCAAAATTACACCTGACCCCCACCCCAGGTGTACACTAGTTAGGTAATTAGGCATGTCACACTTTAGATGAGCTATGGTGATCATTGACTGTTTTAATGTTAGTCCTCCACAGCAGAAGTAGATCCACACCAGGAACATAGTATATGATATGCATATACACAAAGTGTATGACACATATATACACATTGTTCAAAAAACATTTGTGTATGACACATAGTATATGATAAATATATGCAGTGAGCAGAGAATTGCACAAAATAATGAAAATTCTGAAATAATCAAGATAACATATAAAGAAGCATAGCGACTCAGTGGTCAGCACTGCTACCTCTCAGCTCTGGGGACCTAGGTTCAATACCACCCTTGGGTGACTGTGTATGTGCGGAGTTTGCACATTCTCCATGCATCCGCATGGGCTTCCTCCAGGTGCTCCGGTTTCCTTCCGCAGTCCAAACATGTGTACGTTACCTGGATTGGCTGTTCTAAATTGCAGATGTGTAGGCTATGTGTGCTAGCCATGAGAAATGCAGGGTTACAGAGATGGGGTATATCTGGGTGGGGTGCTCTTCAGAGGGTTGGTTTGGACTCGAGGAGCTGAGTGGCCTGCTTCCACACTTTAGGGAATCTATGAAAATCGTATAAGTACAACGAAGTGAAAGGGAAGTAAAGAGTTAAATACTGCAAAAAGATAAAGCCACATACACTAGGTAGTGCACACACACACACACACACACACACACACACACACACACACACACACACACACACACACACACACACACACACACACACACACACACACACACACACACACTCTGATAACAAGGTATCGCGCTGGATGAACACAACAGGCCAAACAGCATCATAGGAGCAGAAAAGCTGATGTTTCAAGCCTAGACCCTTCTTCAGAAAAAAAAAGAAGGGTCTAGGCCTGAAATGTCAGCCTTCCTGCTCCTCTGATGCTGCTTGGCCAGCCACGTTCATCCAGCTCTGCACCTTGTTATCTCAGATTCTGCAGCATCTGCAGTTCCTACTATTCCTAGAGAAATATATGCACTGGATAGAGATTGACACACCTCTGGAATATAGAGGGAGATACACACACAGTCCATTGTATAATGAGAGATCATTTATGTTCATGAGAAGCTTGTTTGGTGATACTACCGAAAGAACCAAGTATAGCCGTTACCTTTAACTTTACGCTAGTTTTGAAAAGAAGATATTAAATGGTTTCTTAACCACTCTCAACTAACTTTGATGCTTTTGTTGATCCTACTTCTCTGACTTGTCCTGACAGGAGTCTCCCATACCTACCCTAACATGAATACAGGCTAACAAAATGTGCAGCTGGATGAACACAGCAGGCCAAGCAGCATCTCAGGAGCACAAAAGCTGACGTTTCGGGCCCGAAACGTCAGCTTTTGTGCTCCTGAGATGCTGCTTGGCCTGCTGTGTTCATCCAGCTCCACACTTTGTTATCTTGGATTCTCCAGCATCTGCAGTTCCATTATCATGAATACAGGCTATTTGATTTTCAGGATAATATTTCAACCCTACAGATCTGAAAGAAAATTGATGAACAGCAGTTTCTTGAGAATATTTATAATATCTAACAAATGGTTGCAATGGCAGTAAAAGAATTTCATATGAAGACTAAATGAACAAAACTATCATTTTGCATTTTCCTGAGCCTAGTCAGTGTTTCATGAATAAGTGTGATAGGAAAGAAAGCAATCACGATAATAAATGACTTTGTCAGCTCAGCAATAAACCTAATGTGGACTGAGCTCCCCTTGAGGACACTTTTAGTTTGATATGTCTTGGTCAATGCTCCAATCTTAAAATCAAATGAGTGATAAATTTGGACAGTTGTTGAGCAATCTGCAATTGAATTGTACAACTATGCTGATACAATGTTCAGCGTTGATGCAAGATTCCACAAGACAAAGTAAAAATACAGCTCCTCGTACAAATGGGAAAGCTAGCCTCTGGAAGTTGTGACGTTTTTAAGTGATCCGAGATTCTGCTTCTTCTATTTCTGTAGAAAGGAAATTCATTCTTTTCACAGCCATCTGGGGAAGCAGATTCAACTAGAGCAATGGTACCCTGATTTGAAAACTTCTCCATTATCAAGAAAACCAGCCTGCCCGAAAAGTAGGAACATAATTGCAGTTGTAGCTGCTTGGCTTAGCTGTTAGCCTATGAGAATGTTGTACAAAGCATTGTTGTTGCACAACAGTAATTAAACACAGATCCAGCAACTAAAACTAATCAGCTCATTTAATTTTAATAACAGATACACACAAGTCAGTGACATAATTTTCATTTATAACTGAACTCCATTTCACAAAATGTGGTGTTTTATTAATTTCATCGCACAAATAATGATGTGACATTATCAACAGTACGCAGTAAAATTCACCGATTTAGAACAATGCAGTTTCAAAGTTCAGACAGCCACTCCGTTCAACCTTTGGTATTATATAAGCCGTACCTACAATTTCTTCTCCATTATTTGGAAGCTCTGCTGGAGGTGTCATGTCATATATAAAACCAAAAGAAGTTTATTTTGTTCAAATATTTCTGCTTAAATTAAAAATCAGTAAATTTAATCCCAAGGAAACAAATTGCAAAGTCATTATTTTGCTATCTTTGATCAGGCCTGATATAGTGTAGATGGAGACACAGATACAATGAGACACAGGGATACACGCTTATCTGACACAGTAAACTGAACACTTTTTCACTGCCAGATTGGCCTGGTTAAACAGAAACACCATAAATGTTGATTGTATTTCAACTCATTGTCAACCACAATTCAGCATTGAATGGCCGGGTGAATATTAATGTATCCACATACCCATTGATAAAATACAGTGCCAGCCCTTTGTCAGATGTGTAATCATATCACTGATTGTATTTGCAAGATTATAAGTGCTGTCGTATTTAACAGCAGTTCAATGGCATAGCCTCAATCTAAACATTGGTGGTTTAAATGAATTAACAGAAATATTGCTATCTCCCAATAATTTATCCCTTAAAAGTCCTTCAAATTATGTGAAGGAAAGTTCATGGATACTGCAGATATCTGTGATTTTGCGAATTTGTATAACTGTGGTGAAACTAATTCCATAGCAGAGTTAGTTAGGTGGTGCTAAATTTTGAGAAATAAGGGTGCACAATGTAAGCAGTGAAAATGATGGACAAAATCATCCTGGTTCCATTTTCAAGCTGCCACTGTGGGACTAGGAGGAAATTTTGAAATTAGAATGATGCACCAAGAAATGGATGACCCCTGTGCCATTTCCTCACCCAAAATACCCCCACCCCCAAACCCATTCTGTAGAGGGGTTTCTCCCCCAATGGGCAGGCACCTGTACCTATAAGTCTTTGTGAAAAATGGAAACATTACAAAGACCCGTTCCAAGGGCTGATGCCTCTGACTAGATCAGAAGAATCATGCACTTGATTGCAGGGTGTGTGTTTTTTCCTGGTTGGAGGTCACTGTCTTAGGATATGGGGTAGACCATTGAGGACTGAGGCAAGGAAATATTTCTTGACTCAAAGGATGGTGAACCTGTGGAGTTGTCCACCACAGAGGGCTGTGGAGGCCAAAACACTCAACATATTCAAGAAACCAACAAATGCATTTTTAGATTTTAAAGGCATCAAGGGTTTTTGGGAGAAAACAAGATTTTGAAATTGAGAGAGAGACGGTCAGCTATGATTATATTGAATGGTGGACTAGGGCTGAAGGCTCACTCTTGGTTTAGTTTCTATGGTTCTACAAACCTTCCTTGATGGGCCTTCTAACTGACCTCCTCTGGAATGATCTCACAGCAAAGATGCTGCTATCAGCTGTGGGATTGAGATATGGAATTTGTCCAACTCAATAAAGGGTCATCTGTGTGTGTATTTTTATAGCATCATATCCTAGACTCTGAGGTGACTGGGCCATGACCGAGTTTGGGAGTGACCTGATTGAGCTGGGATTGTTGCGTATTCCATTTCTGGCATTTGCAAATTGGCTGATCTCACCTTGTCGTGATTGGCCATGGCTGTAGGCTTGGGAAAGATCAGCAAGTTTCATTTATTTAGCACTTTTGTCATTGAAAATATCCCAATGTACTTTATAAGAGGGTTATCAATTTAAAAAAAATCTGGGTTTGTGGGTTTCGATCAGTGTTTTGTAACTTTGGCGAAAATATATTTGTAGCCTCTGGGAAATGGAAAGGTAGACCACATAGTGCTCCTTGCCTGTGTTCACATATAGCCAATGGGAGAAGGTCTCGGAGCGTGACTGTGGGTTTGTATTCCAGCAACAGCTGACACTCCAGCTTCAGATAGGGGTTATTCATAAGCGGGACATAATTCAAACCCCACTTCATCAATTCCTAGGTTACAGTCCATGGCACAGACAGTCCCTTTAGGTGAAAATAATTTCAGCTGATATCTATTGTGCATCTATAGTTGGTGATGAAACAACTGAGGCTCGACATCACATGTGACTGGGTATTTTTGCACTTAGATTAGGGAGGGGAGTGATGTGTATTGCCTACAACTACCAAGCTGCTTTAAAGTGAAGTAGGCATCAAAATTGTTTTTAAAAAAGATGCAAATATTTACTAAAGTAGATATGTCTAATTTAATTTTACTTAAACTTCTGGAATGAAAACTGTTGCAATAAAAAAAACCATTGTCAGCTTGAACAAATAAATCATTTTACGATGTTTGTCTATGTTATCCAGCAGTATGTTAAAAAATGGTACTATCAAAGATATTAGCTACTAATGCTGGTTTGGATTTCTAAATGAAACTCAAGACAGATTTGTAATGGACTCTATCTATGATGCAGCAGCAACAGTACAAACACTATCTGCACTAATATCGTCATCTAGTGCCCTAGGTTTTCCCAAAGTCTGTCAAATAGAGAATAGTTCAAACACTACCTTTACTTACAAATGTTAGTTTCTTAACTGGGTTAAACTTTGGATGGCTGTTGTTTTTAAAGATATATCAATGTTTGTTTAAATTACATTAAATATTGTTTTTCAGTAGAATATATACACACTGATACCTACCTGGAATCAGAGAATCATTCAATCAGTGATAATTGTAATTCACTGTTCTAATGGATAAAAGTAGTTAACTCATGGGTACCATTGGTGCTATTAGCTACAAAGGTCTTGAGTGAAAAGATAGGAATAACACGAATGTTTTTATACCACAAGCAATGTTTGAAACTCCAGCAATTATTCTGGAATCTTGTTTATCCTGTGTGCTGTGCCATGTACATAGCTGTCTTGTTTACTGACTGACATTGCTAATTTTTCAGATTTAGGGATTAGTGTTAAAAATACAATGAACACTTTTCCTCTGCATCTGAATCTTAAAACTCAAAATGGTCAGACGTAAGAAATAGTAAATAAATTACAGTGTGATTATTGAAGTATGGTTTGTTTCTGTTACAAATTTAAAACATTTCTTTCTCTCACCATTTCCAAATATTGTGTGTGCCTGTATTGATGGGTAATGTAAACTCCTTGCACAGCTTATATACACAAAATATTGGTGTCATGCACAGCACTTGTTATGGCTCACATCTCGTCTGTTAAGACTTTGTTTCATGTTCGCTCAGAGTGCTCAACCAATATCATTGATACCTGGGTAATATTCTACACTTTCAATTTGAAAAAGTCATTTGACTTCCTGTTGGTTCCCATCAGATTTGTACAGATGGAGCCAGTCATTGTCAGAAAGATTTATTGTTATGTACCACTCAATGTCTGTAACGGCTGTGAAAATAAAGTGCCTGTGTTAAACTTGAAGTCCATTATTCCTTTCAGTTATTAAATAAATATAATATGTCATAATTGTACAAACACAGATACATACATCAATTCAATTCCAGAAATAAATGTAATATTTTGTATGTATATTTGTTCATACAAACACATAAATTAAAAGGAAAATAGGCAATTCAGCTGCTTGAACCTGTTCTACCAAGCAATTTGATCATGGCAGTCCTGAGTACTCCATATTTCCACCCACTCTTGCTTCAAGCCTTCACTTATCAAAAATCTATTTGCTTCTGATATGAGGCAACATGCCAGACTTGTGTAAATAAGGACAGAGGACAACAATGTGAACAGCTCTGTCTTTCCAATTCAGACCAGGGATTGCTCCCTGAGCCAGGTTCACACTGAGGAAGAAATTAAATATTAAATACTTTGTGATGGAGTTGATAAATAACCAACTTACATGAACTCTATCTCACAACTGAAGTAGCGAGTGAAATCCTGCTTGTGCACAGGGTTGTTTATTAGCCACATTATACAGAAACTGCCTCATGTGGCTGGAAAGTCCATTTTGATAGCAGCTAGCCAGTGACATCAGGAAGAGAATAGAGGAAGGAGATAGAATCCAGATATAAAGCAGTAGTCCCTTAGAAAAATTTGCTTTCCATGAATAAACTAATGTTTATTAAAGCAACAGCAAAGCTTCTATCACTTGCACCTTAACCGAGATATTCCTGGGAAGATAACACACACACAGACGCAACCAATCCATTGCTCATGTTAAATGCAATTCACAGGCACCATAAACATCTAGATTGTCAATTCCTCCTTCCCTCCCAGAAGTAAATGGAAAGCCATCTCTGATAAACCATATCTGATTGCATATAAAAGCAGGGAAGCCTTCCCAATATGTTGTCTTTCTATGTCCCCAGATTTAAGACATACATCAGGCTATGTCCTTCTGTAGCTCTAATGCTCTATTCCATACTTTGCAACTGTTTAAAAGGATGATTTGGGGGCTCCTGCTTATACAAGACAAACTCACATTTCCCTGCAGTCCTTGGTATAACATGTTCTTTGACCATCATGTTGAAGTGGAGAACAAGAATAAGATAAAGTGTATGTTTTGTCTTTTTGCTGGTCTGTGTATTTTGTACAAGACTATGTATTATCACCAAAATTATTCAGTATGTATAGGGAATAAATATTCAAAAATTACACACAGTCAGTCAGAACAGATACTCTGAAATGTCATAAAACAATTAGATATGTAGAATGTGGAATTTAATATGAACACCAAAAGACAAAAAGGAGCAAAAATTGAATTGAAGGATGTCATTCAGGAACATAGTAGTGAGTTTGCCTCTTTAGGCCAAATAATGTGACACTGAAGTTAGCAGAAGGTTACAGATAGTCAGAAATAAATCTGTGATGATAAAGGATTTGTTAACAAGAAAAATGCTCATGCTTTTACCAAAGAGAAAACTCAAAAGATCTACATTCTGTCCACTTTCCTGAATGCTTCAGAAAGCTGGCAGTAAGCTGAGTAGCTAATGTTATTCCTTTGTTCAAGAAGGGAAATAGGGACAATCCAGGAAACTATAGACTGGTGAGTCTTACATCAGCAGTTGGAAATTTACTAGACAGAATTCTTCAGGATGGTATTTACACACATTTCGAAAAACATGGCCGAATTGGGGACAGTCAGAATGGCTTTGTGTAGGGCAGGTCATGTCTTACAAAATTGATTGAATTTTTCGAGGAGGCGATGAAGGTGATCGATGAGGGTAGAGCAGGGGATATTGTTTACACGGATTTTACGAAGGTTTTTGACAAGGTTCCCCATGGAAGGCTCATCCAGAAGATTGAGACGCATGGGCTTCAGGGTGACTTGGCCATGTGGATTTGGTGTTGGCTTGCACATAGAAGGCAGAGAGTAGTGGTGGAAAGATGTTCTTCGGGCTGGAGGTCCATGACTAATGGTGTTCCGCAGGGATCTGTACTGCAACCTCTGCTGTTGTGATATAAATATAAATGACTTAGATGAAAATGTAGATGGACAATAACTGAGACCTTCATTGCATGAATAAATATTCTTTAAAGTAGACAGAAATCCAGGCAGTTTGTCATGTTTGGACGTGCCACTGTATGACATTAATGTCACACCTACAACATTAACCAGCAGCTTATACCACAAGCTCACTGTATGCACTTCAATCAAATGGCCATGTCTAAAAGTCTAGAGGGAGGAGTTTCTTAGTGTAAACAAGTGGAGCTGTGGTCAGTTACGGGGTACCGGGCCATGGTCAGCCCTGTAGGTTCCAATCTAGGTATTAGCAGTAAATCAGATGAGGAGCTACACAGAACCTTGTCAGTCAGAGATAATGGGAACTGCAGATGCTGGAGATTCCAAGATAATAAAATGTGAGGCTGGATGAACACAGCAGGCCAAGCAGCATCTCAGGAGCACAAAAGCTGACGTTTCGGGCCTAGACCCTTCATCAGAGAGGGGGATGGGGGGAGGGAACTGGAATAAATAGGGAGAGAGGGGGAGGCGGACCGAAGATGGAGAGTAAAGAAGATAGGTGGAGAAGGTGTGGGTGGGGAGGTAGGGAGGGGATAGGTCAGTCCAGGGAAGACGGACAGGTCAAGGAGGTGGGATGAGGTTAGTAGGTAGCTGGGGGTGCGGCTTGGGGTGGGAGGAAGGGATGGGTGAGAGGAAGAACCGGTTAGGGAGGCAGAGACAGGTTGGACTGGTTTTGGGATGCAGTGGGTGGGGGGGAAGAGCTGGGCTGGTTGTGTGGTGCAGTGGGGGGAGGGGATGAACTGGGCTGGTTTAGGGATGCAGTGGGGGAAGGGGAGATTTTGAAACTGGTGAAGTCCACATTGATACCATATGGCTGCAGGGTTCCCAGGCGGAATATGAGTTGCTGTTCCTGCAACCTTCGGGTGGCATCATTGTGGCAGTGCAGGAGGCCCATGATGGACATGTCATCAAGAGAATGGGAGGGGGAGTGGAAATGGTTTGCGACTGGGAGGTGCAGTTGTTTGTTGCGAACTGAGCGGAGGTGTTCTGCAAAGCGGTCCCCAAGCCTCCGCTTGGTTTCCCCAATGTAGAGAAAGCCGCACCGGGTACAGTGGATGCAGTATACCACATTGGCAGATGTGCAGGTGAACCTCTGCTTAATGTGGAATGTCATCTTGGGGCCTGGGATGGGGGTGAGGGAGGAGGTGTGGGGACAAGTGTAGCATTTCCTGCGGTTGCAGGGGAAGGTGCCGGGTGTGGTGGGGTTGGAGGGCAGTGTGGAGCGAACAAGGGAGTCATCTGTCAGGCAAAATCAGAGTTTTTACAGGGCACAAGGAAGCCATTCAGCCTGTCATGTCTCTACTGGTTCTATTATCTTGCACCAGTCTCCTGTCTTTTCTATTCCAATTTCAATTTCTATTCCATTTCTATTCCAATAGCCACCCAACTACGCACTTGAATTCCACATTTGAACCTGTCCCCACCACACTGGTGAGTCATGGTCAGTCCTGGGGATCTGTTCGCTCTACGTCAAGGGTGGTGATGGGGTTATCATGGGCGTCTAAATGTGTTCATGCTGGAAACACACTGTTTATTACCAAATGTAAACACAGCTTTTTGGTTAATTCTTTCTTCATTTTTTCCTGCTGTTTAATACATGTTAATGTTACAAACTGTTGAAAGCCTTCACAATATCTAATGTTCCTACATTCAAACATGACATGACATTACACTCCGAAGAGAGCAACACTCCATCAGACAGGGCACTAACATCACGTGGCACGCAGGAATAGTTGCCTATTGAGTTTCATCTTATTGCTGCAGCTAAAATGACAATCAATCAGAGAGGGGATGATGTGACATGAAAGTATGTTTACAAAGGTAAGATTCCATTAACAAAAAAGTGTGCCACCTCTGTGCCCTCAGAGGATCTTCTTTTTCCTTTGCAACCTACTACATCTCCGTGCAGTGCCAGGGTTCAGGGATGGGATGGAGGGAGCCTCTGGTGGAGCCTTTTAGCCTTGAAGTTTCAGGTGCATGACCCCAAGGACAGTTGTGGAGAAGAGGGTTCAGACATGCTGAGAGTGCCCAGTAAAAATGCAGATTTACCCTCTTCACTTTGAGATTCTGAATGGCTGGAGGTCCCTGACAGAGAAGAGGTGGAGAGTATCCTTGAGCTTCTGGAGAGGAGAATTCCAGGGGACTGAATGTCAGTCCTCCTCTGTCTGAGTGTCTTCTGACGCTTAGTGAGTCAGGAGCAACTGGAATGATGTCAAGGTTTTTCCCTCCCATTGCGCATCATCATTGATGCTGAGCACCAGTAGCTAAAGTGATGGAGTACAGCTCTGTGTCTCTGGCAGTCACTGAGCATTCTGTTGAATCTGGCTTACCATAGGCAGCTGCTCTCCGAGACGGACGGACTCTCACAAACTGGGACTGACATGGTGCTGATATGGCTCGTGGACTCCTCCAACCATGTGACCAATTACCCTGAGTGTCTCACACAAACTCATTGCCTCTCCAGTGTCTGTTTCTATTAATGGGGTCCCCTCCCAACTGGAGTGGAACTGATGCCTGGTCTCTGGCATTGATCTGAGTGCCAGCAATCTGGAGCATTTCTTCCTTGACCAGCTGTGGGGATGTGGCAGTGAGGTGCTCACCTGCACCCAGTAAATGTACCCACTGGGTATCTGGCGTAGTGGAGGGTGGAGAAGCCAGCTGTTTAAGTAAGCAGCCTCTATCCTTTCCCAGCAATGATTCCTTTTTGTAAGGAGGGTGGACTGATTGATGGTGGGCACTCCACCTCCCATCCTGACTCTCTATGCATTATTATGGGCTATTGTCTCCTGCACTGGCTCAAAGTGAGCTATTAAAAGATGCCGAAAGAGCTGCTAGCAGAGTTGCTGGTGGCAGTGGGTGACCTGAGTGAGTGTACAGGAGGTGTGGAAGGCAGGAAAGGTGGGTAGTGAGGGTTGGGGAGTTAGGTGAGTGTGAGTGATGGATGATGCTGTAGGTAATTGTGAGAGTGCAGGACCATGATCCGTGGTGAAGATGGGTGAAGTGACAGATAGAGTGTGAGGGAGCAGGGAGAGGAAGCCTGTGTTTGTGTGTGTGTATGTCCCTATTTTAGTTCAAAACTGTCCCTGCTTTGCCTAGCAATGTCGTCTTTGGTCTGAATCAAAGTGGTGATTGATGGGAAATGTTCATCCTGGAGTTCAGTTACTAATGGTGTACCACAAGGATCTGTTTTGGGGCCACTGCTGTTTGTCAGTTTTATAAATGATCTGGATGAGGGCCTAAAGGATGGGTTCTTAAATTTGCGGGTGACACTAAAGTCGGTAGAATTGTGAATAGTGCGGAAGGACGTTGCAGGTTACAGAGGGACATAAATAGCTGCAGAGCTGGGCTGAGAGGTGGCAAATGGAGTTGAGTGTAGAAAAGTGTGAGGTGATTCACTTTGGAAGGAGTAACAGGAATACAGAGTACTGGGCTAATGGTAAGATTCTTGGTAGTGTGGATGACCAGAGAGATCTTGGTGTCCATGTGCATAGATCCCTGAAGGTTGCCACCCAGGTTGATAGGATTGTTAAGAAAGCATACAGTGTTTAGGTTTTGTTGGTAGAGGGATTGAGTTTCACAGCCATGAGGTCATGCTGCAGCTGTATAAAATTCTGGTGCGGTTGCATTTGGAGTATTGCGCACAGTTCTGGTTGCCACATTATACAAAGGATGTGGAAACATTGGAAAGATGCAGAGGACATTTACCAGGATGTTGCCTGGTACGGAGGGAAAGTCTTATGAGGAAAGGCTGAGGGACTTGAGGCTGTTTTCGTTAGAGAGAATAAGGTTAAAAGGCAACTTAATAGAGACACACAAGATGATCAGAGGATGAGATAGGGTGGACTGTGAGAGACTTTTGCCTCAGATGGTGATGGTTAGCATGAGGGGACATAGCTTTAAATTGAGGGGTGGTATGTATAGGGCAGAAGTCAGAGGTAGGTTCTTTACTCAGAGAGTAGTAAGGGCATGGAATGCCCTGCCTGCAACAGTAGTAGGCTCACCAACTTTAAGGGCATTTAAATGGTCATTGAATAAACTTATGGATGATAATGGAATAGTGTAGGTTAAATGGGCTTCAGATTGGTGTCACAAGTTGGCGCAACATCGAGGGCCAAAAGGCCTGTACTGCGCTGTAATGTTCTATGTTCTATGAATCCTCTCTTTGTAGATCCATCATCATCATAGAATCCCTACAGTATGGAAACAGGGCCTTTGGCACAACAAGTCCACACCAGTCCCCAGAGCATCCCACCTAGACCCATTCCCCTACAACCCACCTAATCTACACGTCCCCAAACACCACGGGCAATTTAGCATGGCCAATCCACCTAGTCTGCACACCTTCGGACTGTGGGACGAAACTGGAGCAGCCGGAGGAAACCAATGCCGACACAGGCAGAATGCGCAGACTCTGTACAGACAGTCGCCCGAGGATGGCATTCAACTCATGTTCCTGGCGCTAAACCAGTGCTAACCACTGTGCCAACATATTGCTCCATCCTCCTATCACCCAGTTTTGAGCTCATGATCTGACTGTTGGCTGCATTTTAACAAAAGTTCTCATATCAAAAAACAAAGAAATGCCTTCCATGAACAAAAGCATCAAAACTCCCTTGCAGCATAGGCCTGTGCTACAGATGACAAATCAACTGAAGAGATATATGCAATTTTAAGAGCAAGATGCATGCTAAGTAGTGCTGTCCAGAAAAAAAATGTTGGGATTTTGGTCTGTTAAACAGCTGTAAAAAAGCTGCAGCAATCACTCTGAGAGGACAATGTGAGGGGCTGCAGGAAAAGAGGCCTATCCAGGTACTTGGCTGATGCATATCAGAGAGCAGTTGCTGATGAGAACGAATGGACATGTGAGGATGCTCGTAGACTGGTGAGGTTGGAAAAGTAATCCTGGCAGAAGGAGCAGCAATCTTCATCAGGCCTCAGTCTGAACATGGTGCTCAAATTTGGTCTGCTCACATGATGGATGAATTGAGGTTTTGGAATAGGCATATGCTCTCTACAGGCATTAGAGTGGGTGAGAGCCAGCAATGGAATGCTTTTAAATTGATTATATCAATGAACTTTTGGAATATTTTTGTTTTGTTAGACAATTGTGGTGATATGCAAAGATGAATAGTATGTCCAGAACAATCATGAAGCTTACATTTTGGTATAAACCAATCTTGAAAGGATAGTCTTTAATCAGAGATTTAATACAGGAGTGAGCATCAATTCATGGTCAATATTGATGACAGTATAAGGTAGGGGTGGAGGTTAGACAGACATTAGGTTTAGGGTAAAAGTTCAGCACAACATCGTGGGCCGAAAGGCCTATACTGTGCCGTACTGTTCTATGTTCTGTGTTCTAATATTGGGCTTTGTATGCTTTTCTTGAGAAGTATTCATGATTCAGTTGCACATTTTTATCCAAAATGATAACGTTGCTGTCAAGCTGTCCTTTGCACATCCCAAAAGGTTTATCCTCTTCACTTTCTATATCACCACTTTATGCATCATGGCCTTTCCGAGCTTAATCACCATATAATCTCCTCCTTGATCAACTTCTTTATCACAAACAATTTTTGGACTTTACAACAAGAGACAGTTTAGCACCTCGTTAAATGCCATTCCATGGGCCCATACACCTGGCAGTTTGGTACTGGTCAATAGTTGAGAACTCATCTTTTTCTTTATTCATTCAAGGGATGTAGGTGTTACTGGCGGGCCAGCAGATATTGCCCATCTACCCAACTGCTCATTGACTGAGAATCACTACAGTGTGGAAGCAGATCATTTGGCCCAACGAGTCTGCACCAACCCTCCAACAACCACCCCACCCAGACCAACCTTCTCAAGCAAATGGCCAGTGCTGTCCTTGGCGGTGTGGTGCTTCTTAAATTTTGTTACATTTGCACTCGTCCAGGCAAATGAGGGTAAATTTCACACATGACTTATGTGTTGTGGTTGGTGTTACAATCAGGTCCTGAGGAGTAAATAAATTCCTTCCTTTCTGCTCTCAAGCTTGGTATAACAAAGTTTGGACTTTTAGAAAGGTATCTGTTCTAATTCTTGACCATTTATACAACTACGATGATACAAGGCAGGCAGATTTCATGGCAATCAAAATGAAGGGGTTAATTTATTATAAGCCTTACTTAAGCAAAGTATGTAAGACCTATTGAAAAGGTGAAAAAACCCATTGTTATATTCTGCAATAACATATAGACATATCCACTAGCATGCAGGCAAACCATTACCAGGTGAGAAGAGGGTGGAATTTAAAGCAAAAGTTACAGTCCTTACATGAAGGAATTCTACTTTGAAATGTTGGCCTTCAGGCTCTGGTGACACACTGAGCTAGTTCAGTGTTTCTTCTAGATGTGGTTATACAGAACTGATTTCCACGTTTTCAAAGACCTCAATTTGCAGTTGATCTTTTCTTAGGAACAAATGCTTTTTTATAGATTAGGAACATGGCTTTCAAAGGGAGAAAGAGAGAGATGTTTCATTCCTTTACACATTTCTGTTGAGCCTTACGACTTTCAGGCTGGATGTCTTCAGTGGCCTTTTTAAAATATCCTGGGTCATGCTTATTTGCTTTCTCTCAAAGCAAAGTTAATCGGTAAGATTATAAATTAGGTTAATAGCCCATATTTTACACCATCATGACAGATGGTAGGCAGATTTTGGGAGTCAAGAGGTGAATTATTTGTCACTGAAGTCTCAGTTTCTGACTTGCTGTTGTAGTCACAGTGATCCAGTTCAATTGCTGATCAATACTTGCACAAACTCAGTGCTTCTGAAATTGTGGCATTTTTGGAAAAGCTTCATGTCTAAAACCATAAAACCGTTAAGACCATTAGGTATAGGATTAGAATTGGGTCATTCAGCCCGTTGAGTCTTCCCTGCCAAATCGATCATAGCTGATGCATTTCTTGAGCCCATTCTCCTATCTTCTCTCCATAACCTTTGATCCCCTGATCAACCAAGAATGTATCCATCTCTGTCATAAATTCACTCAATGACTTGACCTCCACACCCTCTGTAGCAATGAGTTCCACAGATTTGCCACCCTCTGTTTGAAGAAATTCTACCTCATTCCAGTTCTAAAGGGTCATCCCTTCATTCTAAGGCTTTGCCCTTGGGTTTTAGTCTCTCCTACTAAAGGAAACATCTTCCCCACCATCACTCTGTACAGGCCTCTCAGTTTTCCGTAAGTTTCAATCAGATGCTGCCATTCATCCTTCTAAACTCCATCGAGTACAGGCCCAGAGTCCTAAACGGCTCCTCTTATGTCAAGCCCTTGTTCTCTGATATCCTCCTTTGGGCCACCTCCAAACGAACACATCCTTCAGGGTTTGAGTGAAGATTTGTAGCTCGGGTGCTGGTTGTAGATGTTGGTGTGGTCACCGAGCTGGGAGGTTTGATAAAAGATGTTTCTGCCCTTTCTATTTTTTTAAATTCAATACACACAGACAAGAAAAACCACACTTTCAGCTGTGTCAACACTATTATCATAGGACAAGCCAAACAGAGGACAGCCAGGAAATTCTTGGAAGCTTGACTGCAATCCATGGACTCCATCAACAAATACATTGAATTAGATCCGATATACCAACCATTACAACACACAACCTGAACTGGTACTTACCGGAAACACCAACAAACAGCAAACACCAGACCATGTAAGTTTGAACTGGCACAAGTCAACACCGCTTCACAAGAGTCTCCACAGCACTGAGGATGTCACCTTGCAATGGGACGAAACATCTGCTATCAAACCTCCCAGCTCGGTGAACACACCCACATATGCAACTCATTCTTCCTTATATATGGGGCTCTAAATTGCTCTCAATATTCCAAAAATTAATTCAGAATACCACTACATTAGATGAATGGGCAAAGCTGTGGCAGATGAGTTTTAATCCAAGCAGGTGTGAGATTATCCATTTTTGACCAAGGATGGATGGATCAGGGTATTTTTTAGAAGGTAGAAAATTAAATACAATGGATATCCGATGAGGTTTGGGGGTTCAGGTGCATTGCTATTTAAAATGTCATGAACATGTGCAGAAAGTAGTCAATAAGACTAATAGAATGCTAATGGAGGCCTTCATATCCAAACACCTGGAGTATAGGGATGCAGATGTTATGCTGCCATCACACAAAACCTTAGTTAGACCCTTTAAGTTAGAGCACTGTGAGTAAATCAGCGCACCAGACCGCAGGAAAACCGTTTTAGCCCTGGAGGGAATTCAAACCAATGGTGATACCTGGATTTCAGGGGCTGTGTTATGAGGAAAGATTAGATAAATTTGGCCTTTATTCTCCAAACTTTAGAAGATTAATGGGTAACCTAGTTGAGGACTTTAGGAATACAAACAGGGAAAGACAGAGTAGATAAAAATAAATTATATCCATTGTTTGAAGATTCTAGAACCATCGCCATATTCTAAGAATTAGGGCCAGGCCATTCAGAAGAGATGTTAGAAAGCACTTTCGCACAAAAAGTATAGTGGATGTTTAAAACTGTCTTTATTAAATGGCACTGGGTGTTAATTCAATTGTGAATTTATATTTGAGACAGACAATTGATCTATTAAACAAAAGTGTCAAGGAATATGGACCCAAGGCAGGCAATATGGGATTAGGCCACATATCAGCCATGATCTTATTGAATGGCAATGGAGGCCCAAGAGGCTGAATGGCCTATTCCTGTTCCTATGCTCATGAAACCAGAGCATTAAACAGCCTCAGCAATATGCCCCTACTTTTGCATCCTAGCCTTCTTGAAATGAATGTAAACATTGCATTTGTCTTCCTAACTGCCAACTGAACCTACATGCCTTAAGAGAATCCTGAACTAGGACTCTTAAGTCCCTTTGTGCTTCAGATTTCCAAAGCCTTTTCCCATTGAGAAAACAGTCAATGCCTCTATTCTTCCAGCCAAAGCGCATAATCTCATACTTACCCACATCGTATTCCATCCGCCACTTCTTTGTACATGGTCCTAGCCTGTCCTTCTGCAGCCGCCTCGATTCCTCAACACTACCTGTCCCTCCACCTATCTTTCTATCACCTGCAAACACAGCAGTAATGCCCTTCAATGCCACCAAACCTATAACGTGAATAGTTGTGGTCCCAACACTGATCACTGCCAAAATCCACCAATCACCAGCTGAGATTCTGAAAATACCTATCCCTATGTTCTGTCTTCCACCTGTCAATGAACCCTTTATCCATGCCAGTATACACCTAACATGTACCTTCCCGTGGGAAGTGCACCCAGCTCCAGCTCCTCAAAGACCACGTTAGGGACCAGAGCGGGAGCTGGGTGAACACAGGATCATTCGGGAGGCTGAGGTGATGATAGAAATGAGCTACAGGGACATAGTCACCCCTAAGAACAAAGACAGGTGACAATAAGGAAAGGGAAGGGAAGGAAACAGTCAGTGCAGGGATCCCCTGCAGTCATTCCCCTCAACAGTAGGTACACCATTTTGGATACTGTTGGTGGAGGGGGGTCCTAAGTCACAGGGACCAGGTTTCTGGTACAGGGTCTGGCTCTGTGGTTCAGAACAGAAGGGGGGAGAATAGGAGAACAATTATAGTGGGGGATTCAATAGTTAGAGGCACAGACAGGCAGTTCTGTGAATGCGAACGAGATGAGCGGATGGTATGTTTCCTCCCAGATGCCAGGGTCCGTGACGTCTTCAAACATGTCTTAAAGATCCTTAAGGGGGAGGGGAGCGACCGGCAGCCATGGTACACATTGGTACCAATGACAGAGGTAGGAAATGGACTGAGAATGTGAAAAACGAGTACAGGGAATTAGGTTGGAAGCTTAAGTCCAGACAAACAGGGTAGTTACCTTTGGATTACTATGTGATAACGAGGTAAGAAATAGGGAGAGACCACAGCTAAACACGTGACTACAGGGCTGGTGTAGGAGGGATGGCTTCCATTATGTGGATAATTGGAACACATTCTGGGGAAGGTGGGACCTGTACAGCAAGGATGGGTTGCACCTGAATGGGAAGGGCACAAATATCCTGGGAGGGAGGTTTGCTGGAGCTGTACGGGATGGGTAAAGTTGGTTTGACAGGGGGTGGGGAACCGGATTTATAATTCAAAGGATGAGATATTCAGCCTTCCAACAGACACAACAGGGAGTGAGGTGGTTTATAAAGAAATGTGGTTAATGGAACGTAATTGTAGGCACAGGGATGGCTTGAGGTATATATACTTCAATGCAAGAAGTATCAGAAATAAAGCAGATGAACCTTGAGCATAGGTCAGTACTTGGGACTACGATGTTGTGGCCATTACAGAAACTTGGGTAACTCAGGGAGAGGAATGGCTGTTGGAAGTTCTGGTATTTAGATGCTTTACAAGAAATAGGGAAAGTGGTAAAAGAGGCAGGGAAGTGGCATTGCGAGTCAGGGCTAGTATAGCAGCTTCTGAAAGGCAGTTCAAGAATGATATGTCTACAGAGTAGGTTTGGGTTGAGGTCAGGAACAAGAAGGGAGCAGTCACTTTGTTGGGGTTTTATTTATAGACCCCCTAATAGTTGCAGAGAAGTGGAGGAGCGGATTGGGAGGCAGATACTGGAAAGGTGAAGATGTCACAGGGTTGCAGTGGGTGATTTCACCTTTCCAAATATTGATTGGAAACTCTTTAGTTGTAACAGTTTAGATGGAGCTGATTTTGTCCAGTGTGTTCAGGAAGAATTCCTGACACAGTACGTAGATAGACCAACATGAGGAGATGCCACTTTGGATTTGGCAATGAACCGGGCAGGTGTTCGACCTGTTGGTAGGAGAGCATTTTGGCCGTAGCGATCATAACTCTGTTACTTTTACAATAGTCATGGAAAAGGAAAGGTACATACAGCAGGGTGAGGTTCATAGGGGGAAGAGTAATTATAATTCTGTTAGGCAAGAACTGGGTAACATAAAATGGGAACAGATGCTGTCAGGGAAGAGCGCTATTGAAATGTTGAGATTGTTTAAGGAATGCATACTCCGTACGCTCGATATATTTGTCCCGAGCAGGCAGGGAAGATGTGGGCGAGTGGGGGAGCCTTGGTTCTCAAGTGAGGTCGAATGACTAATTAAGAGGAAGAAGGATGCAAATGTAAGGTTTAGGAAACAAGGATTGGAAAAGGCTTTAGAGGGATACAAGTTAGTCAGGAAGGAGCTGAAGGAGAGCTATAAGGTGGGCATGAGAAAACATTGGCAGAAAGGATCGAGGAAAACCCCAAGGCTTTTTACACATATGTGAGGAATAAGAGAATGACCTGAGAAAGGGTAGGACCAATCAAGGATTGTAGAGCATGGAACATAGACATTACAGCGCAGTACAGGCCCTTCGGCCTTCTATGTTGTGCTGACCTGTGAAACCAATCTGAAGCCCATTTAACCTATGATACTCCTTCATCATCCATATGTTTATCCAATGACCATTTAAATGCCCTTAAAGTTGGCAAATCTACTACTGTTGCAGGCAGGGCATTTCACACCCTTACTACTCTCTGAGTAAAGAACCTACCTCTGCCATCTATCCGCTATCTATCACCCCTCAATTTAAAGCGATGTCCCCTTATGCTAGCCATCACCATCCGAGAAAAAATGCTCTCACTATCCATTCTATCTAACCCTCTGATCATCTTGTATGTCTCTATTAAGTCACCTCTTAACCTTCTTCTCTCTAACAAAAACAGCCTCAAGCCCCTCAGCCTTTCCTCATAAGACCTTCCCTCCATTCCAGGCACCTTTTCCAATGCTTCCACATCCTTCCTATAATGCGGCGATGAGAACTGTGCACAATACTCCAAATGTGGCCGCACCAGAGTTTTGTACAGCTGCAACATGACCTCATGGCTCCAAAACTTAATCCCTCTGCCAATAAAACCTAACACACTGTACGTCTTCTTAATAACCCTATCAACCTGGGTGACAACTTTCAGGGATCTATGCACATGGACACCGAGATCTCTCTGCTCATCCACACTACCAAGAATCGTACTATTAGCCCAGTACTCTGTATTCCTGTTACTCCTTCCAAAGTGAATCACCTCACACTTTTCCACATTAACCTCCATTTGCCACCTCTCAGCTTAGCTCTGCAGCTTATCTTTGTCCCTCTGTAACCTGCAACATCCTTCCGCACCATTCACAGCTCTACCAACTTTGGTGTCATCCACAAATTTACTAAACCATCCTTCTACGCCCTCATCCAGGTTATTTATAAAAATGACAAACAGCAATGGCCCCAGAACAGATCCTTGTGATACGCCACTAATAACTGAAATCCAGGATTAACATTTCCCATCAACCACCACCCTCTGTCTTCTTACAGTTTACTAATTTCTGATCCAAACCACTAAACCACCCTCAATCCCATGCCTCTATATTTTCTGCAATAGCCTACAGTGAGGAACCTTATCAAATGCTTTACTGAAATCCATATACACCACATCAACCACTTTACCCTCACCCACTTGTTTGATCACTTTCTCAAAGAACTCAATAAGGTGTGTGAGGCACGACCTACCCTTCACAAAACCATGTTGACTATCCCTAATCAAATTATTCCTTTCTAGATGATTATAAATCCTAACTCTTATAATCCTTTACAACACTTTACCCACAACCGTTGTAAGGCTCTCTGATCTATAATTATCAGGGTTGTCTCTACTCCCCTTCTTGAACAAGGGGACAACATTTGCTATCCTCCAGTATTCTGGCACTATTCCTGTAGACAACGACGACATACAGATCTAAGTCAAAGACTCTGCAATCTCATCCCGAGCTTCCCAGAGAATCCTAGGGTAAATCCCATTTGGCCCAGGGGACTTATCTATTTTCACACTTTCCAGAATTGCTAACACCTCCTCCTTATGAACCTCAATCCTGTCTTGTCTAATAGCCTGTACCTCAGTATTCTTCTCGACAACATTGTCTTTTTCCTGTGTGAATACTGATGAAAAATATTCATTTAGCGCCTCTTTTTTCTCTTCGGACTTCACGCATTACTTCCCATTACTGTCTTTGACTGGCCCTAACCTTACCTTCGTCATTCTTTTATTCCTCACATACCTATAGAAAGCTTTAGGGTTTTCCTTGATCCAACCTGCCGAAGACTTCTCATGGCCCCTCCTGGCTCTTCTCAGTTCTTTCTTTCGGCTACCTTGTAACTCTCAAGAGCCCCGACTGAGCCTTCACACCTCATCTTTACATAAGCCTCCTTCTTCCTCGTGACAAGAAATTCAACTTCTTTAGTAAACCATGGTTGCCTCACTCGACCACCTCCTCCCTGCATGACAGGTACATGCTTATCAAGGACACACAGTAGCTGTTCCTTGAACGAGATCCACATTTCAATTGTGCCCAGTCCCTGCAGTTTCCTTCCCCATCCTATGCATCCTAAATCTTGCCTAATCACATTCATAATTGCCTTTGCCCCAGCTAAAACTCTTTACTGGCAGTATATACCTATCCCTTTCCATCACTCTAGTAAACACAACCGAATTGTGGTCACTATCACCAAAGTGCTCACCTACTTCCAAATCCACACCTGGCCTGGTTCATTACCCAGTACCATATCCAATGTAGCCTCGCCTCTTGTTGGCCTATCTACATACTGTGTCAGGAAACCCTCCTGCACACATTGGACAAAAACTGACCCATCTGAAGGACTTGAACTATAGCAGTCAATATTTGGAAAGTTAATGTCCCCATAACAACTACCCTGTTACTTTCACTCCGATCCAGAATCATCTTTGCAATCCTTTCCTCTACATCTCTGGAACTTTTCGGAGGCCTATGGAAAACTCCCAATAGGATGACCTCTCCTCTCCTGTTTCTAACCTCAGCCCATACTACCTCAGTAGACAAGTCCTCATCAAACGCCTTTTTTGCCACCTTAACTGTTGTCCTTGACTAACAATGCCACACTCCCCCTCTTTTACCACCTTCCCTGATCTTACTGAAACATCTAAACCCTGGAACCTGCAACAACCATTCCTGTCCCTGCTGTATCCATGTCTCCGAAATGGCCACAACAATGAAAGTCCCAGGTACTAACCCATGCTGCAAGTTCACCCACCTTATTCCGCATGCTCCTGGCATTGAAGTAGACACACTTCAAACCACCTTGCTGCCTGCCGGTATGCTCCTGTGACCTTGAAACCTTATTCATGACCTCATTACTCTCAAACTCCTGTACACTGGAGCTACAATTCATGTTCCCATTCCCCTGCTGAATTAATTTAAACCCTCCCGAAGAGCATTAGCAAATTTCCCCCCAGGATATTGGTACCCCTCTGGTTCAGATGTGGACCATCCTAATTGTAGAGGTCCCACCAACCCCAGAATGAGCCCCAATTATCCAGGTATCTGAATACCTCCCTCCTGCACCATCCTTGTAGCCACATGTTCAACTGCTCTCTCTCCCTATTCCTCGCCTCACTAGCATGTGGCATGGGTAACAAACCAGGGATGACATCTCTTTTCCTACATATGTCGCTGGTACCTATGTGGACCATGACTAGGGGCTACTCCCCCTCCCCCTTAAGGATCCCGAGACATCACGGACCCTGGCACCTGGGAGGTAACACACCAACTGCGAGTCTCTCCCGTTTCCACAGAATCTCCTAGCTGTCTCCCTAACTATGGAATCCCCAATGACTAATGCTCTCCTTCTCTCCCCCCTTCCCTTCTGAGCAACAGGGACAGACTCTGTGCCAGAGACCCTTACCCCATGGCTTACCCCTGGTAAGCCATCCCCTGCAACAGTCTCCAAAATGGCATACTTGTTATTGAGTGGAACGGCCACAGGGGATCCCTGCACTGTCTGCCTGTTCCCTTTCCATCCCCTGACTGTAATCCATCTACCTTTTCCTGTACCTGAGGTGTGACTACCTCCCTGTAACTCTTCTCAATTGCCCCCTCAGCATCCCAAATGATCCGAAGTTCATCTACCTCCAGCTCCATTTCCATACTGCGGTTTCAGAGGAGCTGGAATTGGGTGCACTTCCTGCAGATGAAGTTAGTGGGGACACTAGTGGCGACCCTTACCTCCCACATTCTACAGGAGGAGCATGCAACTCTCCGAACATCCATTCCCACTATTCTGAATTCCCAAACAAACCAATGAAAAAGAAAGAAAAATAAACTGACAACCTTTCCAAATTAGCGCTCAGAATCTTTTTTTTCGGTTAGAGGAGGAGGATGGGTGGGAGGCACAACCTAAGTAGTGCTTCGGGTAAGGCAACCCCCTAAATATATTACCTCACTTAGTCAGCTGTCCTGTGACTGCTCCTGCTCAGTGTGTGCTCCGCCTATTCACGAGGTAAGACTTTTATAGTCCAAAAGCTTGCGTCCCCAGGCTGACAGCATGCTTCCTCCCGGACCTCCACTGCTGAAACAACTGAAAGCAGCTTTCATTAAAGGGAATTTGTACACGGAGCCTAAAGAGTTAGGAGAGGTCCTTAATGAATTCTTTTCTTCAGTATTCACAACTGAGAGGAACCTAGTTGTAGGGGAGGACAGTGTGAAACGGGCTGGCAGGCTAGAGGAGGTTGATGTTAGTAAGGAAAATATACCAGGGATTTTGAGGAATTTAAAGATAGATAAGTCCCCTGGGCCTGACAGAATTTATCCAAGGATTCTATGGGAAGCGAGGGACGAGATCGCAGAGATTTGGCAATGATCTTTTCGACTTCACTGTCCACAGGTATGGTGCTGAAGATTCGAGAGAGGCAAACATCATTCCCTTGTCCAAAAAAGGAAATAGGAATAACCACAGAAATTACAGGCCAGTTAGTCTTGTGTCAGTGGTGGGTAAATTATAGGAAAGGGTTGTAAGAAATAGGATTTATGATCACTTGAAAAGGCACAGTTTTATTTGTGATCACCAGCATGGATCTGTGAGGGGTAGATCATGCCTCACAAACCGTATTGAATTCTTTGAAGAGGTGACCAAACACATGGGTGAAGGTAGAACAGTGGGCATGGTATACATGGATTTAAGAAAGGTGTTTGATAAGGTTCCCCAGGGTAGGTTCAGGCAGAAAGCAAGGAGGCATGGGATGGGGGAAATGTGACGGATTAGATTCAGAATTGGCTGACCCTTAGAAGACAAAGGATGGTAGTGGATGGAAAATATTCAACATGGCACACAGTTACAAGTGGTGTACAACAAGGATCTGTTCTGGGTCCTCTTCTATTTGGGATTTTTGTAAGTGATTTGAATGTAAGAGTGGAAGGGTCAATTAGTAAGTTCGCGGACGATATGAAGGTATGTCGAGTTGTGGATAGTTTGAAGGGTTGTTCTACATTACAAAGGGACGTTGGTAGGATGCAGGGTTGGGTTGAGACGTGGCAGATGGAGTTTAACCCTGAAAAGTGGAAGGACAAACTTGAAAGCAGAATATAGGGTAACGGAAAGATTCTTGGCAGTGTGGAGGAGCAGAGGGATCTTAGGGTTCATGTCTACAATTCCCTGAAAGCTGCCACCCAGGTGGATGGAGTTGCTAAGAACGCGTATGGTGTGTTAGCTTTCATTAACAGAGGGGATGAGTTCAAGAGCTATGAAGTTATGTTCCAGTTACACAAAACCCTGGTTTGGCCATATTTGGAGAATTGTGTCCAGTTCTGGTCATCTCATTACAGGGAAGATGTGGAAGTGTTGGAAAAGGTGCAGAGGAGATTTACCAGGATGTTGTCTGGAATGGAAGGAAGGTGTAATGAGGAAAGATTGAGAGAGCCAGGGCTATTCTCTTTAGAACGGCGAAGGATGAAAAGTGACTTGACAGAGGTGTACAAGATGATCAGTGGTATAGATAAAGTGGACAGCCACAGACTTCTTCCGAGCAGGGTAGTAGCTATTATAAGGGAGCATAGTTTTAAAGTGAGGTGGAGGTAGATATAGGGAGATATCAGAGGTAGGTTTTTTACTCGGACAGTGATAGGGGCATGGATTGCATTACCAGAGATGATAGTGGAGTCAGCCTCATTCAGGGCATTTAAGTGGCTATTAGGTAGGCGTATGGGTGATAGTGTAAGATAGGGGTGGAGGTTAGATAGGCCTTAGGTTTAGGTTAAAAGTTCAGCACAACATCGTGGACCGAAGGTCCTGTACTGTGCTGTACTGTTCTGTGTATATGTTCTGTGTATGTTCTCATAAGCTCTTACGTTTTCTTCTGGCTATCTTATTTAGCAGATTCCAATGCAGCACCTTGTCAAAGGCCCTCAGGAAAACCAAATACATCATGTCTACTCGCTCCCATTTGTTTAAATTCCTCAATATCTTCACAAGAATTCTCACCAATTTGCCAGGTATGACCTCCTGTTGATGAAGGCATGAAAATGCCATGATGACTCAGCCCCATGTACTTATGTATTTCGCAAACTCATCCTTAATAATGGACCCAAAAATCGTAACAACAACCGGGATCATGCTAATTGGTCTATATTTTCTTGACTTCTGCCTCCTTCCCTTCTTAAACAGGGATGTTACATTCGTCATTTTCCAGTGATCTGAGACCGTCCCTGAATCCAGTGAATTCTGAAAGATCACCACCAAATCCTCCACAATCTCCTTGGCAATCTCCTTCTGAAATCTGGGGTGCAGTCCATCTGGTCCACATGATTTATCCACCTTCAGACCTTTCAGCTTTCCCAGCACCTTCTCCTTAGTGATAATTACTACTCTCACCACTGCCCTCCCGACTTTCTTGAAGTGCTGGTGTCTTTTCGCAGTGAAAGCTGATGCAAAATATTTAGTCAGTTCATCCGCCATTTCCTTGTTCCTCATTGCTATTTCTCCAGGCCTTATCTTTGAGCCATCCAATGTGCACTCTTGCCTCTCTCTTACCTTTAGGATATGTAAAAGACATTTTGCAATTTTTAAAAATATTACTAGCTAGCTTACTCTCATATTTCATCTTCCCCATTCCAATTACATTTTTAGTTATCCTCTGCTTGGTTTTAAAGTCTTCCCAACCTTCTGGTTTCCCACTAATCTTCACCACATGAGATGCTTTTTCTTTTGCTTTTATTCCATCCCTGACCTCCCTTGTCAGCTATGTTGCCTTGTCCTCCCATTAGTGTATCTCTTCTGCCTTGGGTTGAATTTCCGCTGTGCGTCCTGAATTATTCCCAGAAACTCCAACCATTACAGCTCCACTGTGTTCCTTGCCAGCTCTTACTTCCAATCAACTCTGGCCAGCACCTCCCTCATGTCCTTCTAGTTACCTTTACTCAACTGCAATACTTTTACATTTGATTTGAGCTTCTCCCTCTCAAACAACAGGCTGAATTCGGTCATATTAGGGCCACTGCCCCATTGAGGGTTCCTTCACCTTAAGCTCCCTAATGATGTATACCTCATTGCACATCACTAAATCCACAATTGCCTGTTCCTTACTGAGGTCTACTACAAGCTGCTCCAAAATAAATCATCCTTTAGACACGCCACAAATTTTGGGTTATGCGACTAATCTGATTTTCCCAGCCCAGCTGAATATTGAAGTCCAATGATTATAGTGATAGAGCCTTTCTTACTTGCCTTTTCTGTCTCCTGATTATTTCCACATTCTGACTACTGCTAGGATGGCTATACACAACTGTCATGAGGAACTTGATAAAAACCCAGTGTGGAGCTGGGTGAAAACAGCAGGCCAGGAAGCATCAGAGGAGCAGGAAAGTTGAAGTTTCTGGCCAGGACCCTTCCTGAAGAAGGTTTTCCTTTGCAGTTCCTCAACTCTACCCCACAGATTCCATGACTTCTGACCTCATATCACTTCTTGCTATTGATTTATTTTCAGTTCTTATTAACAAAGCAACCCCACCTTCTCTGGCCATCTGCCTGTCTTTTCAGTAGGATGGATATCCTTGGATATTTAGTTCCCTGCCCTGATCCCCTTGCAATCACATCTCTGTGAAACCCACATCATACACTTCATGCACTACAAGCTCATTTACCTCGTTTCATGTACTGCGTGTATTTAAATAAAACACCCTTAGTCCTGTGTTGACCACTGCCCTTCTCATAGTTGTCCCCTTATCTGCTGTACCTGAAGTTAGATTTTCGACCCTTTCCCATGGAACATAGAACATAGAACAATAGAGCACAATCCAGGCCCTCCGGCCCACAATATTGTGCCGACCTATTATCCTACTAAGGTCAACTGCGTACCCTTCATTTTACTGTCCTCCGTGTGCCTATCCAAGAGTCGCTTAAAAGCATCTAAAGTATCTGACTCCACTACCATGGCTGGCAGCACATTCCACACGCCCACCACTCTCTGTGTGAAGAACACACCTCTGACATCTCCCCTATTCCTTCCTCTAATCACCATTAAATTATGCCAATTCATAATAGTCATTTCCACCCTGGAAAAAAAGTCTGACTATCCACTTTATCTATGCTTCTCATCATCTTGTAAACCTCCATCTTCCTCTTCTCTCCAATGAAAAAAGCCCTTGCTCCCTCAATCTTTCCTCATAAGACCTGCCCTTCTGTCCAGGCAGCATCCTGGTAAATCTCCTCCGCACCTTCTCTAAAGCTTCCACATCCTTCCTTTAATGAGGTGACCAGATCTGAACATAATATGCCAAGTGTGGTCTAACAAGAGTTTCATAGAGCTGCTTCATGGCTCTTAAACTCAGTTCCTCTGCCAATGAAAGCAATCACTCCATACACCTACTTTACAAACCTATCAACTTGGGTAGCAACTTTGAAGGATCTATAGGTGTCGACTCCAAGATCCCTCTGTTCCTCCACACTGCCTAGAATCCTGCCATTACCCTTGTATTCTGCATTCAAACTCAACCTTCCAAAATGAATCACTTCACATTTTTCTGGGTTGAATTCCTGCCACTTCTTTGCCCAGCTCTGCATCCTGTCAATGTCCCGTTACAACCTACAACAGCCCTCCATGCTGTCCACAACTCCACCAACCTTCATGTCATTGGCAAACTTACTAACACACCCTTCCACTTCCTTATCAAAGTCATTTATAAAGATCGCAAAGAGTAGAGGTCCCAGAACAGATCCCTGTAGAACACCATTGTTCACCGAGCTCCAGGCTGAATACTTTCCATCTACTACCACCCTCTGTCTTCTATTGGACAGTCAGTTTTGTATCCAGACAGCCAAATTTCCCTGAATCCCATTCCTCCTTACTTTCCGAACGAACCTACCACATGGAACCTTATCGAATGCCTTGCTAAAATGCTTATATGCCACATCCACTGCGCTACCTTCATTGATGTGTTTTGTCACACCCTCAAAGAATTCAATAGGGCTTGTGAGGCATGACCTGCCCCTCACAAAGCCATGCTGTCTATTTCTAATCAAATTGTGCTTTTCCAAATAATCATAAATACTATCTCTCAGAATCCTCTCCAATAATTTGCCCACCACATACTGTCTGTGCTATTACTTGTTCTGGAAAAGTTAATAAGCTTTCCAGAGTCCTCCAGTTCTTTGATTAGTTTAAAATCCTTTTCATCTTGATTTACGTCAATTTGCACCATTGGTATATCCACCTTATTTTGATTACTTTGTGCCTTAAATGCAAAGCTTATCAGAGCACTCTGTTATCTCTATATTTTTATGCTTCCTGGTACAATATGCCATTCATACATCCTGTTCCTTCCCTTTATTTTCTGGTAACAATCAGCTCCATCAGGAAGCTTCCCCTTTACCATTGATTTTATAATATTCTGTGCAACTGAACTCCTCCCCCACCTCAACAAATTAGTTCTAAAGCCCTATCCACAGCCCTAGTTATGCAATTCACCAGGACGCCGATCTCAGCATGAGTTGTAGCCTATCTCATTGGAAGTGTTCCCTCCTTCCCCAGTACTGATGCCAACATCCCATGAATTCAAACTTGTTTCTCCCACAGCAATCTTTGAGCCACAGCTTTACCTCTTAGCTCCTGTTGACCCTGTGCCAATTTATTTGTGGCTCATATGGTATCACAGAATCCCAACAGTGTGGAAACAGGCCATTTGGCCCATCAAATCCACATAGCTCCTTCAAAGAGCATCCCACTCAGATCCATCCCCCTACTCTTTCCCCGTAAACCAGCATTTCCCATGCCTAAGCCACTTAATTTACATGTCCCTGAACACTATGGACAATTTAGCATGGCTAATCCACCTAGCCTGCACATCTACAGACTGTAGGAGGAAACCAGGGCACCATAGGAAACCCATGCAGACACGGGGAGAATGCACAAACTCCACACAGACAGTTGCCCAAGTCTGGAATTGAACCTGGGTCCCTGGTGCTGTGAGGCTGCTGTGATAACCACTGAGCCATCAGGCTGCCCAATCTGGAGATTATTACCTTTTCAGTTCTGCCTTTTAAATTTAGCCCCAAATTGCTCATATTGCAACAGCAGAACCTCGTTCCTTGTTCTACCTATATCGTTGGTACCTACATGGGCCATGATAATTGGAGATTTCCTGTTTCATTCCAAGCTCCTCTGCAGCCCAGAAGAGATATCCTGAACCCAGGAACCAGGCAGCTAACACAGCGTTCAGGACTCTTGACCCTGGCCACAGAGAATAGTGTCCATTCCCCTGACTATACTATCCCCCATTACAACTACATTTCTCTTTTCTCCTTTCTCTTGAATGGCTCCCTGTACCTGGGACCATGCTATGGTCATTTTCCTTATACTTGCTACAGTCCCCACTCTGATCTGCACAGATGGCAAGAATCTCAAACCTGTTAGACAAGCTCAAGGCCTGAGTCTCCTTCAGCACTACCTCCTGGGTTCCTCTACCTCCCTCACTCGTGGACATAGCCTCACCCATCCTCCCTCCTGCCTCCTTGACCAGACACGACCTGTCCAACTTCTCTCCCACCTATCAGCCCCTCCCAGATAACAATCAGGCTGATGAAGGGTCTAGGCCCAAAACGTCAGCTTTTGTGCTCCTAAGATGCTGTTTGGCCTGCTGTGTTCATCCAGCTCCACACTTTGTTATCTCGGATTCTCCAGCATCTGCAGCTCCCATTATCTCTTATCAGCCCCTCCCATCCCACTGGCCAATCCCTACCACTCCCTACCTGCATTCACCTATCACCATCCCGCCTACCTTCACCAGCCCCACCCCTCCTCCCTCTATTTATTTCCTAGCTACCAGCCCCTCCCCAATTCTGAAGAAGAGTCCTGACCCAAAATGTCAGCTTTCCTGCTCATCTGGCACTGCCTGGCGTGCTGTGTTCCTCCAGCTCCACACTGTGTTATCTCTGACTCTCGCATCTTCTTTTATCCCTTCATTTCTTTTTTGACTTACTTAGTTATTAATTTGTTTCCAAAAACTTTTTACTTCTTTTTTAGTTTGTAATCTGTAAATATTTCTCCTATTTACCTTTTATTGTGACCTATAATGGATCGTCAAATTAGCAGCTGTTAACAACCAAAGAACCTATGGTTTTCCTATGATGTCATTCCACTTTGTGCAGGGCCCCTGATGCTGGGGCATCAATTTATCCCATTAACAAAAAAAAACCTACAGATTATGAGCCAATAAAAGCAAGCAAAAAGTACCTCGTCCCCACTGCACCGAATTCCCATGCTGCCTCTGAAGTCTCCAAAGTATATACAGTACTCATTTGGACTGTGTCTCACTCCAAACTGGATATCTCTGTTCTAATCATGCAATGCTTACTGAGTCAACTAACCAAATTTAAACAATGACTGAAACAGTGTTTTTATTATTATTCGTTGCATTTGCATTCCTAAACACACTAAATCACATTATCTTATCTTTGCAAACATTGACACTTACTTTGTAGAGATTTATCAGGCAAATGTCCTTAATAACTGCAGACAATACAACCTCAGCATGGATGTTTGCTTTGTGCTTTTAATCTAGTTGCAATGTACTTAATGAGTTTGTAAGGAGTTATATTTAGACATTGTCTATCATGTAATTAGTCATTCCAAAGGGCTTTACGGACAATGGATTATATATTGAAACATAGCATTATGAAACTTCAGAGTATATTATTATATTTGACAATTTCTTTTATTCATTGACAGGATGAGACGATCACTGGCCAGGCAGCATTTATTGTCCATTCCTAATAACCTTGAGCACAGCCCAGAGCCAACCACATTGCTGTGGGTCTGGAGTCACATGTAGGCCAGACCAGGTAAAGAGGGCACTTTCCCTCTCTAAAGGGCATTAGTGAACCAAATGGGTTTTTGCCAACAGTTGGTAATGGATTCATGGTCATCATCACTAGATTCTTAATTCCAGATATTTTATTGAATTCAAAATTCTGCTATGGCAGAATTTGAACCCAGATCCCCAGAATGTTACTTGGATCTCTGGATTAACAGTCCAGTGACAACACCTGCAGGTCATTGCCTCCTCATTTGGTTCTAATGTGGAAGAAAATGGATTTTAGCTTTCATCTGACTAATTGCCAGCCTCATCTGCATCCTTAGAGGTTTGCTCTTTATCTCCCGTAGAATCATAGAATCCCTGCAGCGTGGAAGCAGGCCATTCAACCCATCAAGTTGACACTGATCTTCCAAAGAGAATCCCCCCAGACACAAACTCCTATAATATGCATGTAACTCCACATTTCCCATGATTCACCCACCTAGGCTGCACATCCCTGAACACTATGGGCAATTTAACATGTTCAATCCACTTAACCTGCACATCTTTAGACCATTGGAGGAAACTGGAGCACCCAAAGGAAATCTATGCAGACAAAGTGAGATGATGGGGGTGCAAGCTCCATGCAGACAGTCGCTAGAGGATGGAAGATGGTCCCGGGCAGCAGTGCTAACCACTGAACCACCAATTTCATCAGCATCCTCCTTTTGTTGTCTCAGGCTGTGAAGGGCATAATATGCCACAGTGAGGTGGCACTTCCTCTCTGGGCTTTATTGCAGGGCCTTGCCAGATCTATCTAGGTATCAACATCTCAAGTTTGGGGAGCCTGTAGTCAGTTCCAACATGGCCCTGGCAGGAGCATGGGAAACTTTGCCCCTTCATTTTGTGCACTTCTGCATGCGATTGAAATTTTGCTGATAGCAGAGTGCAAAGTAAGACATTGGCTCAAGAGGCTTCGCTGAGCAGCGGCTCAGCAAAAAGTACAGGTAAACCCAAGTAAAGTCCTTTTAACTTTTGCAATGCCTTAGTGACAGGAGATTAGATATTTAGGGGGGCAGACAGGAGATTCTGGGGCTGCAGATGAGAATTCAGGATGGTGTGTTGCTTCCTGGGTGCCAGGGCCCATGGTGGCTTCAGAACGTTCTCAAGGGGGAGGGTGAGCAGCCTGAAGTCATTGTGCACATTGGCGCAAATAACCCAGGTAGAAATAAGGAAGAGGCCCTGTGGAGTGATTATAAAGAGCTAGGTAAAAAGTTAAAAACCAGGATCTCGACAGTGGTAATCTCCAGATTACATCCAGTGCCAGGTGCTCGTGAGGGTAAGAATGAAAGGATATGGCAGATGAATGCACAGCTAAAGAATTGGTGCAAGGGGCAGGAATTCAGATTCCTGGATCACTGGGATCTTTTCTGGGATGGAGGTGACCTGTTCAAGAGGGATGTGTTGCACTGAGCTGGAGGGAGACCAATACCCTGGCGGGCAGGTTTGCTGGTGCTACAGAGGAGGGTTTAAACTAGATTGGCAGGGAGTTGGGATCCTCAACAGCAGGGAGGCAAGTGCAAGGCTGGAAGGAGATACAGTAATCAGAAACAGCAACTTGAAGAAACAGGATAGGCTGGAACAGGACAAGGAGCAATGAATGCCTGTTGAAATAAATTACATCTATTTCAGTGCAAGAGGGCTGACAGGTAAGGCTGATGAACTCAGGGTGTGGATACCTACGTGGGGCTGGGATATTATAACCATTACAGAAGCATGGCTAGGGGAAGGACAGGACCGGCAGTTTAATGTGCCAGAGTACAGGTGTTTTAAGCAAGACAGAGGAGGAGGAAAGAGGGGACGGAGAGTTGCGTTTTTGATTAAGGGGAGTATCCCAGCAGTAGTCAGAGATGAAATAACTGAGGGATCATTCAGGGAGGCTCTGTGGGTGGATCTAGTAAATAAGAAGGGGTTGC
This sequence comes from Stegostoma tigrinum, assembly GCF_030684315.1. Classification (NCBI taxonomy): domain Eukaryota; kingdom Metazoa; phylum Chordata; class Chondrichthyes; order Orectolobiformes; family Stegostomatidae; genus Stegostoma; species Stegostoma tigrinum. Next base: position 2,145,295 of record NC_081376.1, on the reverse strand, counting down.
TGACATTATTGGGGTTGTACTATAGGCTCCCAAATTGTGAATGGGAATTAGAGGAACGATATGCGGGGAGTTTGCAGGAGAAATAATTGTCACAGTGGGGGATTTTAATTTTCCTAACATAAACTGGGACTGCCACACTGTTCAGGGATTAGATGGTTAGAATTTGTTAAATGTGTTCAGGAAAGTTTCTTCAAGCAGTATATAGAGGGTCGTCTCAGGAAGGGGCAAAACTCACCCTACTCTTGGGAAATAGGGCAGGACAAGTCACTGAATTGGCAGTGTGGGAGCACTTTGCGACCAGTGACCATAGTGCTATTAATTTTAAAATAGTAATGGAAAAGGACAAAACTGGTCCATAGATTCAAATTCTAAACTGGGGCAAGGTGAATTTTGATGGAATTAAACAGGAGCTTGTAGGGATTGACTGGAGTAGTTTATTTGCAGGCAAAGGGACCTCTGGCAAGTGGGAGCCCCTTTAAAAGTCTGATAGCTAGAGTTCAAGGTCATAATGTTCCTGAGAGGGTGAAGGGGAAGGTTGGCAGGAGTAGGGATCCCTGGATGACAAGAGATATTGAGGCTGTGACCAGAATGAAAAGGAAATATGGCTCAGGTACAGGTATCTGGGAGCAAGGGAATCCCTGGAGATATATAGGGAATACAGGAGTTTACTGAAGAAGGAAATCAGGAGGGCTAAAAGGGGGCCTGAGATATCTTTGGCTGAGAAGCTTAGGGTAAATCCAAAGAAATTCTTTAAGTATATTGAAGGAAAAAGAATAACCAGAGAGTGATCAGGCCTCATTATTCCGCTCCCCCTCCTTGGTGGATTTTTATTTGCTACCTCTCAGTCTGAAGACAATAGAGCAGCTATTGGGAGTTACTGTTTTTGCGGGGCTTACTGACAACACTGTTGTCCTTCTGTGCTATGTCAGGGCAATACAAAGGACGCACAAACACCAGGCTGATCATTTGCATCTTTAGCAGGTAATCCACAGAGAAAATCAGGAAGATCATGCTGCATTATTGAAGGGATGCCTGAACGCTAGCACCCTTAACAATCAAGTCTCATGTTATGTCCCCACTGAGTGCAACATGTAGGTTTCTCAAGGAGGTCATGGCCATGCCTTTATAAGGAACCTTGAGTTATGTGACCTTACCAAATACACAGTGGGCAACCAAAGCCTCTAGGTTTTACTGGGAGTGGATTGCTACCAGTAGACTGTCATAAAACACACACTGTCACCAAACCTCCCTTCCACATTCCAGCCACATGTCCTTGCCAATGTATTTCTCTGTGTGAGCATACGGCAGCTGCTTTATGTGTTCTTGCAGCAACACTTGTTACAGATTGACTTGGCAATTGGGGACATTAGATTCAGTTTTTAAGTTTGCAAGAAGTGCAGTGAACTTGCATCACAAGATGGGCATCAGTGGGCACGATGTAATTGTTTGACAATTAGTGATCTCCAAATGAAGTGAGTCTTCAGGGCAGATGGGTAGCATTTCTTAATCAGTGAAGCAGGGCTGCAAAAGGAAAGCTGCAAACTCTGTCCCAGGAAAAATAAATCTGCAGCTGACTGTTTCCACTTTGCACGTAGCCCCGAGCATTCAGTGATTTTATTGCACAATTGGCTTTCGATCCGATGCGGTTTGGCTCCATCCATATGTTATGTTTACATTTACCATAGCCATGGAAAGGGAAAGGAGCAGTTACCAGGGGAAGATATTTAACTGGGATAAAGGGAACTATGACGCTATCAGATAGGAGTTGGGAAGTACAGATTGGGAGCAATTGTTCCACGGAAAGGGCACAGCAGACATGTGGAGGCTGTTTAAGGAGCAGTTGTTGCGAGTGATGTATAAATTTGTACCTCTGAGACAGATAAGAAGGGGTAAGATTAAGGAGCCTTGGATGACAGGAACAGAGGTGCTTCTTGTCAAAAAGAAAAAGGCAGCGTACGTAAGGTGGAGGAAGCAAGGGTCTAGCACAATTTTAGAGGATTACAGGCTTGCTCGGAAGGACCTCAAAAGTGGACTAAGGAGGGCCAGGAGGGGGCACAAAAAAACCTTGGCAGGAAGGATTAGGGAGAACCAGAAGGCATTTTACTCATACGTGAGGAATAAGAGAATGATCAGGCAGAAGGTAGGGCTGATCAGGGATAGCTTAGGGAACTTGTGCGTGGAGTCTGAGCAGATAGGGGGAGCCCTAAATGAGTTTTTTGCTTCGGTTTTCACTAATGAAAGGGACCTTGTTGTGAATGAGAACTTTGAGGAGCAGGAAAACAGGCTTGAACAGATCAAGATTGAGGAAGTTGATGTGCTGGAAATTTTGGCAAACGTTAAGATTGATAAGTCCCTAGGGCCAGACCAGATTTATCCTAGGTTGCTCTGAGAAGTGAGAAAGGAGATTGCTAAGCCGCTGGCGAAGATCCTTGCTTCCTCACTTTCCACGGGAGTTGTACCGGAAGATTGGATGGAGGCAAATGTTGTTCCTCTTTTCAAGAAAGGGAATGGGGAAATCCCTGGAAATTACAGACCAGTCAGTCTTACGTCTGTGGTCAGCAAAGTTTTGGAAAGAATTCTGAGGGATAGGATTTATGACTATTTGGAAAAGCATAGCGTGATTAAAGGGAATTAGCATGGCTTTGTGAGGGGCAGGTCATGCCTTACAAATCTTATTCAGTTATTTGAGGAAGTCACGAGACAGGTTGATGATGGTCGAGCAGTGGATGTGGTGTGCATGGACTTCAGCAAGGCATTTGATAAGGTTCCCCATGGCAGATTCTTTCATAAAGTCAGGAAGTATGGCATACAGGGTGATTTGGCTGTCTGGATTCAGAATTGGTTGGCTGACAAGAGGCAGAGAGTGGTTGGAGATGGTAAGTATTCTGCCTGGAGGTCAGTGCTGAGTGGTGTCCCGCAGGGCTCTGTTCTTGGGTCTCTGCTGTTTGTAGTTTTTATAAATGACTTGGATGAGGAGGTTGAGGGGTGGGTTAGTATGTTTGCTGATGACACAAAGGTTGGAGGTGCCATTGATAGTATCGAGGGCTATTGCAGGCTTCAGCGAGACATTGACAGAATGCAGAGCTGGGCTGAGAAATGGCAGATGGAGTTCAACCTGGATAAATGCAAAGTGATGCATTTTGGAAGGTCGAACTTAAATGCTGAATATAGGATTAAAGGCAGGATCCTCGGCAGTGTAGAGGAACAGCGGGATCTTGGTGTTCAAGTGCATATCTCCCTCAAAGTTGCCACCCAAGTGGATAAGTTTGTTAAGAAAGCATATGGTGTTTTGGCTTTCATTAATAGGGGGATCGAGTTTAAGAGCTGTGAGGTTACGCTGCAGCTCTACAAAACCCTGGTGAGACCACACTTGGAATATTGTGTCCAGTTCTGGTCACCCTATTATAGGAAAGATGTGGAGGCTTTGGAGAGGGTGCAAAGGAGGTTTACCAGGATGCTGCCTGGACTGGAGGGCTTGTCTTACGAGGAGAGGTTGACCGAGCTTGGGCTTTTCTCTCTGGAGAGAAGGAGGAAGAGAGGTGACCTGATCGAGGTGTACAAGGTAATGAGAGGCATGGATAGAGTCGATAGCCAGACACTTTGCCCCAGGGCAGGATTGACTGCCACGAGGGGTCATAGTTTTAAGGTATTGGGAGGAAGGTATAGAGGAGACGTCAGAGGGAGGTTCTTCACCCAGAGAGTTGTGAGCGTGTGGAATAGTTTACCAGTGGTAGTCGTGGAAGCAGAGTCATTAGTGACATTTCAGCGATTGCTGGACATGCACATGGTCAGCAGTGAATTGAGGGGAAATGTAGGTTAGGTTATTTTATTTTTGGATAAGGATTATTCCACGGCACAACATGGTGGGCCGAAGGGCCTGTACTGTGCTGTACTTTTCTATGTTCTATGTTCTATGTTATTTTGAGTGAGTTGCAGATCCATGGATATCATTTTATTCTTTACATTCCCATTCTCATCTAACACTGCTGTCCCTGATGACCCTTTAGCCTCCTTGATGTCATTATTAATGTTTCCTTCACTTGAGCCCCAATGTCATTAGTAATGTTTACCCTCCCACTTTACCTATGAGTCGATGACTTTGGCAGTTTCTATACCTTTGTTATCCCTATAACAGCCAATGTCGAGGTCAAAGAGTTGGAGACCTGCAGGTCCCATCCTATTCTCTACAAATGTCCCTTCTCACTGCCACTCAGTGCAATGTGACCCATCTCCTGATTTGACCTACCCACTTTCCCCATGGAATCATGGACTACTCCCTGATAGGGTTTTTGAATATTTGGTTCTTATTTTGAATATTAGCAATTGGATTCCTGTGGCTGACCATGTCCCATTCAATATGTTGCGATGTTGTGTAGAGTACATGTGAATTGGAAGGCAGGAAATTAGAATTTGTTTGTAAAAATGCTAGGGAGGAAGAGTGCACAGTCCCTTTATAAGATGCTGTGCTTTCCTAAGGTTGGAAATGTGTCTGTAAGCAGCTGAAGTGGCACAGCCAGTTCTGAAATTGAAATATGTGCCAATTGGCTGTATAATCAGAAACCTTAGACTTGTTTTGATGTTTTGGCAACCAGCTTGAAGATCAGCCAATTAATTTAAAACAAGCACTTCAAGTTTGAAAATCAATTGAATTTAAATATGATGGTTTTGACAACATCAGATCAATCCTATTATAAGGAAATTGACAGGTCATCAGGGGTATACAAGAGGAGAATTTTTGAGAATCAGTGTGAGAGCGAACTGTCATCTGAAGGGCAAATATCTGGCTCTCTCAGAAATCTCTAAGCTGTCTGAGAAAGTACCATCTCTTCATAGAGGTACCATGGCACTTTTAGCTATAAGTCTCACGGAAGAATTCTTAGGGAAAACATCCCTGACAGAAGAATCAGTGGAAAAAAACAAAGAGCATTCTGGAAGACTTAACCTGACTGTGCTTTTAAGAGTCTAAGTTTTAATTTATTTTTATTGTTACTCGGTTTTATATAAATGGGACTTGTGTTTATTGGAACAGCATATCAGTAGAATTTTGTTCAGTTAGGGAATAGTCAGTAATTAAGGGGGAATCATTCAATTTGTTAGTAGTTCTGTCAAGTTGTTCATTGTTAGAGTTAAATATATAAATTGTTCCTTGCTGCTTATAAGGTGAATATAATAGATTTTCTTTCTTTTAACTGCCCCTTTTTAACAGATTAGGCAAGGTGAGATGAGCTTTTTTGGGTGTTTCAGGTTTAATTATTAGAAGGGGACCTCTACTCCTGCTGTAACAAATTGGAGGCTTGTGTTTCAATTTTAATTATCAGACCTTCCCTCGCAAACCAACATAATCATGGCTGATCTGATTTTAATCTCAATTCTACATTTCTCCATATCCCAGGATAATCCTTCATCCCCTTGGTCATCAAGAAGCTGTCTTCTTATGCCTTAAAAAAATTAAATATTCTGTGTCCACCGACTTTTGAAGAAGGGAATTCTAAAGACTCACAACTCTAAGAGGAAACAAAATTCCTCAACTCTGTCATAACTGGGCACCTCTTATTTTTAAATTATGACGCCTAGTTCTAGATTCTCCCATACACATTAATTAATATTTATAAAATATTCAAGAGGAGCATACAACTTGCATTAGATGGCATCTTATTGAATTATAGATCAGATTTGAAGGGCCAGCTGGCCTATTTTTGTTCCTTGTTCATATTTTTGTATCTTTAATAGAAAATGGGTTTGATTCTTGAGAGAACAGTGAGAAGAATTCGGGATAACAAAGTGTGAAGCTGGATGAACACAGCAGGCCAAGCAGCATCTTAGGAGCACAAAAGCTGACGTTTTGGACCGAGACCCTTCATCAGAGAGCTCCTTCTTAAATAAACTACATCTTACCACTTGTAATATCGACTCCAATCTGGATAATCTGTGACTCGTGGACCAAATTTTACAGTGTTTGCTTATTGATGATACTTCCACAGTAACTGTACACTCACTGAGGCAGTAAGCTCCCATTTGAGCAGTGATGGGCCGACAGAGAGTGCCTGAAGGGAGACAATGGTTTTAAATGGCCCATTGCAGATCATTCATCAGGTCTAGCGTCAGAATGAATTATTGTTCTTTCTGATGCCCAAAAGAATGAAGTCGAACATAGAGCATATAGGCATTTTTTTTTAAACAGCAAGCATTTATTACTGGTTCATGGTTTGTATGGATACTTGTCAATATATAGCAAATCACAGATATGTGAGTCATAAGTGATATGTCAGTTCTTCTAAGTGCATTTTGTGGGATTTTTTTGTTATGTAATGTCACTAACTTTCCCTTCAGTTTGTACTTCCTGATCAGATGAAACATTTTTATGCTCTCTTCACCGTACACAGTTCAGCTTATGCTTTTTAGATATTACTGTGGATATACATAAACATTCCCATGAAAATTTTAAGACTGACCACTACATGCAATATCCAATAGGATCCTATTTTTAAGTGATAATAGACATAATAGTAGCTCTAATGCAGCAACAAGAATGTGATATTGTTCCAATTAAATGTAAGATTAAAACCAAGGTTAACTGAGATTGAAATGCTTAATTCAAAGATTAATTGCAATTTCTTTTTTACTTGCTTGGAAAAATTATTGCGCACACATGCGTGTAGATATAAACAGATATTTACATACGTAATATTTTCCCTGCCTGGAATATTGTGCTTTCAATGTTTTAAACACTCTTTGTTTGTCTTACAGCTGTACAGATTTAAATATGCAAAACATTTTCTGTTTCGTATGATATTCTCATATTTTTAACCAGTAGTCCTAATTTAAGATGCGTAAATGAAAGTTGACAATTGACCTCCTACTCTACATTCTGAGTGAATATAAGCTGACAGCTCACATCTCATTAATGCTTTTGTAATCTATAAAATTACAGTTGGGTGGATTCTCCCCTCTTTGTGGTGGCGTGAGCAATGTTGAGGGAAGTAGGAAATGTACTGAGAATGAAAACAATCAGATTGCAAAGATGAAGATTTCAGATTTTTCTCTGAGGCTTTAAATGGCGACATCAAAATTCACCAAGTTGTAACAATTTTATTTCCATGCATTTGTATTGTATTGAAGTCCAACTAGACGTCTTTGTATGCCTCTTCCATTTCTCCTCTCTTCCACCTGGTAACTGGATGAAGTAAACACCCACCATGTAAAATCCAAGAGGGTACATGATGCCAGCAGATCACCAAATGCTTGTCACAGGCAGCATTCCACTGTTTCTTCACCACGTCATCCCTGCAACAATCCATGGTCACCATCCTCCTCAACTCTTCATCCATATATCAGCAAATCACCAGCCTCACTACATCATCACAGCTGTCAACCCTACCTGCTCTTTGCACTTCCCACTCATTCACTATGGACAGCTGATGCCCCTCCCTTGCTCCTGCACCCCACTAAATGCCCTCCATCCATTGTAACTGTCCTCTGTCCATTGTAACTTCCCTCCATCCATTGTAACTGACTGTGTCAGACCGACTTTCCACTTCACTTCAACACTTTGGAGCTCAGTTTCAGTGTCAATTTGAATTTGCATGCTGTGCTAAGACCATATGCCCACAAGAAATAGGAACAGTAGTAGGCACTTCAGTTTCCCGAGCCTGCTCCACCATTCAATAGGATCATGGCTAATCCAACATTACCCACATCCACTACCCTGCCTTTCCCCCATATCCTTGATTCCACTACTGATTAATAATCTGTCTATCTCAGACTTAAATATACAGAAGGACTCTTCCCCTGCAGCTTTCTCTGGAAGGGAGATCCAAAATCGTTCTCAGAGAAGAAGTCTGTCCTCATCTCAGTCTTGAATTGATGGCCATTAATTCTGAGACTATGCCCTCTGTTCTGAGACTCTCCCATGTGGGGAAACATCCTCTCATCAGTTACCCTGCCAATCCCCTAAAGAATCCTATATTTTTCAGTGAAATTGCCTTTCATTCTTCCAAACCCAAATGAGTAGAGTTCCAATTTGTTTAGCCTTTGCTCATAAGACAATGCTATCATTGCAAGGGTCATCCTATTGAACCATTTTTGATCTGTCTCCAATGAAATAATATCTCTCCTTAAATAATGGAACCAAAACTACTCAGATTACTCCAGCTGTGATTTTACCAACAGCTTGTACAATTGCAGTAAGATTTCTCTACGCTTATATTCTAACCCACTTGAAATAAGGGCTTACATTTTATAAATCTTCCTGATTCCCTGCTGAGTTTGTGTGCTAGCTTTCTGTATTTCATGCACCAATACCCCTAGGTCACTTTGTGTTGCAGCCTTCTGTAGTTTTTCTCCATTTAAATAATACTATTTTGTTCTTCCCTCCAAAATGAACAACTTAAGATTTTCCCACATTACAACCTTTAGATCACTTAACTGGGGTTGGAAAAGGTGCTACTTAAATGCCAATCTTTCATTTATTCATTGTCGGTAACAGCTGAAGCACTCAGTTGAAAATTGGGGGTCATTAGGAGGCAAGAATTGAAGGAGTACAGATATTTTAAAGGCTTCAGAGGCAAAGAGAGCGTACAGTGAGAGGAAGGAGCAAGGTCACTGAAGGCAATTTTGAAGTGAAATGATGTTCCCAGTTGCCCTTCCTTTAAAATGAGATATAAACTCTACGTTATAGGGTAGAAAGAGGAAAACACTTTGTTGAAAATCATGGCTCGACCAATGTGCATGAACAAGAGTTGTCATTTTGAAAGCAATAGGTACCTGTTATTTTATGGCGGATATTTGGCAGAATAAGCAAATGTATTTGGAATTTCAACCTGATTTATTAATGAAAATGAATTAGGGTTATTTCAAGTCTGTGTATAGAAAGATTTCAAGTTGAGGTACTATTTTAAATCTCTCCTGACATCAACGGAAATAAGAAAATCCAAAAGAGTTGTGAAATTCATTGCTGACTGACACTTCATCAAGTCAAAATTCTGCTCAAAAAGTTTATCTATATAGCACTGAGCATGACGTAAAGGCAGAAAGCTGGGAACACAACCAAACCATCTGTCATCTGAAACAGCTCTGACAAATTTATGAATTAACATTTCACAAGATAGAGAAGGTGCTTCTAAAAAGCAAACTTGACTGGCAATCTAATTAGATGAGAAAATAGAAAAGAGAAAGCACTTTTCTGGGTTTCATTATTAGCACATTGGAGTGATTCTAAATGCTGGGCGTTAGGGGATGCATTGCATTGAAAAGGCAGTTTATTGAAATCCTTCAAAAAATGAAACTGGCCTGTTTGTGGTTGTCAGTTTCTCATGATCTTCACTTTTCTGAAGCATTTGTATTATACAGAGAGTGTTCTGGAAGTTGGTGTCATCGTTTTTACCTTCATTAATAGAAAAGGGAAGAGGGAAATGCGTCTTACTCTTTAGTCAGATACAACAAACTGCAAATTACCAGCAGATGTTGAGTGATGCAGGAGTCTTTTTAATAAAATGTGGTTTGCTTCAAGTTATCATTGAGGAAAGCAGAGAATCATTGCCCAAGAACCAAACTTTTTCTTGTGATCCCCAGCCAGCCCCAAACACCAGTCCAACCTTTGCCTCATCTGTGGCCTAACACTATTATAATGAGGACTCACATCCATGCTGTAGTCCTCAGCATTCAGGCAGATGGATTGATGCACACTCTTCAGTCCTGTCCCCACATGCCCTGGGCCTGAATCTATAGCTCTCTGTTCATCAGCAGCCCCTGAGGACTGGGGAATCTCAGTTAATGATTAAGTTCAAGACAGGGACTAATAGATTTCTAGTTAATAATGACATCAAGGGATAGAGAGATAATGCAAGACTATGTCAATGAGGTAGATGATCAGCCATGAATAGTGGAGCAGCTTCAAGGAGCTGAATGGCCTACTGTTGCTTCTGCATTCCTATTGTCATACTGTTCTCATCACACCTACTATGTCACAAAATTGGACACTCGTTTCTAGGGAAACCACATGAGTAGTGAAATGGCGGACACAGTGCAGATTAAATTTAACACAGTCAAGTGTAAAGTCATTTATCTTGGCCAGAAGAACACAGATAGACTACATAAAATAAAGTGAATAACACTAAAGGGGGTGCTGAAGCTGAGGAACCTGGACAGAGTACAGGTATACAAATCATTGAAGGTTGAGGATCAATGGTCGGCACAACATTGTGGGCTGAAGGGCCTGTTCTGTGCTGTACTGTTCTATGTTCTATGTTCTATGTTCTATGTTCTATCAAGGCAGCTTGAGAAAGACAATAATAAAACATATGTAATCCTCGGCATTATAACCTTTTCTTTGCCCTGTGCCAATGTTATGATTAATATTTATAAAATATTAAGTCAAACAGATGGCTGTATCTTATTCTGGGTAACACATTTCAAGAATAAAGACTTTGGAGAGAATATGCAAGATATTTACAGGAAAAGTTTCAGAGGTAATTGATTTCAGTTCCAGGGATAGACTGAGGAACCCAGGGCTGTTTTACTTGAAGAGGCGGTGGTGTAATGGCGATGTTTCTGGGTTAGTAAGGCAGAACAGCAAGCCAAGGCCTGGGAGATAGGTTCAAATTCCACCATGGAAGAAACATTTGAAATTTTAAAAAGGCTAACCTAATGGTAACTGTATTATAGTTGTCAATTGTTATTAAGGAAATAACTCAAGTGGGTCTTCTGATGCAGTGGTAGTGGTCCCCATCTCTGTGGCAAGAGGCCTGGGTTCAAGTTCCACTCACTCCAGTGGTGTGTAACATTGTCTCTGAATAGGTCAGCTAGAAAATACAAAAAGTCCTTTAGGGAAGGAAATCGGCCTCTGGTCTAAATACGACTCCAGGCCAACAGCAATATGGCTGACAATGAAGTGGCCTTGCAAACTCCTTGAAGCCAGAGGGACAATAAAAGCTGACCTGGCCTGCAATGCCCACATCTCATGAATGATGATTCAAGAGGAGGATTCTGAGATCAAGTTTAAGAGATGTGCCAAATCTTAAGGATTCTGGACACAGCCAAGAGAAACTGTCAAGTATGAAGCATACTTTTAGGCTCTAAGGGTATAAAACAGTTATTACTCAAAAATACAAAAGCCAAGGCCTTAATTATTTAATAAATTGTTTAGATAACCAAATCCTTGACCCCTCAGAATTAGTACTAGGATAGTTTATGTTTATTAAAAATCAGCAAATTTTAATACAATCGCTAAATAAAGGGGGAATTCTACAACCTGTATCAGCTGATATTAGTTCACTGATAGCAGAGGATGAACTAAATGGAATCCACAGGGTGCACTAATCTCAATGGTTTTTGTAGGCAGCATCTGCTCTCCAGCTATTGAAATAACTCAAAGGAGACCAGTATCCCATCATCCTTTATCTATATATGAACAGCCCTTGACTTTCAATTGCTTCTTCAGAGTCAGCTGCAGGAATGTCGGCACTATTGGCAATCCCCTTTTCTCAGTCTGGGCAACCTGATTGGACCAGATTAACAGACCCAATCAGGTAACTCATATACTCTGAGGTCCAGCTGGCTAACGTTGTTACAATCATATTATGAGGGAATTCTCTCCTGAGTCGCCCTCCATAATTCCTAGTCCAGCGTCCAATTGAGGAGAACAGTTCTCACCAAGCATAACTATGGGAAAAGAGTCAGAAAATAGCCCTCAGCCTGTTTCTGTGAGCTGGGCTTTACCTTATTTATTGCTTATTTTAGCTTCTCTATCCAATGGTACAGAACAAGTGTCCAGATTTCAGAATGATCACCACCCATTTTGACCACCTCCCAGCAGAAGATCAGTTCACATTATGCAAGAAACATCCCTTGACTCTTTCTAAACACTCGCAGAGATAAAGAGGTGTATTGGGCACTATAGCATCCTGGATTGTCAGCATGAAAGGCTGACCCGAATAATCCAAACACTTTCAGGAACTGTCCATGTCTATTTCCACAGAGATAAAGAGAATACTTCTCTGCTGAAGTAGTTTTACACTATGTATATCAATTCTTAATAGATATTTCTATTCACATTCGAAAAGCTATCATCTAATAAAGGCCCAATTTCTTACACTGAAACTGTGATATCCATTTTCCATCACTCACTGTGATGAGTACAAACATAACTTTTACTAGCCCCCTGTATGAAGGCAATTGTTTTGGCCTTGGTGGTGAACTTAGTGATAACTGTCAGGGAGCGTGGCTCAGTTTCTATGCTCCGATATGGCCACCTCTACTGCATTTGCTGTAGGTGAAAACTGTGGACTGAGGCTGAATATGCAGTTCACTGGTTTGTTTCTACTTTGAGTTATATCCTTGGTTAGCTGACCTTTCTGATACCTCCTTACCTCTTCCAATGTCCTTCTCAACTAACACCCTCTGGAAATCGTCATCGTTAGCAACTTGCCAATGTCAATATGCACCATCTTCATATTTCTCTTGTAAGTATCCTCGTTGTGGTGGTATGCATGCCCGAGAGGTCAATAGCCATTGACTAGTCCACTCTACAGGTCTCTGGGTATACAACTGCCATTAATTGCTGAACATGATTGAATGCAGCACTATGATGATAATGTGCCTCTGAGAGATGTAGTCTGTTCTGTTTCTCTTACAGAGGAGTGTTCTCACAGTGCTAAAGTGAAGTCTTAGACAGTGAGGTTTCTGCTTAACAATCAGAATTGGTGGAATGTTTCTTTCAGTATTTCTACTGGACTGGAGAGAGACAGCATATGAGAATAGTAACTATTATTGCCTTTAGCAAGGCTGTGTTTATCAGATGCTGCATATATTGGAATAGCTATTGACTGGTGGTAAAATAACACATTAGCTAGTTAAATATTTCAATAGATTAAAGATATGTTAATTCTTTGCATTGTACTTTAACTGTTTTATCAGAATAAAGTGTGTTTTGGTTAAAGCTCAATGATTAGCCAATTGAACCATATATTGAACACAATGCCTTATACTTGCCTTTTAAAAAATACAGAAGTTAGGTTCTTGCCTGTCTCGATAATATACTTTGGGCGGTCTGGTCTGGTCCATAACAGCACTGACATTGTTGGATTTACAATGAGCAAAGTTGATGCAGTTAGCACAGTCGAAGATCCCTGAGTTGGTGGCCTTCTACTGTCAGGTGAGAATATATTTCAGACTTTGGCAATCGAAACTGCTCAGCATTTCTCCTTGCCCAATAGACGTTGCCCAGAACCCATTCCTGCACAAGGGGACTGAAAGCACAGGCTCAGTATACTCACAGCTTGGTGTTCTCTGAGATAATGGGAACTGCAGATGCTGGAGAATCCAAGATAATAAAGTGTGAAGCTAGATGAACACAGCAGGCCAAGCAGCATCTCAGGAGCACAAAAGCTGATGTTTCGGGCCTAGGCCCTTCGTACTTGGTGTTCTCTGTCAGATTTCTGTGGTACCACATTCTGTCACAAAGCTTAGACATGACACTTGTTTGTGATGTATGTCAGCACCAAGTGACAGGTTGCTGGTGATTGTGGAGGCTAGACAGGAGAAGCTGTCAGCATCCAGCATCATTCCATCGATGTTGGTATGTGACTGGATTGCAACATTCAGTACCATGACCTTTGTCTTCCTAACGTTCACAGCCAAACCAAACACTTTATAGATGTGAGATAATAAAATGTGAGGCTGGATGAACACAGCAGGCCAAGCAGCATCTCAGGAGCACAAAAGCTGACATTTCAGGCCTAGACTCTTCACCCGATGAAGGGTCTAGGCCCGAAACGTCAGCTTTTGTGCTCCTGAGATGCTGCTTGGCCTGCTGTGTTCATCCAGCCTCACATTTTATTATCTTGGATTCTCCAGCATCTGCAGTTCTCATTATCTCTGACTTTATAGATGTGATAATGTCTTGCTAGCATTTCTGTCCTAGGCCTGCTGTAGTGTTCAGTGACATCCAATGCAAACTTTAGTTCATTTTCTGCTTGTGCACCTTACAGCCTTCAAGATTCAATAATGAGTACAACAAACTCAGAACATGAATACAGTTTTTCATTTTGCTAACAAAGCCTTTACACTTCTATTTGACCCAACCCAGAGTCTTGATGGTATTGTTTTCTCTAAGGTGACCTTTTTTTTGCTGTTCACACCTACCATTCACACCTATTTTGCTTTAATGCCATTTAAATACTTCCATTAACTCTCTGTTTGACTTTTACTCTGGGCATCTGCTCTAGTCAGTCATCCTTTGACTTTCTCAACAACATTAAACAAAAGCAATTTGCAACTCCATCCATCCCTTCCAGTTCCAAAGATGATTGGGCTTGATATGCTAATTCTGTTTTTCTCTCCCTCCAAGGGTGTTGCCAGACCTGTTGGGTTTCTCCAGAACTTGCTGCTTTTATATCAGAGTGTCTGCCTATTTGTCACTGAAGATGCTCCTTTGTATGGGATGCTGGTGTGGCATCACCAACATTAAGAAACTCTGATGGGAAACTGCTGCTCTTAGGATAATTTAAACCAGAGAACTATGGATTTTGGAAATCTGAAGCAAAATCAGATATTGCTGGAGAAACTGAGCAGGTCTGGCAGCATCTATGGAGATAAAACAGAATTAATGTTTCAGATCCATTGACCCCTCTTTAGTTCACTGATCACTGGAAAGATCACTGGATACAAAACATTAACTCTACATTCTCTCCACACTGCCATATATGCTGAGTTTCTCCAGTAATTTCTGTTTTGTTGCTCCTTAGGTAAGACGTCCATCAGTTCCCGTATATACCTGCAGACATCTTCTATAGATGGACTGAAGGAAAATGACAACAGCAAAGAGGAGGCCATGCCAAAGAACTTCAGAATCAGGATGAAATCCTCACTGATCTTTCTACTAATCATAACGGATTCTCATGATAGCCCATCGTAGCTGATCATAACCCTCCATTTGTCATGGGATTAGAGGATCGCGCTAAGCAACCTCAGAGGCAGGCTCCAGCCTTCAGTAGCTGCAATGATCTGTTCACATGATCAATCAAGCCAAGACATCATGGTTTCATTTACTCACAGAGAAATAAAAATAAAATTGCCATGTACAACGAATAGAAAGTGATGACTAACAAAGCTCATCTGTAAAATATTGTCACCATTACAACTGTTATAACTATATTTCAAAGAGTGCTTCATTGGCAGGGGATCACTTTGAGACTGCAGGGTTGTGAAGCGTTCTAAACAAATGCACATTTTTTCTTTCCCAATTTAAGAATGAATTACCCATAAATCAGCTTGCAATTTCAGTAGCAATTTACAGATCTGCTTCAATTATGGACTCTTGATTCGATTTTTTTTGAGGTGTTTCCAGCTAGCCTCTGTAAAATGAACGGAAGAGATAAAAATAAGTTATAGGAGCATTACTCAGAAGAGGAGGAAGTGTCAGTTTGTATAAAATATTCATGCAGTGCCTTAAGAGGTTGCAGCGTTGTATGAAAGTGTGTCAATGCCAGCGAAATGAAAATGAATTAAGAGAAAAATAACACAATGATAGTTGTGGGGTCTAGGCCCGAAACGTCAGCTTTTATGCTCCTGAGATGCTGCTTGGCCTGCTATGTTCATCCAGCTTCACACTTTATTACAATGATAGTTGTTGATCTGTGAAGTAACGAGGACAATTTTCTTTGGTTCAGTACCTACTCTATTTATCATGAGGCCACTACAGTACATGCTCATAGTCTGAGGCACTGAATAATTCTGATTGTCATCTTGTTCAGATTAAAGGCCTCAGGGTCACAGGAACATGCTGTGCAGGGGGAAGATCATTTAGCAAAATGACAGACAATGAAGGTGAACAAGTGGCCAAGGTGTTTAGTATGTGCATTCAGTAGTGAATGAATAACTGAAGTTTTGGTCCAAATGTTTGTTTTTACTGTTTTTAAATATCCTTCCATTAACTGTGGCAAACTATGATCTGCAGGTAATGGAATTCGCAGATAATGGACTCTATTACATTGTGATGGCTTTGATTTACAATAATGTAGAATTTTTGCCTTGAGTAGTCCTCGCTTTTGCCTAGTTCCAGATGAAAGTGTAGATGAAACATACTATTGTAATGTTGCCTGAGCCTCACTAAAATAACTTAGCAGGCAGCTAGAAATCACAGCTTTTAATCTTAATTGCCAAGCACAACAGATTCTGCTCATAAAAAACTGATCCCATGTGAATTCTATCTATTTCCACCTAAACAATGAAAATGATACACATCTTAATGTTGTTGGGACTTAGTTTAACATTTTCCCCTCAGATTGATTTGATAGCTGTCCTTGTAACTCTGGAAGTAAGAATAAAATCAGCTGCAAGTTCTATACCCTCACCTCCATTGATAGAAATATGAAGATCATTCAACTTTCAATTCTATACGAAAACTGTAGACGTCAAATCCACAATTACTGAAGAATAGGCCCTTCGGCCCTCCAAGCCTGCACCGATCAAGAGCCTCTATCTAAACCTGTCACCTATTTTCCAAGGATCTGTATCTCTCTGCTCCCTGTCCCTTCATGTATCTGTCTAGATACATCTTAAATGACACTATCGTGCCCAACTCTACCACCTCCGCTGGCAATGTGTTCCGGGCACCCACCACCTTCTGCATAAAGAACTTTCCACACATATGTCCCTTAAACCTTTCCCCTCTCACCCTGAATGTAACTTCTTTGTTCAAAAGGAAGGGGACAGAAAGTAGGAAATGGGAGGCCAATTAGCTTAATAGACCGTCAAAGGCAAAATGTTTGAATGTATAATTAAAGGCATTATAGCAAGGTACTTAGAAAAGTTCAAGGTAGTCAAGCAGAGCCAGCATGGTTTTGAGAAAGAGAAATCATGTTTGACCAATCTATGGAGTTCCTATGGAGGTACCATGTGCTTTGAATAAATGTATTTCCAGAAAGGCATTTGATAAGGTGCCACGTCAAAGGTTATTGTGGAAAATATAAGCTCGTGGTGTAGGGAATAGCAAACTGGAATGGATAGAAGCTTGGCTGGCTAGCAGGAAGCAGTGAAGGTGCAAATTACTCATTTTCAGTTGTGCAATAAGCAATGAGTGATGTGTTACAGTGAGTGGAGCTGAGATCTTGTCTGTTTACAAATTATATAAATGACTTAAATGAAGGGATGGGAGACATGTGCCTGAATTTCATGTTTATGGATAACTCCAAGCTACGTCAAGTTTTTAGTCCCAAATCCCAACTTATTTTCTTGCTACAGAGATCATAGGAACTGCAGATGTTGGAGAATCTGAGATAACAACGTGAAGAGCTGGATGAACACAGCAGGCCAAGCAGCATCAGAGGAGCAGGGAGTCTGACATTTTGGGCCTAGACCCTTCCTGAAACATCAGCCTTCCTGCTCCTCTGATGCTGCTTGGCCTGTTCATCCAGCGCTACACCTTGTTATCTCTAATTTTCTTGCAATATCTTAACAAACTCAC
Source organism: Stegostoma tigrinum (assembly GCF_030684315.1). NCBI lineage: Eukaryota > Metazoa > Chordata > Chondrichthyes > Orectolobiformes > Stegostomatidae > Stegostoma > Stegostoma tigrinum. The sequence continues at coordinate 2,127,834 of NC_081376.1, read as the reverse complement.
TGCATTAAATATGTACCCAAATCCCAACAGTGTTCCTCACGTACAATTCTATACCCGACTTACCATGGACATTCCCACAGCAACTTAACACTCATTGCACCCATGCCAGCTTTGAAGTTGCTGTGCACCCAGGCAAGCAGGTGTTGCTCCTCATTGGCGACATCATAATAGAGCAGTCCCAAATCCATGCAGCCCACGAGATATGGCTGACACTATCTCACATGGACAACCCTATTCTCTCCCCCTCATCACTATTTCACCACCACAATACCCAGTTTATCTGTCCTTTGTTACAGCCCATCTTAACACTTTCTACATCAGCTCTACCTTGTTCCTAATACCCACTGGATACTTTCAGCTTGTTATTGTCTAGGTGACATTGGCTTTGTCCACTGTGGGCATTGTCCCCATTTTTCAGTTGCATTTCACATTGAGAGAATGAAAAATGAGTGCAGGGAACACAGCTCAAGGTTGATGCCATCGGCACTAGGCCCCATCTGATCACCAGGTACCCCCATACCCATCACTGTCCTGCCTGGAGCCTTCATGTCATCTTTCTCTTGCTCTCCCCCCTCCCCCAACAACTCATTTCTATCTACTCTCCCCAGTATGGACACCTGCCACATTTGCACTTAATCTCGAACTTCGTCCCTGCCACCAAAGTCTGATATTACACCTTAACAACATTGCTCCCCTGTGGAAGCCACAATGGTGATCACTGCCACTAAAACCCTTTGTGTGGCTTACTATGCCTCCACACACCCACCCCATTCACCTGCAGGCTCCACCCATCACAGACTTTGCTCCCACCCTTCTGCCAGTGATCCTCCACAGCCCCTACAGCAAAACCATCCCCGCCATGAACAATCGATAAACAAACCCAGAAGATTGTATTCATCCCTGATGTCTAAAAGGCTTCGATGACCATCCCATAGACATGACTGACCAGACCCCTGACTCCTGTCTTTACAGCTTCCCAACTGACAATACATGATTACCCCCAGACTGCCGCTGCTGACCCTACAAGACTGACCATTGCCCATTGCCCAGAGTGGAATCGAACATATGCCCCAGCCCAGACCAAGTGGATGTCAGACAGTGGCTCTGGGCAGACTGTGCCTGTGACTGACAGGATCAGAATCCTGTGACTGAAAGTGTTCCCTTGGACTGAGAACTAGCTCCCACCCAGTTTCAGACATGGCTGTTTGTTTGAATAACCAGATACTCTGGCACAGACTGTCAGTGTCAGATTGATGGCTTTGTGCGTGCTGTACAGTAAGATACTCCACCTCCCCTCCAGACAGATTTCTCATGACGAACAGCCTGTCAGCGTGTCTGTGTGAATCTGTAGCACTGAGTACATGGCTGAAGCTCCATTGCACTAACAGGTCTGGCACAACTTGACACAGCAAGGCAAGACATGGATGATGTGAGATTGCAATTAGGCACAAAGTGAGTGAACAAAGAGAGAAAGCGAGTAGCCCTGAAATATAACCTGTTCTAACCCATGAGCTGGGTCCATGTCCCTGTGTAAAATGCCCCTGAAGCAGCCTTTCAATGCCAGTCACTGGTATTTTCTGCAGTTCAGGCCTGTGCCTCCTGAGCATCTTACCAGTGGTTCAGAGAGGGGCCATGATGCTTGTGATGGGTTGGCAGATGACAGATCACACCCAAGGACAAAGGGTGCATTCAAGTCAAGTTTTCTCGAGATCTTGCTTCTCTCTGGATAGTTTAGCAACATAGTGAGCTGAATATGAAGGAATTTAATGAGCCATAATCCCCTTAATTAGTAACTCACCACTGTCTAGCAAGAAGCTTACCCCCCCCCCCCACCAGATGGAACTCATTAGACTTGTCCAATGCCGCTACAATCTCACTATGTCACCTAGCTCCCTATAACATTCCACCTCAGGTTTGCCTAATTTGCTGATATAACAAAGGTAGGCCAGAAACTGAGGGAGCTTACATGAAGATATGGTGAGTTAAGTCAATGGGCAAAAGTCTAGCAAATGGAATACATTATGGGAAAATGTGAAATTGTCCATTTTGGCATTTTGATTAGAAAAGAAGCATATTACTTATGTGGTGTGGACCTGCAGAGCTCAGAGATGCAGTAGAATTTGGGTGCCCTGGTGCATACACCATAAAGGGTTAGTGTGCAGAAAGTAATTATGTAAACTCATTGAATTTTAACATTCATAGAAAGTGGAAGTGTACAAGGCATGAGTGAATCTGCTTCTGGAATACTGTGTACAGTTTCAGTTTCCTTATTGAAGGAAGGATGGAAATGCATTTTAGGCAGTTCAGAGAAGGTTTGCTAGCCTCATAACAGGAATAGCGGCTTGACATATGAGGAACATTGGACAGATTGAGTTTGGTACAGGTTGTCCAGCAAGCCAGTGCCATCAGTCAGCAGATTGGTGGATCATCAGTGAAGGAGTTGAGTGAACTCAAGAGATAAGAGGGCAAAGAGTCACTAATATGTGGGAGGTCATGAGATGTTGTGTGAAGGGCAGTCACTACCATTGTGACCTCCATGTGAGACTGTGCAATCCAGCGTTGACAATTGCCAATCTGGAATGACAGGGCATAAGGGAGAAAGTCTGATTCTCAATTCGAGATGGCAATGGGATCATGTGGGGTTTGTTCAAGATGGGCTGTCCAGGGAGAGCTAGGTAGAAATGGACATGGAGTCATTAGAGGAGTGGGTACCTGATGACCAGGCAAAGCCCAGTGCTGATGTTGTCCAGTGTATTCTGCTAACCTTCTGTGACCTGGTACTCGCTAAAAGCGATCCACTGATCAGGGTGACTGGGGCAATGCTCAAATTGGCCACAGTCAGTGCCTGTTTGATGGCCAAAACACAGGCTTGTCTCCAGTGCATTGGGATACCCTTCAAGGTAACAGCATCTGCAAATTGCGGCACGGTGGCTCAGGGGTTAGCACTGCAGCCTCACCGCGCCAGGGACCCGGGTTCAATTCCAGCCTTGGGCAACTGTCTGTGTGGAGTTTGTACATTCTCCCCATATCTGCGTGGGCTTCCTTCCAGTGCTCTGGTTTCCTCCCACAGTCCAAAGATGTGCAGGCTAGGTGGATTGGCCATGCTAAATTGCCCGTAGTGTTCAGGGGTGTGTGGGTGATAGGGGGTCGGGTCTGGGTGGGATGCTCCAAGGGGCGGTGTGGACTTGTTGGGCCGAAAGGCCTGTTTCCACACTCTAGGGAATCTAATCTAAACTAATCTAATCATGTCATTTGCAATCACAACACGGTGCTTGTGAAATACATGCAGATTCAAACTTTGTGGATCCAAATACTGGCCCCCAGAAAAATGGTTGTGTCATCAATCAGTGCAGGTTGAAAATATTCAGCTCTGTGAGTCTAGAGTAATCCCAGGTAATCTTGAAATAGGCACTTATGGGCCACAATGTACATAGCTCTTGCAAGATTTTCTGGGTTGTACAGGAGCATGGAACACTTCCCCGTTCACCTGAACTAAATGTAATGCAAGATTCACATATGTGTAATGATATGAGTGATGTGAGGCTGGGAGGAGGAGCATTTGGCATGCATGGAGCACTTACACTGTACTGTTTCATATTTACTACATGACTGGTGGAGGTATTGTTCCAAATAAGTCCTTATTTCAAAGTATCAGGATGAGTTAATACATTCACTGTCAGACTGCTCCCTGTCTCACTGTATGGAGGGCATTGCTCACCCAACATTTGTAAGTTGTGTAACAGCTGTTTGTTTTTATTGCTAAGGACCTGCTCTGTTCCTTAAGCTCCCAAAGCAGATTCACTATGAGTGAGACTGATGGCTCCAGCCAAGAAGAGGTTACCATCAAACTGGCTGCTCAAGGAAGAAGGTGCAGTGAGATGAAAGAGGAACAAAGACCCAGAAAGGCCAGGAGCAGTAGCAACCTCTGTCAGAAGGCCAGGAATCTTCACATAACGAGATCTCAGCTGAATGCAGGGGAAGCACAGGAGGGATTTTTGTCCTCAATGCCATTTCCTCCAGATAAGTGAGACACAATGTTAGCACAAAACTGAGAATGTCCCAGGACACTGCCACTGAGCTGTGCCGGTTGCTGAAGTGTGGCCTATGACCTGAAGGAATGGGATGCCATCCTGCCCTGTGCCATCAAGGTGACAAATACATGAACATTTATGTAATTGCCTCATTACAGGGATCAACTGGGCGCCAATAAATATATCAGGGCAGTGATCAATGCTATCCAGTCACACTGGATCACTTTGCTGCAGCAGGACAAAGTCAGTGCTGCAGCCCAGGCAGTAACTGGCATCCCCCACGTACAAACTGACCACATGTGGCACTGAGAGGGCCATATCATTAGGCTGTAGAGTTCATCAACCAGAAAGGGTTCCATTTCATCAATAAGCAAGTGACCTGGGATCCCGAGAGATGTCACAACTCCCACATCCTGGAGGCCTCTCGTGTTCCTGCCACATTTAGAGTCCAAAGTCTCATAGGGCTGGTTACTCAGGGGACAAGGTCAACCATGGTGGATGACTCCATCACACAACCCATCACTGAGGCAGAGGGCTGATACAATGTAGACTGTAGGTGGAGTAGATGATAGGGCTTTCTACTGCTTCAATTGCTCTGCAGCACAGAGTATGCCTCATAATCCTAAATAATGTGACCTGCAGAACTGGAGCAGGCAAATTAGGGATGCAGTTGAGAGCAATGCAGGGTCAAGCCAGTCAAGGTTTCATTGATACCCTGTTCTCCTGGCTGAGAGGTGGGTACGGTGATCATCCACTGTCTATAACATCGCTAGTGCTAAGTAGGCAAGGCACTTGTTTGAGTTCTGGCAGAGAAATGCAGTTGCTGTTTGTTTGATTTGTATTCACTTTTGGTGTTTGTAAATAGAAGTTAATCTGGAATCGTTTGAAGTCAGTCATCAGATGGTTCCCCGCATTGAGCAATGGGAAGTTTCTGGGCTACAGTGGGCTTTGCAGACAGAGTAGCAGTGACTTTCAGGAGTATTAAGCTGTGATGCAGCCAAGAGTTATGAGTTATACTGAAACAGCAACAGTTTTTGGAATGCCACCTTCTGTGTCATGGGAAGTCTTTTTTTGCGGCTGCTGTTCCACTACATTGATGGTAAAGCGTGACACTGGACTGCCAATGCTTAGCCAGTTACATGGCTGGGGTTCCAAGATAGCATTGCGCCAGTGAAAATGAATCATTCTAAAATCATGGTGTGTAATTCTGGCGACAGCAAGTGGGAAAAAGGGACCAATGCTGGATGAAAGGGGCGTGATAAATAATTAATGAGGTGAGTCTAGTGACAATTTGGTGAGAAAACTCACCAGGCATCATGGAGAGTAACCCTCCATAACACGTTGGAAATGATACTTGGCCAAAATACGGCAAGAATCGTCCCCAGTCTTCGTGCCCAAGTCCAATGAGCACCACTCAGAACCATATTATACTGCTGTGGTGTCTGGTTCAAGAAACTACATCATTCCCCACAATCCCACCATCAACAGGAACCTGGGGAAATCAGACCAGCGCTCAGTCCATATCAGGATGTGGCAACGTGTACAAAGGCTTCATGCCTTTACATGGCCCCAGTGATCTAGGAGGGAACCATTTACTTGCAGATCCCTCAGGACTAAACTTGAAGAAAGAACTTGTTCATGCCATGTTTTTCCATAACGTGTAGAGTCATAGAGTCAGAGTTATTCGGCCAACCAGCTATCCTACATTAGTGTAGTCCCATTTGCCAGCATTGGGCCCATATCCCTTTAAACCCTTCCTATTCATGTACCCACCCACATGCCCTATAATTATTGCAATTGTACCAGCCTCCACCATGTTCTCTGGCAGCTCATTCCTCTGCGTGAAAATGTTGCTCCTTAGGTCCCTTTTATATCTTTTTGCTCTCACCTTGAACTTACGTCCTCTAGTTTTGGACTCTCCTACCCTGGAAATAAGATCTTGGCTATTCGCCATATCCATACCCCTCATGATATTGTAAACCTCTATAAGATCACCCTTCAGCCTTCGAAATTCCAGGGAAAATAGCCCACACTAGCCTCTCCCTTCCAACCCCAGCAAGATCTTTGTAAATTTGATAGACAAGAAACAGTGAATGGGAATAAATAGGTCTTTTCCGAATGGCAGGCAGTGATACATGGTATGTTATAAGGGCATACTTAGGCCCCAGCTAGTCTTGACACACATAAATGATCTGGTTGAGGAAACTGAAATAACTCCATGAAGGCTGGTATTCTGTCACCAAGTCACCCTATTTACACATTGTCAATTACATTAGTCCAGCCAGCTCAGAGCTGGCTCTCAGAGTGAACGGAACCCATTCCATTCCTGTTTATACCTGTTAGCCAAGGCTCCCTGATTAACAGCCCCAATCAGGGAACTCATATTCTATGAGGTCTACATGGCCAAACTCATTCCAATCATTAAAGAAACCAAATTCAATGTTTCCAAGTTTGTAAACAACATAAGGCTGGGTGGGATTGAGATATGTGAGGAGGATGTAAGAAGGCTTCAAGATGATAAGGACAAATAGAGTGCATGGGAAAGCACATGACAAATACAGTACAATGTGATAAAATGTGTCAGTGAGAAACAGGAAGGAAAAGTATGATTTAAGTGATGATGTCTTGGGAAATGTGAATATACATTTGGACCTGGCTGTCTTGTACACAAATCAATGAAAATAAACAGGCAGTTACAGCAAGCAATTAAGAAGGCAAATGCTATGTGGGCCTTCATTGAGAGAAGATTTGAGTTCAGAAGTAGGAATATCTCACTGCAGTTATACAGCATCTTGTTGAAACTACACCTGAAGCATGAAATGTAGGTGAGGCTGTTGACTTGCTCGCCAAGCTAGCTTGTTCTCAGTCAGATGTTTCGTCACCACACTAGGTAACATCATCAGTGGAGGTTCTGATGAAGCGATGTTGTTCTACTTCGTTTGGAATGTATTTTGTCCAGTCCATTATGAAGAGTAGTGTCATTTCCAGTTTTGATCTGTATGTGTTTGCATATGGGGTATACATTAAATGTAGGTTTAGCCTTTGTGCCAAAAAAAGGACATATTTGCCTTAGGCAGTGTGCAAGGAAGATTTACTAAGACACTACCTACCTAGAATGGCAGGACTGTCCTGTGAGGAGCAATTGGCTCAACTGAGCATGTATTTATTGAAATTTAGAAGGATAAGAGTGGATCTGATTGAAGCGTACAAAATCCTATCAGGATTGGACAGAGTAGATGTGGGGAAAATGTTTCATTGTTGAACCAGGGGACATAGTCTACAGTATAGGGTAAAGTATTTAGGACTTAGATATGGAAAGTTTTTTTTCATTCAAAGCATAGTGAACCTATGGAATTCTCTATCACAGAAGGCTATGGATGCCAAATGATTGAATTATCTTCAAGAAAATGTTTGTTTTTAATTTGTTTTAAAGCATCAAGGGGTATGGGGTGAAAGCAGGAATATGGTGTTGAGATAAAGAATCAGCCAGGGTCATATTGAATGGTGGAGCAGACTTGATGGGCTGAACGGCCTTCTCCTGCTCCTAGTTTCTGTACTATAACTTGAATTGTAAATAAATACAACAAATTCACTTATTTTAATTTTGGAGAGAAGACCAAAATATGGACAACGCCAGGTGTAACAATGAGGAGTTTGTAAACTTCTGAATGGAGATGTGAATGCTGAGAATTGAATTGAATTGAACTAGCTTTATTGTCACTTGTACTCAAATGATTACACTGAAAAGCTTACAAGTCACCATGTTATAGCACCATCTTAGGTACAGAGGTACAGATTCTTAGGAATAAATTCTTAGGTAAAAGAAATTAGAAAAGAAGAAAAAAATGAAAGGTTCAGCATTACAGATCAAAAGAATAAATTGGAAAAGTAAAGAAATAAAAAGTTCTGAATAACAGTCTTTGCAGCCCAGCCCACATCGGCAACCAGCCTCCAGTGACTGAAAGAGTCCACCACTTCGCAGCCGCCTGCACCAGACCCACCAACATAGGAGTCACCACACTTCAGGCACCATCTCATCACCTTTGGGCCCACCTTGCTGCCACTGCTGAACCCGCACATGCCTCACAACCGGGAGTCCCTGGCTCTGCTGCTGCCATGGCAACACCAGGTCCCTCCGCTTTGGGCATAACACGCTGCCGCTGCTGTGACACCAGTGCCAGAAATCCCGCTCTGAGTCCACCGCAACCAGGAGCCATTGGTTCTGTTGCCAGGCCAGTCCGGTGCTGTGCCGAGCCCTGCTTCAGCTGCCGATGTTGCCATCTTGAAAAATCCACTGCCACCAGCGCAGTTACTACCAAAAGCTGGAGTAAGCTTTGCTACCACTGCCTCCAATCTCCAGAGGAAGCCGTGTCTGCCACTGTGCATGCAGCCCACTCTCACTGCCAAGCTGATACTGCCAATCAACCTGCCACAGAATCTCTTTGGGGCGGCACGGTGGCTCAGTGGTTAGCATTACAGCCTCACAGTGCCAGGGACCCGGGTTCAATTCCAGCCTCGGGTAACCGTCTGCGTGCAGTTTGCACATTCTCCCTGTGTCTGCGTGGGTTTCCTCCGGGTGCTCCAGTTTCCTCCCGCAGTCCAAAGATGTGCAGGCTAGGTGGATTGGCCATGCTAAATTGCCCGTCGTGCTCAGGGGTGTGTGGGTTACAGGTGGATGGGATGCTTCAAGGGGAAATGTGGACTTGTTGGGCCAAAGGGCCTGTTTCTACACTGTAGGGAATCTAAGAATCTAAGAAAAAGATGGAAAAGGAAAAAAAATGTGAAAGGAAAAATGCAGAAGCAAAAGGAAAACAAAGAAGTAAAGCAGATGGGAGCAGATGGGCATTGGGCGTACATGCAGGCCCGCTACTCCACCACCATCTTGGAAGTGAGGATACACCAAGAAATCCAAAGTTTCACTCCTGAACATGGACACCTACCATCTTCGCAAGGGTGGCAATGAGGTGAGGGGTGACTCACACATTCATGTTTCATAGTGGCAGCAGCCTATTTCAACCTGAGATTACAAGGTGTGGAGCTGGATGAACACAGCAGGCCAAGCAGCATCAGAGGAGCAGGAAGGCTGATGTTTCGGGCCTAGACTCTTCTTCAGAAAAGCAGTTTCAAGGCCAAAGAGATTACGAGACAGTTGCAGTAGGAGAGAGTTCCACTGTGGTTTTTTTTCCGGAGGGAGGAGGGTAACTTCTTCAAGGTAGGCATCCCTAGAAGAGGCTTTGCAGTGGGGTCAAAACTGTTTCAGAGATAATAGGAACTGCAGATGCTAGAGATTCATCCTTAGACGATGCCTACCTTGAAGAAGTAACACTCCTCCATCTGGTCTCTAGCATCTGCAGTTCCTACTACTTCTGAGCCTGTTTCAATCAACAGCTGTGTCCTTTCCTGGGTGACTTTGGTGACCTGAGTTTCCATAGCACTAGATGTGAAGTTTATATTTGGTCATTTGAATAGCCCAGGTAGGATTTTGTAGAGTTACAGTTAACCTACAGGTCCCGCAAACAGTTCTGAAGACAAACAGTATGCCAGACTTTATCACAGGATGATTGGAGTAAAGGATCAAAGAAGACTTGCCTCAGTTGTAAGAACACTGGTAAGATCATATCTGGAGGAATGTGTGCAGGTCTAATGGTCTTGCTCAAAGAAGGTTATACTTGCCATAAAATATGAGCAGCAGTAGCTTTACCAGTTTGATTCCTTGTGGGCCATTCCATGAACAGAGATTAAGGAGCCTGTGCCTGCATTCTATGGAGCTTAGAAGAATGATTCAATTCTTAAAGCAGTCACAAGCAACTGTCCAGAGGATCTAACGAAACAGTTCATCAAGACTATAAATAAAAGCTGTCAAAAGTAGCTATCAAAGTAGTCTGTCAAGGCATTTACATGTCCAGCCCTTTTACACTTTGAAAAATATTGCAGAAGTTTTTTTTTAGATTCTCTACAGTGTGGAAACAGGCCCTTCGGCCCAACAAGTCCACACCGCCACTTGAAGCATCCCACCCAGACCCGTCCCCCAATAATCCACACATCCCTGAACACTACGGGCAATTTAGCATGGCCGATCCACCTAGCCTACACATCTTTGGACTGTGGGAGGAAACCGGAACACCCGGAGGAAACCCACGCAGACACGGGGAGAATGTGCAAACTCCACACAGACAGCCACCCGAGGCTGGAATCGAACCCGGGTCCCTGGTGCTGTGAGGCTGCAGTGCTAACCACTGAGCCACCTTGTTAAAAGAGAAGACTAGAGAAGACTATTTCACTATATTAACTTCCTATTTCACGCAATTAACATAAAACTGAGGGCTGCATTTACTGGATTCATGTTGCATGACCAATTTTACAACCATCCATTACCACCATCAGTTGCCTGCAACTTCATAGCTTGACTGACAATTCCAAGTGTTTAAATATGCTTTGAATTTGAGACTATAAATTCCAATGCTTATTGTCATAAAGGATTGTGCATGTGTATTAATTATTTGTTGTTGTAAGGTATTATGTAGTTTAAGTAATAAACAGGTAATGGGTATATTTTTATGATTGAGAGCTTTTTTTAATGTGTTGAAGTCTGCAATAGATACTTCATCTTTAATTTTATTAATTTTTATTTTTAATATTTTATTTAATCGCTGTATGCGTCCTGAGGTCTATACATTTTGGATACTGAATAGTTGACATGTAGGCGTAAGGAGAAAAGTTGGTATGTGAGAGGCATGGATTGGTGTGAGTTGACACTAAATTGACATGGGTGAATAAAGGACATGGGAATGGATGGAGGGGGAAAATTGGCATTGAGTGATGAGGTTGGTTTAGGACATTGGTTGGCATGTACTGTATGAGAGATTATGGGGATGGGTATAGGTCATAATATTCATGGGGAATGCGTGTGGTGGTGAGAGGTTTTAAAAAGGCTTAACCTTAGTGTGGCTCCACACACAAAGCTCCTCTTTGTTATTGTTAGCCCTGCCTAATGATCTTAATGTTACACAGCTGCCCTGCCATATTTCCTTTAATAATAACTTCAACTGTTTCCCCAATGATTGAGATTAAGCAAAGTGACATGCAGTTACCTGCTTTCTGTTTCAACCCACTTTGAATTCAAGAGTTGCAGTTGCTATTGTCCAATCTGATCAAATTTGAAAAATACATCAATGCTTCAACCATCTCGGCAGCCACATCTTTTAAGATCCTAGGATAAAGTCTATCATTGGTCAAGCATTTGCCAGTTTGCAGCTAGAACTCAATGCCACTTCTCTGGTGATTGTAACTTGCCTGAGTTCATCCCTCTCTCCACTTCCTGACTTATTGTTACTTCTGGGCTGTTACCTAAACCTCCATATGGATCTTTGATGCAAAAGCTGCCATTTTCTTATTAATTCCCCGGTCTCACTTTCCATAGGACCAATGCTAACCCTTTTCTTAACCTTTGTCTTTAAATATTCATGGAAAATCTTACTGTGCTTGGATTTTTTTTGACTTTTTTTGGGTCATTCTTTGGTTTGTTTTGTTCTGTTCAACCTTTTCACCTGCCATCTGTCTTTGCATTATTATGTGCTTTTTGTTTAAGTTTGATGCTACCTGTAACATTTCTAGTTAATCCTGGATGGTGGGTACATACCTTGGATTTTTCCTTACTTGTTGGAATGTATCTAACCTGCGTATTCTGAAATATCCCAGAAACATTCGGTACCAAATCTATACCTTGCCATACTGTCCCCCGAAAAGAACGTAAAATTCTATCATAATAAGATCACTGATACCTAGGGATGCCTCCAGTATAAAATTATGAATTAATCCTATCATATGCCTTTCTCTCAATGATACACTGTTTCAGACTGACTTTCTGACCTTTAAAGAAACTTCATAAAACTGACCAAAATCAATTTGCTTCTATTTTAAAATTCAACTTCAAGAAAATGACACTTAAATATAGTACACATCTTTCATCACATCGTGTAGGCACAATGCAATCTCTTGACTGGTGTCACACACATCAGCATTAGTGATCTTATCTTTCACTAAAGATTCCCAGTAGTTGTACAGTGGATCCTGTGCATTACAGTAACTTGCCTCTGTGACTGCACCTTCCACACTTGTGATCTCTTACCACTGAGCATGGCCAGGCTAGCAGACACAAAACGTTAAGGTCTCTCCATGCTTCATGTCTTCCCGGGAGTTGAAAGTAAATAGCTACTCAGTTTCGCATAATCATTTACATCCAACTAAACAGATACAGCATTCCTTCAGCATATGCTCTGAAGGTTAGTAAATAATGTAGCTTTTGCCCTGTCCTGCAGTGAGGTGCTGGCCTTGGGTTATCTGTTCAAATCCTGGATTTGAGATTCAACCCAAGATCTTTATCAATATGTTCAAAGTACTACAGATTTACTGAGCTGACAGGTTATTGGATGCAAGTAAAGTTGTTATAGTTAAAAGAAGAGGCAGAGAATCAATTCTCAGCAGTGAGTTGAAATTAGTTTACTCCAAAAATGTTGCCTTAGCTATTGTGTAACAATATTGAAACTGCAAAATCAAATATATGACAAATGTAATCCCAATGTTTAAGTATCATTGTTTGAAGACTTTGTCTTAAAGTATGTGTTGTATATTAATGTGCACAAGACAGCAAAAAATATGTGAAATTGCAAGGAAAGAATGGAAACTTTTTGAAACAAGTAGAAGAATGTTTAGTGCTCAAAGGGATAACAGGTGACCTTTTATAGAATGTCAAATCAATGCATCCTGTTAGGACTACAGTTTTTTTTAGTTCTTGCTATTGCTATTTTCCAAAATGTCAGACAAATCGGTGCATACTGATAGAGGGGTGTGGGCAGTTATGTATTAATACCAGGCAATAATAGCAAGCAGACAGAGAACTTCAGAAAAGGGATCTTGGCAGGAGGCAGCAACACATAATTTCAAGGGCTAAAGCATTTTACAAGCAATGGAGTGTAGTCACCCTGGCAAGCTGCGCACAGCAATGGGATATGTGTTAAATAATCTGTTACAGTGTTCCTGGTGAAATGTTAAATGTTGGTCAGAATCTTCAGCTCTTCTTTGAATAAGGTCCCATAATTTAGCGAAGTATCAGGAAAGAACATGAGAAATTCAAATGTGGAATCCCAGATACTGAACAATCTTCACAGCTGCAGCAATAAAGCACCTCGAACGATTTCTTCAAAATATCTGGAAGTGTTTCCTCCAACAGGAAGGCCAGTTCTGTTATGTCAGCAAAGCCTGGACCAGTTATGGACTCAGAATTATCCCATCAACTGCAGTTAGATGAATGACCAATTCATGTATCTTTCACCAGTAAATAGTAGTGTGAGATCTCAGTTGAACATTTCATAAGAGCAGATGGATGTTGCTCGATCATTCACACTATTGGATGACTTTTGTTAGTTTTGGCAATTCAAACATCTTATTATAATTCATCCCACTCCCCAGCATCTGTTAATTTTCTTACTCCTCAAACATTGACAGTAATGGCAAGAACTTCAGTTAGATTCATACTCTTTGTTCTGTCATTGCTCATGAAAAATTAGATTTCTGATTAGTTTCCTTAATAATGCATCCTTTAGTATCCTCATTGAAGTGCTTCCAGTACAGATTAGGAGTTTGTTTAAATGATAATGACTTCTCTTTCATTGAAAACATAGAAGAACAATTGCTGACAGTCATTCAGCCAATTTTTTCTCTGGTTTCTTTCATTTTTATTCTCTCCACAGATAATTTTGGAGTTCGAAGCATAATTTTGATCTTAAAACATAAACTTGAGGACAGATAAATTTTAATGAGCCTTGATTGGTTTCCTCAAACTGACAAAAGAAAATTTTGCATACTCTGCAGTGATCTCTAAACTTTGATTTTCCAAAAGTTTCCTTTGAAGCCAAGGTGATTTTAATCATTCATAATTTCTCGTGGCTTATTTAGTTTCAAAGATATGGTTCAATTTGAAAAAACTACAGATGTAAATGTAAGAGTGAGAAAGGTTGATATCAACAGCAGGAAACTGTCAGTGATGGAAACCTAAACTAGATATTACAGACCATTTTTTAAAAAAAATTCTAAGGCTCCAGTTTAAATTCCTTGTCAGATGTTCCACAGTTACTGGTTTCTTCAACATTTTGAGATCCATGTTATTTATCCTAAAGAAGGGGGGAAAATATCATGTAAGTGTAAGCTTGATTCTGCGATTGCACTTTCCAAACCCATGACCACCACCACCTAGAAGGACAAGGGCAGCAGATACGTGAATTGGAATATATTATTGGTCCTTCACTGTTACTGGGTCAAAATACTGGAATTCCCTCCCTAAAGGCATTGTGGTCTACCTGCAGCATGGAAATTGCGGATGTTCAATAAGTCACCACCTTCTCAAGCACGGTTAGAGATGGTCAATAAAATACTGGCCAGCCAGCAGTGTCAATATTCCATGAATTAAATTAAAAGAAACGAAGGAGTTAAAATCTTATTTGCTGGCTCTAATTCCAGTTACTTTGGATCTACATCTTGACAGGGAGATGGAGCAGACAGTGGAGAGAGAACAAAGCCCTCACCATGTCCCTATCAAATCAGAACCAAACTCTTCAAGCCTCGTGATAGTGTCAGGAGTGAGTCTTGCACACGTGTCAATGCATTCCACATCACTGGCCTCACATTCTAGGCCACCAGTGTTCTGCTGCATACTATTGCATTGATCTCTTCAGGAGAACCAGCCTGTCTCCATGGTTGTGTCCTCCACTGCATTGGTAGATAATTCATTCTCAATGGCCTGGTTGCTATCTACTAGGACCAGCACTTGCCCACCCTCCATCTCTATCCCAGCCTGTACTGTGTGCAGTCCCAGTCTGAGCTGGTGGTTGTGAGACTCAGATAAAGTGACAGGATCACTCCATTAGATCTGAACTGTGAGGCTCTCTCCCTTGTCTTGGAGTTCTTGGGACTGGTCAGATGGCAGTTCTTAAGAACCCAGGAGGGACAGTTAGTTTGGGACCTGGAGGATGAGGTGGAAAGCATGAGCTTTATTAAATCTTTCTCCTCTCACTGTAAAAGAATGCACCCCACTTTTGAACTACCCCACCCTTGGGAAAAGACCTTGGCTATTCACCTTACCTATACCCCTCATGATTTTGTAAACATCTATAAGCTGACCCCTCAAACCTCCTACCCTCCTGCAAAAAAAGCCCCAGTCTATTCTTATAACTCAAACCCTCCATTCCCAGCAACATCCTGGTAAACTTTTTCTCTCTCCAATTTAACAATATCCTTCCTACTAGGACATGAAGGACAACATTTTTAAACAGAGAATGGTTTGTGTGTGGACTGGTCTGCCAGAGGTAGCAGTGGATATACGGTTACAACATTTAAAAGACATTCCAATAAGTACGTCAATAGGAAAGATTTGGAGGGATATGGGCCAGATGCAGGCAAGTGGGACTAGTTTAATTTGACCACATGGATGACAATGGACAAGTTGGACTGAAGAGCCTGTTTCTATGGTGGATGGCTCTATGACTTTATGACTGTCCACAACTTGCTCACAAAGCCAGATTATGGGTTTAAGGTGAACTGGGAGTTGAGAAGAAGTATAGGTTCAGAAGATGCCATCACCATCAGGGTTTCCAACAATGCAGGATGTCAGAAACATCACAGCTTCACCAAGCTGGCAAGAACTATTCCCTTCATGGTGATCAGAAGATGCTTATGTGTCACCTTGTCCTGGAAGAAAAGATAAAAGTTGAATGAATAGATTGTATATGTGGATTTGCCTGGCATTGCTGAATAGCTGTGGGGTGGGGAGGAATTGCAGGGTGTGGGATGACATATGAAAGCAGCATGATGTGACTTTGAGGCTATCACCTTTGGTAATATACATTGGTAAAGAATAGTATCTGGATAAAAACCGAAAGAACTGGTGATGCTGTAAATCAGGAACAAAAACAAATTTGCTGGAAAAGCTCAGCAGGTCTGGGAGCATCTGTGGAGGAGAAAACAGAGTTAATGTTTCGGGTCCGGTGACCTTTCCTCAGAACTATAGCATCTGGATGTTGGGGGGCCCAACACGTCTTGGGAGCTGCTGATGGGTCAATGATGGAGCATAATAGTACGTCAGAGAATTGGGACTATTTTAAAAGTTGCCTCAGGACTACAAAAAATTCAAGCAAAAGAAGCAAAAAAGAAATGAGAGCTAATTAGCCAGGAATATTAAAACAGGTTGTAAGAGCCTTTACAGGTATATAGGTAGGAGGAGAGTAAGTTAGCGTGGTGACGAGGAATCTTTAAGAGGAAATAGATAGGTTGAGTGAGTAAGCAAAAGTTGGAGTTTAGCGTAGCAAAGTACAAGATCATGCACATCGGTGTGAAGATTGAGAAGGCAGAATACTATCTAAATTAAGAGAGATTCCAAAAAGGTGCAGCACAGAATGATCTGAGTGTTGCTGTGTATGAAGCAGAAAGAGTTAGCATAAAGGGGCAATAAGTAATTAAGGAGTCAAATGGAATTCTGGCCTTTCTTGTGAGGGGGTTAGTGCTTAAAGGCAGAAGAGGTCTGCTTATGAATCTGCATGGTGTTGGTGAGGCTGTATCTGGAGTACTGAGCATAGTTTTGATCACTGTATTTTAAAAAAAAATGAATATATTCTCATTGGAGACAGTTCCAAAGAAACTCACTGACTGAATCCTGGGATGAAGAGTTGACTTATCAAGACCAGCTAAATCTGTTAGACCTTTACTCATTGAGAGTTTAGAAGAATGAGGAGTGACCTTACTAAAGCATGCAAGATTCTGAGGGAGCTTGATAGAGGAGATGTTTAAAAAATATTTCCATTATCAAGAATCTCAAACTAGTGGATACGGTTACAGAATAAGGGGAGATACATTTCAAACTGACATGAGAAGGAATTTCTTCTCACAGTGGGTAATGAACATTTGGAATTCTCTACCTCAGATAGTTGTGGAAGCAAGATCACATCGTATTTAAAGGGGTGGTAGACAGATTTTTGAAAAACCCGGGAATAATAAGGAATTAATATGCTAAAAGTGTTGAAACAAAGGGCAGACCAGCAATGACCATGTTGGATATTGGATCAGGTTTAAGGAGCCTGCTGTTACTTTTTTTTACACTCTTTTGAGTAGCTAAAGTAAACATTAAAGTAAACATTCAGGACTTCGATGTTGTGGCCATTTCGGAGACATGGACAGAGCAGGGTCAGGAATGGATGTTGCAGGTTCCAGGGTTTAGATCTTTCGTTAAGGTCAGGGAAGGTGGTAAAAGAGGGGGAGGTGTGGCTTTGTTAGTCAAAGACAGTCTAAAGGTGGCTGAAAGAGCGTTTGATGAGGACTCATCTACTGAGGTGGTATGGGCTGAGGTCAGAAACAGGAGAGGAGAAGTAACACTGCTGGGAGTTTTTTATAGGCCCCCGCAAAGTTCCAGGGATGTGAAGGAGAGGATCGGCAAAACTATTCTGAGCAGGAGTGAAAGGAACAGGGTGGTCATTATGGAGACATTAACTTCCCTAACATTGACTGGAAATGTTATAACTCCAGTATGTCGGATGGATCAGTTTTTGTCCAATGTGTGCAGGAGAGTTTCCTGACTCAGTATGTCAAAGGGCCAACACAAGAGGGGAGGCCACACTGGATCTGGTAGTCGGTAATGAACCAGGCTAGGTGTTTGATTTAGTGGTAGGTGAGCACTTTGGAGAAAGTGACCATAATTCGGTTATGTTTACTTAAGCAATGAAAGGGATAGGAACATGCCACAGGGCAAGAGTTATATAGATGGGGGAAGGGCTGTTATAATGCGATTAGGCAAGGCTTAGGAGGCATAGAATGGGTTAGCAAAATGCAGGGGATGGGACAATCGAAATGTGGAGCTGGTTTAAGGAACAGGTATTGCATGTCCGTGATAGGTATGTCCCTGTCAGGCAGGGAGGAAGCGATAAGGTAAGGAAACCATGGTTTACTAAAGAAATTGTATCTCTTTTTAAGCGGAAGAGGGAGGCTTCTGTGACAATGAGATGAGATGGTTCAGATGAGGTGATGGAGAGTTATAGATTGGCTAGGAAGGATTTAAAGAGAAAGTTAAGAAGAGCAAGGAGGGGACATGAGCAGACATTAGCAGGTAGAATAAAGGAGAACCCTAAAGCTTTCTATAGGTATGTGAGGAATAAGAGGGTGACTAGGGTAGGAATAGGGCCAGTCAAAGACAGATTTGGGAAGTTGCGTGCGGACCCTGTGGAGATCAGAGAGGTGCTAAATGATTATTTCTCATCTGTTTTCACTGGGAAACAGGACAATATTGTAGAGGAGATGACTGAGTTACGGGCTACTAGAATTGCAAGGCTTAAGGTTAGTAAGGAAGAGGTGTTATCAATTCTAGAAGGTGTGAAGGTCGATAAATCCCCTTGGCCAGATGGGATTTTTCCGAGGATTGTCTGGGAAGCTAGGGAGGAGGTGGCAGAGCCTTTGGCCTTGATCTTCGAGTCCTCGTTGTCTACAGGCTTAGTACCAGAGGACTGGAAGATTGCAAATGTTGTGCCCTTGTTCAAGAAGGGCAGTAGGGATGACCCAGGTAATTATAGACCTGTGAGCCTTACGTCTGTTATAGGAAAAGTTTTGGAAAGTATTATAAGAGGTAGGATTTATAATCATCCAGCAAGCAACAATTTGATTGGAGATAGTCAACATGGATTCGTCAAGGGCAGGTCGTGTCTCACAAACCTCATTGAGCTTTTTGAGAAGGTGACCAAGCATGTGGATGAGGATAGGGCAGTTGATGTGGTGCACATGGACTTCAGTGTAGCCGTTGATAAGGTTCCACATGGTAGGCTTTTGGAGAAAATACAGAGGCACGGGATTGAGGGAGATTTCGCAGTTTGGATTAGAAACTGGCTTTCTGCAAGAAGGCAACGAGTGGTGATTGATGGAAAATATTCAGCCTGGAGTCCAGTTACTAGTGGTGTGCCTCAAGGATCTGTTTTGGGACCACTGCTGTTTGTTATTTTAATCAATGACTTGGACGCAGGCATAGGTGGATGGGTTAGTAAGTTTGCAGATGACACTAAAGTCGGTG
The DNA here is from genome assembly GCF_030684315.1 of Stegostoma tigrinum. Taxonomy (NCBI): domain Eukaryota; kingdom Metazoa; phylum Chordata; class Chondrichthyes; order Orectolobiformes; family Stegostomatidae; genus Stegostoma; species Stegostoma tigrinum. Next base: position 2,108,706 of record NC_081376.1, on the reverse strand, counting down.
GAGTGGTGGACAGTGTGGAAGAATGTTGCAGGTTGCAGGGAGTTTTGGATAAACTGCAGAATTGGGCTGAAAGGTGGCAAATGGAGTTTAATGCGGATAAATGTGAGGTGATTCACTTTGGGAAGAATAATAGGAAGGCAGAATACTGGGTCAATGGAAAGATTCTTGGCAGTGTGGATGTGCAGAGGGATCTTGGTGTCCATGTACATAGATCCCTGAATGTTGCCACCCAGGTTGATAGTGCTGTTATGAAGGCTTACGGTGTGTTAGGTTTTATTGGTAGAGGGATTGAGTTTCGGAGCCGTGATGTCATGCTGCAAATGTACAAAACGCTAGTGCGGCCTCCTTTGGAACATTGCGTATAGTTCTGGTTGCCCCACTACAGGAAGGATGTGGAAGCATTGGAAAAGGTGCAGAGGAGATTTACCAGGATGTTGCCTGGTCTGGAGCGAAGGCCTTATGAGGAAAGGCTGAGGAACTTGGGTCTGTTCTCATTGGAGAGAAGAAGGCTAAGGGGGGATTTAATAGAGACATACAAGCTGATCAGAGGATTAGATAGGGTGGACAGTGAGAGTCTTTTTTCCGAGGATGATGACTTCAGCTTGTACAAGGGGGCATAGCTACAAATTGAGGGGTGATAGTTTTAAGACAGATGTCAGAGGCAGGTTCTTTACTCAGAGAGTGGTAAGGGCGTGGAATGCTGTGCCTGCCAAGTCGTTAACTCAGCCACATTAGGGGCATTTAAACAGTCCTTGGATAAGCATATGGATGATGACGAGATAGTGTAGGGGGAGGGATTAGTTCACAGGTCGGCGCAACATCAAGGGCCAAAGGGCCTGTTCTACGCTGTATTGTTCTATGTTCTATGTCCCTTAGAAGTAGAAAAAGAAAAAAGTCATCTTGGGGAAGGAGAAAATGAACAAGTTTTTTTTACAGTAAATGGCGCAAGACTGGAAATTAAAGGCCAGCTAGGGGATAAATAAGGCATTTTCAAGTTGGCAGGCTGTGACGAGTGGAGTGCTATAAGGACCAGTGCTGGATGCTTACCTGCTTACAACTTGTATTAAAGAATTAGATGAGGGGTCAAAAAGGCTCTCGTGGTGCAATGGTAGTGTCCCTCCCTCTGTACCTAGTTACAAGCTGGCTGCATGGTAGCACAGCATCGCGCAGACTTCAAAGCCCAGAAGCCTGGCGTTTATTTGCTCTGTCCGGTTTTAATTTTTTAAACTTTCTCTGCTTTCTCTTAATGTTTCCAGCTATTACAATTATTCTCGATGCCCATCTTATGCTCTTTTAATGGTATCTCTGGGAGGCTTCTCCCAGCCCAACAACACTGCAGTGGCCCGGCATGGCGGTCTCAGCCTGGCATGATTGGACTCAGCCTGGCATAGTAGTGTCCTGGCATGGTGATCTCAGCCTGGCATGTTGGTATCATGGCATGGCGGTCTCCATGTGGAGGTCTTCTTTAGCTCGGCTTCGAGGTGCTCTGTGCCTCGGCACGTGGTCTTGCCCAGGAGTGGCAGTCTCGGCACAGAAAGGTAGTCTCAGCCCAGCTGCGTCTTCAAGACATTCCATCATTCCTTAATCAGTTTTCCGCGAACCCTGGAGCCTTTGACAGAACTGTGATGAACTTTGTCTTAATTTTATTGGTACAATGGTGTATGACTTCTTTCTTTAATGTACACACAATGCTAGGATGACATAAAACTGTAAAAGTACACATGACAATAAATTTCTGTCATATTCTATTCTATTTTGGACCAGAAGTTCAATTCCTACCAGATCCTGAGGTGTGCAACAACATCTCTGATTGCTTGAGTAGTTAAAAAATACAAAGTAGATGAAGACACAAAGAGTAATACAGCAAGGTTTGCTATGATATAAAGCTACGTTGAAATGTAAACTGTTAGAGGTCACACAAAATATAGATAAGGATAAATGGGTGGGTAACAAGGTGCCAAGTGAAGCAATGTTGGCAAGGTATTCACTTTGATCATAACAACAGAAAAGCAAAGCGATCTTAAAAGGTAACAAAGTGTGGAGCTGGGCCTTTTCTGATGAAGGGCCTAAGCCCGAAACATCAGCTTTTGTGCTCCTAAGATGCTGCTTGGCCTGCTGTGTTCATCCAGCTCCACACTTTGCTTTCTCGGATTCTCCAGCATCTGCAATTCCCATTATCTCTGATTTTCAAAGGTGTCAGGAAGCAATGCTTTTCAGAGGGTCTCACACACCACACAAAAAGGTTAGTATGCATACACTGGAATAAACTTCAAAATCAAAATGCATGGTGGGATGTATAGCAAGGGCTTTGAAGGCCAAGAATAAACAAGACTTGCCACAATTGTATGGGGCTTTGACACATTCTCACCCCCAGTATACTGTCAGCAATTTGGTCTCAATATTGAAGGAAGAAACCATGTTCACTGAATGCAATTTACAGAGATTCACTAGATTTGTCCCTGGGATGAGAGAGATAATCTTCAACAATAAGAGACTGGCTAAATTGTGTCTGCATTTTTGGTGATTAGAAGGACGCAAGACAATTTCATTCAAACACCCAAAATTATGAAGGGAATTGGCACTGAGAAGTTTTTTTTTCCCCAGAATGAAAAACCTGGAACGTGGAGGAACAGTCTTGGGAGAGGAAACTGAGCGCTTAGGATTGAGATGCCAATTTTCTTCACTCCAATGATTCTGAAACATTGGAATTCTCTTCCCCTGAAGGTTGTGGATAACCCATCACTGAATATATTTAAGCCTAAGGTGGACAAATTTAGGCCTCTCAGGATGGGAAAGTGCATTTGAAGCGTAAAACTAGCCTCGACCATACTGAATGGCAGAGCAGATTTGATGGGCTGAATGGTCATTCCTGCACCTTCTGTTATGTCCTTATGAGCAGAATGAGATGCCAGTGGAACAGTAAGTATGAAATGTCTTACAAAGGTTGTTCACAGACTTTGACCATCCACTTGAAGTTATTACACTTTCTGTTGCGCAGCTGCCTGGTCTTCAGACCCAGACACTGCCTCCTCTCAATCTCTTCTGAGGACACTCTTTCATTGATGGCATCCTGCCTGGTCCCTCCACAGGGAAAAACAGTCCTTTTACTCCTGATGAAGGGTCTAGGCCCGAAACGTCAGCTTTCGTGCTCCTGAGATGCTGCTGGGCCTGCTGTGTTCATCCAGCCTCACATTTTATTATCTTGGATTCTCCAGCATCTGCAGTTCCCATTATCTCTGAGTCCTTTTAGTCCTGTCCTGTTCAGCACTAAGTTCACCAAATTCCATGCCTGTGGTGCTGGAGTCCTCTCTCTTCACTGGTGTCCCAGCTTCCTTGTTCTGTCCAGCAGCAATAGTGTTCAGCAAGACAGCCTTTTGTAATTCAGTGCAGTTTCTACTGAAAAAAGGGAAAAGGCAGACTGCCTTCAGGATCAACCACATACTGCTTAGCTCTGTATGGAGTGCAGGGGCACCAATGGCATGGAAAGCACTTCGACCAACACTGCAAACGTACTAGGCCAGGTTGCAGGACCAAATTGATGTGCTTCTCACCTCAAAGAGAACTGACATGAACAGGTTGCAAATGGTGTCCCCTTTACCTAATGATAATTTATAGCCCATTGTAAGAACTCTGGCAGGAGAAGTTGCTGATAATATGCCTTCACTTTACTCCCACTTGTACCATAAGTGTAAATAATCAGCAAACTTTTCAATTTTTTTCTCTTTATTACAATTACCCAAAGTCAAAGACAATTTCACCAGGATTTTGCACTCAAAAACAACCTGCTAATTAGAAACATATTTATTCTTTAAACATGTGTCAAAATTAGTTATTGGCTGCGATGCAGACTTAAGCTGTATCCTCCTAATACCACACATTCAAATATACTGAAGACAAGACAGTACAGCTCTGCAAACATGTTGTAAATCAAGCGTCAGAAATAAGAAGATAAAATGTGTTGACTGGTTACAGTTCTTTTGATTTCTTGTTGATGAAATCTGATTGTTGGCAGTCACAGAATAATGGAAAATCTTCAGACCAGATTTCAGATTCAGATAAACAACAGTTGGGAGTCTTGATATTTGAAACATTATCAAGTCTTTTGAAATTACTTCACGAAGAGGGAGAACAATTTGACTCTAAGGAATTTTCTCTTACTGGCAGAGAGAGAGAGATATAGAGCTGCTTTCTGTGCAAGCCTGTCGAACAACTGCAAAGTTTAGGTGAACACTGAGAAAAACAATTTTAGTTCAAAATCAGTCCTTGGTGCAGGTACAAGGGCTTTCCAAACCCATCTGCTCAACAAGTAACAAAAACCTTCTCTGCACTTTTTGTCAATGCTTTGCTGGACACCTTCTGTAAAGCCATTTCATTTCAGTAATCAGTGTGTAACCCATCATGTCGTTTGCTTTGCAGCTGTTCATTTCTAAACAAATTACTTGATAAATCCCTCTGCAACCCAGTAATGTCCAAACAGTGCGATATATGCAACATAGGAACAGGAGTAGGCCATTTGGCCCCTCAAACCTGTTCAGCCATTCAATGAGATCATGGTTGATCTGTGGCCTAACTCCAGAAACCTGCCTTAGGTCCATATATCTATCTATCCCTTATATCTATCTCAGATTTAAAACGAACAACAGATTCTGCATCCCCTACCATTGTTTGAAAAGAGTGCTGAATATCTATTACGTTTACTGTCTAGAAGGGCATCCGAACATCTCTCCTGGATGGTCTGGCCCTAATTCACAAACTAAATACCTCTGAGTTCTAGAATTCCTAACCAGTGGAAATAGCTTATCTTTATCTATCCTGTCTTTTCCTGTTAATATCTTGACGACTTCAATCAAATCATTCTTTAATCTTCGAAATTGTTGAAAAAATTCATGTGTGCCATTGTCTATAAATATATGTAAAGACTGGAAGGACAATGCAGAAATAATAGTATCAAAGATAACAAAGTGTGGAGCTGGATGAACACTGCAGGCCAAGCAGGATCTTAGGAGCACAAAAGCTGACGTTTTGGGCCTAGACCCTTCATCAGAAAAGGGGAATGGGGAGAGGGAACTGGAATAAATAGGGAGAGAGGGGGAGGCGGACAAAAGATGGATAAAGGAGAAGATAGATGGAGTTGAGAGTATAGGTGGGGAGGTGGGGAGGGGATAGGTCAGTCTGGGGAAGACGGACAGGTCAAGGGGGCGGGGTTAGGTTGTTAGGGAGGAAATGGGGCTGCAGCTTGAGGTGGGAGGAGGGGATAGGTGAGGGGAAGAATAGGTTAGGGAGGCAGGGTCGAGCTGGGTTGGTTTTGGGATACAGTGGGGGAAGGGAAGATTTTGAAGCTGGTGAAGTCCACATTGATACTATTGGGCTGCAGGGTTCCCAAGCAGAATGTGAGTTGCTGTTCCTGCAACCTTCGGGTGGCATCATTGTGGCAGTGCAGGAGGCCCATGATGGACATGTCATCTAGAGAATGGGAGGGGGAGTGGAAATGGTTTGCGACTGGGAGGTGCAGTTGTTTATTGCAAACCCAGCGTAGGTGTTCCGGAAAGCAGTCCCCAAACCTCGGTTTGGTTTCCCCAATGTGGAGGAAGCCACAATGGGTACAGCGGATGCAAGATACCACATTGGCGGATGTGCAGGTGAACATCTGCTTGATGTGAAATTCCGAACCCACCACTAAAGGCATTTTTCCATCCCCACTCTTGTCTGCCTTCCGGAGAGACCACTCTCTCCGCGACTCCCTTGACTGCTCCACACTCCCCTCCAGCCCCACCACACCTGACACTTACCCCTGCAACCACAGGAAGTCCTACACCTGCCCCCACACCTCCTCCCACACCCCCCATCCCAGGCCCCAAGATGACTTTCCACATCAAACAGAAGTTCACCTGCACATCTGCCAACGTGGTATACTGCATCCACTGTACCCGTTGTGGCTTCCTCTACATTGGGGAAACCAGCGGAGGCTTGGGGACTGCTTTGCAGAACACCTACACTCGGTTCGCAATAAGCAACTGCACCTCCCAGTCGCGAAACATTTCAACTCCCCCTCCCGTTCCTTAGACCACATGTCCATCCTGGGCCTCCTGCAGTGCCAAAATTTTGCCACCCGTAGGTTGCAGGAACAGCAACTCATATTCCGCTTGGGAACCCTGCAGCCCAATGATATCAATGTGGATTTCACCAGCTTCAAAATCTCCCCTCCCCCCATTGCATCCCAAAACCAGCCCAGCTTGTTCCCGCCTCCCTAACCTGTTCTTCCTCTCACCTATCCCCTCCTCCCACCTCAAGCCGCACCTCCATTTCCTACCTACCAACCTCATCCCCCTCCCTTGACCTGTCCATCTTCCCTGGACTGACCTATTCCCTCCCCACCTCCCCACCCATACTCTCCTCTCTACCTAACTTCTCCTCTACCCATCTTCGGTCCACCTCCCCTCTCTCCCTATTTATTTCAGAACCCTCTCCCCATCTCCCTTTTCTGATGAAGCGTCTAGGCCTGAAACGTCAGCTTTTGTGCTCCTAATATCCTGCTTGGCCTGCTGTGTTCATCCAGTTCCACACTTTGATATCTCGGATTCTCCAGCATCTGCAGTTCCCATTATCTCTGATCACAGTAATAGAATCACAGTGTGAAATCAGTTGTCGCTACTACAGAGCTGCTGCATTTTTCAATTTCCTCGAGTTAACCTGTATGAATTTGATATTTTCTCTCCAATTTGGGAAGTATTGGTGTGACTTGCTTCAGTTTTGTTACAGGGGATAACATTATACTGTGATCATTGTTCCTGCTTCTATTTCTTACTGGTAACTCTTCACCAGTAAATCGCTTTGAGATGTTCAAATGCCACTGCTCCGCCCAAAGCCTCTGTGCAAGTTTTTATTAGAACGATGAGAATATTACTTATCATTAGCATTTAGCCTGGCTCATTAATTTATATTCTTGGGCAAACTAACGAGTCAAATGCAATAGCATATTAAATGCACAAATGTATGAAAAATTATGGTTCCTATTGTTTATTGTGAATATCCTTCAGAAACTGATTGTGTTAAGGACTGCTGAGTAAGATGTAGTAATTATCTTTAACCTTGTCTTTTAAGACAACTCATTATCATTTTTTACAAATCCTTGGCTGACATTGTCCATGGATGCAGAGATTCTCAATGAGGGAATTGTTAACTCTTGTTGCGTTTCTACAGTTATCTGTCTTAGAATGGGGCAAACTTGTATTCTTTAGCGCCAAGTTGCTCTTAAATCAAAGAAATGATAGCTCAAACAGCACTTGTTAAGAATAATGTATGATCAGTGTGCATGGAGAGTCCCAAATAATTTTAACTATTCAACATGAAATTTAAAACTTTAATTATAATCCAATTAAATATATAGGCATTTACAGGGACAAGCTGCAACATTTCTGAATCAGTGAGCTTGTAACTGATGTCCATTTCAAGCCCACCGACTCCCACAGCTACCTAGAATACACCTCCTCCCACCCACCCTCCTGCAAAAATTCCATCCCCTATTCCCAATTCCTCCGCCTCCGCCGCATCTGCTCCCACGATAAGACATTCCACTCCCGCACATCCCAGATGTCCAAGTTCTTTAAGGACCGCAACTTTCCCCCCACAGTGATCGAGAACGCCCTTGACCGTGTCTCCCGCATTTCCCGCAACACATCCCTCACACCCGGCCCCCGCCACAACCGCCCTAAGAAGATCCCTCTCGTTCTCACACACCACCCTACCAACCTCCGGATACAACGCATCATCCTCCGACACTTCCGCCATGTACAATCCGACCCCACCACCCAAGACATTTTTCCATCCCCACCCCTGTCTGCTTTCCGGAGAGACCACTCTCTCCGTGACTCCCTTGTTCGCTCCACACTGCCCTCCAACCCCACCACACCCGGCACCTTCCCCTGCAACCGCAGGAAATGCTACACTTGCCCCCACACCTCCTCCCTCACCCCTATCCCAGGCCCCAAGATGACATTCCACATTAAGCAGAGGTTCACCTGCACATCTGCCAATGTGGTATACTGCATCCATTGTACCCGGTGCGGCTTCCTCTACATTGGGGAAACCAAGCGGAGGCTTGGGGACCGCTTTGCAGAACACCTCCGCTCAGTTCGCAACAAACAACTGCACCTCCCAGTCGCAAACCATTTCCACTCCCCCTCCCATTCTCTAGATGACATGTCTATCATGGGCCTCCTGCACTGCCACAATGATGCCACCCGAAGGTTGCAGGAACAGCAACTCATATTCCGCCTGGGAACCCTGCAGCCTAATGGTATCAATGTGGACTTCACCAGTTTCAAAATCTCCCCTTCCCCTACTGCATCCCTAAACCAGCCCAGTTCGTCCCCTCCCCCCACTGCACCACACAACCAGCCCAGCTCTTCCCCCCCACCCACTGCATCCCAAAACCAGTCCAACCTGTCTCTGCCTCCCTAACCGGTTCTTCCTCTCACCCATCCCTTCCTCCCACCCCAAGCCGCACCCCCATCTACCTACTAACCTCATCCCACCTCCTTGACCTGTCCGTCTTCCCTGGACTGACCTATCCCCTCCCTACCTCCCCACCTATACTCTCTCCACCTATCTTCTTTACTCTCCATTTTCGGTCCGCCTCCCCCTCTCTCCCTATTTATTCCAGTTCCCTCTCCCCATCCCCCTCTCTGATGAAGGGTCTAGGCCCGAAACGTCAGCTTTTGTGCTCCTGAGATGCTGCTTGGCCTGCTGTGTTCATCCAGCCTCACATTTTATTATCTTAGATAAAATCGTTGTGTTTACCACAACCAGTGATTGTCGCCAGGTGAGGTCTATTGACTTTGCAATTCAATTTTTAATATTTATGTTGATTACTTCAGCTCCAGCAATCCATGGATGAAAAGCAATTTAAATGCAGCCACACATGAACAAACCAGACTCAGCATTTTCCCAAACTCTTTGAAACGCATGCTCTTAATTCATTGACAATACTGGTCCTTGATCTTCAGATGTCAAGAAAGACAGACTATAGAGTGACCCTGAAATATGAACAGTGCAAACCCTCTTGCCATCTGGGATGCACAGAGTTAATGATTCCTTTCGTAAACACCTAGGCGAGGAACACCCACAAATAACCCTTCCACTTATAACCCCCTCCTTTGCCAGAACGGCTAAACCTCGATTGGTTCATTTCTGTGATCCAGTTCCATGCTGTGAGAGAGTATTTATTCACAATGTCAGCTGCAGTTTGTACTTCAGTGTTGTAAGGTCAGAAGCTATGTAACAACACAGAGGCTGTGCATTTTAAATGGATTAGTAGCTGTATGTCACTTCAAATCAAAGTTGATCGACAAGATGAAAGAGAAAGAACTGCTTTTTGGCAGGGATTCTATTTAATAACAGAAAGCCGTACCAAGTGCAAACAACTCACTCTTAAAGGGCCATACACACTTCAAATATTGTAAACAGAGCCAGAAGTGTTTAATACACCCTGTCTTCTTCATTCCAGTTGACGCTCCTCGTTGATGGCACATGTTCACCGTCAGCAATGATTGTTTGTTTAAAGCTAAGATTCCCGTTTAAAGCTAGCTGACAGGAGCTAAATTGGACTGCCTTGAGAATGGGTGTGGAAGCCAGATCCATGATGCATAATTAAACCTTCAGCAGCTCAATGTAAGAGAGGAGGAAAGCCAAATCCATGCAGCCTGCGCATTGCTGCATACAGCCCCCCACACAACATCAGAGAAATTTTAGTGGCAACTTATTGGCACCAGATAAAGCAAGCCTACACTGTTTAAAATTAACCTGCATTGTCTACAGTTAGCCTGCTCTGTTCAAACAAAACAAAGAACTGTGGATAACACAGTGTGGAGCTGGAGGAACACAGCAGGCCAGGCAGCATCAGAGGAGCAGGAAAGTTCATGTTTTGGGTTGGGACCCTTCTTCAGAAAGATCTGTAGATGCTGGATGTCTGAAATAAAAACAGAAATTACTGGCGAAACACAGTAGGCCTGGCAGCATATGGGGGAAGAAAGCAGATGTGACGTTTTGAATCTGGCTTGGAATATTGCCAGACCTGCTGACATTCACCACCAATTTCTGTTTTTGTTTCTGCTCTGTTTTAAAGCTAATCTGCACTGTCTAAAGCTAGCGTGTACTATCTAAAACAAATCTGCAAACCTGCACTGCTTAAGGTTAATTTACACTGTTTAAAGCTAACCTGCATTGTTTAAAACTAACCTGGCCCTCCAAGCCTGTGCTGATCATTATGCCCTGACTAAACTAAAAAACAAACCTTCTGCCCTTATTCAGTTCATATCCCTCTAGTTCTTCCCTATTCATCCAGGTGCCTCTTAAATGTCACCAACATGCCTGCTTCTACCACCTTTGTTGGCAGTGCGTTCCAGGCTCCCACCACTCTCTGTGTGAAAAACCTTCCTCACACATTTCCCTTAATATTTTGCCCTGTCACCTTGAATCTGTCCCCCGTTGTAATTGAAACTTCAACCCTGGGAAAAAGCCTCTGACTATCCACCCTATCTATGCATCTCAGAATTTTGTTGACCTCTATCAGGTCTCGTCTCAGCCACCATCTTTCCAGTGAAAACAATCCTAGTCTAGTTAACCTTTCCTCATAGCCAATACCCTCGAGACTAGCCAACATCCTGGTGAACCTTCTGTGTACTCTCTCCAAAGCTTCCACATCCTTCTGGTAATGTGGTACCAAAACGGTACACAATACTCCAAATGCGGCCTAACAAGGGTTTTCTATTGCTGCAACATAGTTTGCCAACTCTAGTACTCCACATCCCAGCCAATGAAGGCAAACATGCCAAGTGCCTTCTTAATCATCTTGGCCATCTGTGTTGACACTTTTAGGGAACTGTGGGCCTAAATGCCCAGATCCATTTTTATGTTAATGTTCCTAAGGGTCTTGCCATTAACAGCACAACTCACACCTAAATTTTATCCTTCAAAATGCATCTTGTCACATTTGTCTGGATTAAACTCCATCTGTCATTTCCATGTCGAAGTCACCAATATATCTATATGCTGTGGTAAACTTTCACAATCATTGGCACTATCAGCAACTCTACCAATGTTTATGTCATCTGCAAACTTGCCAATCAGACACCCACATTTTCTTCCCGATCATTTATATATACTACAAACAACAGAGGGCCTAGGCTGATCCCTGTGGAATACCACTAGTTACTGATCTCCATTCTGAAAAACCCTTCCACCACTACCCTCCGTCTTCTATGACCAAGCCAGTTTTGTATTCACTTAGCCGGACCACCCCGAATTCCATGTGATTTAAGTTTTTATACCAGTCCCCCATGTTGGACTTTATCAAATACCTTAATAAAATCCATATAATCTCAATTATCTTTGTGGCCTCTTCAAAATATTCAGTCAGGTTGGTGAGACATGATCTTCTGCATTTTAAACCATGCTGCCTGTCACTAACTAGTCCACTTTCTTCCAAATGTGCATATACCCTGTCCCTCAGTGTCTTCTCAAAGATCTTCCCCACCACAGATGTCAGACTCACTTGCTTACAATTTCCTGGGTTATCTCTGCTTCCTTTCTTAAACAAGAGAACAACATTGGCTAATCACCAGTCCTCTGAAACTTCACCTGTGGTCAAGGAGGATGTGAAGCTATCTGCTAATGCCCCAGCTATTTATTCTCTTGTCTCTCACAGAAACCTTAATGCAATTGAGGATACCCAAAACCTGCTCCTTTAATATGTTGACATCCTCTAAAGTATTCACACACTCATCCCAGACCTCAACATCAGTCATGTCCTTCTCCTCAGTGAATACTGATACAAAGTACTCATTAAGGACCTTTCCCACTTCCATGAATAACTTCCCTCTTTTGTCTTTGGTGGGGCCTCCTCTTCCCCTAGCTACCCTCTTTCTTCTAATATATGCATAAAAATCCTTGGGATTCTCCTTGACCCTGCTTGCGAAAAACATTTAATGGCCCATTTTTGCCCTCCTAATTTTGTGTTTAAGTTTCTTCCTAATTTCTGTGTACTCCTCAAGGGCTTTGCCAGTTTGTGGGTGCCTTGACCTATCATTTGCTTCCTTTTTCCTTTTGACTAAGCTTACAATTTCCCTTGTCGTCCGCGGTTTCTGGATCCTGCCGTTCCTATCCTTTACTTTTGCAGGAATATGCATGTCCTGCAATTTAGTCAAACGGTCTTTAAAAGCCAACCACAAGCCAGAGTAGATTTGCCCTCAAATACTTGCTCCCAATCTGTATTCCCAAATTCTTGTCTAATTTGGATGTAACTGGCCCATGCCCAATTAAATACCCTCACCCGAGGTCCACTCTTGCCCTTATCCATGACTATTCAAAATATTATGGAATTATGGTCACTAAGCCCAAAATTCTCTCCTACTGAAACATCGAACACCAGTCCCAGCTCATTCCCTAATACCAAGTCTAATATGGCCACATCTCTGGTTGGATTGTCAGCACATTGTCTAAAAAAGCCCTCCTGGCCACATCTAACAAAGTGGTCTCCATCTGATCCCCTGGGTCTAAAGGATTTCCAGTCAATAAGAGGAAAGTTGAAGTCACCCACCACAACCACCCTGTTTTTTTCACACCCTTCTAGTATCTGACTATATATCTGCTCCTCTGTCTCACGTGGACTGCTGGGAGGTCTATAGAAAACTCCCGGCATTGTGATTTCACCCTTGTTATTCCTGAGCTCCACCCATAATGCCTCATTGTAAGATCCCTCCAATGTAGCTCAACACAGCTGTGATGTGATCCCTAATCAGCAGTACAACTCCCCCACCCCTTTAGTTTTCCTTTCTGTCCCATCTAAAACAGCGATATCCTGGAATATTAAGTGGCCAGTCCTACCCCTCCTTTACCCATGTCTCCATAATGGCAATAATATCATAATTCCATGCAGTAATCCATGCTCTTAGTTCATCTGGCTTCCCTGTTATATTTCTTGAATTGAAGTAAATGTACTGCAGACCTTTAGTCCCACTGAGCCCCATAACTTACCTCTGCCTGCTCTTACTCTGTGCTATTCATATCTCAGTCTCTTCTTTGTCCCGAGTCCCGGCAATTACTGGCTTGTTGTTCTGGTTCACCCCCACCCTACGCCCCAACCCTTCCACACTAGCTTAAACTTCCCAAAGAGCTCTAGCAAACCTCCCATCCAAGATATTGGTGTTCCTACAGTTCAGGTGCAACCTGTCCTTCCTGTACCTGTTCCACATTCCCCAGAAGACATCCCAATGATCCATATATCTAACACTCTCCCTCCTACACCAGCTCTATAGCCATGTGTTCAACTGTACTCTCTCTCTCTGCTCCTATCCTCACTAGGACATGGCACAGGTAGTAATCCTGAGATTACTATTCTGGTAGCCCTGCTTTTTAGCTTCCGACCTAACTCCCTGAACTATCCTCACAGGACCTCTTCCCTCTTTCTACACATGCCATTTGTGCCAACGTGGATAATTGAATTCTGTCGGTTTTCTCTCCTGTTTCAGGATGCTACCTGCTCAGAGACATCCAGGACCTTGGCACCAGCGAGGCTACGCACCATCCTAGAGTCTCGTTCACAGTCATGGAATTGCCTGTCTGTGCCCCTGACTATGAGTCACCTGCTAATGTTGCTCACCTTGACTGCCCCACCTGGCTCTGCAGCAGAATCAGTTGTTGTGCCACAGGCCTGGCTGCTGCTTGTGTTGTTCCCTGACAGGCTAAACCCCACCCAACAGTTTGCAAATCGCTATACCTGTTTGAGAGAAGAATGCCCACAGGATACTCCTGCACTGCCTGACTGCCTCTCCTGGCAGTCACCCATCTATCTGTCTGGACCTGTGGTGTAATCACCTCCCTAAAGCTAGCGTCTATCACTGTCTCTGCCCACTGCATGCACCGCAGGGTGCCCAGCTGCTTCTCCATCTGAACCACACAATGCAGATGTAATTATCAGAGGCACCAGACTGCTCCCTGATTTTCCACATCCATCAGGAACATACTACTGCCCTAACTGTCATCTCTGCCCTCGTACACTTAAAAGAAAGACAATGAGTTTTACCTTATCTGTCCTCTTTGCAGTGCTTATTTTGGTTAGAAGAGGCGGGAGAGGGGAATTTCAGGTTTAACCATTCCTTGGCACCAATTCACCAGCGATATTCTGACCAGCCATGGTGAGTGCAGTGCCATCTCCCAGAATTCCTCTCGGCGGAATCTCTGCCGCTGTCTGGTTCAACTTTAAAGTTGAGGTGAATAGTGGGGGTGTAGTAGTAAGGTCATACTCTCTCCCCGCCTCTCTCTCTCTCTCTCTCTCACACACACACACACACACACACACACACACACACACACACACACACACACACACACACACACATACATACACACACACACATACCCACACGCACATACACACACACACACACACACACACACACACACTAATCTCTTGTTTGAATTTGTGCTTGCAGACACATTTTACATTTTAATTTGTTCAAAAAGCACACAGTTTATAGACATTCAGTCAATGTGGCATTTCATAAATTCCTACTTTAGAGATTAAATCAGTCTGACTTCAAACCAAAATACACACAGAAATTTGAAAAAAGCCTAACACCTAACATGCCCTGGCTAACCTTAAATGTCACATATTTTTTACAACGACAAAGCCTTTAGTTCTCTCAGGACAGGGACTTGAAAGGAATTTGTGGATTTACATATTCATATTAATCAATTAAAACCTTCTGGTTAAAGATTTAACAACATCTTAGGTTTGTTGAGTAGATTTTCATCAGTGGTGTGAACCTTTGATCTTTTACTTATAAATTCTGTGTCTGATACGACCTCTCTCACTAAGGCCTGAAGAAGGACTGAAGCTCTTTGAAGCTTGAGTTTTCAAATAAACCTTTTAGACTATATCCTAGTGTCATGTGATTTCTAACCCTGTCCACCCCAGTCCAACACCAGCACCTCCACATCATCACAACTGATGGTGGTGCAGTTGTGATGCCTCTCATAGAGTCATTGAGTCATAAAGATCTACAGCATGGAAATAAGGCCTTTGGCCCAACTTGCCCCCATGCCTTCCAGTTTTTACAATTTAATCTGGTATCATGTGCGTGGTCCTTATCCCTCCATACCTATCTCATCCATGTGCCTGTCTAAAGGACTAAATTACATTCACTTCCACGATTATCTCTGGCAGCCGTTTCCAGACACTCACCACCCTCTGTGTGAAATAAGTTGCCCCTCTGGACCCTTTTGCATTTCTCCCCCCTCACCTTAATCCTGTGCCCTCTAGTTTTATATGCCCCTACCATGGGGAAAAGCTGTCCACTATCTAACTTATCTATGACTCTTGTGATTTTATAGGCCTCTATAAGGTCATCCCTCGGTCTCCTATGCTCCAGGGGAAAAAGTCCCAGACTAACTAACCTCTCCTTATAAGTCAAACCTTCCAACCAAGATAGCATCCTGGTAAATATTTTCTACAGTCTTTCTAGTTTAATAATATGCTGTCTACAGCAGGGCGACCAGAACTGCATGCAGTATTCCAAATGTGGCCTCAGCAATGCAGCTGCATTAAGGTATCCCATCTCCTGACCTCAATGCTCTGACCAATGAAAGCTAACATGCTGAAAACTTTCTTCACTGCCCTGTCTACCTGTGACTCCATTTCCAAGGACCTATGAACTTGCACCCCTAGATCTCTTTGTTCTAAAAGAGTACCCAGGGCCCTGCTATTGACTGTGTAAGCCCTGCCCTGGTTTGCCTTACTAAAATCTCAATCAAAAAAGTAGCGACCCAAGATTTCTGGGGACAAATGTTTAAATCTTAGCACAGCAGCTCGTAGGATTTAAATTCACTTTCCAACTCTGAAAGGAAAGGCAAATGCCAGTTTTGGTGACACTGACAACTTTCATCAATTGTTCTAAAAATCCATTCTGCTTGCTGAAGAAGGAAATTAGCTGTCCTTACCTGGTCTAGCCTACACATGACTCCAGATGCACAGCAGCATAGTTCACTCTGAACTGCCCTCTGAACATCTAACAAGACACTCAGCTCAGGGGCAATTAGAGATGGGTAACAAATGCAGGCCTTGACAGTGACTCCCACATCCCAGGAAATAATAAAATAAAACTTCAGATGCTGTACTGGAGGATTTGTTGGACAAATGGAAAATAAGAATGATGCCTTATACCTGTAGGAGTTCCAAAAGCTCTCTGGAAGGCAGTTGTAGTAACTTGATTAGTAAGAGGATCAAGGATTACTGGGGGGAGGGTCTGAGAAATGTATCTAAGACATAGTCGAAAGTTGGAGCAGATTCGATGGGCCAAACAGCCTAGTTCCTTTCCTACATCTTATGTTCTAGCAGATATTCATGGTGCTCAAATCTCCAACATCCTGGATGCAGTTCTAAAAGAAATTAATTGAGTGGTCAAGGTCAGTGAGCGCAGCTTCAAACATCATATCCCACTGACTGCACCATTCCCCTCAGGGAATGCTTCACAAATTAAAGCCATATCATTCATCCCCAAAAATCTCAAACAGTCACTTTCATACATAGCATTCTGATGCTTCAATTTAGCCTTATGCAATTCTCTTAGTCCACTCCTTACAGTTTGCACACATTGTCAGTTATTCAACCATGGCAGCCACATCAACCAAACGGATTGCCCAACACTCACTGACAACCTCCATTTTTTGTTAGCAGGGTAAGGTGATGCCTACATTGATATAGCAGGAGCTAACAGGCGTGCCTGTATGATGTGCTGGTGCTAGTCATAACTGAAATGCTCAGTACTTAGTCTGTGGTGAGTGAAGTAGCTGAAACGATGGAACACATTCATGTTCTCGTCATGATTACCCCTCTTCACATGACCTTTCTAACCTATCCCATCCTCTCTTCTAATTTATAAACTGTAGCTGGTGGCAAACATGAACCTTTTGCTCTCTTACCCTCCCTGCACTAACAAACTCAAATATATACAACCTGACCAGTCAGTGGAAGAACGGCAAGAGGATGATCATGTAAACATAGCTCAGTCGCTTACTTTCAAACTCACAACCATCATGCCTCATCCTGTGTCCACTCGCTGCACTTCCTACAGCCCTTACCAACAAGGTGATTCACCCAACAATGTGTGACGTTATATGAATGTGCTATCAAGGCACTCACAAGAAGCAAAGAACAAGTAGAATAACTGCTAAAAAGGATGATTAGTGGTTGGCACTGAATTGAATTAAATTAGCTTTATTGTCACATGTACTCCCATGATTTAAATAAAAAGTTTACAAGTCACCACTTATGGCACCATCTTAGGTACAAAGGTGTCTAGGTACAGAATTTTCATACAAAGCAGAAAAATAAAGAAAACAAAGTTGAAAAGTTAATCATTACAGTCTTTCTTACTAAAAATTAGAGAAGCAAACACAGTTAACAATTCAACACCACAGTCCATAAGCACCTGGCCTTGCTGGACTTGCACTCCTTACAAGGGCTCAACCTCCCCGACTTCAGGCTTGACCTCACACCCTCCACCAGACTGAGCTGCCTGTTCTTGCCACGCTGCGGCCTGTTCGTGCTCCCACTGCCACACCAGGCCGCCCACTCCTCTTCCTACTCCCACTCTCACTGCTGTTCTTCAGCTCCAGGGACCCAGGTTCAATTCCAGCCTCGGGTGACTGACTGTGTGGAGTTTGCACATTGTCCCTGTGTCTGTGTGGATTTCCACAGGGTGCTCCAGTTTCCTCCCACTATCCAAAGCTATGCATGTTAGCTGGATTGGACATGCTAAGTTGTCCTGTAGTGTCCAGGGATGTGCAGGCTTAGGTGGGTAAATCATGGGAAGTGCAGGATTACGGGGATAGGGTAATGGGGGAGAGTCTGGGTGAGAGTCAATGTCACCTTGATGGGCTGAATGGTCTCTTTCCACACTGTAGGGCTTCTATGAAATCTATCTATGAAGTAAAAATAGCCCAATTTCTCACTCACTGGAACTGCAAGCAACCATCCTTCTCAATGTCCTGCTGGGTTCCTTGATGTCAATAACCTTTGAAATTTATCATTTCCAATAAAGTGTAATTGAATTATGTAACATTCTGAAACAAATCATTTGTTGTCCTATCACGGACAAAAATTAATTTGATGATTCAAACTGTTTACATCAGTCAGAGCCTTACACATTAATTGATCACTTAAATCAAATTATTTCACTGACTGTTGCCCAACACTTTGGATTCATCTGTAATTGGAGCCCCACAAAGTCTCACTTGCAAACTCTGCAGCTTAATGCTCTGAGGCCCAATGGTCTTTTGAACCCGAATCAGGTCATGCTCAGGAGTTTAAGGCCGTGCAGTATGTTGACTGCTTCTTGTTGAGTTTCTATTAATAACAGTTCTTCATTCATTTGCCACTGACATTTCCAGTTGCTTTTCCATTAACTAATCGATCACTCAGGTGCCACGTCCAATTTTCACTCAAGTTAGTGCAGTATGTAATGGCTGCTTCTACTTCAGTCATTCTGGAACATTCTCTGAGCAAATAATTTCCAGTAAAAGTGGAAACCCTGGAGCATAACTGCTACAATCTGCACTCTCACCAGGAAGCCTTCTGGTTCTCAGTCAGTTATACATGAATAGAATAAACATCACTTTTCCCCCTCAAAATTTCAACAACCATCTGCAAGGTGAAACTTGGTAAATAGCCAGAAAACATTAAGTAAACAAGTTCAGCAGCTACATTATAGAATAATGCACCCAGTATCTGTACTAAACGAGGGACTGGAAGCAACCATATGTTGTGAGACCAAAGATAAGTTTTTTTATTGAGTAAACAGTGGGGTTTTCATTTGGAGTTGGTACATTTCTGGCACTAAAGGGACAGAGTAATCAGAAGACACAGGATAATCTGGGTCTACATTTTCTGTAATTGCTAGATTGAGAAAGGGTGAGGTACAGCAAGACCAGGTGTCATTGTACACCAGTCGCTGAAAGTAAGCATGCGGGTGCAGCAGATGGTGAAGAAATCAAACGGTATGCTGGTCTTCATTGTGCGAAGATTTGAACACAGACATGCAGATGTCTTGCTGTAACTCTACAGGGCTTTGGAGAAACTATAGCTGGAGCACTGTGTGCAATTTTGGTCTCCATATTTGAAGAAGGATGTTCTGGCTATGGAGGAAGTGCACAAAATGTTTACCAGACTGATTCCTGATTGGCAGGACTGACATATAAAGATAGGCTGGACCGATTAGGACCATAATCACTGGAGTTTAGAAGAATGAGGGAAGATCTCATAGAAAACTTTAGAATTCTGACAGAACTAAACAGGACAGTTGCAGGAAGAATGTTCCCAATGACCAGAAAGTCCAATACCAAAGGTCACTGTCTAAGGATTTCAGGTAAGCTATTTAGGACTGAGATGAGGAGAAGTTTCTTTACTTGGAAAGTCATGGGCCTGTGAAAGTCTCTGTCCCTGAAAGTAATTGAGACAAAAACAACAATATTTTAGGACTAGAGGGATCAAAGGGCATGAGGAGAAGGCAGGAACAGGGTACTGAGTTGAATAATCAGTCAGGATCATATTGAACAGAAGAGCAGGCTTGAAGGGTCGATTGGCCTACTCCTGCTCCTCTTCTTGATGCTTCTATGTTTAATTTTCATACATTCCAGATGGATGATGGGAAGATTGCAGATTAAATCCAAGATAACAAGGTGTAGATCTGGATGAACACAGCAGGCCAAGCAGCATCTTAGGAGCAGGTAAGCTGACATTTCGGGCCTAGACCCTTCATCAGAAAATGCCTGTTATCACAGATTAAATCTAGCTGTATTTGCAAATGGCTGTTTCATCTATTTGTTGCTACAATATCCCAGATTTCAGCAAAAGTGGATCCTGTGCTTTGGCCCAACAACTGATGCTGATCCTGGGCATTGTGCCAGTTATTTGCCAGTGGCGTTTCACATCTAGAGAATGGAAAGTGATGGCAGAGAGTGGAGCTCATGGCGGGCACCCATCAGTCCTGGGTCCCACTATGTAGGCTCCCGAAGGAAAGCTTGAACAGGCTCAACTTGTACCCATTGAAGTTTAGAAGAGTAAAAGGTTGAAACATGTAAGATCAAGAGGGGTCTTGACAGGGCACATGTGGACAGGAAAGCTCTCTTATGGAAAATGTGGAACCGGATGTGTGGGTGGGGAATTCATAGTATTTTTTACATCCACTTAAAACAGAGGTGAAGCTTTTTTATTCATTCTCTCAAATTGTGGGGAGTCTTTGAAAATTCCTTCCTGAAAAGGTGATTGAAGCAGGGTTCTTCAATATTTTTAACTTAGAGTGGGACAGGTTCTTGTTTAAAAAGAGATGACATGTGTAGGAAGAAGTTTGGATTTGAGGTTACAATCAGATCAGCCATGATCACATTGAACATTGGAGCAGCCTTGTGGAGTTGAATGGGCTACACCGACTCTATATTTGTATATCCTCACCTCACTTCCATTTCTGGACACCCTGAGGCCTGGGAAAGCTAGTTTTCTCTTATAAAGCAGTTAAATTTGACAACTTTAGTAAAATATTGAAATTGGCAATCCTCTATTCAATATCTCAGCTCTACGTAAAGTTAGACTAGATTAGATTTTATTGTCAAATGTACTTGGGTGCACAAGTACAGGAGTACAGTGAAAAGTGTCCAGAGTAGCCACCCTCCAGCACTACCTTAGAATGCAAAAATGTAAGGCTGGGAAGGATGTAGGAATTCAGATTTTTACCTTTTAGCCTCTGGCCTGAACCTAACTCAGCTGCTGTTTGTGCTTTAATATTTAGCTCACTCATTGTCCCAAGAAATTGACCGTGCAATATTACAAATCTCCTTCTCAACATATTTCCCAAGTCCGGTTTCAATGAGTCTTGAAAAAGTACATAACTTTTATGCAGTGAGTGACTCGGGAGATGGCACACTGCCGCCAGTGAGGTGTAATTATTGCTCGCTCTATCTCAGTTCGAGGTTGGTGTTTACTCAGAGTCATGATCTGTTGCCATGCATTTGAACAGTCTCTACCCACAGATCTCTGAGAGGATGTTACAGGCTGAGTGCAGGATTTGCTTCATTTTTTTTTCTCCTTTTCTGCCACTCTTCCCCCTCATCATTAAGACTTTGGGACTCAACCTTTGACGTGGCTTGATGGAGAAATTCTCCCGGCTATCAAACAATGGGACTGCACTGAAAAGGGAGATTCAGAGTGTCTTAGTGGCATTGCCCACTTGGAATGCACTCCAATTAAGAGTGGTATAAACAGTACTTGGCAGTTTTCAGCCTTAACACCAGAAGACAAAGTGCCCAGCCCGTCATCATTAGTTTTACCGAAGTTTATCCTTCAGAGATGGGGGCGCGGGTAACATTTGAAGCTATAATTTTTCTTCCTTTGATTTTACCTGATGTCTTTGTTGCGTGGGTCATCTACTTTGTCAATGCCTAAACAGCAGCAATCATCCTGTCCTGACAGTGCACCAGGTTTTGAGCTATCCCGCAGGCTGTGTGTAATACGGTTATTTAATGATCTGTTTATTCAGAGGCCTGTAGGTTACAATGACGGTGAATTCTAACAAAGATTGTCCTGCAGCAGCTGATGAATTGTGCATGAGACTCAGCTAACCGGGCCTACAGGAAAAGTGCAAGTAAGAAATGAGGATGATGATTCTGCTTTTTCCAGCACATAAGCACTTAACCGTTAAGGACAAATAACGCAATCTGCCAAAGGCAAGTTTTGGGAAGCCTGAGTATATTTCTAATTCCTTTGTACTCCTTCCATTTTAAAATGGGATATGATACTCTTTCTTTTAGATCCAGCCATGTTAAATACAATGCCTTGTTAAATGATCTCTTTTGAAAGCAGGTCCATACCGAGCCAGAAAGCTGCTTTAGATATCTCAGTGGAATATTGAGAAAATGACAGAACCCCACTGAAGTTTAAAAATAGCTGGTTCATTCTTAAAAAGAGAGCATTTCATCAAATAACATCTGAATGGCAGAGCTCAGTGCTTTTGTCGGTTGATATTAAATGTGTAATTTAGCGATTTGAATTTTCCTAGCTTTTACAAAATTACTTTAAGCTCATTGGAGCCGACCTTGACAGTATGCTATAATGTAAGATGGGTGCTAGCTAATTTGCATCTATTTTACATCTCTACTTATGTTTATTTCTAGTGAAATGAACTGAAACAAAAATAAGGAGAGATGTGAAACTAACTATGAAGCTGTTATCACCTATTTCACATTCTACCAAATTCAAGGTCTCCTTTTGAAATACTGGCATCAGGTTGAAATATAAATAAAGATGTCCTCTTGTTTTTTTGCTCTGTGTCGTTTGTTTGATTGCATGGGAATTTTATTGATGTTTAATTTTATACATTTTTGGTGCAATTCTGTTTCCAAGAAATAAACAGGCTCGAAATTCTGGGCTCCACCTTACAAATGGAATAGAGCAGCCTTTATTACCAATTCCACTCCAATGTGTGCTGTGAGAAGTTTGTAATGTTGCCTCTCTGCACCATCTTAGACACGGGGTACCTAGGTACAGATACTTTAAGTAGTCAAAAAAAAAGGATTAGCATGGGAACATAGAGTTTAAAAGTGCAGAATGAGAAGGAAAAGGACCTTTAAAGAATTCAGGTTATAGTCCTTTTCCAACATGAGCCCATGCCCGCTGGGCTTCAGAACATGAAGCCACACTACCTCCATGCACTGGCCTCCATCCAGGACTCACTCTGCTACCACTCGAGGCTCCAACCCGCAACTCTACTGCCACTCCGGGATCTTGCAGCAACTCAGCCCACGCGCAGTCTGCTGCTACTCCAGGCTCCAGCCCACACTCACTCTGCTGCTACTCCAGGCTCCAGCCCACACTCACTCTGCTGCTACTCCAGGCTCCAGCCCACACTCACTCTGCTGCTACTCCAGGACCCAGCCCACACTCACTCTGCTGCCACTCCAGGATCCAGCCCACACTCACTCTGCTGCTACTCTGGGCTCCTGCTGCGACTCACTCTGCTCCCTGCTCTGGGACTCGGCTTGTGAGCTTTGCTTTCGCACAGACTCCGGCCACAACATGTCTCTGTTCGCATTGCCTGCACTTTCCAGGTAGGTAGGGTAATCTATGGAGTTAAAAGTTGGGGGAGAGGAAGAAAAACTGCTCCAAAAAGGGGGAGAAAGATGCAAGGAAAGGGACACTGCTGGCCTCAGGAGCTCCAACTGGAATATTGTATTTTGCTGCTGTCTGATGGGAAGGGGCATCACTCTGAAAGCTTGTGATTTTAAATGAGCCTGTTGGACTATAACCTGTGTCTTGCGATTCTGCCCAAATTCTGAAGGCATTTCAGAATCTGAAGAGGTAGCAAAACCAACAGGAGTTAGAAATAGAATTAGATTTTATTGCCACATATTTTCAAATACAGAGATACAGGAGTACAGTGAAAAGTTTACAATATCACCATTTACAGCACCTTCTTAGGTAGTTAGGTACAAAAGTTTAGGTAAGTTGGTTTACCTAAGCTTAACTTAGCTTCAGTAGTTTCAGGCTGAGAAGATGTTGCAATCTTAATCCTTTATTTATCTTAAGGTATGCATTGTTTCAAGGTGAGATTGTTCTTCACTTACTTTAGAAAGCATAACAATTCATATAAGAAAATCTATTAAAATCTTTCAGTACTTTGTGGAAATGTTAAACAGATTGTAAAGGCTTTTCCCTAAATCGAAACAGTGTTAACCCTTAAATACTATATAATACAGCAAAGAGAAATGCAGGCTATCCACAGCAACAAATTCTCAGATATTTGGGCACTCACTTCCAACAAAGACAAGAAAGTAAGTGTGCTGAGGTAAAAAACTCAAAGATGTTCATGGCACAGAAGGAAGCAATGCTTCCTTAATATTGCTTTAAAGTTCAGTCTTACATAGTTTTGCATGGGTAGAAGTGTATGAGGTGTTGCAGTGAAAACGAATGTGTCGAGATATGGGTCACAGAACTACATGAGAATTTATTTAGCATGTTACGTTATATCTGAAATTACCACACAGATGGCAGATAAAATAATACCAACATCTCACATTTATGTAGTGCTTTTATTGAAATAAGGCGTCCAAACTATTGACCTGCAAAGTTGCCCCACTAACATCTGGAGCTCGTATCAAAATTAGGATTGCTGTCTCACAAACGCTTCAATCAACAGTCTGATTTGGTCATGCTCATGGAATCCTACCTTATGGCCAATGTCTCATACACCACTATCACTGTCCCTTGATAGGTCTTGTCCCACTGGAAGGACAGACCCAACAGAATTTTACTGGTGCAGTTGTTTACAGTCGGAAAGGAGTAAGACTGGGAGTCCTCAATATTGATTCTGATCACCATGAAGACTCATAGCAACAAATCAAACATGAGCAATGAAAGCAGCTCACTGGTGTTCAATTTAGATTCCACCATGGCCGCACAGATACTGGTCCCACCATAGCCTTGGTTTGAACACAGACAAAAGAGTTGAATTCCACATGTAAAGACTGCTTGCAAAACTGTGAAAACTGCATGCAACAGACTGAGATAAGCTGTGCAGTTCCGCAATATTCAGTCATGGACAAAATGCAACCAATTGACTTCCCTGGGTAGAGTTATGAGTGGGACTTTGTGCCAGTAGCTAAGTACTTGTTTAGATTGGGTACTTGCATGCAGCATTCTAGCCATCATAAATAGGGGCATTGAGCAAAAGAGTAGGAAGATTATGATGAACTTATATGAGACACCTGTTGGACCTCATCTACAATACTATGTGCAGTCCTGGGCACCACACTTAAGGAAGAATGTGAATGCATTAGAGAGATTGCAGAAGAGATTTACAAGAAATTTTCCAGGGATGAGGAACTTTAGTTATGAGGATAGATTGAAGGGGGTGGGACTGTTCTCCTTGGAGAGAAGGAGGCTAAGACAAAATCTGATAAATCTCCTAGCAAAGGAACAGTTTGCTCACTGGCACTCAGATTGGGTCCTACCAGAGCTAGTCAGCTCCTGACCTCATTACAGTCTTGGTTCAAACACAAATATAAGAGCTAAACTCCAGGGATTAGGTGGGAGTGACAGCTCTTGACAGCATACAACAAAGTATGGCATCAAGGAGTCCTAGCAACTTTGGAATCAATGGGAATTAGGTGGGAAACTCTCTGCTAATTGGAGCCATGCCTGGCATATCATTCAGCATCTGAAAACTTGGTTGAAAACTGGATTTTAAAGGGTGGTTTTAAAGAAGAAAAGATTTGTCAACAGGTTTTAGGGATGGAATTTTAAATCTTAGGGACAACACAATTGAATGCACAACCATAGTAAAGTATCAACGACTGGGGATGGTGAAGAGGTCAGAACTGGAGCCAAATGGATACTTTGAAATGTAGGACCGGAGGAGATAAATGTTCTTGTCTCTCTAACATAGAAGAATTAAAAACAAAATCATCTGCTTTAAAAACAAAGTGTTTTTAATTGAGAGCCAATGCAACTCGCTGATCACAGGGGTGATGGGTGAGTGAGATATCAGGCAAGGTCAGATATGGAAGTTTGAATGATCTCAAGTTTATGTAGGCCCAATATGTCAGCCTTCCTGCTCCTCCGATGCTGCTTGGCCTGCAGCATTCATCCAGCTCTACACCTTGTTATCTTAGAAAATTGGAGGTCATGATTGTGTCAGGATAATCAAGATCAAAGATAACAACGGTGTTGGTGAAGGTTTCAGTGGCTGAGACAGCTGTGGAGGTGACTGATGTTCAAAAGTAGGATTAGGAGCAATTGGTGATATTACAGACATGTGTTTGGAAACTCCAGTAGACACTTCATTTGTGGATAGTCTGCTTCAGATTTAGACATTTTTCAGAGCGAGGGATGAAGTCATTGTCTAGGAAACATTTGGATCTTTGCAATATCTAATTGCAAAATGCATCTGCTTACGTAGTTCTGGATAATAGATAAACAATCTGACAATTTAGAAATTACAACTGACTTTGACATCAATTAAAGCAGCGTAACCGTCACACCAAGAGAAGCTTTGTTCATTTATTCCTTACATGGATCCCATTAATTAAGTGAAACCTAGATTAGTAAGGACAGCTTAAGGTTTATATGATGTTTAGAGCAATCTTTGGAAGAGAAGGAACAAGCATTCGTTTATAACCTTTTCACAGCTGCAGAGTGTCCTAAATGCTTCGCGTATAATTACTTTGGAACTGCAATTGTTATCTTTTTAGTTGTCAGTGATTGCAGCAACGTCACAGACAACATTTCTCAACAACTTCTTCAAACTGGATCCAAGACATGGGAAAATTCATGATCAGGAACTTACTACAGTCTAACTATGTTTCACCACTATCCTTTCATTGAAACTGTAGCTGAAACATTGTTTTCCATATGAAAGTGGGTTTTGTGCTGTGCTTAAGGCTTAGCTACAATGTTGCAACAAAAGCAACTCATGTCACATGATGGTAAATTTAAAGGTAATGCATTCTGCGCATTGGGACATTGTTTTACGCAACAATAGGTCTAAAACTAGAAAGGGGACCTGGATTCTTTGGGTCAGCATGGACAAAACTGGCTGAAGGAGTCCTTTCTGTTCTGTATCATTTCTATAGTTCTGTGGTTCAGTGTGTACAAACAACACACTGTTGCCCTGACACACTGCTTCACCACTCGGTAGTGAACAGGCAGGAGATTAAATATAAATGATATTGTCATTTACAGAATGATTACTCCAAACTTGCCCTCACCTATAACCAGTTGATAGACCTGAGCATCAATCATAGCCAGTTAAATTTAAAGGCAACTTTTATTGCGAATATGTCGCAAGGCTACTTTCCTTTATTCTTGAAGATGTAACTTTTCAGAGATCTTAAGGCTTGGTTGAAACTGAAACAAATTGAACTGAGATATGTCAAACTTAAAACTAGTGCTAACCCCTCAAGATGGAGGTGAAAAGTCACATTGCCCACTGTGGGAGCAGTTGTGAAAAGCGAGAATCCCTACAATCCAGACAATCCATCAAAATCCATCATGGGCTCAGAAAAACATTACCAAATGCAAAGTACCAGACATTGATAATAAAATGTGAGGCTGGATGAACACAGCAGGCCAAGCAGCATCTCAGGAGCACAAAAGCTGACGTTTCGGGCCTAGACCCTTCATCAGAGAGGGGGATGGGGTGAGGGAACTGGAATAAATAGGGAGAGAGGGGGAGGCGGACCGAAGATGGAGAGTAAAGAAGATAGGTGGAGAGAGTATAGGTGGGGAGGTAGGGAGGGGATAGGTCAGTCCAGGGAAGACGGACAGGTCAAGGAGGTGGGATGAGGTTAGTAGGTAGATGGGGGTGCGGCTTGGGGTGGGAGGAAGGGATGGGTGAGAGGAAGAACCGGTTAGGGAGGCAGAGACAGGTTGGACTGGTTTTGGGATGCAGTGGGTGGGGGGGAAGAGCTGGGCTGGTTGTGTGGTGCAGTGGGGGGAGGGGACGAACTGGGCTGGTTTAGGGATGCAGTAGGGGAAGGGGAGATTTTGAAACTGGTGAAGTCCACATTGATACCATATGGCTGCAGGGTTCCCAGGCGGAATATGAGTTGCTGTTCCTGCAACCTTCGGGTGGCATCATTGTGGGACTGCAGGAGGCCCATGATGGACATGTCATCTAGAGAATGGGAGGGGGAGTGGAAATGGTTTGCGACTGGGAGGTGCAGTTGTTTGTTGCGAACTGAGCGGAGGTATTCTGCAAAGCGGTCCCCAAGCCTCCGCTTGGTTTCCCCAATGTAGAGGAAGCCGCACCGGGTACAGTGGATGCAGTATACCACATTGGCAGATGTGCAGGTGAACCTCTGCTTAATGTGGAATGTCATCTTGGGGCCTGGGATAGGGGTGAGGGAGGAGGTGTGGGGGCAAGTGTAGCATTTCCTGCGGTTGCAGGGGAAGGTGCCGGGTGTGGTGGGGTTGGAGGGATGTGTGGAGCGAACAAGGGAGTCACGGAGAGAGTGGTCTCTCCGGAAAGCAGACAGGGGTGGGGATGGAAAAATGTCTTGGGTGGTGGGGTCGGATTGTAAATGGCGGAAGTGTCGGAGGATGATGCGTTGTATCCGGAGGTTGGTAGGGTGGTGTGTGAGAACGAGGGGGATCCTCTTTGGGCGGTTGTGGCGGGGGCCGGGTGTGAGGGATGTGTTGCGGGAAATGCGGGAGACACGGTCAAGGGCGTTCTCGATCACTGTGGGGGGAAAGTTGCGGTCCTTAAAGAACTTGGACATCTGGGATGTGCGGGAGTGGAATGTCTTATCGTGGGAGCAGATGCGGCGGAGGCGGAGGAATTGGGAATAGGGGATGGAATTTTTGCAGGAGGGTGGGTGGGAGGAGGTGTATTCTAGGTAGCTGTGGGAGTCGGTGGGCTTGAAATGGACATCAGTTACAAGCTGGTTGCCTGAGATGGAGACTGAGAGGTCCAGGAAGGTGAGGGATGTGATGGAGATGGCCCAGGTGAACTGAAGGTTGGGGTGGAAGGTGTTGGTGAAGTGGATGAACTGTTCGAGCTCCTCTGGGGAGCAAGAGGCGGCGCCGATACAGTCATCAATGTACCGGAGGAAGAGGTGGGGTTTGGGGCCTGTGTAGGTGCGGAAGAGGGACTGTTCCACGTAATCTACAAAGAGGCGGGCATAGCTGGGGCCCATGCGGGTGCCCATGGCCACCCCCTTAGTCTGTAGGAAGTGGGAGGAGTCAAAAGAGAAGTTGTTGAGTGTGAGGACGAGTTCAGCTAGGCGGATGAGAGTGTCGGTGGAGGGGGACTGGTCGGGCCTGCGGGACAGGAAGAAGCGGAGGGCCTTGAGGCCATCTCCATGCGGAATGCAGGTGTACAGGGACTGGACGTCCCCTCCTCCCTCCGTACCAGACATTGACATCAGACTGAAGAGAGTATCTTGGAATTGGGCACTGGAACCCATATTTCAAGGTAGGTTCTGAGACCTTTAGGCAGATACTAAAAAGGAATCTGCTCTCTCCATTTCTCCCTTTCTCTCTTCGTTAATAAACCAGCATCTGTTCCCATTGAAACAGCTCCAGGGAACAAGCAGCAGGAACTGAGAACATTAAAAAAGCTGCATCATTTGTCATTACTGACTGCATTGGAGAAATCAGCTAACTAGTCTTAGTTTCAGGTTTAAACCCAAAGTGACTTACGCTGTATTTCCCTTCATCTTCCTGATATTGCACATTAGGACCTTTAACTTTGTGTATGAATGTGCGCATGTGTGTATGAGAGAGAGAGAGAGAGAGAGAGTGTGTGGATGCATGGGAGTATCTGTATGTGGGAGACAATATTGGTGAGAGTTTATTGGAGTGTGTCACTCTTTATCTCTTCTTTTTTAGTCTTTGCCTTTGAAGTTTCCCAGTGTACAGATATGACATTCCAGAAATTCTGTCCAACAGCTGTAGTCATCTTTCAAAAATTCCATTAGAATAAAAGTTTAATACAACTAGGCTTTTGAAAATTAATAGAAGTTTGTATTAACTCTAGTCAGTTCCACTTCTGTATATATATTTTGGTTTGATTTATTATTGTTACACATGTACCTAGGTACATTGAAAAGTTCTGGTTTGCATGCAGTACAGGCAGATCATACAATACAATGTGTTTTAGGGTAACAGAACAGAGCAAGGCATACAATATTACAGCTGTAGAGAAGGTGCACAAAGATGAAGACCAGCAATAAATTTGAGAGGACCATGCAGAAGGCTAATAACAGCAGGGAAGAAGCTGTTCTTGAATCTGTTGGTATGTACGTTTAAGTTTTGTATCCTCTGCCCAACAGAAAAGACTATAAGCAGGGTGGGAGGTGTCTTTGAGTATGTTGGCTGTCTTCCTGAGGCAGCAGGAAGTATCAAGGGAATCAATGGTAAGAAGTTGGTTTGCATGATGGGCTGAGCGGTGTTCACAATTCTCTGTTTTTTCTTACAGTCCTAGGCAGAGCAGTTGCCATGCCAAGTTGTGATGCATCCAGGCAGAATGTTTTCTATAGTGCAACTATAAAAAGAGGTAAGAGTCTTTACAGACATGCTGAATTTCCTTCGCCTCCTGAGGAAGTAGAGGCATTGTTGTGCATTCTTGACCATAACATCGATATGGGTGAACCAGGACATTCATAAAAACTTGATGCTCTTGACAATCTCCACCTCAGCACCTTTGATACAGACAAGGGAATGCCCTCCTCTCTGCTTCCTGAGGTCAATGACCAACTCCATCATTTTGCTGGCATTGAGGGTGACATTGTAGCCGTTACAATTGACCTTAAAACTACACTTGTTTTCTAGAGGGAACTGAGAGACTGCTGTGTGCTCTGTTTTACAGAGATATGGCTTACCTCTTCTACAGCTGACTGTGCCTACCAAGCACTCTTCCCTGTGTTCTGCCTCGTCATTGTTTTGAGATCTGGCCTGCAACAGTGTTGTTGTCAGCAAACTTGTAGATGGGGTTAGGTCAGAATTTGGCCCTACAGTCATAAGTACATAGGGAGTATTGTAAGAGGCTGGGTATGCAGCCTTGGGGGGTGTTGAGGATTATCATGGAGGAGGTGCAGTTGCCTATTCAGTGTTCACTGTCTGTGAGTCAGGAATTTACCAAAATTTACCAAAATGCAGACAGTGGTAGACACCTTTGATGGTTGTGTAACAATGGTGAAGGATGTTTGGCGTTCTGGTAGGAAAGGAGACGTGTTAATGGTATTTCAGTCACACATTTTGAGGTTGGACTAGTTGAAAACATCAGCTACAATAAACAAGGCCTCAGAGTATTCCTGTCAGGAAATTGGAAGTGAGCTCACCCAGCAGTTGGAAGGAATGTCATTTCACTATAAGATGTTCTAGGTCCAGGGAGCAGTACCTTGCCAGGGTCATATCTGAGTGCCAGAAGGTGTAGAATAGGAGGCAGATCCCATCACCCCTTGCCTTGTCCGAGGATGCCATGTGGTCCATGCAATATATTGAGA
Source organism: Stegostoma tigrinum (assembly GCF_030684315.1). Classification (NCBI taxonomy): domain Eukaryota; kingdom Metazoa; phylum Chordata; class Chondrichthyes; order Orectolobiformes; family Stegostomatidae; genus Stegostoma; species Stegostoma tigrinum. The sequence continues at coordinate 2,077,656 of NC_081376.1, read as the reverse complement.
AACCTTCAGGTTATAATAGGGTGGAAAGGGAGAGCCTTTTTCCTAGGATGGTGACGGCGAGCACGAGGGGGCATAGCTTTAAATTGAGGGGTGAAAGATATAGGACAGATGTCAGAGGTAGTTTCTTTACTCAGAGAGTAGTAAGGGAATGGAACGTTTTGCCTGCAACGGTAGTAGATTCGCCAACTTTAGGTACATTTAAGTCGTCATTGGACAAGCATATGGACGTACATGGAATAGTGTAGGTTAGATGGGCTTAAGATCGATATGACAGGTTGGCACAACATCAAGGGCCAAAGGGCCTGTACTGTGCTGTAATGTTCTATGTTCTATGTTATGTATGTTCCATGTTATAAGGCACAGTTGGCTGTAGAAGAGGTAAGCCATATCTCTGTAAAACAGAGCACACAGCAGTCTCTCAGTTCCCTCTAGAAAACAAAGTGTAGTTTTAAGGTCAAATAGTTTGCTTTCAATAGCTTGAATGTTTCGTGGGGGGTTGGGGGGAGGTATCTTGAAACCACAATTTCTTTTTGGTAATGTTATGCAAGCATGTTGTTGTTGGCCATTTTTCCGGTATCTGCTCATTGCTTCAGCATTGCTCCTTCTCCAGGGAGAAACATTCCCACGTCAATGTACTTGCTGTTGTAACTGTTGTTCTTGTCCAATGGGCCTCAGAAGCTGGTGGTCATTCTATACTCGGTGCCAGTGGTGAGATCATTTCTTTCTGTTCTGCTGCGTGCTTCTTCAGTTGGAACTCAATGTCTGCAGTTGTGACAGTCTATCTTGGTGTTCATGTTCACGTTAACTACATGCAAACGAGGTGATAACTGCTCCACACAGCTCCCAAACCATTACATTGGCTGACATTTGTTAAGAGCATTTAATGTTTGCACTCTGTCCAGCTCACCAACACTCAGGAATGGCATTGTCTTGCTTAATCGGAATAAAATTGAGCTTGAGGGCATTTTGCCCTGACTTAGTATTCACACCCATTGTTACTTCTGGCTTCAGTTGTATTTTCACGATTGGAAGTGTAATTTTTATGGTGTGTGACTTACTCTTTGTACTGAATTACTTTCTGTGCCTTTAATAGGTGTTTTTCTCCACTCAAGGATTGTGCATCTTTGTGGGATTTATGATACTTTTGGTGATTTTTGCTGTCACCTCAACCCTTTCCCTTTAACTGTCTTTAATATGGAAATAATGTGTAGTGGTGAATTTCCCAACCAATTATGAAGCAGCTGAGTTCTTCACTTGTGAGTTGAGAACCATTGACATTGATCACAGATGCTGGAAATCAGAAACAAAAACGGAAATTGCTGTCAAAGCTCAGCACATCTGGCAGCATCCATGGAGAGAAATCAGAGTTAATGTTTCAAGTCACTTGGAAGTGAAATGTTAACTGATTTCTCTCCACAGCTGCTGCCAGACATGCTGAGTTTTTGCAGCAATTTCAGTTTTTGTCAACGATCTAAATGTCAGGAATATGCTGTATTGATTGAAGTAGACTTTCAAACATTTGACAATTCCACTGCGAGCCAATGATACCAGCTGGACTACCTCCCAACAAGCAAAAAGTAGTTGATGGTGAGAATGTTATCAGCTCCTGTGACAGTGAAGAGGCCGACTCCTAATTTTGTTTGCATTTAGCTGCATCTTGTTGTATCACTTGCTTGATTTGAGCAGGACATTTATCTTTCAATTCAAGATTGCTACTGGGTTGATGACTTCCAGAGATTGACAAGTTGGTGTTTCTTACTAAATCTGGAAGATTTCACACTTTATCCTGGCATCCTCATTTTTCTGCGATGCAAGTCTTGCATGTAACAAACTAATGGACATCTACATCTGTTTCCTCCACTTGTAGGTCACATTCAGATGATAACTTTGCAAATGATCTAATACTTTCCGCTCAGGTAGTAGGAACTACCGATGCTGGAGAATCTGAGATAACATGGTACAGAGCTGGATGAGCACAACAGGCCAAGGAACATCAGAGGAGCAGGAAAGCTGACGTTTCGGGTCGAGACCCTTCTTCAGAAATGAAGAAATACTTTCTGAATATGATTTGGAACAGATAGAAACAGTTTGAGAAAGGTGCTTTGAAATGCCTTCTGGTCAGAGTCTACGATCACATTGCCTCTTCCAAAGAGGTACTGATTAAAATGTTCACAAGAAATGAGAACAGCCAAACAGTCTTTCTCAATCTGAATGTATCACTGTTGAGTTCACTGTTTTATATAATGCAAAAATCTACTTTATTCATAAGAAATCCATCTATAAATACTTACAGAAAGGTTTTCATTCTGATCTGTGTACCTTTCCAATTAGGAAAAATATGCAGTAATGATACATTAGGATATTATATTCCACAAAGTTATCACAAACAATCACTGTGTAGGAAGAAAATATTTACAGTTTGAGGCACCGAGAGGGTCTGATAAATGAATAGGCCCCCATTGTACTTTGGCAAAAAGACCTTCAAGAGTTGTCTTTCCCCCCTGAACCTGGGCAGCAGCTGCCCCAAGCTTCAGTGTGTCCCTCAGCAATATGGTCCTGGATCTTGGAATGTGCCAGGCTGCAACACTTGGGCAAGGTCAACTCTTTGCTCTGGAAAATCAGCAAGTTTCAGGCAGACCAAAAAGCATCTTTCATGAATTGATGGTCTTCTAGGTGCAGTGTGCATCCCGGGGAACAGACCGTAGACCACAGACGCCTGTGTCACAGAGCTGCTCCAATGAGCCTCGACCAAAACCATTGCATCTTTCTCCAAACTTCCTTTGCAAAGGCACATTCTAGAAGGAGATGTGTTGTAGTCTCAACAGGTGTACAAGAAGTATCTCGTAGATGGTGCCCTTCTGACCAACAATCAAGCCATGTCTTGGTGTTTATTGGAAAGTTCTGGTAATGAGGCATTCTGCCAAATATATTCTGGTAGTCTGCTCAGGAAACCACACAACAGAATCCACTCTCACTTATTCCTATTGGGTCTCGAGGAAAATATGTGCCAACTAACTCCTGATGGACTTGTCGTCAAAGGTGTTTTTCTTTGCAAATTTCTCCATGAAGAACAGGTGATATGGAATGAGTCATCTACTTGAATCTTTCGACAGCACCAAGGCTAATCCCATCCTTAGCAACATCGGGGACAGGTTAAACCTCCGTATGTGGTGAAACTTGGCATTTGCATACTGAGGGTCTATGCACAGCTTAATTCAGCTATGCACAAAGGTGGCCATCAGGATAGTGGAAATGTTGGGTACTTTCTTCCATGCCTTATCCACAGTTTTGTACATGGTGTCCCTATGGACATGGTCCATCATAGATCTCCACATGAAGTGGAACAAGTCTCGGGTGCCTATAATGGCTTAGTTTTGAGAAATGGGCCAGGCCTGTGCCACGTACAAAACAGATGGAGTGCCTCACTCCTGATGGTCATGTTTTTACCTGCAAAGGAGAGGAAGCAGCGCTCCCCAAAGAGCAGTTTTTACCTCACCTTGGCAACGCACTCCTACCAAGTTTTTGTGCACGCCCTAGACCCTCTGAAACATTTTCCCAACACTTTCATGTAATTCGTCCTGACAGTGAAGGGGGTAAAGGATTGATTTGTCCAGTTCGAAAAAACATGGCCTCGCTCTTGCCTCAATTTACCTTGGCTCCCAGGGCTAATTCAAACCAGTCCAGATGCTGATGAGTCTGCACACTGTCAGCAGATATGAGCAGAAAGCAATGATGTCATCCATGTACAGGGAGACTTTGGCATGCGGGCCTCCACTGCCTGGAATAGTTATCCCTCTCGGGCTCCCATCCTTCCTGATGGACTGAGCAAACAGCTCTATACAACAGACAAACAAGGCAGAAGAGAATTGGCACGCTGCCTGACGCTGGATCTGATCGGTGAGATTTCTGGTTCCCACATACTGGGATTGGCGTTGCAGCAGCGAAGTCGGATCTAATTGTGGATTGTCTCCCCAAAGCTCATTTGGAGAGGGCATGCCACATGTAGTTGTGTGATATCCTATCAAAGGCCTTCTCCTGGTCCAGGCTGATGAAGCAGCCATCCACCCCCTATCCAACACATAGGGAATTGTATCCCTGAGGAGACGACGCTCTCAAAGATTGTCCTGCCCAGTACAGCATAGGTTTGGTCAGGGTGAATCACCAATCCCAGAGCAGACCTGACCCACTTGGCAATGAACTTGGACAGGACTTTTGCAATATACATTCAGTAGTGAAATTGGTTGCCACTTTCAAAGTTCTTCCTCTCTCCCGCTTCCTTTTGCACATGAAGGTGATGATACCTTTCCTCATGGATTTGAACATGGTACCGGCCAGAAACATACTATCATATACCTCCAGCAGGACCTGGTCAATCAAGTCCTACAGAGCCGAATATAATGCAGCCGTCGAGTTGTCACTTCTGGGAGTTTTATCCTTTTCTGGGAAATCAACGGTATTGGTCAGCTCATCTAGCAATAATAGCCAGTCTAATCTCTCCTGCTTGCTGTCATCTAAGGCCTTCATGATAGAAGACAGGGATACTGGGAGGCCACATTATCTGTGGGCTTCCAGTCATACAGACCAGCATGAAAGGATTTTGCTGATCCTCAGGACTGAAATGATGTGACCCACCAGCCTTCTTCCTTCAGGCTGCTGAGCACAGAGCTCTCTTTGTACGCCTTTTGGAAGAAGAAATGCAAACATGTCTCATCCTACTCCATGGAGAGGACCCTGGACTGGAAGATTATCTTGGAGGCCTCCAAGGCAAAGCACGAGGCTTGTTGGCCCTTCACCTCTTGGAGATCGTCTGTGACATTGACCTCACCATCTGCAGCAGGAGTAGGTTCTACATGTGCTTCTGGAGTTTGGACAGTTTCCCTATCTCTTTTTCTCTCGCCTTCTGAATACCTTTGAGGGTAAAGAATCTCTTGATACTCCTCTTGACTGTTTCCCAGCAATCTACTGGAGAGCCAAGGAAGGACTTCACAGTTCTTCTATCTTTGTCATCCCTTTTTGAATTCTTCAATGTGTCTGCAGTCAATGATTTCATGTTCAGCTTCTACATCCCCTTGACTGCCCACTTGTTGCCCTGTACGGGACAGTCTGCCAGCAGGAGGCATGTATCCAATTGCCCTTGCTGTCTGATGATAGCCATAATGTCCTGCCTCACCGACACCACTTTGTCATTGACATGATAGCTCCTCAGCATCAGAATTGCCATCACTGGTTGTCTGATTCTAGTGAAAGCTGCTTCTTGTTCCATGCCTCAATATCACTGCACATCCTCATCATTATGTACAGATTCACATGCTGGAGACAACTTTGCTAAATAATTCACAAAACCAAGAAATCACAGCAGTGTTTTCACATCTGTCAGTTGCTATATCTCTGTTACAGCTGTCACCTTGGCAGGATCCCTACAAAGTCATTTCTCTGTCTGAAACTGACCTGGGCACTTGCCTTCAGACATCTTCAACTGTATTTTGTTTTCTTCATCAGCTTCAGCTTCATCTGTGAGCTGATTCTAGCAATTGCATCAGATTCTGATTGTGGCCTGCAATGTCTTTTTCCATTGGCTCTCTACATCCATACACTATCAGATTGTCCAGAATAGCTTACACTCCGGAAAGGTCACTGATTCTCTTGTGAGGTCTGCACTGATATTCCTCTGGAGTAGTGGAAATGTCAAAAGGAGATTACAATCATGTATCTATCCCGAATAGTGTCCGGAGTGGAGCTAGAAATCTGTTTCTTTCATCCAGCTTCACTTTGCCAGGAATTATCTTCCACAATAAAGAGCTTTACCAGATTTCATTGTTGTGATTTGCTTCACAAGTTAATTATTACTTATTGCACTCTTTTTCAAGTGTGTACTTGTGGTTGTGTACCTAAAATTTTGTGAATTTTTTTTTCCTGAGAGAACTGGAGCCCATGGCTGACTCCTGATCAAAACATTAGTGTTGGGGTTTTGTGAGTCACAAACAACATCAATGTCAACATTAACAGAAAGCCTCAATTTAATAAGTATTTTTAAAGCTGTCCTTTATATGGTTATGTGAAATTGAAATAATTATCCAATGACTTAGAGAAAATATTACACTCAACATTTGCGACAGATCAAAAGCTCACACAGTTATAACCGAAAAAATGTGCACAAATGATTATCAGAGGTTTTGAGTATGATAAGGTCAAACTTGGTAAAAAAGTGTGATCACAATTTTTTGTTTTTTATGAATGCTACACACATCTGTGCCCTGTTCTCTAGTCCATTTTTCGAACGAACATAAACTTAAAGTAACAATATAATAATTAAGCAGGAGCCTTTAAGAATAATTTAGTGGGTGGCACGGTGGTTCAGTGGCTAGCACTACAGCCTCATAGCACCAGGGACCCAGGTTCAATTCCAGCCTCGGGCAACTGCCTGTGTGGAGTTTGCACATTCTTCCTGTGTCTGCATGGGTTTCCTCCAGGTGTTCTGGTTTCCTCCCACAGTCCAAAGATGTGCAGGCTATGTGGATTGGCCATGCTAAATTGCCCGTAGTGTTCAGGGGTGTGTGGATTATCGGAGGATGGGTCTGGGTGGGATGCTCCAAGGGACAGTGTGGACTTGTTGGGCCAAATGGCCTGTTCCCACACTGTAGGGAATCTAATTAATTAAGCAAACATTTGTTAGGCCTTGAGATAACAAAGTGTGAAGCTGGATGAACACAGCAGGCCAAGCAGCATCTTAGGACCACAAAAGCTGATGTTTCGGGCGTAGACCCTTCATCAGAGAGGCACCTTAACCCCAAGATCTCTCTGTTCTACAACACTCCCTGGGTCCTACCATTAACTGTATAAATCCTAAACTTGTTTGTTTTGCCAAAATTTGTTAAGCTTTTTTCATGCACCTTCGAAATATCAACTTCCCTCAGCTGTTGTTAACAAACACTAAACAGCACTTGGTTGACAAGAATTTGAACAAGGATATGAATAAATTGGCTTACCACGCACAGTTAATCTACTCAAATCTAACACTCAGTTCAAGGGAAACTAAAATCGCAGTATGAATGAGATAGATCACTTTTGTCTTAAAGGAGGGAATATTGTAATTAGTTCCATTTTCACTGGCAATGCGAAAGCTCACATGAATTTTTTTTGTCCAAAATAAGCTTTAATAAAAAGCATTTCGGCAAAACAAACAAGTTTAGGATTTATACAGTTAATGGTAGGACCCAGGGGGTGTTGTAGAACAGAGAGATCTTGTGATTAAGGTGAATAATTCTTTGAAATTTTCATCAGAGGGAAATAGGGTGGTTAAGAAGGCATATAACATACTTGCCTTCGTTGCGACCTTTGATTGTAGGAGTTGGGACATTATGTTGAGGTTGTACAGGATGTTGGTGAGGCCTCCTCTGGAGTACGGTGTGCAGTTCTTGTTGCCCTGCTCTGGGAAGGATATCATTAATCTGGAGAGGATTCAGAAAAGATTTACCAGGATATTGCCGAGAATGGAGGCTTTGAAATATAAAAAAAAACTGGAAAGGCTGGGACTTTGTTCACTTGAGGGTAGGGAGTTGAGGGGTGACCTTATTGGGGTTTATAAAATCATGAGTGGCATAGATAATGTGAATGACAATGATGTTTTCCCCAGGGTGGGGAGTTCGAATCTAGTGGGAGTATTTTTTAAGGTAAGAAGAGAAAAATTTAAAAAGGACAAGGGAGGGCAATCTTTTTGTACAGAACGTGGTTTGTGTGTGGAATGAACTGCCAAAGGAAGTATTGGATGCAGGTACAGTTACAATGTTTAAAACTCATTTGGATAATTATATGATTAGGAAAGGTCTGGAGGGACATGGGCCGAATGCAGGCAGGTGGGACAGGTTTAGTTTGGGAACATGGTCAGTATGGACGAGTTGGTTTGGAGGGTCTGCTTTCATGCTGTATGACACTATGACTTTGAAAACCTTGTCATAAAACCAAGTATTTTGCTTTTGTGGAAAAGCATTTTCGAACAGATCATACAGAAACATAGTGAAGTACACTAAGTCAAACTGTGCTGATCTTCCAAAATGCTAGTCTGACATTTTTCAAGTGAAGTATAATCCCAAATATGATGTAGAAATGGCCGAAATAAATCTGGTACAACCCAGGATATACCTGCAGGGGAGGAGGGGTATAGTTATCACTGTAATAACAAGCATGATCTTCCTACTGTGAGCTGATGAAAAGCTCTGTGTGCACTGAAACCTTTTCAAAGCAGGGACAGCATCATAATAATTGTCGTGATGGTGCTGCTGTGGTCATTCTGAGGGCACAAGCACTAAAAATATGTGAGGAAACACTGGGTACATAATATGCTAACATAAAGATAATTTGTGATGTTCTCCTAGATTTGATTGCAGTTATTCTCATGGGGTGAAGACGAGTACAGAGATAAACAAAGGTTCATGCTTAGTACTATTCTTCCTGGCTTATAGATGAGACTTTAAATCAAGCTATAGAATCATAGACACATAGAGTAATACAGCATGGAAACAGGCCCTTCGACCCATACTGATCCATGCTGACCATGGTGCTCACTCAGCTACTTCCAATTGCCTGCATTTGGTCCATATCCCTCTAAACCCTTCACATCCATGTACCTTTCCAAATGATTTTTAAATGTTGTTATTATACTTTCCTCAAACACTTTCTCTGACAGTCCATTTCAAATATGTACCACTCTCTGCATGAAGAAGTTGCCCCTCAGGTCCTTCTTAAATCTTTCCTCTCTCACCTTAAACCTTTGCCCTTTCGTTTTCAATTCCCCATGCCTGGGAAAAAGACTATGTGCATTCATCCCATCCATGCCTCCTGCCTCTTCTTTTGATGAATACTGCTTATTGTGAAGGTGTCCCGGAGAATATTTAGCCTCAAATTAGCATCAACATCACAAATAATTTGGTTATTGATCAAATTACTCAACTGGACACCTGCCTGTCTTTCCTCAAATGGGGTGTTTATGTCATTTTGAGTGGGAAGTCAGGGCACTCACTAGGTATTACAACCACCTGTAACAGTGCAGCATTCTCTTAAGTACTGCACTTAATCATCCTCCAAGATTGTGAGCTTAAATTTCTTTACTGGACATTGAGCTGAGGCTAACTGCAAAAAGGCAAAGTTCTGAGAAACTGTGCTCACCACGAGCAATACTCAAGCCCATATGGGCAAGGATTTCTCATAACCTGCTTGATGACTTCTTTAATTCCTGCAGTTTTCAAAAGTATTTCTTTGAATTAAAAATAATAAAATTTACTGAACCAGCGAAGAGCAATGTAAATTTGAACTCATTTTTCCATTAGACATTTTACAGCCTTCCAGATTCAACCTTAGAGAACAGTAATCCCCAGGTTTGGGTATATGGCTGACTGTCAGTAATCAGCCCCATCACTATCCCTGATTGGCTGCAGTTGGGGGAAAATGAAGGCTCTCTGCTGGGGAGGTGGGTGACTGAGGAAATGTTAAGTTGAGGCATGAAGCCATATCAATAGGAAGACTTTATCACAGAAGATACTAATTAGGTGGAGCACCACGCTTAATTATTTACATTTTTTTTGTGATGAGTGTATTGGCCTGTTACTGGGGCCATTGGTTACTGGACTGTGGATTCTGTTCTCGTCAGTGCTCAACATATTTGATTGGCTTTCTTTAAATAAGATGACTCATGGAGAATCATGTTCACAGTAACTGTTTCATAGAGAAGAGAAGGCCTGTGATAGCATCAGTAGCAGAGCAGAGGAAACCTGGGAGCAAACAGCAATAGAAGATTCCAGATAAATACCTGAGGAGTGGGGTCTGGATCGAGCACAGTCAGAATGGGACTCAGGAGTCAGGGAGGGATTGAGGACAGCCATGGAGGGACTGAAGACTGTCTGGGAAGGACTGAGGATAGTCAGGGAGCGACTGAGAATGCTCAGGGAGGGACTGAGAATGGTCAGGAAGGGACTGAAGACAGTCAAGGAGGGACTGAGGACAGTCAATGTTGAACTGAAGACTGCCTGGGAGGGACTGAGTAAAGTCAGAGATGGACTGAAGATAGTCAGAGCAGGGCTGTCAGGCAGCACCTATTACCGGTGTCCATCTATCACCACTATTCCACTAGTTACCCCCCTTCCCCTGTTTATTTGCAGCTTTCCCTACCCCCACATCCAATCCTGACAAGACCCTTTCCTTCAGATTCTGCCTGGCTTGCCATGTCCTTCCAGCTTCCTCTTTGTCTATCTTGGATTCCAGCATCTGCAGTTATTTTATCTCTAACCTAGTGACTGAAGACGGTCAGAGTGGGACTGAGGACAGTCACGGAGGGGCTGAGACAACCATGGAAGGGTTGAGACAGTCAGAGCAGTGGGGTTGGTGGGGGACGTTGGGAGTGGAATCTAGAGGTGACATCATGACTCAAAGAGTGACACAGGGTTGCTTGCTCAGGAACAAGGCCAAGAGACTGAGTGAGTCCTACCCAGAGGATAAGTACCTACTGCTGCCATTGTAGTTTGTTTAGAAATAAAGAATGAGAAAGAGATAATGGGAACTGCAGATGCTGGAGATTCCAAGATAATAAAATGTGAGGCTGGATGAACACAGCAGGCCAAGCAGCATCTCAGGAGCACAAAAGCTGACGTTTCGGGCCTAGACCCTTCATCAGATTGGGGGATGGGGGGAGGGAACTGGAATAAATAGGGAGAGAGGGGGAGGCGGACCGAAGATGGAGAGTAAAGAAGATAGGTGGAGAGGGTGTAGGTGGGGAGGTAGGGAGGGGATAGGTCAGTCCAGGGAAGACGGACAGGTCAAGGAGGTGGGATGAGGCTAGTAGGTAGCTGGGGGTGCGGCTTGGGGTGGGAGGAAGGGATGGGTGAGAGGAAGAACCGGTTAGGGAGGCAGAGACAGGTTGGACTGGTTTTGGGATGCAGTGGGTGGGGGGGAAGAGCTGGGCTGGTTGTGTGGTGCAGTGGGGGGAGAGGATGAACTGGGCTGGTTTAGGGATGCAGTGGGGGAAGGGGAGATTTTGAAACTGGTGAAGTCCACATTGATACCATATGGCTGCAGGGTTCCCAGGCGGAATATGAGTTGCTGTTCCTGCAACCTTCGGGTGGCATCATTGTGGCAGTGCAGGAGGCCCATGATGGACATGTCATCAAGAGAATGGGAGGGGGAGTGGAAATGGTTTGCGACTGGGAGGTGCAGTTGTTTGTTACGAACTGAGCGGAGGTGTTCTGCAAAGCGGTCCCCAAGCCTCCGCTTGGTTTCCCCAATGTAGAGGAAGCCGCACCGGGTACAGTGGATATCTGTTTTTGATGAGTGGTGGGTAAGATTGTACAATTGCTTCCTAGTTTATTGTTTGGAGTTGATAAGATCCGAAATGTCAAGAGAACCTGATATCCTGGAATGCTCCTCCCATAATATGTGGGACAGTTCCAGTGTCCATGGTGACTATGTTTACAGGAGGCGTGTTTAGCTGCAGTTCCTGATTTGCCGCATGGAACACTAGGAGCTATGGATAGACTTACTATGGAGCGTCCATGAGACTGAGAATGTTGTGGATAACACATTTAGCAAGGTGGTAAGGACTACCACAGACAGAAAAGCGACCACCAGGAAGAAATGTAAGTGTAGGCAGGTAGTGGCCATTCCCCTCTCGAGCTGATATACCATTTTGGATACTGTCAAGGGAATGGCCTTTCAGGGAAGAACAGTGGAAATAGCCAGGTCAGTGGTAGCACAGCTGACAGCATTGCACAGCTGGTAGAGTCGAAGTGTATGCAAGAATTACGATAGACGACTCTGTAGACAGGGGCACAGATAGCTGTTTCTGTGACTGCGAGTAAGACTCCAGGATAGTGTGTGGCCTCCCTGGTGCCAGGATCCAGGATGTCTCTGAGAAGGCACAGATTATACTGAAGGGGAAGGATGAGCAGCCAGAGGTTGTAGTCCATATTTGTACCAATGACATAGACAGAAAGGAAGATGAGATCCTGCAATAGGAATTCAGGGGGTTAAGCAGGAAGTCAAAAAGCAGAACCTTTAGGACTGTCATTTCAGAATACCCAGTGCCAGATGCCAGTGAAGCTAGGAACAAGAAAGACTGTGTGTTGGATGGTGTAGGGGGACGACTTCAGCTATCTGGATCATTGGGATGTCTTCCAGGGCAGGTGGTACCAGTACAAGAAGAATGGGTTGCACCTAACCTGGATGGCCACTATTTTCCAGGCAGGAATGTCTGCTAGTGCCACTTAGGAGGCTTTAAACTACTGTGGCAGTGGAGTGAGAAGCAGAGAAAAGGGTCAACATGCGGAATGACTGAGGAAGCAGTTGACGTTAAGTCAAGTAAGTCTAACTGAAAGAACAGACAAGACTAGGTGAATGAAAACAGCAGGGCTGGCAGTCTGATGTATATTTATTTTAATGCAAGGACTATTTCAGGTAAAGCAGATGAGTTTACAGCCTGGATTATTACATGGAGCTCAAGGTAGTGGCCATTACTGAAACTTGGTTGAGAGAAGGGCAAGAATGGCAGCTCATCTTTCTAGGGTTTAAATGTTCCAGGAATGATAGTGAGGGTTGTAAAAGGGGTGGGATATTGTATTCCTGATTAAGGAGAATGTCACGGCTGTGCGAAGATTGGATATTTTGGAGGGTTCATCCAATAAGGCCGTATAGATAGAACTCAGCCGTAAGAAAGGTGCGATCACTATGCTGGGGTTATATTATAGGCCTGATAATAGACAGCGGGAATTAGAGGAACAGATATGTAAGCAGATCACGGAAAGATGCATTAAGAACAGGGTTGTTTTAGTGGGTGATTTTAACTTCCTTAACATTGACTCAATCTCCCTTAGTGCCAGTAATCTAAACTCAGCAGAATTTGTTTGGTGCATTCAGAAGGGATTTTTAATACAACATGTAAATGTGACTGAGGGATGACCTCATTCAGATTGATAAAACCATGAGAGACATGGATAGGCTGAATAGCCAAGGTCTTTTTCCTAGGCTGGGGGAGTTTAAAACTAGAGGACATAGGTTTAAGGTGAGAAGGGAAAGATTTAAAAAGGACCTGAGGGTGCTGCGTGTATGGAAAGTGCTGCCAGAGGAAGTGGTGAAGTCTGGTGCAATTACAACATTTAAAATGCATCTGGATGGGTATACAAATAGGAAAGGTTTAGAGGGATATGGGCCAAATGTGGCAAATGGGACTAAGTCAGATTGGGATGTCTGATCGGCCCAGAGAGGTTGGACCTAAAGGTCTGTTTCTGTACTTTATGACTGTATGACTCTGGTCCAACTAGGGAAGGGACCACACTAGGCCTGATGTTGGGCAATAAACCTGGCCAGGTTTCAGTGAGGCAAAATTTTGGGAAAAGTGTTCATAATTCTGTAAGTTTTAAGTTATGGATAAGGATAAGACTGGCCTTTAGGTGAAAACGTTAAATTGGAGGAAGGCCAATTATAATTGTATGAGGCAGAAACTGGTACATTTGGATTGGGCGTAGCTTTTTGATGGTAAATACACATCTGACATGTTGGAGTATTTTAAAGGCCAGTTGATCAGAGTTCAGGACCGGCATATTCCTATGAGGATACAGGATAAAGATGTTAAGATTTAGGAACACCAAATGACAAAACATATTGAAAGTTTAGTCAAAAAGAAAAAGAAAGCACATGTAATGTTTGGGAAACTGAATCAAGCAAGGTCCTTGAGAAGTATAAAGAAAGTAGTAAAGAACTTAAACAAGAAATTCGGACATGAAATGTCCTTGGGAAGTAGGATCAAAGAGAATCCCAAGGCATTTTATACGTTTATTAGAAGCAACAGAGTAACTAGGGAAAGGGTAGGTCCATTCAAGGACAAAGGAAGGAATTTATGTGTAGAGTCAGAGGAAGTAGGTAAGGCCCTTAATAAGTACTTCATACCAACCTTCACCCAGGAGAAGGAAATAGGTGATGGTAATATTAGGGAAGGATATTTTCATATTGTAGGGAATATCAATATTAAGAAGGTGGAGGTATTAAGGTCTTGAAAAACATTCAGCTAGATAAGTCCCTGTGTCATGATGGGATCTATGCCAGGATACTGAAGGAGGCAAGGGAGGAGATTGCTGGGGCCTTGACAGAGATCTTTTGTATTCTGTTTAGCTCTGAGCAAGTTCCTAGAAGACTGGAGAATAGCAAATGTTGTTGCCTTGTTTAAGAAAGGCAACAGGTATAATCCAGAAAATTGTAGGCCGGTGAGCCCTACATCAGTAATTGGGAAATAATTGAAGAAGATTCTTAGGGACAGGGTTTACTTGCATTTGGAGAAGACTGGACCTACTGGGGATAGTCAGCATGGCATTATGCAGGGAAGATCTTGCCTCACAAACTTGAATAAGGTTTTTTGGGCAAGTGATGAAGATGATTGATGAGGCTAGGGCAATGGATGTTCCCTACATGGACTTCACTAAAGCATTTGACAATGTCCCTCTTGGTAGGCCGGTCCAGAAGATAAATTCACATCGGATCCATGGTGAGTTAGTAAGTTGGATACAAAATTGGCCTGATCATAGAAGACAGAGGGTCATTATGGAGGAGTGCTTTGCTGATTGAAGTTCTGTGACCAATGATATCCTACAAAGATCAGTGCTGGGACCTCTATTGTTTCTCATATTCATATATAATTTGGATAAAAATTATAAGTGGTCTGATTACTGAGTTTCCAGATACCCTGAAAATTGGTGGAGTCGTAGATAGTGAGGAATGATATCAAAGGATGCAAGAAGATGTGGATCAGTTGGAAAGTTGAGTGAAGAAATGGCAAATGGAGTTTAATATAGACAAGTGTGAGGTGATGCATTTTGAGAGGTCAAATACAAGAGGAAAGTCAGCAGTAAGTGATAGGATCCTTTAGTGTTTGACACAGAATCCCTGCAGTGCGATAAGAAGCCATTCAGCCCATCGAGTTTGCACTACCTGTCTGAAGGAGTCCCACCATCCCAGTAATCCTGCATTTATCATTGCCAATCCACCTAAACTGCACATTTTTGTACTGTAGATGTAAACCACAGAACCTGGCAGAAGCCACACAGACACAGGGAGAACGTACTGACTCCACACAGACATTCACCTGAGGCTGGAATAGAATCTAGCTCCCTGGTGCAGTGAGGCAGCAGTGCTAACCACTGAACCACCGTGCCACCCAAAGTGGCAACACATGAGGATAAGGTGGTAATGAAAGCATACGGTATGCTCACCCTCATCAGTCGAGGTACTGAATGTAAGAGTTAACAAGGCACCGGGCAGCTATATGAGACTTTAGTTAGGCTTCATTTGGAGTATTGAATGGGGCTGTGATCACCAGACAATAAGAATGATGTGGAGGCTTCCAAGAGGGTGCAAAAGAGATTTAATCAATAACTGCCAAAAGAGAATCCCCCTAGTCCTCACATACCAGCCCATCAACCTCTGGATACAACGCATCATCCTCCAACACTTCCACCATCTACAATCCAACCCAACCACTAAAGGCATTTTTCCATCCCCACCCTTATCTGCCTTCTGGAGAGACCACTCTCTCCGTGACTCCCTTGTCCGCTCCACACTCCCCTCCAACCCCACCACACCTGGCACTTTCCCCTGCAACTGCAGGATGTGCTACACCTGCCCCCACACCACCTCCCTCAACCCCAACCCAGGCCTCAAGATGACTTTCCACATCAAGCAGATGTGCACCTGGGGAAATCAAGCGAAGGCTTGGGGACTGCTTTGCAGAACACCTACGCTCGGTTCGCAATAAACAACTACACTTCTCAGACACGAACCACATTTCAACTCCCCCTCCCATTCCTTAGACCACATGTCCATCCTGGGCTTCCTGCAGTGCCATAACGATGCCACCTGTAGGTTGCAGGAACAGCAACTCATATTCCGCTTGGGAAACCTGCAGCCCAATGGTATCAATGTGGATTTCACCAGCTTCAAAATCGCCCCTCCCCCCACTGCATCCCAAAACCAGTCCAGCTCGTCCCAGCCTCCCTAACCTGTTCTTCCGCTCACCTATCCCTTCCTCCCACCTCAAGCCGCACCTCCATTTCCTACCTACTAACCTCATCCTGCCCTGTTGACCTCTCCGTCCTCCCCAGACTGACCTATCCCCTCCCCATCTCCCCACCCATACTCTCCTCTCCACCTATCTTCTCATCTATCCATCTTCAGTCCACCTCCCCCTCTCTCCCCTATTTATTTCAGAATCCTCTCCCCATCCCCCCTCTCTAATGAAGGGTCTAGGCCCGAAACGTCAGCTTTTGTGCTCCTGAGATGCTGCTTGGTCTGCTGTGTTCATCCAGCTCCACACTTTGTTATCTTGGGTTCTCCAGCATCTGCAGTTCCCATTATCACTGATCATTTATCAAGTTGTTTTCTGGATTGCAGTGTGTTAGCTATAAGGAGAGGTTTCACAAACTTGGATTGTTTTCTCTAGAGCGTCAGAGGCTGAGGGGGACCTGAAAGAAGTATATTAAAATTATCTTAGGCATGGATTGGGTGGATATCAGAGTCTCTTTCCTAGGGTGGAACTATCAGGTATTGTGAAGTGAGGGGTCATAGGTTTAAGGTGAGAAGTGAGAAGTTTACCAGAGCTGAACAGGCAGGGAACAGAGGGATATTGGCCATGTGCAGGCAGATGGGATCAGTTTAGAATGGCATCATGGTTGGCACAGATGGGGTTGGGGGGACAAAGGGTCTGTTCCTGTACTATACTTTCCTTCAATCTAAATTCTTCAGCCTCAGTTGTCCAATTGGCCTCTTTTTGTGCTGTAACATTGCTAAACATTGTCTTGCTTTTAACCATAATGAGTACGAGCAGAGTAGGTCTTTCAGGCCATCAAATCCAGTCCTGCTTTTCAATGAGATCATCATGATTGATCTGATCATCTCCGTCTTTCCTGTCTTTCCCCCACAGACTTTGATTCCATCACTGATCAAAAATCAATGAGACCCAGCTTCAACAGCCCTCTGCAGTAAAGCATCCCACAGATTCACTACTCTCTGAGAGAAGAAATTCCTCCTCATTTCTGTCTTAAGTAGTCACACATTACTCTGAGATTATGGCCTTTAGCCCTAGACTCTTCCACAAGGAGAAACAACCTTTCAGCACCCATCCTGTCAATTCCCTTAAAAATCTTGTATATTTTAATTTGGTCACCTCTCATTCTTCTGAATTCCAATTAGTACAAGCACAATCTACTCAACCTCTACCTTTAAGGCAGTTCGTCCTTATCGGGGATCCACTGAGTGAACCTTGTCTGGCCTTTGACTGCACTGAGAACCATGTCACGACTAATTTTAAACAGGTTGATACCACAAAGTTGTTTTTGTTTGTCAGGAGCTCAGGTTTCAGGACCACTGTTGAGTCACAGAGAAAAGAATAGTGTTTATACAGTGCCTTGCATGACCTTCAGAAGACCCAAACACCTTGCGGCCAATAGAATAGTCTAGAATAGTCTTTGAAGTGTAGCCGTAGTTATACTGCAGGAAGCGCAGTAGGTTTGTTGGGCACAGCATGTTCATATAAAAAGTAACGTGATCACAACCAAGCAACTTGTTTACTGGACTAGTTCAGGGACATTGGTCGGGAACATTCCTTTGCTTTATTTTAAACTAGCACCATAAGGGCTTTTCACAGTGACTAGATGTTCCTGTTCTGCCAGGATTGATCTGGTTTTTCATTAAATGTCCCAGTGTCCCAACAGTTTACTAGTTATATTTCAAATGTCGCCGTTTTCAATCTTTTCAATGTATCAAATATCCACTGGAGCCAAACAAGAAAATTGGAGTGAAAAATTGTCCTTCCCTCTCAGGAAGTTGGCACTACTCTTTGGCTCTGATGGCACCTTTTAAATGATTGATGGAGTGGGGTCACCAACTCTGCCTGGATGTACGCTATGAGATGTGACCTCCTGCTTTTGGTGGCACAGTGGCACATTGGCTCAGTGGCTAGCACAGCTGCCTCACAGTACCAGGGACCCACAGACATGTCTGTGTAAGCTTCCTCTGGGTGGTCCAGTTCCCTCCCACAGCCCAAGAATATGCAGGTTAGGTGGATTGGCCATGGTAAATTGCCTATAGTGTCCAAGATTATGTTGGCTAGGTGTGTTATCTCTGGGAAATGTAGGGTTACAGGGCTGGTCTTCGGAGGGTAGGTGGACTTGATTGGCCAAATGGCCTGCTTCCACACCTTTGAGATTCTATGATTCATTTGTTCCAAACACAGATTCCTGCAATTAGTTACCCAGTGTGATATTCTTTATAGACTCCCCCCTTCCCATGACTTCTCAAAGTGTCCAGATTTTGACCTTGAAAGGCGCAGTCACCCTGGAACTTTTACACCCACCAGAAATAGCAGACAGTGCCTTTATTAAATACCTCATAGGACAAATAGCATCTCCAACTCATTATACTCAGTATAGGAGGCTAGCACCATGATCAAGTTTCTGAACTGGGATTTAAACCTGCAACTTTCCAATGGGAGGAGAACTTGTACCCAGCCAAGTCTTACACCTCAATGCAGTTATATTGGATTCAAAATGTTAAATCTGATTTCTCTCTCCACCGCTGCTGCCTGGCCTGCTGAATTTCTCCAGCAATTTCAAGTTATTGACTTTTTCATGAGTGTATTTCCTTTCAAAGTTATGATACTGTGATTTAGCACTTTTGGAATTATAGTATTGTACCCAATCTGGTACAAATGTGACATGTAACTGATATGTGACAATGTGCGATGGTTTCAGGTGATGAATGTGAATCAGACACAAGCCATTTACATGCAGGAATGACCCTGCTCGTGGCTGTGTGGATAAATACTCAGGCAGCCACCAGTTTCTATGCATTCTTCTTAGTAGTAGAAGTCTGAACCATTCCTATATCAGAGACGCAAATGCATTCCCAAAACTTTCCAGTGACAGCTTTTGGAAACAGCTCATGTGTGCTGCTGGGGATCGGATAGAGACAATTTTAAGCTTGTAAGTGGTCAGAAAGCTGTTGACTCTCACTGACAAGCCAGGCCAAGAAAGAAGAGACAACAAAAATAGAAAGAAAAAATTTGCAATATTTAGGTTTCAGGATTTAGTATAGATTGAATTCTGTAAACCTTGAGTACACTGCATAAGAATCAAAATTATTATTCCCATGTTAGCTTGGTTTCAACGTTAGCTATTTATAATGGACCATTTCTTATGGCATCAGCTCATAGAATAACAGTCCAAGATCTTTCTGAGATCTCCCTACATTATTTCAATGTAAATCCAATTTGTTATAATGTGCAGTGATTGCGGAGCATTGATGAATTAGTGCCTTTTAAAATCAATCAGGAGCATAATCACACTACGGCGATCCACGGATTAAAATTGTACATTATTTTGTGTGAGTGGAAAGTGCATTTGTGCCACGGATCATTTCCTATTTTGGGTGGTTTTTCAAACGTTTTATATTATAATATTTTTCATGTGGAAAATAACAGTTGTTCTATGTTACCAAGAAGAAACAGCAGCTGTGCCAGTAGATTTTAGTCAATGCCATATTCTTTAACTTTTACTCAGCTGCATATGTTGCCTATTAAGATGTGCCAAGCATAGAATAGCTGCACTTAATATAAATTGAAATAACAATAAATGGACATAAGAAATGTTTCATGGTGTAAGCTTGGATGAGAGACTGGGAGCTCAGCAGCTTGCAGATGTTGGGTCATATTTAAAAGACTTCACCAGTTCGGCTTCTTACTGTGTTTCTACTGCTCTGAAAGTTATATTTTAAAATGGTTTGGTAGTTCTGTAGGTTTGCTGAGTGGGTGGACATCAGTGGTTCTAAAATAAATTAACTTAGCAACAATTCAAGTAATGAGTTGGCTTAGTGATTTTGCAGAGACTTTCTGAAAGATATTAATAAAACAAGGGATCAAAGATTGATGATAATGTGATGTTAATAAAATTTGAATATTATAATACAGCAATGTCTTTGAGAAGTAACTGAGACTTAGTTCAGGTCCTGTCACCCTGACTGGAGAAGGACAGTTTTATTATTTTAGTTATTCATGAGTGAACAATGCTTATTGTGGAACTGAAATTTGCTTTTAAACATTTATAATGAATTGACTGGGATTTTCAGATTGTTTTATCAAACCGTTTAGAGATGTTATTACACATCTCTAGAGCAGGTAGGATTGTAACAAAGACCTCCAAGCTCAAAGGTAGAGACATTGCCGCTACAACACAAGAACCCTCAATAAAAACTGAAAGAACTGCAGATGCTGTAAATCAGGAACAAAGCCAGAAATTGCTGGAAAAGCTCAGCAGGTCTGGCAGCATCTGTGAAGAAAAAAATCAGAGTTAACATTTCAGATCCAGTGACCATTCCTCACAAACATTAACTCTGATTTTTTCTTCACAGACGCTGCCAGACCTGCTGAGCTTTTCCAGCAATTTCTGTTTTTGTACAAAAACCCTCAAGACTGAGATGTTCATTGTTATAAGGTACACTTAACACACCCATGCTTCCCATTATCCTGTAGATAGGATCTGCTTCTAACTCCTGGTTGTATCCCCATGATGTAAGAGAAACATTGCTCCTGCATCCACCCCATCAATCCAAAGATGTGCAGGTTAAGTGGATTGGCCATGCTAAATTGCCCAGAGTGTTCAGGGGTGTGTGGGTTATAGTGGGATGGGTCTGGGTGGGATGCTTCAAGGGTTGGAGTGGCCTGTTTCCACACTGTAGGGAGTCTGATCTAATCTAATCAATCTGTAAGAATTTGCATTTTTGAATTCAATCACCTTTCATTCTTCTAAACGCCAGACAGTCTATTTAATATTTTCTCATAAAACAACCTTTCCATCCCAGGAATTAGTTTGGTGAAATTTTATTGCGTTACCTCCACCACTAGCATGGATTTGAGTAGGTAAGCAGACAAAAAACTGCACGTAATTCTTCAGGTGTGGTCTCACGAAGACTCCATATAATTGTAGTGAGATTCCTGCACTCAAATCCTCTTGTAATAAATGCTAACATACCAATTGTCTTCCTGATTGCCTCTTGTACCTGTGGGTGGGTGCCCAGTGATTAATGATCAAGGGCACCTAAGTCCCTTTGAAACAAAACAGAAATTGCTGGAAAATCTCAGCAGGTCTGGCAGCTTCTGTGGAAAGAAATCAAAATTACTTTTTTGGGTCCAGTGACACTTCTTCAGAACTGATGGTAGGTAGGATAAAGATGATTTTATATAGAAGGTGCGGTGGGGGGTGGGGGAAGGGGAATAGTAAATGATAGTTAGAGACAGTATTTGGAGAGAGAGAACAGTTGGACAGACAAAGGAGTGGTTAAAGGTCAGTTTGGGGAAATGAATTGCTGCTATTAATGGCTGTGAGTGGGTAGTGTGTGATAGCAGCTCATGTCATAACAAAGCCTGTCTCTGTGTGGGTGGAGGAAGCACTGAGGGTGTTAAGGGCACAAAATGCATTCTGGGTGGGGGATTTCAATGTCATCCACCAAGAGTGGCTCAGCAGCAGTACCACTGATCGAGCTGGCCGGGTCCTTAAGGACATAGCTTTTAGACTGTGTCTGCAGCAGATGGTGAGGGAACCAACAAGAGGGAAAAACATACTTGACATGATAGAAGTGGCAGCTTTTCTGCTCCTCTGATGCTGCTTGGCCTGCTGTGTTCATCCAGCTCTACACTTTGTTATGACTGTGGTAGATGCATCTGTCAATTACAGTATAGGTAAGAGTGATCACCGCGTAGTCCTTGCAGAGATGAAATCCCACCTTCACATTGACAATAACTTCCATCGTGTTGTGTGGCACTATCACCATGCAAAAAGGGACAGACTTCAAACACATCCAGCAGCTCAAGATGAGGCATCCATGAGGCGCTGTGGGCCATCAACAGCAGCAGAATTGTACTCCAGCTGACCTCATGCCTGATATATCCCCCACTCAACCATTACCATCAAGCCAGGGGATCAATCCTGGTTCAATGGAATGTGCAGGGGGACATGCCAGGAGCAGCACCAGGCAAGTCTGAAGATAAAGTGTCAACCTGGTAAAGCCACCAAACAGGACCACTTGCACACCAAACAGTGAGACCAGCAAGTGATTGACAGAGCTAAGCAACCCTACAACCAACAGATCAGATCTAAGATTTGCAGTCCTGCCGCATCCGGCCGTGAATGGTGGTACACAATTAAACAATTCACTGGGGGAGGATTCTCCACAAATATCCCCATTCTCAATGACGGAAGAGCCCAGCATATCGATGCAAAAGATAAGGCTGAAGAATTCTCAGCAAATTTTAGCCAGAAGTGACAAGTGGATGATCCATCTCGGCCTCCTCCAATTGTTCCCAGCATTACAGATCTAGTCAATTTGATTCACTCAGCATGATGTCCAAATTCATTTAGAGACACTGGATGCTACAAAGGCTATGGGTTCTAATAACATTCTGCAATAGCACTGAAGACTCCTGCTCCAGAACTTGACACTCCCCTAGCCAAGCTTTTCCAGTACAGTTACAATGCTGGCATCTATCCAAAAATGTGGAAAATTTCCCAAGTATATCCTGTATACAAAAAGCAGGACAAACCCAATCTGGCTAATTACCGCCTGATCAGTCTCCTCTCAATCATCAGTAAAGTGATGGAAGGTATCAGTAACAGCGCTATCAAGCAGCACCTGCTCAGCAATAACCTGCTCAGTGATGCCCAGTTTGGGTTCCGCCAGGGCCACTCGGCTCCTGACCTCATTACTGCCTTGGTTCAAACATGGGCAAAAGAACTGAATTCCAGAAGTGAGGTGAGAGTGACAACCCTTGACATCATAGCTGCGTTTGACCTAGTGTGGCATCATGGATCCCTGGCAAAACTGGAATCAATGGGTATCAGGGGGCAAACTTTCCAGTGGTGGTCATCATACCTGGCACATAGGGAGGTGGTCGTGGTTGTTGGAGGTCAATCATCTCAGGACATCTCTGCAGGAGTTCCTCAAGGTATTGTCCTTGGCCCAATCATCTGCAGCTGCTTCATCAATGACCTTCCATTCATCATGAAGTCAGAAGTGGGGATGTTTGCTGATGATTGCACAATATCCAGCACCATATGTGACTCCTCACACTGAAACATTCCATGTCGAAATGCAACAAAATCTGTACAATATCCTGGTTTGGGCTGACAAGTGGCTAGGTACATTTGCGCCACTCAAATGCCAGGCTATGACCATTACCAATAAGAGACAATCTAGCCACTGCTCCTTGGCATTCAAATGTATTACCATCCCTGAATCCCCACTGTCAATATTCAGGGCACTATGATTGACAGGAACTCAATTGGACTTAACACATAAACATAGTGGCTACAAAAGCAGGCCAGAAACTAGGAATACTGCGACAAGTAACTCACCTCCTGACTTGTCAAAGCCTGCCCACTGTCTACAAGGAGCAAGTCAGGAGTGTGATGGAATACTTGGATGAGTGCAGCCCCAACAACACTCAAGAAGTTTGGGACCAACCAGGGCAAAGCAGCCCGCTTAGAACATAGAACATAGAACAGTACAGCACAGAACAGGCCCTTCAGCCCACAATGTTGTGCCGACCATTGATCCTCATGTATGCACCCTCAAATTTCTGTGACCATATACATGTCCAGCAGTCTCTTAAATGACCCCAATGACCTTGCTTCCACAACTGCTGCTGGCAACGCATTCCATGCTCTCACAACTCTCTGCGTAAAGAACCTGCCTCTGACATCCCCTCTATACTTTCCACCAACCAGCTTAAAACTATGACCCCTCGTGCTAGCCATTTCTGCCCTGGGAAATAGTCTCTGGCTATCAACTCTATCTATGCCTCTCATTATCTTGTATACCTCAATTAGGTCCCCTCTCCGCCTCCTTTTCTCCAATGAAAAGAGACCGAGCTCAGTCAACCTCTCTTCATAAGATAAGCCCTCCAGTCCAGGCAGCATCCTGGTAAACCTCCTCTGAACCCTCTCCAAAGCATCCACATCTTTCCTATAATAGGGCGCCCAGAACTGGACGCCGTATTCCAAGTGCGGTCTAACCAAAGTTTTATAGAGCTGCAACAAGATCTCACGACTCTTAAACTCAATCCCCCTGTTAATGAAAGCCAAAACACCATATGCTTTCTTAACAACCCTGTCCACTTGGGTGGCCATTTTAAGGGATCTATGTATCTGCACACCAAGATCCCTCTGTTCCTCCACGCTGCCAAGAATCCTATCCTTAATCCTGTACTCAGCTTTCAAATTCGACCTTCCAAAATGCATCACCTCGCATTTATCCAGGTTGAACTCCATCTGCCACCTCTCAGCCCATCTCTGCATCCTGTCAATGTCCCGCTGCAGCCTACAACAGCCCTCTACACTGTCAATGACACCTCCGACCTTTGTGTCGTCTGCAAACTTGCTGACCCATCCTTCAATTCCCTCGTCCAAGTCATTAATAAAAATTACAAACAGTAGAGGCCCAAGGACAGAGCCCTGTGGAACTCCACTCACCACTGACTTCCAGGCAGAATATTTTCCTTCTACTACCACTCGCTGTCTTCTGTTGGCCAGCCAATTCTGTATCCAAGCAGCTGAGTTCCCCTGTATCCCATTCCTCCTGACCTTCTGAATGAGCCTACCATGGGGAACCTTATCAAATGCCTTACTGAAGTCCATATACACCACATCCACAGCTCGACCCTCATCAACCTTTCTAGTCACATCCTCAAAAAACTCGATAAGGTTTGTAAGGCATGACCTACCCCTCACAAAGCCGTGTTGACTGTATTTGATCAAGCCATGCTCTTCCAGATGGTCATAAATCTTATCCCTCAGAATCCTTTCTAACACCTTGCAGACGACAGACGTGAGACTTACCGGTCTATAATTGCCGGGGATTTCCCTATTTCCTTTCTTGAAGAGAGGAATTACATTTGCCTCTCTCCAGTCCTCAGGTACGACTCCAGTGGAGAGCGAGGATGCAAAGATCTTCGCAAGTGGCGAAGCAATTGCATTTCTCGCTTCCCAAAGCAGCCGAGGACAAATCTGATCCGGGCCTGGCGACTTGTCAATCTTAATGTTTGACAAAATTTTCAGCACATCAGCTTCGTCTATCTCTATCCATTCCAGCATGCACACCTGCTCTTCAAAGGTTTCATTCACTACAAAGTTGGTTTCTTTCGTAAACACAGAAGCAAAAAACTCATTTAGGGCTTCCCCTACCTCCTCAGGCTCCACACACAAGTTCCCTATGCTATCCCTGATCGGCCCTACTCTTTCTTTGACCATTCTCTTATTCCTCACGTCAGTGTAAAATGCCTTTGTGTTTTCCCGGATTCCTTCTGCCAAGCCTTTCTCGTGCCCCCTCCTGGCTCTCCTCAGACCATTTTTGAGCTCCTTCCTTGCCTGCATGTAATCCTCTCTAGCTGAACTTGACCCTAGCTTCCTCCACCTTATGTAAGCTACCTTCTTCCTTTTCACTAGAAGCTCCACCGCTCTCGTCATCCAAGGTTCCTTAATCTTACCCCTTCTTGCCTGTCTCAGAGGGACATATTTACTCATCACTCCCAACAACTGTTCCTTAAACCGTCTCCACATGTCTATAGTTCCCTTACCATGGAACAACTGCTCCCAGTCCATGCTTCCTAACTCATGTCTAATCGCATCATAGTTTCCTCTTCCCCAATTAAATATCCTCCCATTCTGCCTAATCCTCTCCTTCTCCATAGCTATAGCTACATCCACAAGCATCCACTCCCTCCACCACCAATGCTCAATAGCAGCAATGTATACTACCTATAAGATAAACCACAGAAATTCACTGAAGATCCTTGGACAGCACCTTCCAAACCCATGACCACTTCCATCCAGATGGACAAGAGCAGCAGATATATGGGAACACCACCACCTTCAGTCCATCCACAGCAGGTGGACTGCAGCGATTCAAGAAGGCAGCTCAACGCCACCTTCTTGAGGAGAACTCGGGATGGGCAATAAATGCTGGCCAGATAGCGATGCCCACATCCCACAAATGAATAGAAAAAAAGTGTTGTTGCATGTTGCATTCCTTAATATCTGAAAAGAAAAGAAAATATTTCTCTTTAGCACATCAAAAGAGCCAGAGGATGAAGTGGAATTGGGCAGCAGTGCAACTCTGAGCTAGTGTGAGGCAGTGCTGAAGGAGAGAGAAGTCAAGAGTGTGAAAATGACACACTTGGCACTAAGAAGTCCCTTTGACAATGAAGACTTTCCAGGCTCTCGCCATTTAAGAAATGTTCAATAGTTTTGTTTTGCCTGTAGAAGTGGATAATCTCACATTTCTCCACGTTGTATTTTATGGACAAAATTTTTGCCCACTTACCAAGTTTCTTTAAATTGTCCTGTATAAAATGTTGGTTAGGCAAATGCAGTGTGTGCAGTTCTAGAAGCCACAGTATAAGAGATGTTACCCTAAAAGGAATACTCAAATCTTTAACCCAGGAATTTTTCCTTTGTATGACAAACTGACTCAGAGCTTAATTAAACAAACCTTTCTTTATTTAACTCAATAAATTGCAACATTGACTTCTCACTTCATTTAAAAACTCCAAATTTAACCATTTCATTTAACTCCCATTTATCTTAGCTTTAACTTAAACCACATTGAACCCTAAATGTTACTTTAACTCTTTAGGTTTGGCTTGCACTAAATACTACCCCGATTTTAGTGGTGACCAAATTTAATCTTCATGTAGGTCTTGCCTCAACGTTCTTTGTCTTGTCTGAAAATTATTTTCGGGCACATGCTTCTCAAGTGTGGTCTGGAGGCTGCTTCTCAGAAAATTTCTTCGATATGTGAACTTATCTGAAAATATGCTTCTCTCTACAAAGAACCCTGGCACACAGCCAATGAATTGACCAAAGACTGATCACATTTTTTGATCCCAGCCAATGGAGTTTACTAGTTCACAGCTCCTAAATGTTTACACCAATCCATCAACA
Organism: Stegostoma tigrinum; assembly: GCF_030684315.1. Taxonomy (NCBI): domain Eukaryota; kingdom Metazoa; phylum Chordata; class Chondrichthyes; order Orectolobiformes; family Stegostomatidae; genus Stegostoma; species Stegostoma tigrinum. The sequence goes on along the minus strand of NC_081376.1, from coordinate 2,050,642 downwards.
TGCCCAAAGTAAGATAATATGGTGTTAATATATCTCGGGATAGCCATAGCTCTTACCTTATACTATCAACATGGGAACCATAGATTACAATAGATCATGGCTGCAGTTTTAACTGAGGTCAGTGTTTAAACTAACTTGACCAAAATTCCCAGCATGCTTCAGAAATAATAGGAACTGCAGATGCTGGTGAATCTGAGATAACAAGGTATAGAGCTGGATGAACACAGCAGGCCAAGCAGCATCAGAGGAGCAGGAAGGCTGACATTTCAGGCTTAGACCCTTCTTCATCCAGCTCCACACCTTGTCTTCCCAGCATGCTTGACTGTAGCTCTTAACCGACCTAGTAGCCATTTTTGCTACTCCTGACGAGAAAGGATGTGATTGCACTGGAGAAAGTGCAGAGGAGATTTACCAGGATGTTGCCTAGGCTGGAGAGTTTTGGTTATGAAGACAGGCTGGGGTTATTTTCCTCACAGCAGAGGAGATTGAGAGGAGACATAATTGAGACGTGAAGAAATCAGAGAGTTTAAAAAAGAATAAGCCGTTCCCCTTGATGGAAGGATCAATAACCAGGACTAATAGATTTAAAGTAAAGGGGCAGAAGGTTTAGAGGAGATGTGAGGAAAAAGATTTTCGCTCAGCAGGTGATTGAAAGCTAGAACTCACTCTTTGTGAGGATAGTAGAGGCAGAAATCCTCAGAACATTTCAGAAGTATTTAGATGTGCACTTGTGATGCCAAAGCAAACAAGCCAATGGGCAAGTGCTGGAAAATGGGAACACAATAATGAGGTGGTCATTTTTGACTAGCTTGGTGGTAACGGTTGAGTGGGGGCTATGCCGGGCCGTGAGGTTACAGATTGTGCTGGAGTACAATTCTGCTGTTGCTGATGGCCCACAGCACCTCATGGATACCCAGTCTTGAGTTGCTAGATCTGTTCAAAGTCTGTCTCATTTAGCCCGGGGCCCAAAAAAGTATGGAGATTATTCCGAATGTGAAGGTGGGACTTTGTCTACACAAGGACTGTGTGGTGGCCACTCCTACCAAAACTATAGTGGACTGATATATCTGCAGCTGACAGATTGGTGAGGGTGAGATCAAGTATGTTCTTCCCTCTCACTGGTTCCCTCACCACCTGCAGCAGATCCAACCAGCTCAAATTAGTGAGCTGCTCTCAGTGGTGGACATGGAAATCTCCCACTCAGAGTACATTTTGTGTCCATGTCACCCTCAGTGCTTCCTCTATGTTTTGTTCAACATGAAGGAGTACTGATTCATCAGCCTCGGGAGGGCAGTGCATGATAATCAGCAGGAGATTTCCCTGCCCATGTTTAATTTGGTGCCATGAGATTTCATGTGGTCTGGAGTCAATATTGAGGACTCCCAGGGCGACTCCACCCTGACTGAATATAACTGTGCAGACCCCTCTGCTGGGCCTGTCCTGCCAAAGAGACAGGACATATCAAGAGATGGTGATGGTGGTGTCAGGGACATTGTCTGTAAGGTATGATTCTGCGAGCGTGATGATGTCAGGCTGTTTTTCGACTTGTCTACGTGACAGCATTCTCAATTTCGGAAGTGGCCCTAAATGTTAATAAGGACAACTTTGCAGAGTTGATCGGACAGTGTTTTCCAGTGTCATTTTAAACTTTAGGGCGTTTGACTTACCAGTGTATCTTGCCAGGCCATTGCACAGGGCAGTTATGACTCAGCAATATCACTGTGGGTGTGAAGGTACTTGTAAGTCAGACTGACTAAGGATGGTAGTTTCCTTCCTGAAAGCACTCTCACGAACCAGATGGGTTTTACAATAGTCGACAATGATTTCACAGTCAGAGTTAGACTCTTAATTCCGGATTTTTATTGAAATCAAATTCCATTTGCAACAGTTGCATTCAAACCTGGGTCTCATGAACATAATCTGGTCTTTAGGTTAGTAGTCCAGCAAAAATACCACTACAACCATGCCTCCCCAAACTTACGGCCAAAGAGGTAGCAATCTAAAACAGAAAATCAAGGTAGAAGGGCAAAGTGGTGTAAGAAGGAAATTTTATAATTTGGATTTCGACAGCTGAAAGCATGGCCGCCAATAGTTTTCTCAACTCAGCATTTGTTTCCAATTGTCCTTGAGAAGGTGATGGTTGTTGTATGTGTTGACTTAAGAGAATTCTGCTTGCATGTCTCCATGTCCAGTTTGTATAAAATGTTGCAACTCTGCAAGCTGCTCACACAGACATCAACTGCTTTTGCTACAATGTCTGCTTCATAACTTATAATGTGTTTTACTAAGCCATAGAATTAGTTAATTGTTGACAAGTGATTTGATTATTAAACCGTTATCATTAACATGACAGAGTTTGAGAAAACAAGTAAAACAAGATCAGCTCATAGTCAAGGTAGAAACAGATGTGAGTAATATCCTTGCAGGAAATAAATTAGCAAGAGGAATCTGAAAAGTATAATCAAACAGACTAGTTACAAATGGGCGAAGATTGAAACGGGTTGTTTAGACAAGAAAATCATGGGAAAGAAGTGTTATTAAATAAAGCAAAAAGGTTAACACAAGACTGTGGGAAATAAACTGGGGGAACTGGAAGCAATTACTTTCCTTGAAGGTTTAGATTTATTTGCAGTAACAGAAACCTGGCTTCTAGATGAGAAATACCACGTAGAGATTTGATATATTTTGAATGGGTAGCAAGGATAAGGATGGAAGGGAAATAGCAAGACTGGAAAAGGAGGTATGACATCAATGTGAGCATAAAGGCAGTAAGCCAGATACAGTTTGAGTATCAGATCAATGGGAAGTGTTGATCTGCCTCTCCACAGATCAGAGGTCATTTTAAGAGTCAGGTCTGACTTGAATATGAAAACCAAAAGAACTAGGTCGGCACGGTGGCTCAGTGGTTAGCACAGCAGCCACACAGTGCCAGGGACCCGGGTTCAATCCCAGCCTTGGGTAAGTGTCTGTGCAGAGTTTGCACATTCTCCCCGTGTCTGTGTGGGTTTCCTCCCACAGTCCAAAGGTGTGTAGACTAGCTGGATTGGCCATTCTAATTTACCTGTAGTGTTTAGGGGTGTGTGGGTTAGAGGGGGATGGGTCTGGGTAGGATGTTCTAAGGGGCAATGTGGACTTGTTGGGCCAAAGGGTCTGTTTTCACACTGTAGGGAATCTAAACTGCAAATGCTGTGAACCAGAAACAAAAACAGAGCTTGCTGGAAAATCTCAGCAGGTCTGGCAACATCTGTGAAGAGAAATCAGAGGTAACATTTTGGGTCCAGCAACCCTTCCTCAGTCAACACAGTGTGGTGCTGGAGGAACACACAGGAGTGACAACATCAGAGGAACAGGAAAGTCAACAATTCAGGTTTACAGCCTTCATCAGTCCTGAGCTGTAATATCTGGGAGTTCACCTTCACAGGAAAGTTGGAGTGGTGAAGCCAAAGTGTTTGACACTGGGGAGAGAGGGATCTGGTGTTGAGTCCCCATTCATACTTTTAGATCCTGGCATGCTGGTCTGTTGAGAAAGACTGGCTGGTTTCTGGGCTGGGCAGTGTTGTAGCAACATTTGTAAAGTGGCCCGTCATTCCAGCAGTGTCTAACTATATCAGGAACTGCAACCCTCATCCTCAACCATCATGACTGTTCATGGGGCTACTCACCCTGTTGTGACTGCACTCATTGTTCATGATAGAGCAGTCGCCATGCTATCCTGCCAGCTCTAGTGCTTCATCCATGGGTAGCCGGATATTCAGGACCACGCCACCAGCCTGGAACCTTGCTCTTGCTTCATCAACTCTGTTCTCCTGTGAGAACATGGGGAGAAGTAGGAAATAAATTGGTATCCTTGAGGAGCAAATAAGGAGGCATCTGAAGAAGATTAGGATTAGTGTGAACCAGACTGAGATCGCTATGAAGTAGACTGGGATCATGGCAAAGCAGATCAGACTCATAGTGAAGCAGACCAGTATCTCTGACGTGAGAACAAAAATACAAGTCAAACTGAGATCACCGTCAGAAGGCAGGCCAGGTAGAATACCAGTGGTGGGGAAAGTGGTGAAACTCTTAATCAAGGAAAAAAAAAATCAACAGGCATTTTGAAAGGTTTGAGTTATTTTAGGAGAGCCAGTACAATTTGTAAAAAGAAGGTCATGCTTGATTTATTAAACTGATTTCTTTTTGCTGAAGTGACAGAACGTTAATGAAGGGAATGAAGTGCATGCTGTCTGCATGCATTCTAAGAAAACATTTAGACTATGTATCACATGAAACACTTTTAATAAAACCAAAGCTGATGGAATGTGAGGATTGGTATATAACCGGCTTATTGTGCAAGTTGGAGTCAATATTAAGGCAGAAACAAAATACTGCTGATGCTGGAGGTCTGCAGTACAAACCGGAATACAAGCAGATATATAAGCAGAGCTCAGTGGATCTGGCAGTTACTGTGTAGAAAGAAACAGAGTTAACATTTTAAATCCATTATGATGCTTGCATTGAGTTAGAACATAGAACATAGAATATAGAACATAGAACAATACAGCGCAGAACAGGCCCTTCGGCCCTCGATGTTGCGCTGACCTGTGAACTAATCTAAGCCCATCCCCCTACACTATCCGATCATTATCCATATGCTTATCCAAAGACTGTTTAAATGCCCCTAATGTGGCTGAGTTAACTACATTGGCAGGCAGGGCATTCCACGTCCTTACCACTCTCTGTGTAAAGAACCTGCCTCTGACATCTGTCTTAAATCCATCACCCCTCAAATTTCAGCTATGCCCCCTCGTACAAGCTGACGTTATCATCTTCGGAAAAAGACTCTCACTGTCCACCCTACCTAATCCTCTGATCGTCCTGTATATCTCTATCAAATCCCCTCTTAGCCTTCTTCTCTCCAATGAGAACAGAACCAAGTCACTCAGCCTTTCCTCATAAGACCTTTGCTCCAGACCAGGCAACATCCTGGTAAATCTCCTCTGCACCTTTTCCAATGCTTCCACATCCTTCCTGTAATGGGGCGACCGAGCTGTACGCAATATTCCAAATGAGGCCGCACTAGTTTTGTGCAGTTGGAGCATGACATCACGGCTCCGGAACTCAATCCCTCTACCAATAAAACCTAACACACCATAAGCCTTCTTAACAGCACTATCAACCTGAGTGGCAACTTTCAGGGATCTATGTACATGGACACCAAGATCCCTCTGCACATCCACACTACCAAGAATCTTTCCATTGACCCAGTATTCTGCCTTTCTATTATTCCTCCCAAAGTAAATCACCTCACATTTATCTGCATTGAACTCCATTTGCCACCTTTCAGCCCAATTCTGCAGTTTATCCAAGTCTCCCTGCAACCTGCAACATTCTTCCACACTGTCCACCACTCTACCGACTTTAGTGTTACCTGCAAACTTACTAACCCATCCACCTATGCTGCGTCCAAGTCATTTATAAAAATGACAAACAGCAGTGGTCCCAAAATAGATCCCTGAGGCACACCACTAGTAACCGGACTCCAGGCTGAATATTTTCCATCAACCACCACTCGTTGCCTTCTTACAGAAAGCTAGTTTCTAATCCAAACTGCTAATTCTCCCTCAATCCCATGCATCTGCATTTTCTCCAATAGCCCACCATGTGGAACCTTATCAAAGGCTACACTGAAGTCCATGTACACCACATCAACTGCCCGACACTCATCTACATGCTTGGTCACTTTCTCAAAAAACTCAATGAGGATTGTGAGACACGACTTGCCCTTGACGAATCCATGTTATCTATCTCCGATCAAATTGTTGATTGCTAGGTGATTATAAATCCTATCTCTTATAATCCTTTCCAAAGCATTTCCTACAACAGAGGTAAGGCTCACTGATCTATAATTACCTGGGTCATCTCTACTGCCCTTCTTGAACAAGGGCACAACATTTGCAATCCTCCAGTCCTCTGGTACTAAACCTGTAGACAATGATGACTCAAAGCTCAAGGTCAAAGGCTCCACCATCTCCTCCCTAGCTTCCCAGAGAATCCTCGGAAAAATCCCATCCGGCCCAGGGGATTTATCTACCTTTACACCTTCTAGAATTGATAACACCTCCTCCTTACTAACATCAATCCTTTCAATTCTAATAACACGTAACTCAGTCTTCTCCTCTACAATAATCTCCATTTCCTGAGTGAAAACAGATGAGAAATATTCATTTGGCACCTCTCTGGTCTTCACAGGGTCCACACACAACTTACCACTTCTTTCTTTGACTGGCCCTATTCCTACTCTAGTCATCCTTTTATTCCTCGCATGGAGTCAGCATGGCTTTGCAAGGGGCAGGTCATGCCTCTCAAATCTTATTGAGTTCTTTGAGGATGTCACAAGACAGGTTGATGAGAGTCAAGCAGTGGATGTGGTGTACATGGACTTCAGCAAGGCATTTGATTCCCCATGGCAGGCTCTTTCATAAAGTCAGGAGGTATGGGATACAGGGAGATTTGGCTTTCTGGATTCAGAATTGGTTGGCTGACAGGAGGCAGAGAGTGGTTGTAGATGGTAAGTATTCTGCCTGGAGGTCAGTGCTGAGTGGTGTCCCACAGGGCTCTGTTCTTGGGCCTCTGCTCTTTGTAGTTTTTATAAATGACTTGGATGAGGAGGTTGAGGGATGTGTTAGTATGTTTGCTGATGACCCAAAGGTTGGAGGTGCCGTTGATAGTATCGAGGGCTATTGCAGGCTTCAGCGAGACATTGACAGAATGCAGAGCTGGGCTGAGAAATGGCAGATGGAGTTCAACCTGGATAAATGCAAAGTGATGCATTTTGGAAGGTTGAACTTAAGTGCTGAATATAGGATTAACGGCAGGATCCTCGGCAGTGTAGAGGAACAGCGGGATCTTGGTGTTCAAGTGCATAGCTCCCTCAAAGTTGCCACCCAAGTGGATAAGGTTGTTAAGAAAGCATATGGTGTTTTGGCTTTCATTAACAGGGGGATCAAATTTAAGGGCTACGAGGTTTTGCTGCAGCTCTACAAAACCCTGGTGAGACCACACTTGGAATATTGTGTCCTCTTCTGGTCACCCTATTATAGGAAAGATGTGGAGGCTTTGGAGAGGGTGCAAAGGAGGTTTACCAGGATGCTGCCTGGACTGGAGGGCTTGTCTTACGAGGAGAGGTTGACTGAGCTTGGGCTTTTCTCTCTGGAGAGAAGGAGGAAGAGAGGTGACCTGATCGAGGTGTACAAGTTAATGAGAGGCATGGGTAGAGTCGATACCCAGAGACTTTTCCTCACGGCAGGAGTGACTGCCACGAGGGGTCATAGTTTTAAGGTGTTAGGAGGTGGGTATAGAGGAGACGCCAGAGGGAAGTTCTTCACCCAGAGAGTTGTGAGCGCATGGAACGATCCAAGGTTCATCCAGTTCCCGCTCCACTTCCCTAATGTGGTCTTGGAGGACCGAGAGTTGGGTGCACTTCCTGTTAATGTACTTTGATGGGACACTAATGGCGGTTGGTTTTCAGACCAGAATCAACACCAGAAAGGCTGCTTTTCTTTTCATTATAGATACATGTCTTGGATCTCAGAAGAGAGTGAGGTAAATAGCCTTTTCACACAGTCAGTTGTTAGAACGTGGAGAATCACAACTTGAAAATGAGGTGGAGACTGGGTCAATGAGGATTTCAATAAGGAATTGGCTCAGTATATGAAAAAAAAAGATTGTGGTCTATCAGAAAAATGTAGGGGATTGGGATGAGCTGGATGAACACAGCAGGCCAAGCAGCATCTTAGGAACAGGAAAGCTGGTGTTTCGGACCTAGACCCTTCATCAGATAGGCCCAAAACGTCAGCTCTCCTGCTCCTCTGATGCTGCTGGGCCTGCTGTGTTCATCCAGCTCTACACCTTGTTATCTCGGATTCTCCAGCATCTGCAGCTCCTATTATCTCAGGGGATTGGGACGAGATGATTTGCTCGTCTGAGGATTGGCACAGATCTAATGGATTGAAAGTCTTCCTTCTGTGTTGTAGCCAACCTACTCTACATGGTTTTGACCGGGGAGGTGAGTATTCAGCACTTCACAAGGCTAGCTGGAGCGTTTCAGTGCCAAGCATGTTTGCGGCTGTCACTGTAACCACTGCTGTGCATGTGGTACTTGGTCACTATAGAGAGACCTAGTGGCAGTGTCAATCATCCACAGGTGCTCTTTCCCCAACCAATGCTCAGCCTGCAGCCATTGCCAGCAACATTGTGAATGTCCCCTGTCCCAGAGCTGCAGCCTCATAGCTCAGCAATTGAGCTGACCCATAAGGGGTATGAGTTGTGGGGTGCACACCCTGGCACAGTGGAAAGTCTATGTTAGTTACACAGTGCACTGGTGAGACAATATCTGGAGTAGTGTGTATTTTCTCCAATAGCCTACCAAGTGGAACCTTATCAAAGGCTTTACTGAAGTCCACCATAGAATAGAATCCCTACAGTGTGGAAACAGGCACTTCAGCCCAACAAGTCCACACTGCTTCTCAGAACATCCCACTCAGACCCGTCTGCCAATAACCTGCACGTCTCTAAACACTACGGGCAATTTAGCATGGCCAATCCAACTACCACGCAAATCTTTCAACTATGGGAGGAAACTGCAGCACCCGGAGGAAACCCACGTAGACACAGGGAGAATGTGCAAACTCCACACAGACAGTCACCCGAGGGTGTTCAGTATTGGTCACCTAGAGTTATAGAATCATAGAGTCATTCACCACTGAAAAAAGACCCTTCCACCCAACTTGTCCATGTTGACCAGGTTTCCTAAATCCCATTTTCCTGCATTTGGCCTATATTCCTCAAAACCTTTCCTATCCATGTAGCCGACCAAATGCCTTTTAAATGTCATAAATGTACCCATCTCCACCACTTCAGTGGGCTGTAGATTCCATATATGCACCACCCTCCGTGTTAAAAATTTGTCCCTCAAGTCCCTTTTAAATCTTTTCCCCTCTCAACTTAAACATAATGCCTACAAGCTTGAACTCCCCCACTCTGGGGAAAAGACCTTGGCTATTCACCCTATCCATTCCCCTTTTGATTGTATAAACCTCTATAAGAACACCCCTCAACCTCCTACACTCCAGGGAAAAAAGTCCCAGCCTATCCAGTCCCTCCTTAAAACGGGTAACCTTATTTTAAAAAGGATATAAAATCAGTGTAGTTTCTGGAGAGTGGGAATAATGTAGATTTAGTGTATTTTTGCCAGTACAGATTCAATGGGACGAAGAACCTCTTCTGTACTGTAATGATTGTATGAATGGATGGAAATGGGGGAGGGGGAGCTTGTCTAATGAGAAAAGGCTGCATGAAATAAGTTGTTTCCATTGGAGTTTAGAAGAGGAGTAAGGAAACAGATTGAGATGCGTCAGATCCTGGTGTGGGGGTTGGTGGTGTTCAACAGGGTGAACATAGAGAGAAGGTTTCATCCTGTGGGAGAATCTATAGGTAGAGCTCACTGTTTTTTTTAAAAAAACAGGATTCATCCATTTATAACAGAGACGAGATGGCATGTTTTTCAAACTGCCTTTCAAAAGTTGGTGGAATCAATGTCCTTGAATATTTTTAAGGTAGAGGATGATAGATTATTGATAAGTAGATGAGGGTGAAAGATTATCAGGGGAGGAGTGGATGCAGATTTGAGGCTACAATCAGATCAGACATAATCTTTTTGATTGGTGCTGCAGGTTCTACTTTGTATCTCCTGCTTCTACTTTGTATCTTTGTATTGACTCATTGCAGCACTCCAGGCAGATTCTCCAGATGACCAGACACTAAAATCTCAGTCTAGCTTTACTAAGTTGGATCCAGAGGCCTCCACCTTCTGTCTCTGGGGGTAGAGGACTTGTCCAAATACCCCAGAGGAAAACAAACAAGGAGTCCTCATTGCACAGTAGGCCATGCGGGATCTGCCTTTTGCTATACTGGAATTCAATACCAAGCAGTCTGAGGCGGAGGCTCCATGCTGATAGAAAATGTGTTGCTAACAAGTCTAATTGCATCAGTGATGGTGCTGCTTGCTGACAGTCCCTGTAACTGTAATGGATGGGCAGAGAAGTTTTGGGTAGGTGTTGTGCCACCAATCATCCCTGCTTATCATTCTTGGTTATTGTGACCATGTGAAGAAGGATGGCCACACAAAGTCTTTGAAGATGATAAGTTCAGTCCTGACATATGGTCAATTGGCTTATTATATATGGTTTAGTGGCTAGTAACATTACAACCAAGAGGTATAATGTTCTCTCATGAGGTGCATCAGGTGCAAGTTAAGAGTACGTTTGCAACACTATTACAGAACAATCTCACACAGCTTTGACAAAAAACAAAGCCCAAGATAGCTCGTCCCAGAAACAATTCTTTGTATCTTGGTAGGAAGAGGTTACCTCAGGTAACCATTTCAGCTACTAACTGCCTCACACAACAGGCATTGAGTAGTCATTAATTGGGGTCACCCTGGATGAAGGAGTGGGTATGGGACTGTCTCTGCCACCCTTCCCTGTTGGATTGTATAAGGTCCTGGCTACCCTATCCCTGAAGTTACTTAGTGCCAGTATCTGAGCTGATGGCTGAGTGTCAGACCAAATTAAATTGTCTCTGTCTGACAGCACCATGTTTGGTAAGGAGCTGCTCCTCACCTTGGCCATACAGTGTGCTGAAAAGCAGGAAGCTCAAGGATCAGATTAGGGTGAGGTTGAATGTGGAGGTGGAAGGGAAGACAGTTGTAGTTATGCCATCTACAACACATCAATTGGAACACTTTTGGGCAAACAGCAAGTGGATTGTGGGAAAATGGATCAGTCATGAACATCTTTATCTCCCTTCAACCTCATCACTGGCTGTGGCTTCAGGGCTGGGACACATCAATGATGGCCAGGACCAACTCCTCCATGATGAGGAGAGAGGGAAAGAGGAATGGCTCACTGATGGAGGTGTGATGTTTTTGAGTCATCAGCCTGGCGTAGTTCAACAGCTGGCAAGGCAGGGATGATGCCATCTCTTTTTTATTTAAGAGACAAAAGACAGAATCTGATAGGGTCTGAGTGATGGAGCAGTGAGATCAGTCGTAACATCAAGATCATCCCAGTCCTTTTCTGTTTTTCACAAGCAGTGTGGTGGGATCCTTCCTTGGCAGTGATGGAATGGCAATTGATGGCCATTACTGCTTGTTAAATGTCTTTTTAAAGCCACAAATTGCCCTATTGATAATCAGCCTCTCAACTCACCAAATGCGCCAAAAAACCCCTCAAAATTAAGAAAACTAGACAATCACAGCATTAACCGACGGTAGAGTTAGGGTTAGGTTCACTGTTTGCTCCAAATAACCCCTACTTTGGAAACTGACCACCAATATCTCAGGGAGCAGCCCATGCGAACCATCAACATGCATCCCATGTCCATGGATATTGGCATCCCACATGTGCCAGCCTCCAAGAACCCTGATGGCACATCTGCGATCCACTTCAATACTGCAGTTCAGGCTGCCCCAGTAATTCTCATCATAACTTTGTAACAAGGACACTGTATGCTCAGGGACACACACCTTCAGCTTATAGATTGGGGTGGCATGGTGGCTCAGTGTTTAGCACTGCTGCCTCACAGCGCCGGGGACTCCAGGTTAGATCCCACCCTCGGGTGACTGTCTGTGTGGAGTTTGCACATTCTCCCTGTGTCTACATGGGTTTCCTCTGGGTGCTGCAGTTTCCTCCCACAGACCAAAGATGTGCGTGGTAGTTGGATTGGCCATGCTAAATTGCCCATAGTGTTTAGAGACGTGTAGGTTATTGGCAGACGGGTCTGAGTGGGATGTTCTGAGAAGCAGTGTGGACTTGTTGGGCTGAAGTGCCTGTTTCCACACTGTAGGGATTCTATTCTATTCTATGACTGGGCCAGTCTCTATCTCCAGGCTCATTACCTGCTGTCATAGTGTTCACTCACTCTGAGCATGCTTACACTTCAGCTAGAGGCACCTGGCTCCTATTTATGTGAGATATCAGATGCTTGCACTTAACCTGGTGGAGGGGAGAAGGACATTGACCTTCTTCATACTCTGCTGGGCATTCCTTCGTATGGCTGAGATTGATTTAACGGATGACAGACCCAGACCAGGCTGACGTGGTCTGGTGTGATGGCCTCCACTGATTGTCCAGGTGGAGGAGCAAGTCCCTTCAATGTGCCACTGTGTCTAACAGGAGTTCCAGCCTTTGCAAGTCAACAGGGCGCTGATATCCCCCTGTCTGCCAGGTCCTGGGTAAATACCAGGAGCCATTTAAGGCAGCTCCAGACAGACAGTACTTGCCTAGATGCACAACGGGATTTTAAACATGGCCTGGGTGCACGAGATACATTCCTCTGAGCTGCTCTAGGAATGGTGTGAGATATATTGTCCTAAAAATCCGACGTGACAGACGTCTTGAAGGCGGCAAGGTCAATTATGAGGCAAGTTTGCTCAGTCAGGATGTGATAACACGGCAAAAAAAACTGCAAAAATTTTAGCACAGCTCAGAATTCACTGAGAGAAATGTAAGATTCAGCCCAAATTATCAAGAGTAATTACCAAAAAAGGCACTGTAAAGGTAAAGCCATCAAAATCCTGCACTGTCATCGGAGAATTGTAGAATCCCTACAGCGTGGAAGCAAAACATTTGGCCCATTGAATCTGCACTGATCTTCCAAACAGCAACCCATGGAAACTCATAGCCCTACCCTATCCCTGTAACCCGCCAGTTCCCATGGCTAATCTACCTAGCCTATACATCCCTGGGCATTATGGGCAATTTAGCAGGCCAATCCACCAAACCTGCACATCTTTGGACTGTGGCAGGAAACCATTTCACTCAGAAGAAACCGGTATAGATACAGAGCAAATGTGCAAACTCCACACAGTCACCCCAGGCTCGAATTGAACAGATGCACTCACCACTGAGCCACCATGTCAACTGAGATTTTGTGTACATGAGTCATTCATGGTAATCTCAGCTAGTACAGAAATTGAACCCATGCTGTTCGTTTCACTTTGCATTGCAAACCAGAAATCCAGCCAACTGTAAAATTAACCAAAAACCCAAAAAGGGGAAGACTAATAGAAACTAAATAAAAGAGAAAATAGGAACTGCAGATGCTGGAGAATCTGAGGTAACAAAGTGAACACAGCAGGTCAAGCAGAGGAGCAGGAAGGCTGACGTTTCAGGTCAACCCCACACCTTGGTTATCTCAGAAACTAAATCAAAGTGTTATTACAAGAGGAAGCACTGCACTCCAGCCCCTGTGGTACTCCACCCATCCCAAAAGTTACATGGGTGCTGTGGACACCATGTACTCTCCCTTTAGGGAGACACCTGTGCACTGAAATTATTTCCAGAAAGCTCTCAACATGGAACCCCATCCTGGTGTGAACCTGACAATTCAAGCTGTTATGAAAACTCAGTGATCCTGACAGAATTTAAACACATAACCTTCTGATCTGGAGCAAGTACCACCGTTTCCCCACAAAGTGACTTGGTCTGATGAAAGAGCAGCACTCGCAAAGCTTATGAATTCAAAGAAATCTGTTGGACAATGACCTGGTGTCGTATGATTTTTGAGGACTAAAACTGAGTAATTTAGTGGCTGTGCTTCCTCTTTGGAGTCGTTAAAGCCCCATCCAAAATTCTTCCTCCTCATGTTCCCCCACACATCCCAATGCGCTATGAAACCCGGCTCCCAAGAATCTGCCATCCAGGCCCTGGAAAGGCCTTCCCTGGCATTTGTCCTGTTTTGTCTTGTTCAAAGCAGTGTGTGCAGCTCCAGCAGGGGCCAGTGCTCCCAGCAGTGCTGCTTGGGGACAAAAGCTGCCTGCCTTTTCCTTGGCTCTCAGGAGAAAGGGCTTTCTCTTGAAGGGGCTGAAACATGTGAAAAGCTCGACAATTGTTGAAAGGCCATGAATTCCCACAAATTAGTAAAAGATGTTCGCAAATGTCTTTGTTGTAAGCGCAGGATAAAAATTCAGATCACACGGCTCTATTTCCATTTTTTCCTCTCTTGCTCCCCCAAAGCTGTTGATTCACCAATAGGCTCCTGAATTTTGCACTAGGTTTTGGGATTAGAGGAGCGGCAGGGACTCTGTACCCCCATATCATGTTTGGCTTGACTCCCTCAGATGGTATTACCAGACTGGCTGAGCACTCCCAACACTTTCTGCTTTTATTTCAGATTTCCAGGGCCCGCAGTGTTTTGTTTCAGCTTGAGTTGGTACAGGCTTGGAAATCATTCAGAAAGGATTAGCGCACGAAAAGGTTAAACATTTTAAAGGTTAATCTTTTCAGAATGATTTCATTTATTTCAGCTGATTTCTTTTGCCTGTAACCTGATCTGCAACATGGAATTGGTCACTTATATGTTAATAATGAGCGATACAGCAGAGCACTGCTGTTCATGACTAACACAGCTTTGTGACTGAGTGAATCTTTACACACCATAAGATAGATGGACATTTTCTGAATTGACATATTTGAGTAATGAGTACTCTGATTATCGTCACAGATCACAGAATCCCTATGGTGTATAAACAGGACCTTCGGCCCAACAAGCCACACTAACTCTCAGAGCATTCCATCCTGACCCATCCCACTTAACCCATCTAATCTACACATCCCTAAACACTGTGGGCAATTTAACATAGCCAATCCAAATTATTACTTACACTGCTGATACCATCAACAATACAATTGCTTGGTTTCCCCAATGTAGAGGAAGCCACACCAGGTACAATGGATGCAGTATACCACATTGGGGCTGCCTCCCTAACCTGTTCTTCCTCTCACCCATCCCTTCCTCCCACCCCAAGCAGCACCTCCATCTTCTACCTACTAACCTCATCCTACCTCCTTGACCTGTCCGTCTTCCCTGGGCTGACCTATCCCCTCCCTACCTCCCCACCTATACTCTCCTCTCCATCTATCTTCTTTTCTCTCCATCTTCATTCCGCCTCCCCCTTTCTCCCTATTTATTCCAGAACCCTCACCCCATCCCCCTCTCTGATGAAGGGTCTAGGCGCGAAACGTCAGCTTTTGTGCTCCTGAGATGCTGCTGGGCCTGCTGTGTTCATCCAGCCTCACACTTTGTTATCTTGGATTCTCCAGCATCTGCAGTTCCCATTATCACTAAGATTCAGTGGAACAATCTTTTCCTTTTCCTGGTATGAAGCAGGAAGAAGGGAGATGGTAATTAGCTGAATGTAGAAACCACATTTCCAGAGTGTAACTGAGTGGTCACATGAACAATATAAATAACATATTGTTACAATGAATGGTTCTGCACCCTCCTGCTCCATTAACCTTCCATTGACCCACAGCTCTGACTGTTGACACCATTTAAATGAGCTGCCACCGGATTTTTGTTCTTCAGGTTAGGAAGCTTAGTCGGGCCATTTCCTGATGTCATAGAACATAGAATAGAACATAGAACAGTACAGCACAGAACAGGCCCTTCAGCCCACAATGTCGTGCCAAACGTTTATCCTAACCCTCAGGTCTATCTAATCTCCACCCCACCTTATAGTTCTCAAACTTTGAACACGGGGAATTTGCATCTTTGGATTCTGCTTGAAGATGTGTCTACTGCCTCCCAAAGCTGCCTGAGATGAGAGTGGAGCTGGCAGATTCCAAGGTCAGCAGTTTGGAAGGTTGACCACAGTGTGCTGGACTATCAGCCAATCATCTACATGGTCGTTAGGCCTCCTTGCCATCACTGTTTGTCCCCTTTTCACCTTGACTCACCACTCATTCCAACTTCATTCTCCATAGCAGCAGCGAACATTCCACTGCCTCTTCAGGCAGCTTCCATTCCCACTTACCCAGTCTCCGCTACGTGCAATATAATGCAGGGCTGTCATTTGAAATGCTTATGAATTATTTTTAAAAATCCTTTCAAATTCTCATTTCAAAACAATTGCCCCTCAAAGTGTATCATTGAACAATCAATCAAATACATGACTATTGAAATGTTCCTTGATTAGAAGCTTATCCCCTAGATACTTGCTGATCTGCCAAATAAACAATCAAACATTCAAAACTCTTCCAAAGCATTTAATCCTACTCACAAAATACAATTAAAGAATTGTGGCTTGAAACCTAGCCATGTGTTCATAACGAGATCCCCTTGCTCCGGTTTCCACCCACAGTCCAAAGATATGAAGGCTGGGTGGAATGGCCATGCTAAATTGCCCATCGTGTTCAGGGGTGTGTAGATTAGGTGGGTTAAAGGGGGATGGGTCTGGGTGGGATGCTTGGAGAGTCGGTGTGGACTTGTTGGGCTGAAAGACCTGTTTCCACTCTGTATGGGTTATATACGGTGAATAAACATATCCTACAGTTCTCAAGAAAATCAAATTCTTGAAGTTCCTTGATCAGATGTAAAACTAATAGAACATTTTCTTTCAAAAGCTCACTAAATGGGATCTCGATCAACTAAGTCTGGTATCTGGTCTTTTTTTTTCAAAGGCTCCAAATGTACCTGAAGTTTAAGTTAATATAAAATTCAAAGTGCAGTATACTATTGAACCTTTTAAATCAGTTTCCCAATACTGTTGAGTGCATAAAAGCAGTTTATCCATTACATAAAGTATGATAATGAATATAATCTGTGCTGGTCAAATTTAATGGTCAATTACTTTTTAAGGACAAAGCCCTATGATGGGAAATTAGACAGGAAATTGCAGAGTCCCTAGCAAAAATATTTGTACCATTTCCAACCATGGGTGAGATGCCAAAGGACTGGAGGGCAGCTAATCTTGTGTTATTATTTTAAAAAGGGGGTCAAGAGAAGCCTGGAAACTACAGACCTGTGAGTCTGATATCAATGGGCAATAAGTTATTAGAGGTGATCCTGAAAGATAGCAGTTAAATGCTTTTGGAGATGCAGAAAGGATTAGGGATAGTCGGGATAGTTTTATGCGAGAGAAATCGTATTTCACAAACTTGTTGAATTTATTGAGGTTGTAACCAAAAAGATTGATGAGAACAAAGTGTTAGACGTTGCTTATGTGGACTTTGGTAAAGACTTTGATAAAGTTTCATGTGGTAGACTAATTAGTAAATTTAAATCACATGAGATTCAGGGTATGCTTGCCAATTGAATCTAAAATTGGCTTAACAACAGGAGATGGAGTATGGCAGTGGAGGATTGTTTTTCAGACAGGAGGCCTGTGACCAGTGGTGTTCCACAGGGACCTGTACTAGGTCCACTTTTGTTAATCATTTTTATAAACAATTTGGATGAGAACATTTCAGGCATGGTCAGTAAGTTTGTGGAGGACACCAAAATCAGTGGTATAATGGATAATGAAAAAGGTTATCTAGAGTACAAAGAGATCTTGATCAATTGGGTCAATGGGCTGAGGAGTTGCACGTGGAATTCAATTTTGATAATTGTGAGGTATTGCATTTTGCTAAAAAAAACAAGAGCAGGAATTATATAATTAATGGCTGGGCCCTGGGTGGAACAGAGAGACCTGGGGGTTCAGGTACCTAAATCTTTGAAATTTGCATAACAGGCAAACAGGGAGATTAAGAAGGCAGAGATAACACTGTGCAGAACTGGATGAACACAACAGGCCAAGCAGCATCAGAGGAGCAGGAAAGCTGATGTTTCGGGTCGAGACCCTTCTTCAGAAAAAAGAAGGCAGTTGGCATACTTGCCTTCACTGCTCAGATCTTTGAGTATAGGAATAGGAGTGTCATGTTGGAATTGTACAGGATGTTAGTGAGACCTCTTCTGGAGTACCATGTGCAGTTTTGGTTGCCTATTATACAAAGGATATACTTAGCTGGAGAAGGTTCAGAAGGGATTTATCAGGATGTTGCCAGGAATGGAAGGTTTGAGTTATAAGGAGAGATTGGATAGCCTGGGATTTGTTTCACTGGAGTGTAGGAGGTTAAGAGATGACCTTACAGAGATTTCTAAAATTATGAAGAGCATGGATAAGGTGAAGAGCAAAGGTCTTTTCCCTAAGGTGGGGGCGTGGGGAGGGGGATTCAAAACTAGGCAGCATATTTTTAAGGTGAAAGGAGAAAGATCTGAAAAGGGCATGAAGGGCAACTTACTTATACAGAGAGTGGTTGTTATGTGGAATGAACTGCTGGAGGAAATGATGGACGCACATACATTTACAATGTCTAAAAGACATTTGGATAAGTGTATGAATAGGAAATATTTGGATGGATATGGGCCAAACAAGGGCATGTGGGACTGGTTTAAATTGGAAACACAATCGGCATGGGCTAGTTAGACTGAAGGGTCTGTTTCCACGATGTGTGACACTATGATTCTATGACTTTAAACATTTAGATGTACAGTTGCGATGCCAAGGTATACAGGGCTCTGGGCCCCGTGTTTGAAAATTAGAGAATGGTTAGATGAGCTAAAGGACCTATTTCTGTGCTGCAGATCTTTTGACATTATGATCATCTATCTTCAAGAGGATTGTCTACCTTTAAGAGGCACTGTCTAACTTTAAGAGGGACAGATTATCTTTAAGAGGAAGGTTTATCTTTAGAAGGGGCAGTCTAACTTTATGAAGGACAGCCTTCTTTACAAGGGACAGTCTAATGTTAAGAGTTTAGTTTATTATTTAAGAGGGGCAGACTACCATTAAGAGGGGACAGACTATCTGAAATACGTGCCTGCAACACACATGGTTGCGCCCCCTCCTTGAGGATGCAATAAATCAGCAGCTTGTGTTACATGAGGTTAAACATTAAAAACATTCAACTGAGGAGGCAGTACTCAATTTGTGTAGCGCCCATCTCAAGAACCGCAGGCACTCAAATGACCATCCTTCAAAACTGAATACTGGAGCAATTGAACCTTTCATTTGTGCAAAGTGACCTTGACCAGTCACTTCAAAAAAAACAGTACTTTCCTTTCCTCAGTAATTATGTACATGAGTCAGAACTACTTAAAGATTAAAGATTCAGTCTGGAGCTGTCACATTTCTCAATTCTTTAGATATCCGTTCATCAATCATTCAAAATATTCCAGAACCTCTGACTAAAATATCCATATTTATTTTATGAACCCTTCTAATGCTACATTCTTTTTTAAATGTCAAAACCATGAACTTGCCTGGCAAGGACAATATAGATGAAATGGCCAGGATGAAATAGAGACAAAAATGATTTAGACTGTGTGAAGCTATTAAGTAGAAACTAAAAGGCACTAATCTCTCAGAGTATTTATAGCTGCATGGCTTTGAAGTAGACGATTGATGGCCTTTGGCTGAAGTGCTGTGATTCGAGATTTTTAATCTAATCTTTTGGCTTTGGTTTTTTTTGCTACGGCTCTGAACATTTTAGAGTGTTTCACGCTTGAGTAGCTGACAGCTCCTGTTGATGACTTTGGGAACAGTCTAAAACATGAACTCCCATTATCCTTTTTAGGGATTTTGGATCACTTTGTCATCTTCCTGCAAAGGATTGGGAAAGCAGCCGTGTTCTCCTTTTAGGGAAAATTCTCAATTCGAGTGGGAAGCAAGAGTTTCAATGCAAGTTCCTTTTCTTTACCTCCCTGCTGATACCATGGTAACATCATTGGCAGGCATACATGGGTATACTGATAACACCGTTATCACCTCCCAGCAACTGGTCATCTTGTAAAAAGAGATAATATTTCAGCACTGACAGAAAGAACCAAAGTGCAATATTTAACATTTGAAGCACTTTACAGTGACAAAGCAACTGAGAACCAGAATTGAACAGGGAGTGGCTACTTCAAGGAAAATCTACATCCTAATAGTGGGAGTCATTTAAAAGGAATATACTGAGAATGCAGTAGAGAATGGGACCAGCAACCCTTCATGTCAAGATGCATAGAAAATTGGATAAGGATGATAAACAAAGACTGTGGCAGCTGCAGAGGGTTAAAATATCAGGATTCTCATTAATTCTGTAACAGGCATTCTCAAAATTCAACTTCCTGTCTTACCGAATAAACTTGACATTGAGAATGTTCAATGTGGAAATCAGAGTGGATACTAGCTCACTGCTTACTTCAAAAGACCTCCATGTTGGGCATTGATCATCAGCTTCTAGTCTATGGGCACTAGCACACAAGCATCGACATTGGCATCTGATATGTTCCAATTTCTAAGAGCCCTCATGTCACATCCCCAAAGTACCTATAGGATGTATCTGCCCTGCAGTTCTGCACTGTGGGCTACACTGTGATTCTATTGTAAGGCTGCAGAAAGGACCCTGTGTGCTCAGGGACATACACCCAGCTCATGGATTGGACCAGGCTATATCTCCAGATCTTCACTCACTGTCATAGAATCCTTAGACTGTGGAAGCAGGCCATTTAACCCATCAAGTCCACATGAATTCTCCAAGCAGCATCCCTCTCTGTCCCTGAAACCCTGCATTTCCCATGGTAGCAACACTAGGTTCACATTATTGCTGTCTTGCCATGCTGTTAAGTGCAGACATGAAGCCACAAAGCTGGTTTTCAGTCAAGCTGAGGAGAGAGCTGTCTTTCCAGGATCCTACACAGAATGTCAAGGTCAGTCACTTGGAGCAGTCAAATTCAGGAGGCTGGCCATGTAGAGAGTATAGAGTCAAATGGTGAACATCCCAGCATCCAGCTTTCTACAGTCTTTCTGTTTGTTGTTTTCTTGGAATGAGAGAGAGAGAGGCTGGTATGGCGGGAGATGAATGTCAGTGGCAAAGCTGTTTCTGTTGGTGTGGGTGGAGAGGTATTGAAGCAAGTGAGTAGGCAGCACAGAAGGCATGATAACAAAGTGTGAAGCTGGATGAACACAGAGGTGCTCTCTGATGAAGGGTCTAGGCCCGAAACGCCAGCTTTTGTGCTCCTGAGATGCTGCTTGGCCTGCTGTGTTCATCCAGCTCCACACTTTGTTATCTTGGATTCTCCAGCATCTGCAGTTCCCATTATCACTAGCACAGAAGGCATGCTGGGTTAGTAGTGCTGGAGGTTGGGGTGAGTGAAAGCAAGTGAGGGAGGTTGGCACAGGCAATAACAGGAGTGGCAGAGCATGAGCCTTGTGGAAGGTAGGTGCAGAGAGAGAGTGAGCGTGAGGTGGCAGAGGGAATATGATGGTATCTCTGCTGTCAAAGTGGTGAAGGTCATTTACCTTCTTCCTAGTGTGCTGGACATCCTCCAGATGGCTGAGACTGCAATGACCTGACATGAGTGGCACCCTCTAACCAGGCTGGCATGTGTTAATGTCATGTCTGCCTCTTCCAGCCCTCGGAGAGGAGGGCATTCCACCTGTGCACCACCCCATCCTACAGGACCACCATATATCTGTCCACTAAGTAGGGATCAAATTCCTCTTGGCTGCCATGACATGGCACAAACATCAGGAATCGTGCAGGGCAGTTCCAGGGAAAGATGGAGTGTATGATGGAGTTTTATAGATGGAGTAGGCTCCAGACAATCATGCAATTCCACCATATCCCAGATTGTGGCACAGTTATTCCAGGAATGGCATGTGGTGAGCTCCATAGGGAAAATGAGGATAATGTTTTTCACTCAAAGGGTGATGGGTATTGGGAACTCACCGTTGAAGAAGTTAGGCAAGGAAGCTCTGCGACATTTAGTAAGTATTTAGACACTCAATTGAAGGGCCATATTGGAAAGCGTGATTAGAGTAGACAGCAGTTTGATAAATGGTGAGGACACGATGGGCTGAAGGGCCTCTTTCTAGGCTGTAATACTTTCTGGGCTCAATATTACTTCTTTTTCGTAAGGTATGTCAAGCTTTTTGGAAGGTTTTCACTTCATAGCCTAGCAGTGTTTTGCCCAATGTGTTTGGTAAGGTGGGGTTAGAATTGTGGGTGGCTCAGTGGCTCAGACATTAGCAGTGCTGCCTCACACTGCCAGGGATTCAGGTTCAATTCCACCCTTGGACAACTGTCTGTGTGGAGTTTGCATGTTCTCCTTGTGTCTGTGTGGGTTTCCTCCAGGTTAGGTGGATTGCCCATGAAAAATTAGCAATTGTGTCCTCTTGAGGATCTTAAGAAAGACAAGGCAAAGAAGAGATAGGTAACCACGAGTCATAAAAAGGGCCCAGACAGAAGGTCTGAAGAGTCCAGACCCAAAACATCAACTTTCCTGCTCCTCTGATGCTGCCTGGCCTGCTGTATTCCTCCAGCTCCACACTGTATTTTGTCTGGAAACGACTACCTTTGGAGTCCTACTTTTCAATTTCCTATTTAATTCCCTAAAGTCTGCTTACAGGACCTCATTTCTTTCTGCCTGTCTCATTGCTTGCAACATGGACCAACGCTCTAGCTATTTACTCATTCCCTTCAAAATGCAGCTGTTCTACGACACCTTTGAGTCTGCCACCAGGAGGCAACATACAATCGTCAGGACCTGTCTATGGCTGTAGCAGTCTATCCCCCTCACTAACAGATCCATTACCAATATTGCTATTCCCAACCTTCTCCCTACCCCCTCAGAGCAGCTGCAGCACCCATAGTGCTATGGCTTTGGCTCTAGCCAGCTTCCACACAGGAATCATCACGCTCACTATTTTCCAAGGATGAAAAACAGTTTGTAAGTGCAATGCACTCACAGAATTCCTTCACTCCTTGCCTGGCCCTCTGAAAGATTTCCAAAGAAATATCCTGACCCAAAACATTAACTTTCCTGCTGCTCTGATGCTGCCTGGTGTGGTGTGTTCCTCCAGTTCCAAACTGTGTTATCTCTGACTTCAGCATTGGCAGTTCTTACTCTCTTTGAGTAATCTCCAGCCACTTTTTTATTTATTCATAGGATAAGGACATAGCAAGTTAGACTAGCATTTATTGGCCATCTCTAATTGCCCAGAGGGCAGATAAGAGTCAGCCACACTGTAGGCCAGACTGGGTGATGATAGCAGTTTCCTTCCCTAAAGGACATTGGTGAACCAGATAGATATTTCCCCAAAAATGGTTTCATGATCATCATTATATTCCTAATTTGAAACTTTTATTGATTCCAATCCAGGTACCCAGAACATCACCTGGGTCTCTGGATTAACAGTCCAGCAATAATACCACTAGACCCATTGCCTCCTGGTGCAACACAGCAAGTGAGGATAGGAAGGGTGGGACAGAACAGACGAATGCATGCCTGGAGAGTTGCTGCACGAAGAAGGATTTGATCCTAAAGGCATTTGGTGTGTTTCTGGGGCAAATAGGACCTATTAAAGTTGGACAGGTTACACATCTGAAGAGGAACACTGCCAACGTCCTTGCAGGGAGGTTTTGCCAGTTCTCTTGAGGAGGAATCAAACTAGACTGGCAGGGAAATGGGATCCTGACAAGTCGTTCAGAGGGGAGAGAAACCGAGGTGGATTAAAAGTTAAAAGGCTAGTGTGTTTAGAGGAGGAGAAAACACAAGCTAGTTAAGAAAGAACTGTTACAAAGCAAAATGGAATATATTTTAATGCAAGTAGCCTGAGGAATAAGACAGACAAGCTGAGGAGATTTGGGCAGATGGAGGTATGATATCTTATCTATGACTGAGACTTGGTTGAAAGATGGGCAGGACTGGCAGCTCAACAGTTCTTGTCGTATGGTATTCAGATAAGTTAGAGGAGGTGATAGGGTCATGCAATATTGTTAAATTGCATCCAAGGAAAATTCTTTAACCAGTGTGTGGAAAGCCCAACAAGGAAAGAGGCAGTTCGGGACTTTATATTTCAAAATGGACCCAAGCAGCTGAAGGTATATCAGTCGAGAAGAATTTGGAGATGATGACAATAATTCAGTTACATTTTGGAATATTATGAAACAGTGTAAGGATGGGCTGGAATAAAAGTTCTAGATTGTGAAAAGGCTAATTTTACAAAGATTACAAATACAATTTACTGTAAACAGCTACTTACAGGTAAAACTTTGTGCCAGAATGGGTGACATTCAATGAGGAAATAAAAAAACTCACAGGACAAATATAGTCACACAAAGGCAAAAGGGTAGGATGCAAAACAGAATCCCTGGATGTAAACAACTGTAAAATTTAGGATTAAAGGAAAAAGAAAAGTTTATAGCAGAGCCCTGAAAGGCATATAAATAAATACAGGGTTAAACTTGTCAAAGAAACGAGCAAATCAAAGGGAGTGCATGAGAATATATTGGCAGATTCAACTGGTTTTTGAGTGTTGACGAGAGACAGGTATTTTTACGCGTGGACTTGTTAAAGCTTTTGATAAGGTCCATTATGGCAGAGAGTTTAAGAAACTAAGAGCCAATAGAATCAAAAGTAAAATGGCACATTGTATGCAAACCGTCTGCCAGGCATGAAACAGAGAATGCTGGAAAAGCTGAGCAGGTCGGCCAGCAACTGTGAAGAAAAAATCAGAGTTAACATTTTGGGTCTGGTGACCCTTCCTCAGAATGTTCTGAGAGAGGGTCACCACACCCAAAGCGTTAACTCTGATTTTTTTCTTCACAGTTGTTTCCAGACCTGCTGAGCTTTGCCAGCAATTTCTGCTTTTGTTCTTGATTTACAGCATCCAGTTTTTTTTTACTGAAACAGACAGTGATAGTATGGGGATGTTTCTACAACTGGATGCCTGTTTCTAGTGGGTTTCTGTATGGCTCAGTGTTGGTATCCTTGCTCTTTTTGGCACACATTAATAACTTGAACTTAAATTTATGGGGTATGATGAAAGACTTTGTGATTATTATAAAAATTGGTAAGTAGTAAGTAGTGGGGAGGAAAGCCATAAACTGCAAGAGGATATTGATGATAACTAAGTGTGAAGCTGGATGAACACAGCAGGCCAAGCAGCATCTTAGGAGCGCAAAAGCTGATGTTTCGGGCCTAGACCCTTCATCAGAAAAGGGGAATAGATAGAACATAGAAAAGTACAGCACAGTACAGGCCCTTCAGCCCACGATGTTGTGCCATGGAACAATACTAATCCAAAAATAAAATAACCTAACCTACATTCCCCTTAATTCACTGCTGTCCATGCTCATGTCCAGCAGTCGCTTAAATGTCACTAATGACTCCGCTTCCACGACTTCCACTGGCAAAGTATTCCATGCGCTCACAACTCTCTGGGTGAAGAACCTCCCTCTGACATCTCCTCTATACCTTCCTCCTAACACCTTAAAACTATGACCCCTCGTGGCAGTCAATCCTGTCCTGGGGAAAAGTCTCTGGCTATCGACTCTATCCATGTCTCTCATTACCTTGTACACCTCGATCAGGTCACCTCTCTCCCTCCTTCTCTCCAGAGAGGAAAGTCCGAGCTCAGTCAACCTCTCCTTGTAAGACAAGCCCTCCAGTCCAGGCAGCATCCTGGTAAACCTCCTTTGCACGCTGTCCCAAGCCTCCACATCTTTACTATAATAGGGCGACCAGAGCTGGACACAATATTCCAAGTGTGGTCTCACCAGGGTTTTGTAGAGCTGCAGCAAAACCTCGCAGCTCTTAAACTCGATCCCCCTGTTAATCAAAGCCAAAACACCATATGCTTTCTTAACAACCTTATCCACTTGGGTGGCAACTTTGAAGGAGCTATGCACTTGAACACCAAGATCCCGCTGTTCCTCTACACTGCCGAGAATCCTGCCTTTAATCCTATATTCAGCATTTAAGTTCAACATTCCAAAATGCATCACTTCGCATTTATCCAGGTTGAACTCCATCTGCCATTTCTCAGCCCAGCTCTGCATTCTGTCAATGTCTCACTGAAGCCTGCAATAGCCCTCGATTCTATCAACGGCACCTCCAAACTTTGTGTCATCAGCAAACATACTAACCCACCCCTCAACCTCCTCATCCAAGTCATTTATAAAAACTACAAAGAGCAGAGGCCCAAGAACAGAGCCCTGCGAGACACCACTCAGCACTGACTTCCAGACAGAATACTTACCATCTGCAACAAAACTCTGCCTCCTGTCAGCCACCAATTCTGAATCCAGACAGCCAAATCACCCTGTATCCCACACCTCCTGACTTTATGAATGAGCCTGCTGTGGGGAACCTTATCAAATGCCTTGCTGAAGTCCATGTACACCACATCCACTGCTCGACCCTCGTCAACCTGTCTCGTGACTTCCTCAAATAACTCAATAAGATTTGTAAGGCATGACCTACCCCTCACAAAGCCATGCTGACTCCATTTAATCACGCTATGCTTCTCCAAATAGTCATAAATCCTATCCCTCAGAATTCTTTCCAAAACCTTGCTGACCACAGACGTAAGACTGACTGGTCGGTAATTTCAGGGATTTCCCTATTACATTTCTTGAAAAGAGGAACAACATTTGCCTCCATCCAATCTTCCGGTATGACTCCCATGGAGAGTGAGGAAGCAAAGATCTTCACCAGTGGCTTCGCAACCTCCTTTCTAGCTTCTCAGAGCAACCTAGGATAAATCTGGTCTGGCCCTGGGGACTTATCAATCTTAACGTTTGCAAATTTTGAGATGATTCTGAAATAAATAGGGAGAGAGGGGTAGGCGGACTGAATATAGATAGAGGAGAAGATAGGTGGAGAGGAGATTATAGATGGGAGGTAGGGAGTGGATAGGTCAGTCCAGGGAGGACAGACAGGTCAAGGGGGTGGGATGAGGCTAGTAGGTAGGAAATGGAGGTGCGGCTTGAGGTGGGAGGAGGGGCTAGGTGAGAGGAAGAACAGGTTAGGCAGGCGGGCACGAGTTGGGCTGGTTTTGGGATCATCCTGCCCCCTTGACCTGTCTGTCCTCCCTGGACTGACCTATCCCCTCCCTACCTCCCCACCCATACTCTCCTCTCCACCTATATTCTCCACTATCCATTTTCAGTCCGCCTCCCCCTCTCTCCCTATTTATTTCAGAATCCCCTCCCCATCCCCCTTTTCTGATGAAGGGTCTAGGCCTGAAACGTCAGCCTTTGTGCTCCTAAGATGCTGCTTGGCCTGCTGTGTTCATCCAGCCCCACACTTTGTTATCTTGGATTCTCCAGCATCTGCAGTTCCCATTATATCAGAGGACATTGATGGATAGATGAATTGGGAAAAGAAGTGACAAATGGAATTCAACCCAAAAAGGTAATGCACTTGGGGAGGGCTAAAATGGCAGCGAGTACACTATGAATGGCAGGTAGCAGGAATGCACTGAAGTTCAGTGCGGCCCTGGTTGTGCATATCCACAGGTATCTGAGGGTAGCAGAGCAAGTAGGTTCAGAGGTTAGGAAAGCATTTGGGATACTTGCCTTTACCAACCGAGGCAAAGAATACAAGAGCAGAGAAGTTATGTTGGAGCTATGTAAAATTCAAGCTAGGTCACAATTGCGGTGCTATGTACAGTTCTGGGCACCACATTATGGGAAGGATGTGAATGCAGTAGAAGTGGGGATATGGAGGCGCATATGAGATTTCCTAGAATTTTTTTTCGTTCATTCGTGGGATGTGGGAATCCCTGACTAGGCCAATATTCATTGCCCATCCCTTGGTGCCCTTGAGAAGATGGTGGTGAGCTGCATTCTTGAACTGCTGCAGTACATGTACTGCAGCTTGATCCACAATGCCCTTAAAGAGGGTATTATGACTCAGTCACACTGGAGGAACAGTGATATATTTCTAAGTCAGGATGGTGAGTGGCTTGGAGGGGAACTTGCAGTTGGTGGCATTCCCAAGTATCTGATGCCTTTTTCTTCCTAGAAATTAGTCATCATATGTTTGGAAGCTGCTGTCTAAGGAGCCTTGTTGAGTTTTTGAAGTGCATGGCATAAATAGCACACACTCCTCTATTTGAGTGTTGGCGGTGGGGGCAATGGATGCTTGTGAATGTGGTACCAATCAAGTGTACTGCTTTGTTCTGGATGGTGTCAAGCTGCTTGAGTTTTGTTGGCATTGCATCCATCCAGGCCAATAGTGGGTATGCCAACACACTCCTGACTTGTGTCTTGTAGATGGTGGGCAGGTTCTGAGGAGTCTGGAAGTGAGATACTCGCTACAGTATTCCTAGCCTCTGGCCTTTTTCTGGCCACTGTATTGCTATGGCCTGTCCAGCTGAGTTTCTGTTCATTGGTACACAGAACATAGAACATTACAGCACAGTACAGGCCCTTCGGCCTTCGATGTTGTGCCGACCTGTCATACCGATCTCAAGCCCATCTAATCTACACTATTCCATGTACGTCCATATGCTTGTCCAATGACGACTTAAATGTACCTAAAGTTGGCGAATCTACTGCCATTGCAGGCAAAGCGTTCCATTCCCTTACTATTCTGAGTAAAACTACCTCTGACATCTGTCCTATATCTTTAACCCCTCAATTTAAAGCTATGCCCCCTCATGCTCACCGTCACCATCCTAGGAAAAAGGCTCTCCCTATCCACCCTATCTAACCCTCTGATTATTTTATATGTTTCAATTAAGTCACCTCTCAACCTTCTTCTTTCAAATGAAAACAGCCTCAAGTCCCTCAGCCTTTCCTCGTAAGACCTTCCCTCCATACCAGGCAACATCCTAGTAAATCTCCTCTGCACCCTTTCCAAAGCTTCCACATCCTTCTTATAATGCGGTGACCAGAACTGTACACAATACTCCAAGTGCGGCCGCACCAGAGTTTTGTACAGCTTCACCATAACCTCTTGGTTCCGGAACTCGATCCCTCTATTAATAAAAGCTAAAACATTGTATGCCTTCTTAACAGCCCTGTCAACCTGGGTGGCAACTTTCAAGGATCTGTGTACATGGACACCGAGATCTCTCCGCTCATCTACACTGCTAAGAACCTTACCATTAGCCCTGTACTTTGCTTTCCAGTTACTCCTACCAAAGTGCATCACCTCACACTTGTCTGCATTAAACTCCATTTGCCACCTCTCAGCCCAGCTCTGCAGCTTATCTATGTCTCTCTGCAACCTACAGCATCCTTCGTCACTATCCACAACTCCACCGACCTTAGTGTCGTCTGCAAATTTACTAACCCATCTTTCTATGCCCTCATCCAGGTCATTTATAAAAATGACAAACAGCAGTGAACCCAACACTGACCCTTGCGGTACACCACTAGTAACTGGTCTCCAGGATGAACATTTCCCATCAACTACCACCCTCTGTCTTCTTTCAGCAAGCCAATTTCCGATCCAATCTTTCAGCAAGCCAAATGCCGATCCAATCTTTCAGCAAGCCAATTTCCGTTCCAATCTTTCAGCAAGGCAATTTCCGATCCAAATGCCCAGGATGTTGATGGTGAGGAATTCAATGATGGTAACGCTGTTGAATGTTAATTGGCAGTGGTTAGGTTGTCTCATATTGGATATAGTCATTGCCTAACATTTATGTGGCATGGACATTAATTGCCATTTGTCAATTAAAGTCTAGATATTATCCAGGTCCTGTTCATTTGAACATTAGCTGCTTCAGTGTCCAAGGATGGTGTGAATAGTGCTGTACAATTTACAATCATCAGCAAACATCCCCATTTATGACTTTATGATAGATGGGAGGCCATTGATGAAGGAGCTTCTGATAGTTGGGTCTAGGATGAAATGCTGAGGAGCTTCTGCAGAGTTGTCCTGGAGGTGACATGACTTTCAGCAGCCACCAACCACAACCGTCATCCTATATGAGGCTGTTGGCTTGCTTGCCGAGCTGACTTGTTTTCTTTCATATCGAACGAAAACAAGCCAGCTCGGTGAACAAGTTAACAGCCTCACCAACAACCTGAGCTACAAATCTTTGCTAAAACTTTAAATATCTTCCTATACCACAGCTACAATTCCCAATAATTCTAGTTTTGCTGGGTGCCCTTGATACCGCACTTGATAAAATGCAGCCTTGATGTCAAGGGCTGTCACTCTCACCTCACCTCTGGAATTCAGCTCTCTTGTCCATGTTTGAGCCAAGGTTGTAATGAGATCAGGAGCTGAGTGGCCCTGGCGGAACCCAAACTGGGCATCACTGAGCAAGTTATTGTTGAGCAAGTGCTGCTCGATAGCAGTGTTGATGACACTTTCCATCACTAACTCCAGCGTCTGCATTTCATGCAATCTCCATACAGGCTGCTTGCCTTCATGAGCCAGGGTATAGAATATAGGAGCAAGGAGCTCTTATTATAATGTTATTAAACATTGGTTAGGCCCTAGATGGAATATTGCGTGCCGTTCCAGTTGCCATACTATCGGAAGGACTTGATTACACTGACAATGCAGAGATGGTTCACCAGGATGTTGCCTGGAATAAAAAGGCTCAGTTATGAGTAGTAGTGGGAAATTAGAAGACTGGAAAATCTTTAAAGGCCAACAGAAAGCCACAAAAAATGTTATAAAGAAAAGTAAGACAAATTATGAGAGTAAACTAGCTCAGAATATAAAAACAGGCTGCAAAAATTTCTATAAATATGTAAATCATAAAAGAGTGGTGAAGGCAAACATTGGGCCTTTAGAGGATGAGAAGCCAGTTTAATAACTAGGAATAAGGAAATAGCCGAGACATTAAACAGTTATTTTGTGTCGGTCTTCACCGTAGTTGACACAAATAACATGCCGAAAGCTAATGGCGGTAAGATTATAGCAGGCGAGGACCTAGAAACTATCATTATCGCTAAGGAGGCAGTGCTAGGCAAGCTAATGGGGCTAAAGGTAGACAAGCCTCCTGGCCCTGATGAAATGCATCCCAGGGCACTAAAAGAGGTGATGGGGGAAATAGCAAAGGCACTGGTAATTTTTTACCAAAATTCACTGGACTCTGGGGTGGTTCTCGCAGATTGGAAAACAGCCCATGTGATTCCACTGTTTAAAAAAGGAAGTAAATAAAAACCAGGTAACTACAGAATAGAGATAGTAGGAACTGCAGATGCTGGAGAATCTGAGACAACAAGGTGTGGAGCTGGATGAACACAGCAGGCCAAGCAGCATCAGAGGTGCAGGAAGACTGAATCTTTGGACCTAGACCATTCTTTTCTGAACTTTTTAGTAAACTATAGGCCATTTGGCTTAACTTCAGTAGTGGGGAAAATGCTTGAATCTATCATTAAGGAAGAAGTAGCAAGACACCTGGGTATAAATTGTCCCTTTGGAAACACCCAGCATGGGTTCATGAAGGGTAGGTCAGGTTTAACTAATTTGGTGGAATACTTTGAGGACATTACTTGCTTGATGGACAATGGGGAGACTGTGGATGTGTCGTATCCAGATTTCCACAGGGCATTTAACAAGGTGCCACACCAAAGGCTGCTACATAAGATAAAATTCCATGGTATTACAGGTAATGTATTGGCATGGATAGAGGATTGGTTGACGAGTAGAAAGCAAAGAGTAGGGGTAAATGGGTGTTTTACTGATTGGCGGTCAGTGGCTAGTGGTGTGCCTCAGGGATCAGTGTTGGGACCACAATTGTTTACAATTTACTGAGATGATTTGGAATTGGGGACTAAGTGTGGTGTGTCAAAATTTGCAGATGACACTAAGGTGAGTGGTAGAGCAAAGTGTGCAGAAGACGCTGAAAGTCTGCAGATGGATATGGATAGTCCTACTATCTCTGGCAAAGGGCAATGGTCAGGCAGATGGAGAACATACAGCATAGAACATTACAGCGCAGAACAGGCCCTTCGACCCTCAATGTTGCGCTGACCTGTGAACTAATCTAAGCCCACCCCCCTACACTATTCCATCATCATCCATATACTTATCCAAGGACTGTTTAAATGCCCCTAATGTGGCTGAGTTAACTACATTGGCAGGCAGGGCATTCCACACCCTTACCACTCTCTGAGTAAAGAACCTGCCCCTGACATCTGCCTTAAATCTATCACCGTTCAATTTGTAGCTATATCCCCTCGTACAAGCTGACATCATCATCCTCAGAAAAACACTCTCACTGTCCACCCTATCTAATCCTCTATTAATCATCTATTAAATCCCCTCTTAGCCTTCTTCTCCCCAAAGAGAACAGACCCAAGTGCTTCGGCCTTTCTTCATAGGGCCTTCACTCCAGACTAGGCAACATCCTGGTAAATCTCCTCTGCATCTTTTCCAATGTTTCCACATCCTTCCTGTAATGGGGCGACCAGAACTGCACACAATATTCCTTGCTCTTCTTAACTCTCTCTTTGAATCATTATTAGCTAATCTGTAATTCTCCATCACCTCATCTGAACCATCTCGTCTCAACGTCACATAAGCCTCCCTCTTCCGCTTAACGAAAGATACAATTTCTTTATTAAACCGTGTTTCCCTTACCTTATCACTCCTCCCTGCCTGACAGGGACTTACTTATCAAGGACTCACAATATCTGTTCCTTAAACCAGCTCCACATTTCAATTGTCTCCATCCGCTGCATTTTGCTACAATGTTGATAAGTGTGAGGTCATCCATTTCGGTAGGAATAACAGGAAAATGCACTATGTTTTAAATGGTAAAAAATTGCAGCAAGCTGCTGTGCAGGGGGACTTGGATGTACTTGTGCATGAATCGCTAAAAGTAGGATTGCAGATGCAGCGTAATTAAAAAGGCAAATGGAATTTTGTCTGCCATTGCTGGAGGGATGGAGTTTAAAAACAGGGAGGCTATGCTGCAGCTGTATAGAGTCCTGCTGAGGCCTCTCCTAGAGTATTGTGTGCAGTTTTGGTCTCCTTACTTGAGAAGAGATATACTAGCACTGGAGGGGGTGCAGAGGAGATTCACTCGGTTGATTCCAGAGTTGAGAGGGTTGGATTATGAGAAGAGACTGAGTAGGCTGGGATTATACTAATTGGAATTCAGAAGAATGAGGGGAAATCTCCTAGAAACATATAAGATTATGAAAGGAATAGATAAGGTGAAGGCAGGGAGGTTGCTTCTGCTAGCAGGTGAAACTAGGACTAGAGGGCATCACCTCAAAATAAAGGGAAGCAGATGTAGGACTGAGCTGAGGAGGAACTTCTTCACCCAAAGGGTTGTGAATCTTTGGAGTTCCCTGCCCAGTGAAATAGTTGAAGCTACCTCGCTGAATGTTTTTAAGGCAAGGCTAGATAAATTTTTGAACAGTGAAGGAATTAAGGCTTATGGTGAGTGGGTGGGTAAGTGGAGCTGAGTCTCAAAAAGATCAGCCATGATCTCATTAAATGGCGGGGCAGGCTCGAGAGACCGGATGGCCTACCCTGCTCCTAGTTCTTACGTTCTTATTATGAAGAGAGACTGGAGACTTTGGGTTTGTTTCTTCTGGAGCAGAGAAAGCTGAGTTTTAAAACGTGGGTTTTAGCTGATGTCTACAAGTGTGACAAGCATAGTCAGAGTAGATTGTATGAATCTTTCCCCGTGGCAGATATGTGCAAGATCAGAGGGCATAAGTTTAAGGTGAGGAGGAAATAGTGTACAGAGGATCGGAGGGAACATTTTTCATCCAGAGGATGATGGAAGTATGGGAGCTACTGCCAGAAAGGGTGGTAAAGGCAAGTCCTCTCACAACATTTAAGAAACATTTAGATAAAAACTAAAATTACCAGAGCATAGAGGCCATAGAGCAAAGGTAGGTAAATGGGATGAGTGTAGCTTGGTGTTCCTTGGTTGATGAGCTGAAGGGCCTGTGACTCTACTTCTCAGAAACAATAGATGTCTGAAAGTACAGGGGGAGCTCAAGAAAGCAATTAATACAACAAAGAGAGGTGGAGAAATTGCTGGGGGACAAGAATCAGGAGAATCCCAAGGTATTGTCCAGGTTTATTAAGAGGAAAAGAACAACTGTACAGTACTTCTAAGTGAATACTTCACATCTGCCTTTTTTAGCAGAAGAAGAATGCGAGTACAAAATTCAAGAAGATGGGCTGTGAAATTCTTGAGCTGATTGCTGTAAATAGCGAGGAGGTATTCAAGGCTCTGGCAGGTTTAAAAGTGGACAGCTCCCCCGGTCCAGATGAATTGTATCCCAGGCTGTTATGGGTGATGAAAGAGGAAATTATAGGAGCTCTGGCCCATGTTTTTAGGCAATCCTTAGCTACAAGGGAGGTGCCAGAGGACTGGAGGAGAGCTAGTGTGTTTCTACTTTCCTAGGAGGGTAACAGGGATGGACCAGGAAGCTACATACCAGTCTTAAATTAGAGGAAAGGAAACAGTTGGAGAAAATAGTGAAGGAGAAGCTGAATCTCTAGCTAGACAGGCAATTTTTTGTCAGAGGAAAGTCATACCTATTAAATTTGATTCAAGTTTTCAATTTGGTGATAATTGTGCAGATGAAGGTAGGAAGTTGATGCAGTTGTGTGAATGCTGGCAGGGCCTTTAACAAAGTCTGAAGTGGAAAACTGATAAACAAAGGTAAAAGCTAATGGGACCCAGATAACTTGGCAAGCTGGATCCAAAATTGGCTTTGTAACAGGCGACAGAGTGTGGCAGTACAAAGCTATTTGTGTGACTGAAGCCCAGTTTCCAGAGGATTAACAAAAGAATCAGTGCTAGGTCTCTTATTGTTTGCGATATCCATAATGATGTAGATGAGAATTAAGAGGGAGGGGTGTGGGTGAAGTTAGGTTGCAGATGTCACAAAAATTAGCTGGGTGGTTCACAGTGAGGAGGAAGTGCCAGGTTATAGGAGGATGTAAATGGGTTTGTCAGATGGGCAGATCAGTAGCATATGGATTTGAAGTAGCATAGGGAGACCCGGGCTTGATCCCACCCTCGGGCAACTGTCTGTGTGGAGTTTGGCCATTCTCCCGTATCTGCATCAGTTTCCTCCCACAGTCCGAAAATGCACAGGTTAGGTGGATTGGCCATGTTAAATTGCCCATAGTGTTCAGGGATATGTAGCTTAGGTGATTTATAGTGGGATGGATCTGGGTGGGATGCTCCAAGTGTCGGTGTGGACTTGTTGGGCTGAAGGGCCTGTTTCCACACAATAGGGACTTAAAAACAATCAAGGGAGTACTGAACGAATGGCAGAACACTTGGAAGTTCAGAGGAACAAAAGGATCTTGTGATTTTCTTTCACAGATCCCTAAAGGAGGCAGGACAACTTGATAGGGTAGTTAAGAAATTATACAAAACACTTGACTTTTTCAGTTGTGGCTTAGATTGTAAAAGCAAGGAAGTCATATTGGATCTGTATTGAATTTTGTGTAAGCCACAGCTTGAGTACTGTATGCAGTTCTGGTCACCACACCATAGCAAGGATGCAATAGCACTGGAGGACGTGCAAAAGAGATTCACCAGGATTTTGAAGGGTCTCGACCCGAAACATCAATTTTCCTGCTCTTCTGATGCTGCTTGGCCTGCTGAGTTCATTCAGCTTCATACCGTGTTATTTCACCAGAATATTGCCTGGGATGGAACATTCTAGCACTGAAGAGAAGCTGGATAAGCTTGGGTTGTTTTCTTTGGAACAAAGAAGATTGAGGGGGACCCTGATAAAAGGTGCACAACATTATGAGGGGCATGGATGGGGTGGACAGAAAGCAGCTGTTCCCCTTATTCAAAGGGTTAATAACAAGGGGGCACACTTTTAAAGGAAAAGTTAAGAGGTTTAGAGGGGATTTCAGGAAAAATATTTTCACACAGTGGGGTAATGGAGTCTAGAATGCTCTGTTTGAGGAAATAGCTGAGGTGGGAAAGTTGGCAACCTTTAGTACATTGATAAACACTCGAAGCATTATAATATTTAAGGCTAGGGACCAAGTGTGAGAAAGTGGGATTCGTGCAGGTGGTAATGTATTTTTGGTGGTACAGACTCACTAGGATGAACAGTCTCTTCTGTATGTCTGATTCTATAATTGCATAATTTCCATGTTGAATGCCTGGTGCTGCTCCTGGCATGCCCTCCTGTAGGCTCCATTGAACCAGGTTTTATGCCTTGGTTTGATGGTGATAGTTGAGTGAGGGATATAACAGACCCTGGAGCATGCTGCTAGAGCAAGAGGTTCTGAGCTATGAAGAAAGATTAGAATCAGCTGGAGTTGTTTTCCTGGAGCAGGGAAGGGTGTGATGAGATCTCAAAGACTTGTGATTATGAGTTGGCTAGGAAGGCCCTTTCTCCTTACAGGGAGCATAGATTTAATGTGGTAGATTAAGAGCAGAGGTGAGGAGAATTATCTTTCACTTGGAGGGTAGTGGGACACTGGGACTCACTGCCTGAAAGGGTGGTTGAGTCAGAAAGTCTGGTAACATTTAAGCAGTATTTAGATATTCACTTGTGTTGTCAGTCTCCAGGCTCTGGGTCAAAAGATGGAAAATGGGATCAGTGTCTTCAAATCTTTGTTGATCTGCATGGACACAATGGGCAGAATGACCTCTTTCTATGCTGCAAACATCTATGGGTCTCTAAGGATTTTCACACTGCATCTGTACTTAGAACAGCATGATTATGGCAGAATTTAGAACAGGGCTGTGGTGTCTCAGATGAATCTGTCAAATTGTGGAGGAAAACTGTCAATTCTAGTCCGCCAACTGGAACGCAGATATTGTTTCCTAATTATAGCCAGTGATTTAACACAATTTCTGGTGAGGTTGGGAGGAACAGCCTTAGAATGCCAAAGGTTCAAGTCCCATTTGATCTTAGCTGAAGCATGATTTTTATTGCAGCATAATGAAGCATTCTCAGAGCTGGCATCTTTGAGGTGAGTACTTAAATTGTTGTCCTGTTTGCCAGTCAGGAGGCTTCACTAAAAGGTGGGTCATTTTCTTCTTCTTTACATTCATCCTCTGAAGTAAATTACTTGGGCTATTTATTTTGTTACTGTTTCTGGGAATAGATACAATGATTGAATAACAGATGAAAAAGTCTTGTGCCTTCTCCATGGCCAATTTGACAATGGGACAAGGGTGGCTAGGGGTCTCCACCATTGTGTTAGCTCTATCCCAATGATGTCTATAGTGGATAAGTCTGAGGATGTCTTCACACTGAGGCCCATTGGAGTGGGCAATTAATTCCCACTTAAGAACCTCATCCCAACTTCACTGGTCAGAACACAATGAGTGGAGGATTTATAACACAGTGAGCATAACAAGCATACCCTGGTGAAGGGAGACTGCATTTAGGTAGTGCCTTTCACTATTTCAATGTTCTTCACAGCCAACAAAATATCTTTCAAATATACTGTCACAGGCTACAATATTGTGAAGGCAATGGGATTCTCAGCTGTGGGCTGGAAAGCCAGTGACATCCCTCGGTTTTCTCCTTATGAGAAGCTTTTGGCATCTTGAGCCCATTCAAGCACTTGACAGGGCAGTGATGGGCCCCCGGATTTGGGCAATCCAATGTCCGGTTCTCCAGTTGACTCCAGTCTTTCCGATGTTATCTGACACAGTTAAGCATTCAAATCTGTGGATAAAAATATAGACTTGGATTTTCCCAGTGCATTCCACAACATAAAGCCATCCTTGGGTATCCACAAAGTACTTTTGAAGTGGAGCCAGTGTTCTAAAGAAAACCCCAGCTAACACACTGCTGAAATAGGAACGTGAGAATTGTGATCAGCAGTTTGCAATGATGGGATGGCCAGGAAAACACTGCCTGTTCTTTCTGAGAATAGTGCTTTTGGACTTTTTGCATCTAACTAATGAATTGAACTAGCTTTATTGTCACATGTACTTTGAGCCTGCTCCACCATTCTTCATGATCATAGCTAATCATCCAAATCAATAGCTCAATCCTAGTTTCTCCCCATAACCTTTGATCCCATTCACCCGGAGAGCTTTATCTAGTCATCTATTGAATACATTCAATGTTTTGGTATCAACTACTTCCTGTGGTAATGAATTCCACAGGCTCACCACTCTTTGGGTGAAGAAATGTTACCTTATCTCCATCCTAAATGGTCTACCCCGAATCCTCAGACTGTGATGCCTAGTTCTGGACACACCCACCATCTGGAACATCCTCCCTGCATCCACCCTATCCAATTCTGTTAGAAGTCTCTATGAGGTCCCCCTGATTCATCTGAACTCCAGTAAAAACAATCCCAATACAATCCCTCCTCAAACATCAGACCTGCCATCTCTGAAATCAGCCTGTTAAACCTTCTCTGCACTCCCTAGTTAAAAACATCCCAGTTAACTCAGCCACATTAGGGGCATCTAAACAGTCCTTGGATAAGCATATGGATAATGATGGGATAGTGTAGGGGGATGGGCTTAGATTAGTTCACAAGTCGGTACAACATTGTGGGCCGAAGGGCCTGTTCTGCGCTGTATTGTTCTATGTTCTATGTTCTATCCTTCACCATAAAAGGGGAGCAAAACTGCAGATACTATTCTAGGTGTGGTCTCACCAAGGCCCTGTATAACTGCAACAACACATCCCTGCTTCTGTACTGGAAACATCTCCCAATGAAGGTCAACACACAATTTGCCTTCCTTACTGCCTGCTGCACCTTCATACTTACCTTCAGCAACTGGTGCACAAGGACAGCCAGGTCTTGCTGCACACTCCCCTCTCCCAAGTTACAGCCACTCAGGTAGTAATCTGCCTTCTTGTTTTTGCTTCCAAAGTGGATCACCTCACCTTTATCCAAATTATACTGCACTTGCCATTGATTTGCCCACTCACCCAACCTGGCTAGATCATACTGCAGGACCTCTGCATCCTCGGCACAGTTCACCCTCCCACCCAACTTGGTTTCATCTGCAAACTTGATCCAAAGCTGCAAGGATGGAGGCCAGGTTATGTATGAACTTCCCATAATAATTCACCAGCCCAAGGAAAGACCTAAGCTTCGGATTTGGAGCACCTTCAATTGCCCTCACTTTATCTTCCAATGGGTGGAACCCAGTTTTGTCAACTCTGTAGCCTAAACACATCACTTGGGGAGCCTGGAACACACCTTTTTCCCTCTTCAGGCATCCCGTCACCTTGGAGAAATAATTAAGCATGAGGTCCAAATTCTCTAAATGTTCTTTATTGGTCTTCTTGGTTATTAGCACATCATCCAGATAAATGGTAACCTGGGGCAGACCTTGTAAAATATTCCTCCATTGTCTGCTGGAAAATGGCACAGGTTGATGATACCCCAAAAAGCAATCTTGTATATTGGTATAATCATATATTGGTATTAATTATACCATCATTCTAGGAATCCTCATCTAACCACAATTATAAGTCTTATCTCCAGCTTCATGAAAGGCAGCGCTGACCCCCTCCCAGTTTTGTTTATACATTCTCCACACAAGGCATTGGTTATTTATACAGCTGTGAAATTTAGTTCACCGTTTGTTTAAAATCCCCATTAAGATGAACCAAACTGTCGAGCTTCACACTTGATACAAACAGTACTGCCATTGCGCAAATTGGATTTCGCCTTCCAGCTTCCTGATTTCCGCCTCTGCTTTTGCCCATGAGGAAACCGGCACTGGCCGGTCTTGCAGAATTTGGGATTGCTTATGGGCCAACATGCAAGGTGGCCTTGGCTCCTTTGATAGTCTCTTGACTCCTTGACAAACTCTCAGGCATTTAATTAGTATTTCACTCAGGCAGCCATTCTCTAATCAAAACATGTTGAGCCAATTCCAGGTGAATCTCTCGTAACCATTGTCCTTCCATCAAGCTTGGACCCAAGCCTTTTATCACAAACAGTGGTAACTGAAACAGCTGCTTCTCATAAGAGACCAGAACTGAAATTGTACTCTTAAGCTGTAAAGGTTCACAGTATAACTTCTCAATCTAGCCAAAGTTTTGCACAATCTAAAGGATGGTTCTGTGATCACTGAAACTGCTGCAGTTTTGACCTCATTTAGAACTGGATGACTAATGAGAAGTTTATTTTGATTGGTTCTGGTTTGCATGTTGCTAAGCAATTTAACTGTTCCAGTCCTGATATAGGTGGACTTTCCAAGATGTGGATATTGGCGTATGAGTTCTCTTGTTCAATTGAGGTCCAGTAGGACTCATTTGCTGTCTTGATTCTGCATATCAGTAGAAACTACAATTGCTTATTAGCCTGGATTCTGAAGAAAATTTTAACCATTTGGCAGAGGCTTGGCTTTGTTTTGGGGTTTTGCTGTGGGCTGACCTAGAATCCTTCTATTTGGAATATGTCCTGTGTGAGGCTACACAATTGTCTTTTCTCAAGTGGTGTTCCCCAGGGTCAGTCAGACTGGCATGTGTGACCACTTCCACTGGATTACTGTGCAACTAATATGCTCCACTTGTTGCATTTTCCAATGATAAAGCCAGCTGTACTGTCTGTCTGAAGTCCAGTTGGGCTTCAACTATTAGGAGTCTTTGCATGGTTATTTCATTAATCCAATATAAGAAAAAGTCTGTCAACATACTATTAAGGGTTAAACTAAAATCAAATGCCTCTGCCAGTCTTCTTAAATATACCTCAAATCACAATATAGACACGTGGTTCTTGAAATGCCAAGTAATTGATAGTGTCTCAGGATTAGAGGAGGCTAAGCTTGTAAAATTCCCTATCTACATTTGTTGGCTCTTGAAAGGTTTTAGTATCAGGTGCCTCAGGAAGCATCAGGTTCCTAAAATCCAAAAAAAGCTGTGAGTCCACTTGCTGTCCGGAAAATTACCTATTGCTCTTCATCTGTGTCAATGTCATTTGCCCGAAAAAAAACACATTCTTTCCACATACTGGGCCCAGTTTTTGATGGCAGGGTCAGATGAGTCAAGCTTCCCAAATAACAGCATGGTGCTAGAAGTGCTTACAGGCAACAGTTTTTAATACTTTTCTTCAGGACCGTGCTTTACTGTCATCGCCACTGAAATAATTCCACTGAGGCAGGTATCCCATCACCAGATCACCCTGTATCTGCATGTGGAAAGCCCTTAACGCTGATCCAGCTCCCTCAGATCCAACTCTTAGAGTATCTGACACTCCTCTGTTCATCTGTCAGCAAGGGCTCGCCAACTGGACCAGACTAACAGCCCCAGTTAGGGAGCTCATATTCTATGAGGCCCACTTGGCTGACGTCATTCTAATCACTGCAGCATTAGTTTAGAATGGCATCATTGTTGCCACAGACATGATGGGCCAAAGGGCCCGTCCCTGCGCTGCTCTGTTCTATGTTCTACATACAATACAGAACCAGGAGGTCCTCTAAGCATTTGCTGAGAATGAATGGGGAGTAGCTAATCGTAGAGATTAGTTTGAGAAGGCTGATCTTTCAGTGTCAGATAAAGTTCAATGATTTCACACAAGTGACCAAGATCAGTGACTGCAACTTAGCTAGCTGTAACCCACACATTTCACCACCGACCTCAGACACTATCACCAGCTCTCACCCATTAACAATTTCCAGCAATCACACCTAACATTCTGATTGTCTTTTCGAGGAAGGGTCATCAGACCCAAAACATTAACTCTATTTCTCCCTTCACAGATGCTGCCAGACCTGCTGAGCTTTTCCAGCAACTTTGTTTTTGATTCTGATTGTCCATCTCACTGCTGACACCCCCAGGTATTGCAGTCAGTTCCATGGTGTAATGGTTAGCACTCTGGACTTTGTACCCAGCGATCCAGGTTCAAATCTCGGTGGAACCTCTAATTGCTGCATCCCTATGAATTGTTTACTTAGGGGCGGCACAGTGGCTCAGTAGTTAGCACTGCAGCCTCACAGCTCCAGGGACCCGGTTTTGATTCCAGCCTCGGGCGACTGTCTGTGTGGAGTTTGCACATTCTCCCCGAGTCTGTATGGGTTTCCTCCAGATTCTCCGGTTTCTTCCCACAGTCCAAAGATGTGCAGGTTAGCAGGATCGGCCATGCTAAATTGCCCGTGGTGTTCAGGGGTGTGTGGGTTCTAGGGGAATGAGTCTGGGTGGGATGTTTCAAGGGGCAGTGTGGACTTGATGGGCCGAAGGCCCTGTTTCCACACTGTAGTTAATCTAATCTAATCTAATCTAGTATCATTCTTTCTAAATGCTTTCAATTAATCAGCTTTATCATGAATCAAAATGAACATTCACACTGAATTGCTTCTCTACCTCTTGATGGGTAAGGGGTTCCATGGCAGGAGGGAACAACAGGCAGCAGCCCTCAGGAATGGGGATAAGGGAGAGCACAAGCACTGCTGCAACTCCAGTCCCATTGGAGGAGATAACAATGTATTACATCTGAATGTTATTATCAGCATTGCACAGGGTATACATGAAGAATCACATTCTTGTCTTATGCTTCTTCTCAATCCTTCTTCTCCCTTATCCTGTTCCCTGACATGAAGTGCAATCTTCAACTAGTGTGATTCCTCTTATTTTCCACCTTACCACCCCCCACTATTCCTCATCCTCCCCTGTATGTCTGAGTGACAGGCCTGTCACTGCTGCTGAATTATTGGGGGAATGTGCAAGAGCAGATGCACAATAAAAACACAGTGTCACTTGATCCAGTGCTCAGCCACCAGCTCAGACATTAGCACCATGTGTACTTTACTGGGTGGTATAGTTGAGGAGCCAGCATTGGGGATATCACTGGACATGACTGAACTGAAAACCTGCAGGGTGAGACTTTCAGGCTGCAGTTTCATCCTGGCCCAAGGCTGAGACCAACATTTCCTTTGTTGGTGGAATGATCAATGCCAGGCTGACCAAACCACAGTCACAATCAGTGGGACTTCAGCCCCACAATCTGAGTTCTCCAGTTTGTAGCCTCTTTCTTTGCAACTTTTTTCCATTTGCTTTTTTAAATCCCTCCCCCATCTTTGTGCTCACATCCCGTCTTTGGTTCATTTCTCATTCTGATGCTATGTTTAATCCATGAGAGAAATGGACACGAATGAGCAATTTTTTTGTCACCTGGGATATTATATTGTATGAGATAGACTATGAAATGCGTGGAAGTTGGCACACAAATTTGGATATGGTGCCCATGATATGCACTAAATCAATGCCTACTCCTCATTTATAAAATAGTTTTAAAAATGAACAAACAATTGATTAAAAACCCAAGTTAAAGAGTCAAAAACTAGAGGATAGACAGATTCCTGATCAGAATGGGAATCAAAGTTTTGGGAAAGGTAGGAAAGTGGAGTTAAGGAATATCAGATCAGCTGTGGTCTCCTTGGATGGCATACCAGCTTTGATGGGCTGAATGGCCTACCTCTGCTCCTACATATTGTGCTCTTAAGGTCATATACTCAGCATCACCTTTAGAATCATTTACCCAGAGATGTTGGAGATTCAGTTGGGAAGTACCTTGAACATGAATCGATTTGTCACCTTGGAGGATGCCAATGGATGTTGGGGTAAGGTAAGAAAGTGGAGCTAAAGCTGGAGGTTGGCTATGATTGTTTTGAATAATGGATCATGCTTGACGAT
Organism: Stegostoma tigrinum; assembly: GCF_030684315.1. Classification (NCBI taxonomy): domain Eukaryota; kingdom Metazoa; phylum Chordata; class Chondrichthyes; order Orectolobiformes; family Stegostomatidae; genus Stegostoma; species Stegostoma tigrinum. The sequence continues at coordinate 2,007,467 of NC_081376.1, read as the reverse complement.
TTGTACAGGCCACTCCTAGATGCTGTGTTTTTAAAGTTATTTTTGACAATCATTATATTATACGTTTTTTTCTTAAGTTTCAATGAAACTAATGTACTTGAAATATATCTCGTTTCTAGATGAGCAAAGGGTAATGTCAGCCTGACCAATATTATGAGTTAAATGCATCTAGCAAATGTGTGTGCAGCCACCCAACAAAATTGAATTCTGTGCCAAGGAGAGCATATCACATTCCATTGATACACTGCTCAGAATGTTTATCTTTCCTCACTATTCATTATTTTTACCTTTCCTCTCCTGGCCAAGTATGTGGAACTTTGAAAAGATAAGTTGTCCATCTTTGGTGGTTCTAACTGACTGCCTGATGTTGTTAGTTCATGGCTAGTGTGCAGTAAGCAGTAAATCTACCTGAGTCTCGTCATAATCATGATTTTCAAAATCTCCCCATCCCTAGCCTCATCCCATGTCCAACCCTCCCTCTCCTTGACCTGACACCAGCTGACCATTTCCTTTCCCACCTATCTGTCCCACCCTTCCCACTGACTGATCCCCACTACCCTTACCTGCCTCCACCTATCGCCATACCATGTAACTTCCCCCAGCACCATCCCTCTTCCCTCTATTTATTTCCCAACTAACCACCCCCTCCCCAATCCTGATGAAAGGTCTAGGCCCAAAACATCAACTCTCCCAGGTATGACTTGGTAGGCATCATGGAGACATGGCTGCGAGGGGATCAGGATTGGGAACTAAATATCCAAGGAGAGACACCCTATCGAAAAGGTAGGCAGGTGGGCCGAGGGGGGTAGAGTTGCCTTAATAATAAAAAATGAAATTAAATCAACAGGAAGAAATGAAGTAGGGTCCAGATGGTGTAGAATCTGTGTGGGTAGAATTGAAGAACCGCAAAGGTAAAGAAGAAACATAGTTGGAGTTGTGTACAGGCCTCCAAACAGTAGTCAGGAGCTGGGGTGCAAGATACACCAGGAGATAGAAAAGGTGTGTAAGAAAGACAAAGCCACAGTGATCATGGGGGATGTCAGTATGCAGGGGGACTGGGAAAATCAGGTTGGTAGTGAATTGCAAGAAAAGGAGTTTGTGGAATATCTTCGAGGTGGCTTTTTGGAGCAGCTCGTGGTGGAGCCCAGAAGGGAACAGGTAATACTGGACTTAATGTTGTGCGATGAGGCAGATTTGATAAGGGGGCTTAAGATGAAGGAACCCTTGGGAGGCAGTGATCATAATATGATAGTATTTACTCTGCAATTTGAGAGGGAGAAGATAGAATCAGAGGTAATGGTATTACAGCTGAATAAAGGTGACTACAGGGGCATGAGGGAGGAGCTGGGCAGAATTGACTGGAAGGTGAGCCTAGCATGACAGACAATGGAACGGCAATGGCAGGAGTTTCTGCGAGTAATTCAGGAAACACAGCAAAAATTCATCCCTAGGGAAAAGGAGCATGGTACAGGGAGGATGAGGCAACCATGGCTGACTAAGGAAGTCAGGGATAACATAACTGCAAAAGAGAAAGTATATAATGTGGTGAAGAGCAGTGGGAAACCAGAGGACTGGGAAGCTTACAAGACCAACAGAGGGCAACAAAAATATAAATAAGGAGGGAGAAGATTAAATATGAGTGTAAGCTAGCTGGAAATATAAATGAAGACTGTAAGAGTTTCTTTAGATATATAAAGGGCAAAAGAGAGGCAAAAGTGTACATTCGACCCTGAAAAATGACAGCGGAGAGATAGTAGTGTGGAACAAGGAAATGGCCAAGGAACTGAATAATTACTTTGCGTCAGTCTTCACAGTAACCTCCGTAAAATTCAAGAGAGTCGGGGGCAGAGCTGAGTATGGTGGCCATCTCCAAGGAAAAGGTGCAAGTAAAACTGATTGGCCTGAAGATGGACCAGATGGACTATTCCCCAGAGTTCGAAAGGAGATAGTTGACGAGATAGTGGAAGCATTAGTGGTGATCTTTCAGGAATCACTAGAGTCAGGGAGGATCCCAGAGGACTGGAAAATTGCTAACATGACACCCTTGTTTAAAAAAGGAGTAAGGAAAAAGATGGAAAATTACAGGCCAATTAGCCTAACCTCAGCCGTGGTAAGATTTTGGAGTCCATTGTGAAGGATGAGATTTCTGAATATTTGGAAGTGGTATGGTAAAATAGGGCAAAGTCATCAAGGAGAGGTCATGCCTGACAAATCTGTTAGAATTCTTTGAGGAAGTAACGAGCAGGGTGGACCAATGAGAGCCAATGGACATTAGCTACCTGGACTTCAAGAAGGCCTTTGACAAGGTGCCACACAGGAGACTACTGAGTAAGATAAGGGCCCATGGTGTTAGAGGTAAAGTACTAGCATGGATAGAAAACTGGCTGTCTGGCATAAAAGGGTCTTTCTCAGGTTGGCAGCTGGTGATAAGTGATGTTCTGCAAGGTCAGCGTTGGGACCACAACTTTTCACTTTATACATTAATGATCTAGATAAAGGAACTGTGGGCATTCTGGCTAAGTTTGGAGATGATACAAAGATAGGTGGAGGGACAGGTAATATTGAGGACATGGGGTGGCTGCAGAAGGATTTGGACAGGTTAGGAGAGTGGGCAAAAAAAAGGCAGATGGAATGCAATGTGGGAAAGTGTGAGGCCATGCACTTTGGTGAGAAGAAGAAAAGCATGGACTATTTTCTAAATGGGGAGAAAATTCAGAAGTCTGAAGTGCAAAGAGACTTGGGAGTTCTAGTTAAGGATTCTCTCAAGGTAAACTTGCAGGTTGAGTCCGTAGTCAGGAAGACAAATGCAATGTTGGCATTTATTTTGAGAGAAATATAAAAGTAGGGATCTACTATTGAGGCTTTATAAAGTCCTGGCCAGGCCACATTTGGAGTATTGTGTGCAGTTTTGGGCCCAATATGTCAGGAAGGATGTACTGGCCCTGGAGTGGATTCAGAGGGTGTTCATGTGAATGGTCCCAGAAATGAAAAACTTGGAATGAATATGAGGAAAGTTCGATGACTCTGGGACTATACTCATTGGAGTTTGGAAGGATGAGGGGGGATCCAATGGAAACTTACAGAATACTGAATAGCTTGGACAGAATGGATACTGGGAAGATGCTTCCATTGGTAGGAGAGACTAGGGCCCGATGACACAGCCTTAGAGTAAAGGGAAGACCTTTTAGAATGGAGATGAGGAGAAACTTCTTCAGCCAGAGATTGGTGAACCTATAGAATTCACTGCCACAGAAGACTGTTGAGGCCAGGTCATTCAGCACTTTTAAGACTGAGATAGATATGCTCTGGATTATCACAGGGATCCAGGGTATGGGGAGAAAGCAGGAGAATGGGGTTGAGGAGCTTATCAACCAAGATTGAAAGGCGGAGCAGACTTGATGGGCTGAATGACCTAATATCTGCTCCTATGTCTTATGATCTCATATGCATCACTCTCTGTGTGAAAATGTTGTCCTTCAGGTCCTTCTTAAATCTTTCTCCTCTCCCCTTAAACCTATGCTCTCTAATTTTCAATTCTCCATCCCTGGGAAAAAGGTGGTATGCATTCATCCAATCTATGCCCCTCATGATTTTATACACCTCAATAAGGTCACCCTTTCTTCTCCTACGTTCCAAGGAATAAAGTCCTATTCTGGCCAACCTCTCCCTATAACCCAAGCAAACTAGTCCTGGCAATGTCCTTGTAAATCTTCTTCGCACACTTTTCATTTTTAATTTGCCTTCCTTATAACAAGGTGACCAAAACTGCATGCAATACTTCAAGTGCGGCCTCACGATCGACTTTACAACTGTAAAATAACGTCCCAACACCTATACTCAATGCTTCAACCAATGAAGGCCAGCATGCTAAATACCTTCTTCACTACCCTGTCCACCTGTGACGCCGCTTTCAATGAACTCTGTACTGGTACTCCTAGCTCCCCCGTTCTACAACACACTTTCAGGACCTTACCATTTACTGTATAAGCCCTACCTTGGTTTGACTTTCCAAAATGCAATACCTCACACTTATAGTACTGAATTGCATTTGCCAATCCTCAGCCCACTTCCCCATCAGATCAAGATCCCTCTGTAATTTTTGATAGCCTTCTTCACTATCAATGATATCTCCTAATTTTGTACCATCTGAAAACTTACTAATCATGCCTTATATCTTCACATGCAGATCATTTTTGTAAATAACAAATAATACAGATGTTGGATAATGAAATTTTGCTGAATTAAATAAGATTTACACAGACAACATAAAATCCATAGTGTGGAAACAGGCCATTCAGCCCAACACGTCCACACTGACCCTCTGAAGAATACCCAACCCAGAACCATCCCCTTGCTCTTTCCCTGTAACCCTACATTTCCCATGGCTAAAGCACCTAATCTACACATCACTGAACACTATGTGAGAATTAGCACAGTCAATCCACCCAACTTGCACATATTTAGACTGTGGGAGGAAACCAGAGCACCCAGCAGAAACCCACACAGATATGGGGAGAATGTGCAAAGTCCACACAGAATTCTGTCCAAGGGTGGAATCAAAATCAAGTACTTGTCGCTGTGAGACAGCAGTGCTAACCACTGAGCCATCATGCTGCACTATACATGTTCAGTTAATTGATAACATGTAAATCGATAAAATGTATAATTATTAGATAATGCACATAGACAACATGTACAGTTAATAGATAACATATGTATCGATAGCATGTCAAATTAATAGATAATATGTCCAGCTGCAGCGCAATAATACCTCGAGTACTGTATGACAGAAACTTCCCAGCTTTGTAAACCAACCTATTTTTTGATCAGAGATAATGGGAACTGCAGCTACTGGAGAATCCAAGATAATAAAGTGTAAAGCTGGATGAACACAGCATCTCAGGAGCACAAAAGCTGACGTTTCGGGCCTAGACCCTTCATCAGAGAGGGGGATGGGGAGAGGGTTCTGCAATAAATAGGGAGAGAGGGGGAGGCGGACCAAGGATGGATAGAGGAGAAGATAGGTGGAGAGGGGAGTACAGGTGGGGAGGTGGGGAGGGGATAGGTCAGTCCGGGGAGGACAGACAGATCAAGGAGGTGGGATGAGGTTAGTAGGTGGAAATGGAGGTGCAGCTTGAGGTGGGAGGAGGGGATAGGTGAGAGGAAGAACAGGTTAGGGAGGCAGGGACGAGCTGGGCTGGTTTTGGGATGCGGTGGGGGAAGGGGAGATTTTGAAGCTGGTGAAGTCCACATTGATACCATTGGGCTGCAGGGTTCCCAAACGGAATATGAGTTGTTGTTCCTGCAAGCTTCAGGTGGCATCATTGTGGCACTATAGGACGCCCAGGATGGACATGTCGTCGAAGGAATGGGAGAGGGAGTTAAAATGGTTGGCGACTGGGAGGTGCAGTTGTTTATTGTGAACCGAGTGGAGATGTTCTGCAAAGAGGTCCCCAAGCATCTGCTTGGTTTCCCCAATGTAGAGAAAGCCACAACAGGTACTGTGGGTACAGTATACCACATTGGCAGATGTGCAGGTGATCATCTGTTTAATATGGAAAGCCATCTTGGGGCCTGGGATAGGGGTGAGGGAGGAGATGTGGGGGCAAGTGTCGCACTTCCTGCAGTTGCAGGGGAAGGTGCCGGGTGTGGTGGGGCTGGAGGGGAGTGTGGAGCAAACAAGGGAGTCACGGAGAGAGTGGTCTCTCCGGAAGGCAGACAAGGGTGGGGATGGAAAAATGTCTTGGGTGGTGGAGTTGGATTATAGATGGCGGAAGTATCGGAGGATGATGCGTTGTCTCCGGAGGTTGGTGGGGAGGTATGTGAAGTCGAGGGGGATTCTCTTAGGGCAGTTATTGCGGGGGCAGGGTGTGAGGGATATGGGCTTATAGATCTATAGGAGTCTATAGAACAAGCAGGGAATAGAGGAATATGCACTTAGGATTAGTTTCGAATTAGTTTAGCACAGAAGGGAATGTTCCTTGTCTGTAATGTTCTACATTCTTAATCCAGTAGAGATGACTTGGTTTCAGCATCACACGTTATTTCATTTCCTTGTGAGCTATTTATAACTATTCCAAGGTCATTAAATCAAGGCATGACCAAATTAATTATCTTCTGTGGGAAGGTTTACCAGGATGCTGAGATAACAAGGTGTAGAGCTGGATGAACACAGCAGACCAAGCAGCATCAGAGGAGCAGGAAAGCTGACGTTTCGGCCCGAGACTCTTCTTCAGAAAAATTTCTGACGAAGGGTCCAGGGTTGAAACGGCAGTTTTCTTATTACTCTGATGCTGCTTGGCCTGCTGTGTTCGTCCAGCTCTACACCTTGTTATCTCAGATTCTCCAGTGTCATCAGTTCCTATTATCTCTCACCAGGATGCTGCCTGGATTTGAGGGTATGAGCTATAAGGAGAGACTAGAAAAACTCAAGAATCAATCAACCAATCGGTTATTTTCTCTGGAGCGGCAGAGGCTGAGGGGAGACTTGATAGAAGTCTATAAAGTTATGAGAGGCAAGATAGGGTTGACAGTCAGAATCTTTTTTCCAGAGGTGAAATATCTCAAACTAGGAGGCATGCATTTACGTTTAGAGGGAGAAAGCTCAAAGCAAACGTGAGGGCAAGTTTTTTATACAGAGAGTAGTAGGAGTCTGGAACGCACTGCCAGGGTGGTTGTGGAGGCTGATATGATAGGGGTATTTAAAGGACTTTTAAGTAAGCACATGAATGTACGAGGGATAGAGGGATAAGGACCAAGGGCAAGCAGAAGGTATTAGTTTAATTTGGCATCATGTTCAGCTCAACATCGTGGGCTGAAGGGCCTCTTCCTGTGATGTACAGTTCTATGTTCTGTAGCAATGACATTTAGCAGCCAGGAAATCCTATCTGGTCCTTGTTCTGTTTCAGTTTGCAGGCCCCCCACAAGACCAATGATCCAACTGCTCTGTGCTTTCCTACTTACCACACAGAAATATTCATTTCATCTGAATTGCTTTCTCTCTCTACTCTCTGAATGCACTGATTGGGCATGTGTAGCTCCATCACCTGCTCTCCAGTATAACCCACAGTCCACAGGAGAAAATGTGAACAGCTACCGTAAATAAATTATTTAGGTCTCAAAGGAACCCACTAAGGCTGGTTTTGTCTTTGCAAAGGTTAGCCCATCTTAAAGTCACAATATTGCTTGAAGTATAGTCTCGTAGCTGATCTAATTGAACCCTCCCAGAGTCCTGGACTCTTCCTCCAGCCTTGATTACCATCTCTTTGTTTATTGTAGAGCAGAGTTAGTCTACGGTGTTGGCCTTACCAGGGCTCATCAGCTATGCTTTTAATTACATCTGGATATCAACTTTTTGACTTTGAATTATTGGATGGTAGGATATCAGAGTCCTGGGAGATGTCCAGGCCCGAAACATCAGCTTTTGTGCTCCTGAGATGCTGCTTGGCCTGCTGTGTTCATCCAGCCTCACATTTTATTAACCTGGGAGATGTTTACCATTCCTGAAGCTAGTCTTTGAGGACAATTCCATTGCTCAATCACTGCCTCAGCTCAGAGGCTGGATTCTGTGATTTTAATTCACATATCCCTCTGTGTAGAATTTGGCAGTCACTGCACTACAGTATCATCTCCCTCTACATGTCCCCTCTCACTCATTCTTTTAGGGCCAAAGAGCCCTTCCTTGTTACTCAATCCTTTGATGCTTCATTGGGAAATTAATTTCATCATGAGGTTATTGACAAAATGTCTTACTAATTATATTTAAAGGATTTCCTACCTAAGTGAATAATCAGAAAGATCATTTTCCTTCTCTGGTAGAACAGAACTTGAGCATTTCTGAAAAATGGAGATGTGCTATTGAAGTTTTTAGTCAACACTCTTGCAGTCACAGGATAGGTGCCAGAATGCCAAATCTCAAAGCAAACATTACTTTATACTGCAGGTGAAATTGGGTGCTGATTTCTCGGTACTTACTGACTAGTATCAAGTGTTCTAATCATTATATTGACAAGTAATTGATGATTATCAGTTGAGCTCACAATCGGTTAACGCATGCTTTCTTGAAGCTGCCTTTCTTTCATATACAGGGCCCGATCCTCCGCAAACTGAAAGAACCTGTCCAAGCATTGTGACTATTTTCAATAAAACAAAAGCACGATAAATAACTGACTCCATGGCAAAGTCTCAATCAGTCATCACTCTTTATCACATAATGTTGTAATTATCGTTTACTTTGAAACTTGGCATTGTCATGTTTTTGCCCTGATGGTGTGTTTCCATATCATGCCTCCTTTTCCAGCAATACTCAAACATCACTTCCTTACCATAAACTGAGTATGGGCAAACTATTGAAAGTCGGGTTGAATTTTATAATCTGTGAGTTATGTAATCCTTAAAGTTGTGTTACTGCCAGTGGACACAGTATGAGAGAAATTGAAACTGTATAAATGCAAACAGCTAAGAGCTGGGAGTTGTGGGCCCAGTAACGCCGTGATGCAATGGCTTCCAACTGATGATAGAATGGGGGAAAAGGTTAGAGATTGTTAGTAGGTGGTTTAATGAGCTGGTGCAGACTCAATGGGCCAAACTGTCTCCTCCTGCACCATAACAATACTGTGATTCTATGATTTTAATTCACATATTCCTCTGTGTAGAATTTGGCAGTCACTGCACTGCAATATTATTTCCCTCTACATGTCCCCTCTCACTCATCCTTTTAGGGCCAAAGAGCCCTTCCTTATTACTCAATCCTTTGATATTTGGAATATATTTGTAGTTTTTCTCTGGATTGCCTGTAGGGTTTGAATTTTCCTGTCTAGTGAGGTAATGAGAACTGAAAACAATCCTGGCAGTATAGACTGACTAGGGCAGCGTATAATTAGAGCATAAGGGCCTCAACTGACCCAGCAGTGGATCTCATTAATTGGGGCTTGATGTAGCACTGAACTATAAATTAGATGCCCTGTTCCCTCTCACCTCAGCTTCTCTGACAGAATCTGCTGTTTTTATACATTGACAATGCTTTATTTGGTCAGGCTGCCTTGCCTCTTCAGCAGTCCAGTGGTTTGCTATGATTAGGAAACTGTGCAGTAACATTTGAGAAAGCTGGAGGCTACAGATATGATCCATGCATAACACTCAGCCTCCGTTACATGTTGGGGAGGGGTGAGTTGAAAGTTGAGATCATGCCGAGACTGTATTAGCAAACTATCCCAGGAGCTCAGGGACTTTACAGCCATGCTGCAATAGCACAAAGTGGTTTATGAGTATAATCTGAAACGAGAACTTTGTGTGTTGCCTTAATTCAGTCCCTGGAATGAGATATTTAGTAATTATTTAAGTTGGAGATAGGGTTTTATTTTGGTTCAGTTGATCAGTTTTTATACTGTTAACAGCTGTCAGCACAGCTGTTGTCTGGTAAAGTACTGCTCTGCTTCATAGACTTGCTTTCACAGTAAGATGATACAACTGCGATGGCAATAACCAGGTTTGCTGAAAGAACATTTGATTGAATCCGTGCCAGTCATTTGGGAGACAATGCAGACAGACCTACAGTCTCCATACACAAGAAACACGCAAAGTTGTCTCAGCCTGCGAGAGGACTCGGTAACTAATTAAATTGATCTTTCCTGTTTGTTCGTCCCATTATCTATCCTGGCAGCTTCCACCACTTCTACATCCTGGAGCCCTCTCACGTACTGGGTGTGTTTGAGGGTGTAGGACCTGACAAAATGGTTCCTGGGTGCCGAGGGGCCAGCTCACTGTGACCAGGGGTCATGACAGCATTGCATAGTCCCCTGACTGAGGTTGTGGCACAGATACCTGCTGCTGTGCCCAGGGTTGTAGTGCAACAGATGATGGGAGCATTTGAAGATGTGGGTCTACTGCTTGGATCAGTCTGGGGTGAGGGACGAGCCTCCAGGATAATCTGGACAGAGTGTGCTCGGCACCATTGGAGCAATCAGCAAGGTGAGGTGATAGAGTCATTAAGTTATACAACACGGAAGCAGACGCTTCAGTCCATACAGTCCTTGCTGGCCATGTTCCCAAATTAAACTAGTCCCGGAAACATGCCGGTAAAGCTTTTCTGAACACTGTCCAATTTAGTAACATCCTTCCCATAACAAGGTAACCAGAACTGCACACAGCACCCCAGAAATTCAGAGGAACTGGAGGAATGGGGAGCAGTCTTCGAAGCAGGAAGAGGAGGAGGACATGGGGGGGTGGGGGTTAGGAAGCTGACGTTGTCCATGACTGAGCTCAGCTACATCAGGCTCTACAAGGTAGACAGGCGCTGACTGACAGCTGGTTCCAGTCAATTGGGGCAGCAGACCATCGCTGTCTCTAAAATAGTCATTGGCCACAATGCCAGCGTTTGGTTTGTATTGTGGGGGTGGACTGCAGCCTCTGTTGGTTTTGTTCCCAATTGCTGTCTGTCAATAAAAGATCATCCTTGGAATTGTCCTAGTTTTGGCCTGTGTGTGATGTTTCCACACTGGACAATAATAAGCTGCAGACTTGCAGTGGGCAATAGGGCATTGGATCACAACATTATGCAATTTCTCTGTTTAATCTCAGTATACTGTCTAGAGCTAGAGGCTAACTGGCCAAGAATCAATTGTTTAAGTGCCTCAAGGGGGCCCATTCATGACTTCATTGGAGAGTCAAGCTATTTGTAACAGGCCACCAGCTTTTGGCGATCTGCTAACCAGGCTATAAGGCAAGCTGCATTCAAAGCACAGGGCTCAATCTTATGTATTTTTTGGCACAGTGCAAGCCCAAGGAATTGATCCCAGCAAAATTCCCAATGGGTGAGCGCAAGATATATTTAAGACCATGAGATATAGCAGCAGAATTCGGCCATTTGGCCCATCAGGTCAGTTCCACCATTCAATCATGACTCGCCATTTGACTACTTAATTGCCTGAAAGTCACATTACCTGGAGTGTCTTCCCAGGCATGGTGTTTTGTTCCCACCTCTTTTTACGCCCAGACTCACACTCAGAAAATAAGTAGTAGCTTTCATCCAATATTGATGCCATGCCAAGTGAGTCTCATACCTAACATCAGCAGATAAACACAACAAAATTACCGTTCCTATATCTTTTTAAATATAGTCTACAGCTATCGAATAGAGTAAAAACGGTTTGTCATTTTCCTGCTGTTGTTTAATTAATTGGTGCAATATCATTTCAAGTGATCCAAGATCTGGCAAATCACACACTGGGCCTGACTGTGACTGTGATCTTGGCTGGGTGTGAATGGGTTAAAGTGAAGTGTCTTCTCAGATAGGACTTTCTCTGGCATTATTGAATGCAGTCTGTGTGAAATGTGTTTCCTGACAAGTTGACAAGGCTCAGATATCAATTAATCAAACTCCATAATGTGTAATTAGTTAGTCTTGAATATAGGTTCAGTACATTGTCATGTCCCTCATCATTAATTGCTCTGTGTAGTAATAACAGTGTAATAAGTGCTTCCTTTGCTTTAACTTGTGAATCCAGAAGCTGGTAATTACAGCTACATGCTGAAAACCAATCCGATCCATTTCGGAGATAACTAAGCTGCCTTCACAGGGCAGATTACATTTTGACGTTTGAATCAATTTCCTTTGACAATTTTGAACTGCCCATCCCTTAGTTGGTGGGGTCAGGGGAAGACGGTGAATTTTATGAATTTGTATTCCTAACATGGCTTTTATTTGTCGGGTGTGCACACTGGGAAACAGACATTCCCTGATCCTCAATCCATGGGCAGTTGCCAGGTGGCCATTCAGTCCATCCAATGTGCTAGACCGTTTAGTACCACTGATTAATTGATTAACAAAAGCCTCCCACTCCCAGTAGCAATCTCTGAACTTGATTATTCACATCACAACGGGGGAGAGACAGGTTCAAAACAAAGCAATACAGTTTTAGGTCACTGGCCACAAAAGGACGTCCCAAAATACTTTACTGCTCAACAGTGATTCTGAAGCTTAATTATTGTTGCAATGTAGAAAATTGCAGCAGCCAATTTGTGCATGGTGAGCTCTTAACAGCAAAGTGAAATGATGAAAGAGCAAATAAATTTGTTTCAATGACGAAAGATAAATATTGAGCAGGATTTGAAGTGAATTCTCCTGCTCTTCTACAAACAGTGAAGGGATCTCTCAGCGTGAGGGGCTTGGGTTGGGGTGAGGGAAATGCTTAATACTGGATTGCTTGTAAACTACATTATGTTCAACAGGTCAGTATTTGTGCAGTACGCATTGAAGGAAATAATCTGTACAGAATCTGCTTCTACTTTTCATTGATATCATGAAGTTGAAATATTAAACAAGGTGTATTTTGTCCAGTTTTCTGTAGGTTTCCCAGCCAATGAATTAGGGCAAAATTCATACTCAGCTACCAGCTGGATCACGTGCTGAAGGAGAGCTTGGAACCAAGCATTCTAACTGAATATGAGACTCAAGTTATGGTCTCCACTGACAGTGCTTACTGTTGCTTACAGCATTCCAGAATGCAGGGTTGTAATGTTGCTTTCTGGCTGTGTAGCACAGGATTCCCTATAGCCAGTGCTTACATCAACACAAACCAGTTGAGATGGTTTCAGACAAGTGTCAAAGCATCATCTCAGATTCTGTAATGTGTGGAATGTTTCAACAGAGAAAGGAATTAATGTGGGAAATGATAAACACACAATGACAGGAAGGGGTAGAGGATGCAGATGTAAGAGCAAATCAGGCGATGAGACCAGATTGTTACAAAAATAATAAAAGGACAAAACTTAAGGCACAGCATTTGAATACATATAGCTTTCAAAAGCAAATGGTAGTTCAAGTTGAGACAAATAAGTACCCATTACTGAGACATGGCTGCAGGATGGGACCTGAATATTGAAGGTGACATTTAGCAAGGAAGCTAAGAAAGGTTGGAAGAGTGGCGCTGTTAATTAAGGCAATTAGCACAATAGATAGTGATGTCCTAGATTCAGGAAACTAGAATGGAGAAGCAATCTGGGTAGAGCTGAGGAATGATAAAGGCAAGAGCTCACTGTGGGATTAGTGTTCAGGCTCCCTAACAATTCTGGGACAGTGTATCAAGGAGGAAAAAAGAGGAGTTTGTCAAAAGGGTTTAGCAATTGTCATGGGGAATTTTAATCTACATATAGACTGGAAAAAGATACAGATGAGAAAAGGGATAATAAATTCAACAGAATGTTTTCAGGACGTAGGGAGAGTGGGGACAGAACAGGGTCAACATGTTCCAAAAAAGGTAATGGATGTGATCAACAAATCCTGTGAACCCTGGATATTAAGGAATATACAGGGCTAGATTAAGGGAAGGAAGGCTTATGGCTGACACGAAGGGCTCAAAATAGCAGAGGACCTAGAAGAGTGTAGAATGTGCAAGAGAGAGCTTAACAGGGAGATAAGGGGAGGTGAAACGCTTCTGTCAGGAAAATTTGAAGTTATTTTTCAAGAACATGAAGGGGAAAAGGATAACAAGGAATGTGTAGGGTCGATTAAGGACAACATTGGTGATTTCTGCATGCAGCCAGAAGACCTAGATAGGCTTGTAAATAAATAGATATTGTAAATAAATGGTCTGTGTCAACATTCAGTAGTGCGAATCATAGTGTTATAGAGATGTACAGCACAGCAATAGGCCCTTCAGTCCAACTCATCCATGCTGACCAGAAGATATCCTAAATTAATCTAGCCCCATTTGCCAGTCATTGACTCATATTCCTCTAAACCCTTCCAATTCATGTAACCATGCAGCTCATTCCAAATACACTCGTCTCCCTCTGTGAAAAGGGACCTCATGATTTTATAAATCTCTATAAGGTCACCCCTCAGCCTCTAACTCTCCAAATGGATACAAATTAAGGGATGATGTGGGTTTATAAATCAGGGAAATTGACTGTGATGCAATTAAATAAATTAGTACATTCAGATAGGAGGTTCTGATTGGTCTGACAGCCTTAATAGTCGATAAATCTCGAGGGCTAGTTGAACTGTATCCCAGACTGTTGGGTGAGGTGAGGGAGAAAATAGCAAGGATGCTTGCAAACATTTTCAGTTTCTCTGAGGTCACAGGAAAGGTGCTGGAAGACAGCCAATGTGATGCTGTTGTTCAAGATAGGAGTAGGGAATAAACTAGGAAACTAGAGGCCGGTCAGTCTAACCTCAGTGGTGGGGAGACTACAGAAGGCAATTCTGAGGCACAGAACTAATCTGCATTTAGAGAGGCAGAGATCAATCAAGAACAGTCAGCATGGTTTTGTTAAGGGGAGAGCATGTCTGACGAACATGACTGAATTTTTTGAAGATATGACCAGGTGTCTAAATAAGGGCAATGTTTTTAATGCACCTACTTGGTCTTCAGCAAGCTTTTTGATAAGGTCCTGCATGGGAGACTCTTAGCAAAGGTAAGAGCCCATGGGATCAGAGAAAATTTGGCAAATTGGATCCACAATTGGCTGAGCAATAAGAAGCAGAAGTTGATGGTTAAGGGGGGATTTTCTGACAGGAAGTCTGTATCCAGTGGGGTCTCACAGGGGTCAGTGAACGCTTGCTGTTTGTGGTTCATTATTAACTATTTAGATTTGAATGTAGGAGGGCTGATCAGTAAGTTAGTTGATGATACAAGAATTGGTGGATTGTAAATAGTGAGAAGGGTAGCCTTAGATTACAGGATGACATGGACAGGCTGGTCAGTTGGGCTGATCAGTGCAAAATTGTATCCAATCACATAAGTGTGGGGTAATGCACTTGGGCAGGACAAAGACAAAAGAATACATGATGAATGGTAGGACCCAGGGAAACATTGAAGATCAAAGAGGCCTTGGTGTGCATGTACACTAATCCATTAAGGCATCAGGACAAGTGGACAAAGTAGTTACAAGGACTTATAGGGTACTTACTTTTCTTAATTGAGGCAAAGAGTTTAAGAGCAGGGTGAGATAACGAGGTGCAGAGCTGGATGAACACAGCAAGCCAGGCACTATCAGAGGAGCAGAAAAGCTGACGTTTTGGGTCTGGACCCTTCAGAAGAAGGCCCTGGCCCAAAACTTCAGTTTTCCTGCTCTTCCCATGCTGGCTGGCCTGCTGTGTTCATCCAGCTCCACACCTCGTTATGTCATACTCCAGCATTGGCAGTTCCTCCTATCTCCTTAAGAGCAGAGTGGTTATGCTGGAACAGTATGAAACAGTATGTGTGCATTTCTGGAATCCGCATCATCTGAGGGATGTGATAACAATGGAGGAGGTGCAGCGGGAGATTTACCAGGATACTGCCTGGGTTGGAGAGTTTCAGTTATGAAGAGAGATTGGACGGACTCAGGCTGTTTTCTTCAGAGCAGGTGAATCTAAAGGGGGACATGATTGAGATTTATGATATTATGAGGAGATTAGACAGGGTAGGCAGGAAGAAACTTCTCCCCTTGGTGGAGGGATCAATGGCCAGGGGGCACGGATTTAAGATAAGGGATGCAGGTTAACACGAGATGTGAGGTAAGTTTTTTTTCACTCATTGGAGTGGTGGGAATCTGGAACACTGCCAGTAAGGGTAGTAGAGGCAGAAACACCCAGAACATTTATGAAGTATTTAGATGTGAATTTTCAATGTTAAGGCATACAAGGCAATGAACCAAACACTGGAAAATGGAATTAGAATAGTTAGGTGGTTGTTTTTGACCAACATGGATTCAATGGGCTGGAGGGCCTCATTCTGTTTCATAGACCTCTGTGACTATGACCATATGAGTTTCTGAGACCAGCATGTTGTGACACCAAGTAGTCAGTAGGTTATATGAGACTGGGGTCTGACCTCATTATGAAAGTGAGCCTGGGTAGCAGTGACCATAACATAATTGAATTTTACAAACAATTTAAGGGAGAGCAGTGTGGATCAAAGAGTACTATTTTGAATTAAAACAAGGGAAATTATGAGGGCATGAAAGCAGAGCTAGCAAATTTAAACAGGCAATTGAGGTTAATGGTTAATTTTCCAAATCTCATTAAATTTGGGGAAGGTTCTTTCAGATTGGAAAATAGCTCATACAGCTCCTTTATTCAAAATGCGGGGGAGGCAGAAATCAGGGAACTACAGGCCAGTTAGCTGAACATCTATCAAAATCTGTCAGTTAAGCATAACAAGGAACTTGGATAAGTTCAAAGTTATCTGGCAGAGCCAGCATGGTTTTGTCAAAGGTAAATAATACTTAACTAATATAGTGGAGTTCTTGGAAGAAGTAGCTTGTGATGGAGAATCATTGGATGTATAGTATTTAGATTTCCAGCAGCTATTTGATAAGGTGCTGCATCAAAGGCTATTGAAGTTATCAAAAGCTCATGGTGTCAGGCCAACTCATTGGCATAGATAGAAGATTGCTTGGCTAACAGGAAGCAGAGAGTAGGAATAAACGAATCATTTTCAGGCTGGCAGAATGTCTTGAGTGGTGTGTCACAGGGGTCAGTGCTGGGGCCTCAACTTTACAATTTAAGAGAATGATTTGGATGCAGGGACCGAAAGTATGGTTGCTAACTTTAATGGTGAGGTAAGTAGGAAAAAAAGTGGTGAAGAGGACAGAGGGAGCCTATTAAGGAATATAAAAAGGTTTATGTGAGTGGGCAATGATCTGGCAAATGAAATACAAAGTGGAAAAGTGTGAAATTGTCCTTTTCAGTCAGAAGAATGAAAAAAAATACCTGGAATGAGTGGATTGCCTGCTGAGGTAAGGCTGGACAGTCAAGGCTTGTACCCTCTGGAGTTTAGAAGAGTCAGGGACGACTTCAATGCAACATATAAGTTCCTGAGAGCACATGACTGGGTAGATGTTGTAAGGATGTGGAGGAATCTGGAACTATGTGTCATCAGTTCAAAATAATAAGTGGCCCATTTAAGATAGAAATGAGGATTTTTTTTTCTTTCAGAGGGTTGTGTGTCTTAGAAGTTCCATTCCTCAAAAGGCTGTGTATGCAACATTTCCAAATATTTTTAAGACAGAGGTAGATAAATTCTTGATTATCAAGGAGATGAAAGATTATTGAGGAAGTGCAGGAAGGTTGAAGGGCTGAGTGGCCTACTCTTGTTCCTTGTCTATATGGTCATATGTCCAGAAGGCAGCCTGTTTACAGGAAGAGAGGCTGCAGACGACATGGGAGAGTGACTCACTTAACCCAGGCTGCAAAAAAACACAACTGTGTACCAACATTTTCCAGGCAGGTATAAACTAGGTCTTGAGAGGCGACCCTAGGAATGCCCCACTCAGATCTTCTCTCAATTCATCAACCTTATTAGGGCATTAACTCTCAGCCAAGAACGTGTAGGAACACTCTAATAGGTAAGTGAATCTAAGTGTAGGAGGCAATACATGAATTGCTGGAAAAGTCCTGCAGGCCTGGTAGCATCTGTGAAGGAAAAAACAAAGTTAATGCTTTGAGTCCAGTGACCCTTCCTCAGAACTGGAGGAGGGATGATTGTGGCAAAGGAGGTGGGGAATTGTGCAGGACACAGCCGTGTGGGGTAAGGGTTGATTCTGAGGGTGTGACTCCTACATGTATCTTCTGGGAACCTACTAGTGCTGGAGGGGGACAGGCTCAGAGGATTTAGTACCAAGGCAAACTGAATAGTTCAAACCAGACCTTAGAAACTCAAAGTCGGTGTGAGGTACAGGCTGACACTCCAAGCAACTTCTGTAGCTGCAATGGAAGGCAAAAAAAGTGGGAGCACTATTCTTCAAGGATGTTCCTGTTGTCTTGATGTCACAGAATCCTAGACAGCTACATGAAGTGAATGGAAATGAGAATCCTGAGAGACATGAAAGAGCCTGTTGATTCCCACCAGCTGCTGTACCCAAAGTCAAAAAGTACCCTTGAGTTCCTAACCTTTGCTGTGCTATTTTGGGCAGATATTATTTGGGGAGTTCCAAGGAGGTGGAAGCAAACCAGATGGGGATCAGCCCTGAGTCTGTCTAAAAGCTGGTTGAAGCAGGATTACAAGGGGCCTGGGAGCAGGTCAACTCTTTGCACCTTCCCAGTAACTGAAAACAAATTCAGCTCTAAAGGCAAGACTTAAACCAGTTTCTCACCAAAAAAAGGAATTCTCCATCTGAGCTCAGCATTGCTTATCTCAAACCCAACCAAACATAACTCTTCCACTTCACATTAGCTAATGCTTTGGCTGTATTCTGCACTGATCCCTAATGACTATATTTCAGTTGTGGGATTCTCTTTCACACAGAACAATATGAGCACGTGGTGACAATTTCTTCATTGTGAATTGCAGACAGATGTTGCCAGATTTTTATTAGGGATAGTTTCAGTTTGAATAAAAGTCCTTTAAATTGTATTTGAAGAAGAGGTAATAAATCTTAAGCTTTTCGTATGTGACAATTTGGAATGTGTTTTGAATTATAGCAACATCGCACCAATTATTGTTTCAGGGAAACTACTTACAGCAATAAGAAATAAAAATCAAAGAATTGGTGCAGTTTTGAAGTGCAGAAGATTTTATCACAAAAAAGTTGTTATTATATTTATACTGGGTTAGCTAATCATGACTGCACCAGTTCTATGTTAGAAAGCCTACTATTAAATCAATGATAACAAGTCTCAGATAGGAGCCACACAGGATAGTAAGAGTATCTGAGCTCACTGTGATGTGAAACTCTGCCTAATGATGCCAGTGAGAAGTGAATGCATTCTCAGGGCACAACGCGCTTGAATGCACCTTCCAATAGATCCACATTATAATCGTAGTCACCATTGTTTCAGACAATGCCTCTCTCATTAGAGAGATCAACAGATGGCAGTTTAACCTGAGGGTCACCAATCCTCAGGTGATGGGTGAGTTAGAGAATGCAGGACCTTCATGGTAATCATGTGCAGGGATTGAATCAGTTCTACTAGCGTCATTCTGCATTGCAAACCAACTATGCAGCCAATTGAGCCAACTGATTTCCACTTTTCCACATTCTAAACTCATTCCTGTTGGGGAAGTGGAAAATCAAGCAGAGCTAGAGTTCTATTTGCACCTTTAAAGAGAAGGTCACCTTCCTGCCTGATGGATACCAGGTTCACAGAGGCAACGTCGATAACACCAACAATAGAGAGAGGTGATAGACACGTCAGTGTCAGTCGCATTGCACTGAAAATGTGGCAACATTGTAGGAAGAAATTGACTGATCTCACCAGGAAAGAAAAGAAAACATGAGGGTGGGGGAGGAGAGGATTTATTCATTTGTGAGATGTGGGCGTTGCTGGCTTGTCAGCATTTATTGCCTGTCCCTAGTTGCCCTTGTGAAAGTAGTGGTGAGCTGCTTTATTGACTTCTGCAGTCCACTTGCTATGGCTTGACCCACAATGTCACAAGGGAGGGAATATCAGGATTTGACTCAACAGTAGTGAAGGAATGGTGATATACTCCCAAGACACATGATGAGTGGCTTGGAGGGGAACTTGAAGGTGGTTTAGAAAGAATTTAATTTTGTTTTTCACCCAGGAGTCTGTAATACATTACTTGGGAGAGTAGTTGAGGTGGGAAATCTCATAACCTTTGAAAAGTACTTCGGTAAGTGCTTGAAGTGCCAATAAAATTCAAGGCTCCGGGAAGTGGGACTAGTGTAGATTTAGAATAGATTTTGTCAGTGCAGACTCGATAGGCTAAACAGCCTCTTCTATACTATATGACTCTATGATCTAAGGTAAGGCTTCTTTTTGTATTTCTCTTATTTCTTGTATAGTCCTAAATCTCCCTGTTTTAAGCACTGTCATCTCCTCCCTCTCTGCTGCTAATTCATTCCCTTTGATTACAACAGTACATTTCACTGCTTATAGCTGCGCATTCAGAACTGTTCTTACCAGTGCCAATACGATTCATCATTTGGAATACATTTACTGCTTCATTCGTTCTCAGGATTGTTATCACACTACACTAAATTGCCTCACATATCTTCATGGTCCATCAGCAGTGCAGAAACTGTGACAACCTTTGGCCCAAAAGCAGCTCAGTAAGGAGAATTTGTAGCTTGTTTAGAACGGTTGAGGAATCTGTAGTTGCTTTTCAGGAATATTCCAAAAAGCCTTTTATAAGTTTGCATCTTTATGAACTTTAGAGACTGGGAACGTTGTCAAAATAGCTCAGAGGCAGTAGGGAGTTGGGTGTTTTCCCAGAAATTCCCAAACCATGAAGCTGGGTGTCATCAATTGGTTGGTTTTATAGAAAACCTGGAAAGCTACACTATTTGGAAAGTCATGATTCAATGGAAAGAGACTGGCCGTTGCTGATGATCATCAGGCTTTGAGAATTGTAGGCATAGTTCGATTGGACATGATAGCACATGTCTGCAGGCAGTGATAAAGGTGCTTGAAATTATGTAAGGCATGTCTTTGCTACCTTAGTTCTTTAAAGTGAAATTGACCTTTTTATTTGAAACATCATTTTCCTATTAATTCATGTTTAATTCACATGAATTAATAGGAAAATAGTGTTTCAAATAATTCACATTGGCTCTGTGTGCTTTTAAAGTAAAAACTACAAGAAGTGAAATCTGTTGATAATTTCCACATTTGGGGGTGATTCTGTGAGTTTGGATGTTATGGTTTCTGGCTCTTGTGGGAGAGATGATGACTTGTGAAGCCTTCCCCATAGGCCTGTCATGACTGGACACCTTCAACTCATCTGCAGACAGGTTTCCTGTTGGATACACTCAAAACCATCCGACTGATCATGCTGTCATAGGAATAGTAACACTTAGGCAGGGCTTTAGCAGAGCTGGGTAGAGAGCATTTTGCTTTCAATAACATAAAGGTTATGAAGATGGCGGTTGTGATGCAGTGGTATTGTCCTTGCCTCTGAGCTAGGAGGGCTGAGTTCAAGTCCTAGTGTGTATGAACATGCCTGAACAAGTTGTTTAGAAAATCTCCATGAAGGAGATGAATAATGTAAAAGCATGTCTAAATGAGTTTGTCTCTATGTATAAAATATTCAAAGCACCTGATGATATGATACAGGGGGCAGATTATCATTTTAGGCTGCAGTCTTTGAGGTTTAGTTCCTTTTGGTTTTATTGTGCCAAAGATGCATGTATTTATCACCCATATAATTAATTATCCTAAAGCTCCTTCAAGTAAAGCTGATATTCAACTTCTAGGGCTGAAGGAGCGATAGCTTGGACTAGCGAGCTACATAGTTTGACAGGTCTATGGTGGACATCTTAGAACAAGTAGACAGAATATGGGAACATTGTGCAAGAACATTAACACAGACTACATCAAATCCCTGCTGTGAATTACAGAGCAAAGCATATTCTCCAAATGTAATTTTCTCTTTTTGCAGGTCTGCAGGGATATTTGAAATCTGAACCAGTCACAGGAAGCTCTGCAACATGACACAACATGCTTCCCAACGGTAAACATCATCTCAGAGAGAAAGCCACTGATGGGTCTCAGAGTGTGTGACATGGAGCAGAGAGTAGGAACAGCAAATGCCGCTGGCTGTTAGCAACAAAGTGCAAGCTATTTCTGAAATTTGACCAGGCTGCTTATATAACCGAGTGGAGATGTGCAGTCTGGCAGTTGGCAACCTCTGACAGTAAGTCTGTCTGGTTGAGTCTGACTCATTGCAGAGAGAGTTCAATGACTGCAATGCAGTGAGTGGATGCAATCATCACAAAATTGCATGGACCGAAATTGGCAGAGCAGCATAAATCACATCAGTGAGTGGGTGAACCCTCTCCAATCCCAACATGTAACCAGCATAGAGTCTACTCGCTTTGCACAGTGAGGGATCTTACCAAATCCCAGGAAGTGCCTTTTTCCATGCATTGAGAGATATGCTTCACATTAGCACACTCAGATTAATTTCTCTTTTGAAAGGAGCATTTACAAATTGACTTGACATATTTTGATTCTGATCGTAGAATTATAGAACTGTACAGTGGTGAAGAGGACATTCGGCCCATTGAGCCTGGACTACTAAAAATGCACGGCTACCTAAACTAGTCCTGCTTTCCAGCACTAGGCTCAGAGTGTTGATTATTATAACATTTCAAGTGCTCACCCAAATACTTTCTAAAGGTTATGAATTTTCCCACCTCCCCCCCGCCACCCAGGCAGTGTATTCCACACCCCTGTCACCTTCTAGGTGAAAACATTTTCCTGAACTCTCCTCTAAACGTCCTGCCTTTCACTTTAAATCTATGTTCTCTTATTATCAACTCTGCAACCAAGGGGAACAGCTACTTTCTACTCAACCTGTCAATGCCCCTCATAATCTTATACACCTCTATCATATCTGCTCTCAGCCTTCTCCACTGCAATGAAAACAATCCGAGCTTGTCCAATGCCTCTTCACTATCGCTCCAGCCCAGGTAACATCCTGACGATTCTCCTCTACACCCCTTCCAATGCAATCGCATCCTTCGTGTAGTGAGGTAACCAGAACTACACTCAATGCTCCAGATGTGGCCTAACCAAAGTTCTGTACAGCATAACATCCCTGCTCTTATCATTTTATCTATACCATGACTGATAAAGGTGTGTCCCATACGTATTCTTAACTACCCTTTTGACCTGCCCTGCTATCATTAGGGATTTGTCGACAAGCACCCTGAGATCCCTCTGTTCGTCTGAACTTCCTAGCATCCTCCCATTCAATGAGCGCTCCTTGTCTTGTTCCTTTTTCCAGAATTCGTCATCTCACACTTATCAGGGTTAAACTCTGGCTGCCACTGATCTGCCTGTCTGACCAACCTGTTTATATTCTCCTGTAACCTTAAACCTTTTTCATCACTGTCAACCAGCTGTCCAATCTTTGTATCATTTACAAACTTACTTATCATCCCCACATACTCATCGACTTCATTTATTTGTAACCGAAACAATTAGGGACCCAGCACTGATCCTGTGGTACACCACTGCACACTGGACTCCAATTACACCAACGGCCATCTACCACCACCCTCGGTCTCTTGTCACTAAGTCAAGTTTGAATTAAATTTGCCAAATTACCCTGGATCCCATATTCTTTTTCTACTTTTTCAGTTTCCCTTGTGAAGCCTTGCTGAAATCCATATAAACTCATCAATTGCCTGATCTTCATCCAAACATCTGGTTACCTTCTCAAAAAATTCCACAAACTTTGTTGGGCATGACCTCTTCTGACAAAGCCATGCTGACTATCTCTGATCAAACCTTGCCTCTCTGAATGGAGACTGGTTCTCTACAACAGTTTCCCCACCACTGATGTGAGATTCATTACACTATATTCCCTGGTCTATCTCTACTATCCTTTCTGTCAAGTGAAATACATTAGCTGTCCTCTAGTCCTCTGGCAACACCTACATAGCCAGAGTTAACTTGAAAAATTTGTGACAGGGCCCCTTAAAATTTCCTTCCTCATCTCCCATGTCAATCTATGGTACAACTCATGCAGACCCAGAGATTTCCCAACTTTTAAACACGCCAAGATCTCCAATGCTTTCTCACTAATTATATCAATCTGCTCAAGAAATTTGCAGTCCATCTTCTCAAATTCTGTACTTGTATCCTCCTTTTATTTCACAGATGTGAAATACTCATTTAACTCTCTATCAATGATTTGACACGTTGATTTCTTCCTTGGTCCCAAGTAGGGTCTACTCTTTCCCTGGTTATTCTATTTCACTTGATATATCTGTAGGATATCTTGGGATTCTTCCTTATCATGCCTGCCAACACTTTCTCATGTCCCCTTTTTGCTCTCCTAATTGCTTTCTTGAGTTCCCCATGTAATTTTTAAACTTTTCTAGGGCCATTGTTGTTTTGCTGCTTTTTTGCCTGTTATATATCTCTCTTTTCTTTTTTTTTAATCCAGTTCTGAATATTCTTAAACATTCATGGCTCTCTGGGCTTGTTGCTCCTACATTTTACCCCAAAGGGAACATGGTGGGCCTGTCAATACTCCACCTAGTACCTTTCTGAATGCCTCCCACTGTTCTGCTGTAGATTTACCTTCAAGTAGCTAATTCAGATTATTTTGTTTTACTAAAACTCTCCTTAACCTAATCCAAAACACTTTGAATTCGACTTTTCCTTTTCCAGGACAAATTGGAAATGTATAGTGTTATGGTCACTATCACAAAAATACTCCCCCAACAGTTGCCTCGAGCATATATCTGATTTCACTCCCCAGAACCAGGTCTAGCATTTCATCATCCCTTGTCAGACCATTTGTGTTGATATAAAAACACTCTCCTGTATATTTTTCAAGAGACCTAACCCCTCTAATGCCTTTATCCTAAGATTATTCCAATTAGTACTGGGGAAGTTGACTCCCCTAATATAATTATAGGGAGATATTGGCCTAATGGTATTATCACTAGAATACTAATCCAGTAGGTGATGATCTGGAATTTAGATTTGAGTTCTGCCATAGCAGATGGTGGAATTTGAATTAAGTTAAAAAAGAAATCTGGAATTAATAGTCTAATGATGACCAAGAAACCATTGTCAATTGTCAGTAAAGACCCGTCTAGTTCATTAATGTCCTTTAGGGAAGGAAACTGCCATCCTTACCTGGTCTGGCCAACATGTGATTCCAGGCCCACAGCAATGTGGTTGACTTTTAAACTGCCCTCTGGGCAATTAGGGTGGGTAACGAATGCTGGCCTAGCCATTGACACCCACATCTGCAAAATAATTTTTTTTTTAAAATTACCCTATTATTATTTTTACACGCTTTAGGGAATTGGCTGCATATTTGCATAGAATTGACAGTTATGCTGTGTCACAACTTAATGACATACTGCCCTTGCTAAACGAGTTTAAAATCCTCCCTTCAGCAACAGCAAACCCTTCCACAAGATGTTAGTTCCATTCTGGTTCAGGTTCAGATCATCCCACTTGTAGATGCCCCACTTAGCCAAAAATGGTCAATGTGGATAGTGAATTAGGTGCAGATCATCTCTGAGTGAGAGTTTGATATATCATCAGTTTTTGGCATTAACAAAATTCCTTTTGTATTGCCCTGCGAATATGTTGTAACCAAGATTGTGAGCCAGTTCCTTACACTGATATGACAGTCCCACTTTCCCAGAATCTACCCACATGGCGTCTCTAAGAGAGTCCTGAATTAGCAGCAACAGTGCAAAATTAATGTCCCTCGTGATTGATCAAATCTGCTGAAGGTTCTACAATGTCTTTTGCAATTTCTGTTTCTGGCATTTAGAACTCTCTGGATTGAGAATTATAATTTATCTCAGTTGTTTCCAAACTATTTATTTAGAAGGGCAACAAAATTATTATATGTTGCAAAACATAGATTAATCATGGTTAAAAATTGCAATGCATCTCTCCTGAAGGAAACAGGATACATTTTTCAACTCTCCAGTACTTATGTTGAAATAACCAAGTACAAGCTGAAATACTGAACATGTCTGAGCTCTTCAACTGCAGTCATTACAACTCCAAATGGTTTTGTCTTCCTTTGCGTCCCATGCATGTTCATTTTCTAGTCAATCAAGATCTCACTACATTCCCAGATAACTTTACTGTCCATTATACCACAATCTTGGTGTCATCTGCAAATCATAACTCCTAAATTTTCATCCAGATCATTTATTTAAATGACAAGTAATAGTGGACCCAGCACCGAACCCTGCGGCATACCAATGGTCACAGGCCTCCCCTCTAGTCTGAAAAACGACACTCCACCACCACCCTCTTTATTCTACCAACAAGCCAATTTTGTATCCAGTTGGCAGGCTCTTTCTGGATCCCATGAGATTTAACCTTGCTCAACAATCTGCCATGTAGTCCTTTGTCAAAAGCCTTGCTCAAGAAAACGTTTACCGCACTGCCTCAGCTACTTTCTTGATCAGCCCTTCATCCATCAAATTTGTGAGACATGATTTCTCATGTACAAAGCCATGCTGACTATTCCAAATGAGTCCTTACCTCTCCAAGTGCCTGCAGATCCTGTCTCTCAGAATCCCCTCTAACGGCCTAAGCCACAGATGTTAGGCTCACTGGTCTGTAGTTTCCAAGCATTTCCCTGCAGTTGTTCTTAAATAATTGCATAACATCAGCCACCCTCCAATCTTCAGGCACTTCACCCATAGCTATCAATGATAAAAATATCTCTGTTTGGAAGCCTTCAATTTCCTCCTTAGCTTCTCACTAAGTCCTGGGAAATATTTTATCAGGTCTTGGGGATTTATCTACCTTAATGCGTTTTAACACTTCCAGGGCCTCCTCTTCTGTAATGTGGACTTTCCTTCAAAACATCACTATTTATTTCCCCAAGTTTCCTATCATCCATGCCTTTCTTGATGGTGAATATTGATGAAAAATATTCATTTAGGATCTCATATACCTGAGGTCAGCTCAAATTAATTGAAGTTTAAAGCTGTGACCTTCTGATCAGTATGGTTGAATGCTGATGGCATCTGGAGAATTTACAGCCTGAACATTAAAGTTTCTAATGGGAAATTTTATGCTGCAAGACAGAGGATTCTTGAACAACCGAGTATGAGGGTAATGCAGAACTATTTCCTAAAGTACAATATTGATTTTTTTTTCTAGTTATGGATAATTCATTTGTAACTGTTTGGGTGAGGGTTCTTGCAAAATATCCTATTTTAATAAGGAGAACTGACCTGTGTTGTTTGGTACAGAAAGACTTGATTTTGCCTGCAGCACTGACTTGACTGTCACTCTATCAGCCCAGTGCACCAAGTGAGATATAAATGAGAGCTCAGAGGATTTTGTAAGTAAATTAAGATGTGAGAGACATTGCAATAAAGAAAGCCACATCCCTCACACACAGTCTTAGAATCCCTATAGTGTGGCAGCATTTGGCTAATCAAGTCCACACCAGCTCTCTGAAGAGCATCCTACACAAAACTATCCCTCTACCCTATCCCCGTAACTCTGCAATTCCACTGGCTAATCCATGTAGCCTGCACTTTACTGGGTTATAGGCAATTTAGCATGGCTAATCCACCTAACCTTCGGACTGTAGGCAGGAACTGGAGAACCTGGCAGAAACTCACACAGAGATAATGGGAACTGCAGATGCTGGAGATTCCAAGATAATAAAATGTGAGGCTGGATGAACACAGCAGGCCAAGCAGCATCTCAGGAGCACAAAAGCTGACGTTTCGGGCCTAGACCCTTCATCAGAGATGACCCTCTCTGATGAAGGGTCTAGGCCCGAAACGTCAGCTTTTGTGCTCCTGAGATGCTGCTTGGCCTGCTGTGTTCATCCAGCCTCACATTTTATTATCTTAGAAACTCACACATACGCAGGGAAGATGTACAAACTCCAAGCTGTCGGTTACCAGAGGCTGGAATCGAACCTGGGTCCCTGGCACTGTGAGGCAGCAGTTCTAGCTTAACGTGCATGTTCAGGGAGTTAGTGGTCATGCTGTATTGTCACTGAAGCAATAATCCAGAGATCTGTTCTACATGCTGTAATGCCAACTATTGTGCTGGATAGCAAAATGAAATCTTCAGGCATGCATAAATGTCACATCTTGTTGGTGGATGGTTTCTGTTCTGTAATGCCTTGGCTAGATTCACTGTCACTAACCTTTCTTATCGGTATCAGCTGGGGAAAGAGGAAGTCCGGCCTATGCAAAACCCTATGCAGCAGGACCTGAAAACTTGTGCCCTCAAAGTTGAGATCAGAGATAATGGGAACTGCAGATGCTAGAGAATGCAAGATAACAAAGTGTGGGGCTGGATAAACACAGCAGACCAAGCAGCATCTTAGGAGCATTGTACTCCTAAGATGCTGCTTGGCCTGCTGTGTTCATCCAGCCCCACACTTTGTTATCTTACCTCAAAGTTGGGTGCTGATTACTCCCAGTCTGCAATGTCTGGGTCAAATGAGAAGAACCGTGCAGGGAAGATCTAGACTGACAGTGATTATTGAGGTGTACAATGGGATTTTAAAGATGCCTCAGGCACAAGGGATGCTGGTGAATTCCAGGATATCGTCAGAGTTGTTGCGGGAATCGTATGTGGTAAGATGGGGTTGAAATCAGAAATAAGAGACACCTTAGGGATGGAGTAGGTAATTAATGAGGCATGGCCACAAAACTGGTTGGCCCTGGTGGTGAGAAACCTTCAAATTTCAACATAACTTGGGCTTAGCCAAAAAATTGTAAGACTCAGCCCAATGTGATTTTATGAAGGGGAATTCCTGTTTGACTAGCCTTTTGGAGTTATACAGTCAAACAGCACAGAAACAGACCCTTTGGTCCAATCAGTTCACACCATGATCCCAAACTAAAGTAAGCCTGCCTGTGCTTGGTCCACAACACTGCAAACATTTCTTGTTCATGAGCTTACCCAAAAATCTTTTAAATTTTGCAACTGTACCCGCATCCACAACTTCCTCTGGAAGTTCTCTTCTGTGTAAAAAAAAAAGTTGCCCCTCATGTATTTTTTAAAATCTTACTCCTCTCAACTTACAATATGCCCCCTGGTCTTGAAATGCCTCACCATAGGGTAAAGGCACCTGTCACTTACCTTATCTGTACCTCTCATGACGTTATAAACCTCCATAGGGTATCCCCCAACCTCCTATGCTCCAGTGAAAAATGTTCCAACCTACTTGACCTCTCCTTAAATTCAGACCCTTCTTTGGGGAGGTAAAGGAAAGCTGGTAGATGTATCATGTTTGGATTTCTAGGTGACATTTGATAAGGTATGACATCAAAGGTTTTACAGAAAATAGGAACTCATGATGTATGGAGTAATGTGTTGGAATGCATAGTGGATTGATTGGCTAACAGGAAGTAGCGAGTAGGCAGAAAATGTTTTTTTTTCAATTTGGAGAGATGCAATGAGCTGTGTGTCACCAAGTTTGGTGCTTGGACCTCAACTGTTCACGATTTATATAAATGATTTAGATGAAGGAATTAGAGGTATGGTTGGCAAGTTTTTGAAGACAGAAAGATGAGTAAGAAAGTAAGTTTGTAAAGAGGGCACAGGGAAGTTACAAAAAGATATAGACAGGTTAAATGAGTGATAATGGTCTGGCATATATAGATATATTTTTATATGTGTTATTATATGTATAGAATACAAAGTGGTAAAGTGCAAAGTTGTTCATTTTGGCAGGAAGAATAAAAAAGATGCGTAGTAACTAAGTGGTGAGAGATTGCACAGTTCTGAGATGCAGACAGGCCCAGGTGTCCTTGTACATGAAGCACAGAAGGTTAGTACACAAGGTACAACAAGTACCTTGGTGGCATGGTGGCTCAGTGGTTAGCACTGCAGCCTCACAGCACCAGGGACCTGGGTTCGATTCCAGCCTCGGGTAACTGTCTGTGTGGAGTTTGCACATTCTCCCCATGTCTGCGTGAGTTTCCTCTGGGTGCTCCGGTTTCCTCCCACAGTCCAAAGATGTGCAGGCTAGGTGGATTGGCCATGCTAAATTGCCCATAGTGTTCAGTAGATGAGTTGGATTATAAGGGGATGGTTCTGGCTGGGAAAGTTGCTCCCACCCACACTCCTGCAAAAATTCCATCCCCTATTCCCAATTCCTCCGCCTCCACCGCATCTGCTCCCACAATAAGACATTCCACTCCCGCACATCCCAGATGTCCAAGTTCTTCAAGGACCTCAACTTTCCCCCCACAGTGATCGAGAACGCCCTTGACCGCGTCTCCCGTATTTCCCGCAACACATCCCTCACACCCCGCCCCCGCCACAACCGCCCAAAGAGGATCCCCCTCGTTCTCACACACCACCCTACCAACCTCCGGATACAACGCATCATCCCCCGACACTTTCGCCATTTACAATCCGACCCCACCACCCAAGACATTTTTCCATCCCCACCCCTGTCTGCTTTCCGGAGAGACCACTCTCTCCGTGACTCCCTTGTTCACTCCACACTGTCCTCCAACCCCACCACACCCGGCACCTTCCCCTGCAACCGCAGGAAATGCTACACTTGCCCCCACACCTCCTCCCTCACCCCTATCCCAGGCCCCAAGATGACATTCCACATTAAGCAGAGGTTCACCTGCACATCTGCCAATGTGGTATACTGCATCCACTGTACCCGGTGCGGCTTCCTCTACATTGGGGAAACCAAGCGGAGGCTTGGGGACCGCTTTGCAGAACACCTCCGCTCAGTTCGCAACAAACAACTGCACCTCCCAGTCGCAAACCATTTCCACTCCCCCTCCCATTCTCTAGATGACATGTCCATCATGGGCCTCCTGCACTGCAACAATGATGCCACCCGAAGGTTGCAGGAACAGCAACTCATATTCCGCCTGGGAACCCTGCAGCCTAATGGTATCAATGTGGACTTCACCAGTTTCAAAATCTCCACTTCCCCTACTGCATCCCTAAACCAGCCCAGTTCGTCCCCTCCCCCTACTGACCACACAACCAGCCCAGCTCTTCCCCCCCACCCACTGCATCCCAAAACCAGTCCAACCTGTCTCTGCCTCCCTAACCGGTTCTTCCTCTCACCCATCCCTTCCTCCCACCCCAAGCCACACCCCCATCTACCTACTAACCTCATCCCACCTCCTTGACCTGTCCGTCTTCCCCGGACTGACGTATCCCCTCCCTACCTCCCCACCTATACTCTCTCCACCTATCTTCTTTACTCTCCATCTTCGGTCCGCCTCCCCCTCTCTCCCTATTTATTCCAGTTCCCTCTCCCCATCCCCCTCTCTGATGAAGGGTCTAGGCCCGAAACGTCAGCTTTTGTGCTCCTGAGATGCTGCTTGGCCTGCTGTGTTCATCCAGCCTCACACTTTATTATCTTGGAATTCTCCAGCATCTGCAGTTCCCATTATCTCTGGACACTTGGGACATTGTTTTGTTGGAAATATAACTTGTCCAGATTGTTAAGAAGCTGATAGAAGATTACAAACCTCGCTGCTACGCTGCCTATAGTTACTGATTTTATGTAAGCAGTGATAAAAGTTTAAGGAACTAAATTATGATTATGAGATAGCGAGAACAGCAGATGCTGGAGCCAGAGTCGATACAGTGTGGAGCTGTAGGAACACAGCAGGTCAGGCAGCACCAAGGAGAATCGATCTGCACCACAAGCTCATTTACTTTACTCCTTATACTGTGTGCATTCAGATATAATACCTTCAGTCCTGTATTAACCCTCCCACTTCTCATTGTCATTCATTTATCCAGAGTGTTTGAAGTTTGATTGCTAGCCCTTTCCAAACACTCTGTCCTATTTGTGTCGGTGCTGGAGGACTTAATAACCTGAGTTCTCCACCCCTGTCCTTTCTTTTATATTTTTCCATGTAGTTAAATCTACCACTTACAGATGTTAAACTGCTGCTTTTTTTCCCTCCTGGGCAAGTTTCAACATTCCCCTCCCCCTTTTCGCTTGAACATTGGTCCTAGCTCGATTCAGGTAGAGACTGTTCCAATGGTACAAGTCCTTCCTGTTCCAACACGGATGCCAGTGCCCCATGAAAAGGAATCTCTCTTTCCCAGACCACTCCTTTAGCCACATGTTTACTTCCCTTATTCTTATGTCCCTATGCCGATTAGCACATGGCTCGGGCAGTAATCCAGAGATTATAACCCTTGAAGACCTGTTCTTTAACTTGGTTCCTAGCTCCTGATAATCCCTGGACAGGACCTCTTTCCTAGTCTTGCCTCTGTTGTTTGTTCCGGCATGGACCACAACAACTGGATCCTCCCCCTCCCACTCCAATATCATTTCAAGCCAGCCAGAGATATCCCTTACTCTGACACCAGGCAGGCAATACATCATACGAGACTCTCAATTCTGTTTACAAAGGTATAATAGCAACATTTAAAACACATTAGGATAGGTACATGAATGTGAAGGTTTTATAGGGATATGGACCAACTGCAGGCAATTAGAACTGTCTGAGTGGGCACCATGGTCAGCATGAACCAGTTTGGGCTGAAGAGCATGTTTTCATGCTGTGCTATTCTATGGTTCCATGACTCTATGGGACCAGGAGTTCACAGTTTGAACAAGAGGTCCACATCATCAATGTAAAAACAGACATTAAGTAATAGAAATGTAATACGGGGAGCATACATGTCACTGTTATGCGTTACTTACAGCATAAATCTCATAAATAAAATTGCAAGTTTGCCTTAAATAACACTTAACGGCAGAGAGCCTTCTCACCTGCATCCTCAACTGACAATTCAGACATTACAGACATCATGATAATACAGTAAACTTCCAGTACTGAGGTAAAATCTTAGTAGTTGAGGTATATAATTTGAGCCTGTTTATTGAGAGTGCTGATTCATAATGTGTAATTAAGACAAAGTTTGCTGTAATTATACACCATATCTACGTATATATTTCTATTAACTCTACATGTTGTCTATGTACATGTTATCTAATATATGTTGTTTGTTAACTGTGCATTTTGTCTATGTATATGTTGTCTATTACCTGCACATGTTATTTATGTACATGTTGTCTATTATCCATATATACGTCATCAATTAATTGCAAATGTTATTTATGTATATAATGTCTCTTGTCCATACATGATATTTATGTACATATTATTTATTACCTGTACACATTGTCTATGTATATTGTTATAGAAGAGGAGCTCAATAAAACCATAACATCCAGAGAAGCTCACCTCACCTCATAATCTGTTACAAAGGGGATTTTAAATGAAATGAACTCCTAACAGTCACTCTGTTTATTTATCTGAGTTGAACAGTGAACAAATTAACAGAAGTACTAACAATCCAAGCAATTCGCCCTTAACTACCAACTATCCCCTAATATAATAAAATTCTAATGGTATGCTGTTCCAATAAATACATATCCCACTTATATAAACCAAAGTCATAAGAAAAAAAATTAAAACTTAGACTCTCAAAACAACAGCCAGGACGCATGTTCTGGAATACACCATGCCCTCTCTGCTGATCCTCAGCCACGAGCACTTTTTCCGTGGAATTTTGGGTCCAAAGCAGCTCTCTCCATCGAATTCTGATGTCAAAAATATTCGCTAAGAGTGCAATAGTACCTTTAGATGGTGCTGAATCAGAGAGCTTAAAGATTTCAGTGAGAGTCAGAGTTTTACTCTTCTGATGGCAATTCACTCTGACTCTGGTTTTCAAAACCCCAATTTTTATATACCCTTGATGACTTGTCAATTTTGCTGTACCAGCATTGGTCCTAGGTTGTCAACACCATCAGATTTAAAGGCAAATGGTTTTCAGTCCCTAAGTGTCTGGTTTAAATTAACTGTCTATGTTCAAGCCAATTGTCTTAACAACCACACAACCAATTGATACAAATGTTTCAATTTCACAACTGTTTGGACATCTGAAGCTGCTTGAAAATATTTTTTGTCTAAATCTCCAAGCTTGGAAAACCATATCACCTCTTAAAGGGACTATGCACTCTTCCCTCCTATTATTTTTACGAACAAATTCTAACTTCCTGCCTTCTTATTCACAAATACTCTACACAACTTTACAACAATATGTTGTCTATTAACTATTCATGTTGTCTAGGTCCGTGCCAAGTCACCAGTGTAGAGTACAGACACAGCGTGATTTTGTAACAGTTACATCAGCAACCATGTGTATGAATGGACGATAGCATAAAGAAAAGACTTTTGGTGCAACATATGATGTTTGACTCGAGTCAAAGTAGAAGTAGGGGAGAAACTTCACAGGCAGATCAGGTCACTACTTATCCACACAGAACGTTCAAAGCATTTAAAACACAACCCTAGCAGGTCAAATACATTTAAGCAAAATTTTCTGATAACTCTTAGAATTGAATTGTTAAGGATGGTGTTCTTACATGTAAAGTTTATGAATTCTAGTTTCTGTCCGAAGTCAAAAGGAGCTAGCTGACCTTGACATTTTATCTCCCTTGAAGACACATTTCTTTGCTATCGAGGTTGACACTTGCTATAATTCTGGTGGGAGCGCAGTAGATTGGCTTGCAAATAGGCCAGAACTGGGTTATGCTGCATCCCTCACTGAGCTGCCATATACTGCCTAACCTCCGCTAACGTTTGCAAGGTGACTAAAATGAAAGGGGCAGCAGAATTTTCACATCCCTGATCCATATGGAGCCCAGCATAAATCTGAAGATTAAATACCTAATGAGTTTAGACACAGTAGCTTTCAGAAGGGCATAAATGATATCACCCAGGAAAGGTAGGACACTGTTGAAGGGCGTGAAATTTGCATAGATTCTTGAAGAAAAATACATTATTAGATCTGTATCACGCTTCTGGATAAAGGGGAGTTTCATTACTTCAAATAAACAAACTATTAACAGTCTTGCATCGGGTATGCTGGGGAAGAGTGACTATAATACTATAGAACTGTTCATTAAGATGGAGAGTAAAGAAGTTGAGTTAAAAGCTAGGATCCTAAATCTAAATAAAAGGAACTGCAAGTACATAAAACATAAGTTAGCAATAATAAATTGGGGAAACCTTACAAAAACGGTTGGCTATGGATAGGCAATGCTAATGTAAGAAACGTATGCAGGAGTTGCAACAATTATTCATTCTCATCTTGCACATAAATAAAACAGGGAGCTGACTCGACCACAGTTTACAAAACAAATTAGAGACAAAATTAGATTCAATGAAGAGATGTACGAAAATGCCAGAAAAGTAAAAGAAAGCATTAGGACTGGGAGCAGCTTAGAATTTAGCCAAAGAGATCAAAAAGATTGATCAAGAGGGAGAAAATAGAATATGACAGTAAAATTGTAAGGAACAAAGAAAATGACTACAAAAGCTTCTATTAATATATGAAGAGAAATAGATTAGTGAATACAATATAGGTCCCTTACAGTCAGAAAAATGGGATTTGTAATGGGGAATAAAGACCAGACCTGGACTATTGTTTGTAGCTTAGATACTCGACCTAAGAGAGGGTACATTTGCCATTGACAGAGTACAGTAAAGGTTCACTAGGCTGATACTTGAGACGGCAGGACTTTTGTGCGAGGAGAAATTGGTTCAACTGGACCTGTATTCATTAGAGTTTGGAAGGATAAGTGGGGATCTGATTGAAATGTGTACATTTTTTTCTCATTCACTCATGAGACATGGACAACACTGGCTGACTGGCATTTATTGTCCTTCCCTCGTTGCTCTTGAAAATGTGATGGTAAGCTTGGCCATTCCAACTGGTCTGGACAAAATATGCAGTTGCCAGGATTGGAAAAATGCAGTTATGAGCCAAGTTGGAACAGAGGAGGCCGGGTGACTGCAATCTCAGCCACCACAGACACAGTGGGCCAAGTGGCCTTGATCCTTGCTCTATGATTCTATGACCCAGGAGAACATGCCAAAAACAACGAAGGAGAGAATAGGAAAAAGAGAGAGGCGAGCAGGCGATACTTTTATTGGCTCAGTATACCAAAATGAATAAAAGAGAAAGAATAAACAAATTTGAATGAAGATTGCCAAATGACACACAGCCTGTTATATTTTGATCTTTCACGGGATGTGGGTGTCAATTTGTTGCCATGCCCAGTTGCCCTTGAGCCAAATGGATTGCTCGACCATTTGCCCAGAGGCCAGTTGTGAGTCCATCACAGTTCTGTGGTTTGGAGTCACATGTACACAGGCAATGTCAGCAGAGTTCCTTACCGAAAGTGAGATCAATCGAGGATGACTTTATTATAAATATTGTTACCTTTCACTTCCAGTCTTCATTAACTGAATGTAAATTGCCTGTTGAGATTTGAAACTGTTTGTTTCAAACCATTAATTTCAACCTGTGAGTTGTTAAGTTCGCACCATTACCACCATATTTTAAACTGTAGCAATGGAGAATGAGATTTATGACAGGTCTGACTCCCTGTGGATGCAGCAAATTGATGTTTCTACATCTCTTTTGAAGATTTAAGTCTGATCTGATCAAACTTTTCAGGGTATCCTGAAGAATACGGTGGATAACTGCATATTGCTTCTTGACATTGAGGACGGTAGGAGTAGAAAGCAAGGCCAGACTCTATAGGAATGGAGTTAGGATTCACTTCTACATACAAGGGCCACTGATGCTCAATTAAGTCTGGGTTTGATAGATTGTTGTCAAGGGTAATGGCTATGGGTCACAGATGGGTGTGTGGAGTTTGGTCACATATCTCCCACATACTGAAATGGCAGACCACATTCAAGGAAGTAATTGCCTTCCTCTTGTTCCCATTTTCCTAACTGACCCTCACCTATGGCCTGACATTTACAGTCATTGTGCCATGAATGAGACAGTGTGTCACAATTACCCTCTCTTACTATGTCAATGTGGAAAACAAAATTCAAAATCGGGGAAATCAATACCATTTACACCATTGGAAGAAAGTTTCAGTGCACCAGATCAAAGAGATCCTTTCCCACTATCAGGCAATCCGCTAGTCAAACTGGATCAAGATCAAAAAAGAAATTCCAATCCATGCCCATAACCTACATTCTGCATCAAGTGCCTCATTTACTTTAATACAGGCTGATGAATCTAGAACAATCTCTGTATATCCAACAGGCAACTGCAAGTTAATTTTTTAACCTTACAATGGCATGAAATAACTTAAATGACCATATTTTGCGTGGGATAACATGAAATGTACAGAACAGAAGCAGGTCCTTCAGTCCAACTATTTCTTGCTGGTACTTCATTGAAGCATCCTTCCAACTTTCTTCCTCCAAGTCTACCATCATAACTCTCAACTGCCATCTTCCTCATTTACTTGTCAGCTTCATCCTGTTCATTTCAACCAATCCCTGTTCTAGCAATGTTCACATTCTCACTGTTCTCTGGGTAAAGAAATTCTGTCAGAATTCCCTTCTGGATCTCTTGGTTACTCTAGTAGATTGCTCTATACCCTGTCGAGTGCGATTACATCCACTCTGCAATGAAATGACCAGATTCACACACAGAACTCAAGTTGTAGCATCGCTCCTGATTTGTGCTGTTCCAGTTTAAACTTCCAGCTCTTATATACTATACCTCTGCTAATAGAGTGATAGAGCCATACAGTTGTACAGCATGGAAATCGACTCTACAGTCCAATTCATCCATGCCAATCAGATATCTAAATTAACCTTGTGCCATTTGCCGGTGTTTGGCCCATATCCCTCTAAACACTTCCCATTCACATACCCATCCTGATGCCTTTTAAACGTTCTAATTGTACCAGCCTCCACCACTTCCTCTGGCAGCTCGTTCCATATAGGCACTGCCCCTCTGCATGGAAAAGTTCCCTTTTAAATCTTTCCCCCCTGACCTTATACCTATGCCCTCTAGTTTTGGGCTCCCCTCCCCTGGAAGAAGACGTTGGCTATTCACCCTATCCATGTCCCTCATGATTTATAAACTCTATAAGGTTATCTCTCAATCTTCAATGCTTCAGGAAAAATAGTCCCAGCCTATTCAGCCTCTCCTGTAACTCAAACCCTCCAACCCTGACAACATCCTTGCAAACCTTTTCTGCACACTTTCAAGTTTCTCAACATCCTTCCTTTAGCAGGAAGAACAGAACTGAACACAGTATTCCAAAAGGGGTCAAACAAATGTCCTAAACAGCTGCAAAGTGACATCCCAACTCCTAATTCCATGTGCCTCCTTTACCACCACATTAACCTATCCTGCTACCTTCACAAATTTGTAAACATTCACTCCAAGATTCCTTACTGCCTCTGCACCTCCCAGTAATTGTATTTTTCTCCACCTCGTTTGAGCTCCACAAATGCATTTCCTCCCACTTCTCCAGGTTGAGTTCCACCTGTCACTGTTCTGCCCACAATTCTATGTTTCTACATTGCCATCCAAAGCACTGAATATGCAAATCAATAAAGCAAGTCCCAGTTGGTAGAGCCATTATTTTCTTCTTGTGATAGTTGTGTTTCTTAATGTATTGACTGTAATGTAATGTGTCTTTATGAAATTATATTGGAACATTTATGGAGAACTTTGAGAACTGAACAAATAGTTATTCAGAAGCTAGTGATGACATTTAATTACAGTGTGTCAACAGGAATTATTGGGTCTGTTTGTTCACATTCTACTAAAATTAATAAGCAAAGAGGGCATCCACAAGCTGAGTGCTGCGTTTATTGATTTGTTTAACAAAACACCTTATACTCTCCCAGCCATAGTGAAGTCAATGAATATAATCATAGACCAAACATGTTAGCTTGTGACAGACTGAGTCTTTCTGAAATGACACGGACCTCTCATTGCTGATGACACTTCAAGTCGAATCTACTTAATACTTCAAGAGTACTGAGGTAATAAATAGCAGTAAATTCCTTTTACGTAAGTAATAAACTGTTCAGCTGCACGTGTCATTTTTAAGATGATATAAACACACTCTGAGGAATTCTAAATTGTCAGTACACCTGTTACTAGGAACATTCCACCACATTGTCTTTTTCCATTGGAATCCCACTAACTGCCATTTTATTTAGAGCACAGGGGCTAAGGTGATGGACAGAATCAGGCGGGAAACAGGCTACATAAAATGCACACAACCCGATTGTGACCTCAAACACGGAGGCTGCTATATGATCCCCCCACCAAGACAGGGCAGCCCAGAGCCTGTCAGAAGGAGAAGAAAATTCTCCACAGTAAGTGGAACGCTGCCATCATGTCTTAAGTGTAAAGTTTATATGGGCTTATGTGTACAAGGGTAACCATTTTCCGGTCTAATGAGATAGGTCTTATAGATGAAACAAAATGTTGTTTATTGCATCTGTGCTGCAAGATCTGGACAGTGTCTAGGCATGGGCTGACAGTTGTGCTACGCAAGTACTAGTCAATGACTATCTCCAGCAAGAGAAATCTAACTGCTGCCCCTGGTATTAACATCACTGAATCTCCACTATCAAAAATCTGGGTTTACAATTGACCAGAAACTCAACTGGACTTTCTAAACTGAGTGACTGCAAGAGCAGGTCAGATGCCAGAAATCCTGCAATGAGCTACTGGCCTACTGACTCCCCAAAACCTATCCATCATCTACAAGGGCACAGGTCAAGAGTGTGATGGAATGTTCCCAATCCCCTGGATGAGTGCAGCCCCAACAACACTCCAGAAACTTGACATTACTAGGACAAAGTAGCTTGTTTGATTGGCACCCCATTCTTAGCCATCCTCTCCCTTCACCACCGATGCTCAGCAGCAACATTATCTACAAGATGCTCTGCAGAAATTCACCAAAGATCCTCAGAGATCACCTTCTAAACACACAACCACTTACAGCTAGAAGGACAAGACCAGCAGATACATGGGAACACTAATCCCTCAAGTTCCCCTCACCATCCTGACTTGGAAATATGTCACCGTTGCTTCACTGTCACTGGGTTAAAATCCTGGTTTTCCCTCCCAAAGGACATTGTGGGCTATCCCTCAGCACATGGACAGCAGCTGTTCAAGAAGGCAGCTCACCACCACCTTCTCAAGGGCTACTAGTGATGAACAATAAACACTGACCCAACCAGAGACACCCTCATCTCATGAGTGAATAATAACTGAAATAAAATTACAACTTAAAAGAAGGGACACAGACTTACAAATATTGTAGAGAAGACCTCACCTTAGGCCTATCTCTTATGAGACTCTACTTACCTGCCCATCAAGTCCTCATATTGGTGGTGTTTATTGCACTCAAACAAGTATTAATCTTGTGCACCCAGATTCAACAGAAATTTCTCCATCTTGATGTCAGAAGGAGCAGGGAATTTCTTTTCAACCCATTCCCCAGCCACTCTGCACAGGTTACAGCCTACTCTGCCAGGCCTCCCCTAAATGCCCAATGACCAACATTTCAGCACAGCTTGCCCAACCTTTGATACAGCTGACAGCCCAGTTGTTCCTCTGGCCAACATCCAGCTACTTCACAATCATTCTGGATAGGGAGCAGTTGAAAGCGGTGCAGGCTAGGTGCAGTGATTAAGATAAATGCGTCCCAAACTTCAGTCTGTGTGGGCTTTTGCTGAGTCAGCGCGATGCAGAGGTCGTCTTGTTACATGATGTTTCCAATGGCCAAATGTTCACAAGATGTGGCCAGGCATCAAAGGCAATGAATGGGAGGGATGAGCAAGGTCAGCAGAATGCAGCCAAGTCCTGCCAGAGGAAGATAAATGACTTCACGAGATCATGACTCTTGTATTATTCTCTGTTTAAGCTCCGCACTGCCTGTCACCCCATCACTACTCAAGTTAGGATAAGGACTGCTCCTTTGATTCTACCCGATTAACAGTTTCACTTACCACCTCCTGCTAGCCCTATTACTCTTACTCTTTAGGTAGAGAGGCAGCTTCTTTGGAAAACCTCTTCTGCAGTTCTTAGACACTGATGCTAACCTCACTACTGCAGAAGCTGCTTCAGGCATCTAGAATAAATTTAAGGGAAAACTTCCTGAATGAAACCATGAAAATAATTTGATGAATACACACAGACAATCCTAAGAAACTAAACGCAGTCTGAAATGCGACCTCACCTTAGTCACTCATGATGACCTTAAAGAATAAGTCCAGACAATGGCTCTGTCGTGTTGTCCAGTCAGAAAGGGTGGCAGGGAGGTAAAATGTCATGGAAGTCAGGATATCCGGTGCCCTAAATGCTGCCCTTTAAACATGGTCAGCAGGAAATGACCACATCTTGAGCCTTCCCTGGATCCTTTTGTTGTCAGGGATATGTCCAACGGGCTCAGCAAGAGAGACCAGACCCCAGTCCATTTCCCATAATCATAGAATCCCTACAGTGTGGAAACAGGCCATTCAGCCCAACAAGTCCACACTGCCCCTCTGAAGAGCATCCCACCCAGACCCATTACCCCACACCTGCATTTCCCATGACTAACCCAAACATCCCCAGGCAATTTCGCATGGCCAATCCACTTAACCCACACATTTTTGGGCTGTGGGAGCAAACCTGAAGGAAGCTCATGCAGACATGGGGAGAATGTGCAAACTTCACACAGACAGTTGCCTGAAGCTGGAATTCAACCTGGGTCCCTGGTGCTGTGAGGCAGCAGTGCTAGCCAATAAGCCACCATGCTGCCAGTGGGGATCACTCCTTTCCAACTCAGTTAAACACCTTCCTCGATCAGGCTTTATTTTGCCCCTTTTTTAAGATTCACCTATCATTTTCTCTAATTTAAGCTCTTCCTGCTTAATTAAACCTACATTTGTTTCAAATGTCACAATGTTTTTTCACCATTACTGACATCTGGATTTTAATGATAAGAATAAATAAGTTGTAAGGGGAATTTTTAACAGTTGTACCTGAGAAATGAATTAAGCTGCAAACTAGAACATAGAGAAGCAAAGTAAACTTGGGAAAACATTATATGAAATAAAATTTACCCACCAACATGGGTGGCACGGTGGCTCGGTGGTTAGCACTGTAGCCTCACAGCGCCAGGGACCCGGGTTCAATTCCAGCCTCGGGCAACTATCTATGTGGAGTTTGCACATTCTCCCCGCGTCTGCGTGGGGTTTCTTCCCACAGATGTGCAGGCTGGGTGGATTGGCTATGCTAAATTGCCCGGAGTGTGGGTTATAGGGGGATGGGTCTGAGTGGGATGCTGCAGGGGGTGCAGAATAAAAGAGATTAGCAAACATTAAGCATTGAAATTAAATTGAACCAAATTTATTTACAGAAACATGCAGCAAATGAATCAATACTATCAACATGATTTTTTTTTGCCTACACACTCTTAACATTTAAAGTTGATAAATTAGCTGGTCTTTCAATACTCATGATATTCGTCACACAATTCCAGGTTGGTATCAGCTTGCAAAAGACCTCTCAGCTAAAGCAATAGAGCCAGTCACTGTCAAAAGCACCTACAGAGTGATGCAGTGATAATGGGGTCTAGGCCCGAAGCGTCAGCTTTTGTGCTCCTGAGATGCTTCTTGGCCTGCTGTGTTCATCCAGTTCCACACTTTGTTATCTACAGAGTGATGCATGTATTTTAGAGTAAATCTTCCAAGCTCAGGTTTATGATTTTATTAAGGAGGCAAAGTAGAGATAATGATGCCTTGCTCTGTGAATTGCCTTGTGATGTGTTACTCCTAATTTTGCTCCTCACATCTTTTCTCTCAACATCTGTAACATTGGCAGTCATTCATTTTTATTTAATCTATTTTTCCTAATCAACCAGTTCAGAGATGTTATGACACATATCTGGAGCATTTGGGGCTTAAACCTTGGTCTCCCTGTTCGGGGACAGGGACAGGGACACTACCATTGTGCCACAAGAGGGCCCCTTTTGCCTTCATTTATAATTACCTCATCAATTTTATTCAGGCAGCATCAAAGAATTTCCAATGTAGAAATTAAAATCAGGACCATACTTTGCCACTCAACAGGATCATGGTGTGCACTTGATTACTTCCCATTCCTGCCTGATAACTTTTCACACGCTCCCTTTGCTAATCCAGATTCTATTTACCACATAATGAAATGTGAGGCTGGATGAACACAGCAGGCCAAGCAGCATCTCAGGAGCACAAAAGCTGACGTTTCGGGCCTAGACCCGAGTGCTCTCTGATGAAGGGTCTAGGCCCGAAACGTCAGCTTTTGTGCTCCTGAGATGCTGCTTGGCCTGCTGTGTTCATCCAGCCTCACATTTCATTATCTTGGATTCTCCAGCATCTGCAGTTTCCATTATCTCTATTTACCACAACCTATTTGTTCAAAAGGCTCATCGCTCTTCAAGAAAAAATTTTTCCTCATCTGTTTCAAATGGGTGAACCCTTAGTTTTAAGCAGTGAACACTAGTTCTAAGTTCTCCCACAAGAGGAAGCCTCCTCTTCACATCTGTGGTCTGTCAAGACATGTCAGGATATTATATGTCTCATTAAAGTCACCTCTTACTCTTCTAAACTCAGCGATATAATCCCAGTCCAACCTCTCCTCATAACACAACCTGCCTTTTCCAGGTATATGTTTGGTGAATCTTTTCTGAACTGCCTCCAGCACATTAACATCCCTCCTTAAATAAAGTGATCACTGCTATGCACAGTACTTCAAATGTGATCTTACATAATTGAAGGACATCCTCCCTACTTTTGCATTCAATTCTCAGCACAATGATAGCATTTTATTGGTTTCCTAATTCCTTGTTATACCGGAACACTAACCTTCTGTGATTCCTGGATATGGACAAAACAGTTCTCTGCATCTCAGATGTCTGCAACCTCTCACCATTTAGATGATATGTTTCTCTTTGATACATTGTGCCAAAATGGATAACTTCAAATTTTCCCAAGTTGTACTCCATTTGTTGGATCATTGTCACTCACAGGGCCTATCTATATCATTTGGAGGCTCACTATGGACCCTTCACAATTTACTTACCTACACTTCCTGTCAACAAATTTAACAACCATACTTTTTTAATCTATCCAAACAATATACATAAACTGCAAAATGTGGAGGCCCCAGAGCCGATCCATGTGCTCACCATGGTTTCTCCAACTATAAAATGATCCACATTATGCCTATTGTGTCTTGTTATCCAGCCAATCCTCTAACCCTGCCAATGTGTTAGCTCCTACATCATGACTTTTATTTTCTGCAATAACTTTGATGTGGCAGCTTTTCAAATGATTCCTGGAAATCTAAGTACAATTCATCCCTTTATCCACAGAGCATGTCACTCCTTTGGAAGTTGGTTAAACATGTTAAAATCCATGCTAGAGTAAATCTGGCTTGATAGGTCATAAGTTTAGTTTTTGCAGTTTGCTACCATGGAGGTTAGTTACTGAAATATATTCCAAATTGTTTTTTTAGATAACAGCACCATGTTCTGCACAAAGGAGAGAAGAAGAAACAAGCTCGATACATATGACTGTTTAGAATCAGCAAAAGAAAGTTTCAAATAGTTTCCCAAAGATATCCATCACAGATACTCAATCCTGGAGAAATATCAATCATATCTTAACTCTTTAATTTCCCTTAATAAACGCAATATACTCCGGAAGCTGCAAATCTGAAACAAATGCCTACAATATGTGGGAAATCAGGGACGCTTCTAGTCTCCACGGTGACTATGTATACAGAAGGTGTGTTCAGCTGCAGCTCCTGATTTGCCGCTTGGAGCAAATGGAGCTGCAGATGGACTCACTATGGAACATCCTTGAGAGTGAGAATGTCATGAATTACACGTTTAGCAAGCTGGTCTTGCCATCAGTAATGGCTACACAGGCAAAAAAGTGACTACCAGGAAGACCAATAAGCATGGGCAGGCAGTGCAGGACTCCCCGAAGGCCATTCCATTCTGAA
Organism: Stegostoma tigrinum; assembly: GCF_030684315.1. Taxonomy (NCBI): domain Eukaryota; kingdom Metazoa; phylum Chordata; class Chondrichthyes; order Orectolobiformes; family Stegostomatidae; genus Stegostoma; species Stegostoma tigrinum. The sequence continues at coordinate 1,963,213 of NC_081376.1, read as the reverse complement.
ACAGGAATGCTGTTTTGGATGCTGATGAGGTGATGGAGTGGTGGCCTCTCAGAGGAAAGCAGCAGCATCAACCAGGTCAGTGGCACCACGACTGGCACTGTTGTACAGTAGAGAATGTCAAAGTGTAGGCAAGCAGTAATGATAGAGTATGCTGTAGTCAGGGCACAGATAGGGGTTTCTGTGCCACGAGCAAGACTCCAGGGTGGTATGTTGCCTCTATGGTGCCACGGTCAAGGATGTCTGTGAATAGGCACGTGATATTCTGAAGTGGGAGGGTGAGCACCCAGACCTCATGATCCATATTAGTACCAATGACACTGGCAGAAAGAGAGATGAGGTCCTGTAAAGGGAGTTGTGGAAGTTAGGTAGGAAATTGGAAAGCAGGACCCCTGAGGTTGTAACTTCAGGCTTATTCTCTGCACCACATACCAGTGAGACCAAAATAGGAAGACAATACATTAGACTGCATGGCTAAAGTGATGATGTTAGAAGGAGGATTCAGTTGTCTGGATCATTGGGAAGTCTTCTGGGGAAAGTGGGACCTCTAGAAGAAGGACAGGTTGCATCTAAACTGGAGGGGCACCAATTTCCTGGCAGGGGCCTTCGCTGATGCCATTCATGAGGGTTTAAGCTCGTGTGACGGCGTGGATGGGAACCAGAGTAGTAGGTCAGCATGTAGGATGATTTGAGAAAACATTGATGTTAAGTCAAGTAGTTTTAACAGAAAGGCCAAGTAGGGCCAGGTTAATAAACATGACAGAACAGTCAGTCTAAAGTGTATTTATTTAATGCAAGGAGTATAACAGATAAGGCAGGTGAGCTCAGAGCCTTGATTTGTAGAGATAACAAGGTGTGGAGCTGGATGAACACAGCAGGCCAAGCAGCATCTTAGGAGCAGGAAGGCTGACGGTTTGGGCTTAGACCCTTCATCAGAAATCATTTCTGATGAAGGGTCTAGGCCCAAACCATCAGCCTCCCTGCTCCTAAGATGCTGCTTGGCCTGCTGTTTTCATCCAGCTCCACACCTTGTTATCTCGGATTCTCCAGCATCCTCAGTTCCTATTATCTCTGCCTTGATTTGTACTTGGGATTACAATGTTGCAGCCATTTCAGAAACTTGGTTGGGAGAAGGGGAGGGCTTACAGCTCAATGCTCCAGGTTTCGATGTTGCAAGCATGACAGAGAGGGGTGTAAAACTAGTGGGGGTGTTGCATTGCTGCTTAAGGAGACTGTCAAAACTCTACCAAAAGAGGATATCTTGGAGCAAGGAAATATGGGCAGAACTCAGGGTATATAGGGTAATTTGATCTGAGTAGGATAATAGGTCGGCACAACATTGTGGGCCAAAGGGCCTGTGCTTTTCTGGACTGTTCAATGTTCCATGTTCTTTGTTCTATAAGAAAGGTGAAATCACTATGATGGGGTTAAACTGAAGGCCTAATAACAGCTAGCAGGAGACAGAGGAATGGGTATGTAAACAGATTATGGAAGGGTCTAAAAACAACAGGGGTTGTTTTAGTGGGTGATTTTAACTTCACCTTAGTGCCAGGGTCTTAGATGTGGCAGAGTTTGTTAGGTTCATCCAGGAAAGAAATTATATGTAGATAGTCTAAGTAGGGATGGGGCTGTACTAGATCTTGCATTGGGGAATGAGTCAGGCCAAATGAGCAAGGTTTCATTAGAGGAGCATTTTGGGAACAGTGATCATAATTACATCAGTTTTAAGATAGTTACAAGAAAGTTAAGACTGTTCTTTGGGTAAAAGTGCTAAATTAGAGGCAGGCCAATTACAACAGTATTAGGTAGAAACTGTGGAGTGTAGATTGAGGGTGGGTGTTTGAGGGTAAATCCATATCTGAAATGTGGGAATTTTTAAATGCCAATTGATCAGAGTTCAGTATTAAAATGTTGCTGTGTGAAGGGTAAGAATGGATGATGATAAGTATTACAAGCTCAGTCAGAGAAAATTGAAGTATATGTAATACTTAGGAAACTGAAATCAAAAAGGCCCTTGAGGAGTATGAAGGAAGCAGAAAAGAAAATAAACAAGAAATTACAAAGTCTAGAAGGAGCCATGAACTGTCCTTGGCAAGTAGGATTAAGGAGAATCCCAAGGCATTTTATGGATCTATTAAGAGCAAAGGGGTAGCTAGAGAAAGAGTGGTTCCACTCAAGGACAAAGGAGGGAATTTAGCTGTGGAGCAAGAGGAAGTGGGTGAGGTCTTTAATGAGTACTTAGCATCATTATTCACCTAGGGAAAGGGCATGCATGATGGTAAGATTAGGGAGGGGTATGTTGATATTCTAGAACATATCAATATTAAGAAGAAGGAGGTGTTGGGTATTTTGAAAAGACATGAAGGCAGTTAAATCCCCAAGGCCTAATGGAATCTATCCCAGGATACTGATAGAGGCAAGGAGGGGAGATTGCTGGAACTTTGGTAGATATTTATTTACTCTCTTTACTCACAGGTGAGGTCCCAGAAGGCTGAAGAATGGACAATATTTTCTTTTGTTTAAGAAGGCCGATAGGGATAACCCAAGAAGTTACAGGCCAGTGAGCCTTACATCGGTAGAGGTCAGTTGTGGAAGGGTGTTTTTAAGACAAGGAGTCTGTGATCAGTGGTGTTCCATAAGGATCAGTGCTGGAATTTCTGTTGTTTGTAGCATATGTAAATGACTTGCATGAAAATGTTGACGGTCTGATTAGCAAGTTTGCTGATAGCATGAAAATTGGTGGAGTTGTGAATAATGAGGAAGAATGCAGGAGGATATAGATCAGTAGGAAAGTTGGGCAGAGAAATGACAAATGAAGTTTAATCTGTATAAGTGAGATAACAAGGTGTAGAGCTGGATAAACACAGCAGACCAAGCAGCAACAGAGGAGCAGGAAGGCTGACGTTTCAGGCCTAGACCATTCTTCGGAAATGGGGTATATAAGTATCTAGTGATGCATTTTGAGAAGTCAAATGCAAGAGGAAGGTATATAATAAATAGCAGGACCCTCAAGTGCATCGATATACACAGAGACCTTGAGGTGTAAATCCCCGAATTTAGCATCACAAATGGACAAGATGGTAAAGAAGGTATATGGTATGCTTGCCGTCATTTGTCAGGGAACTGAGTATAAAATTTAGCAAGTCATGTTGCCATTGTATAAGACTTTCACAGGAACGGAGATGTTAGTGTCGTGGTAGTGAAGATCCTGGTGTCGCCGTAATGGACAAGTTAGCGTCGCAGCAATGGAGACATTAATGTCGTGGTAAGGGAGATGTTGGTGTTGCAATAACAGAGATGGTGGTATTACAGTAATGGATATGGTAATGTCTTGTTATTGGAGATGGTGGTTTCATGGTAGTGGAGTTAGTTGTGTCACAATAATGGAGACGGTGGTTTCCCAGGAATGGAGATGTTAGTGCTGAAGTAATGAAAATGGTAGTGTTGCTGCAATGGAGATAGTGGTATCATGATAGAGGGGATAGTGGTGATGAAGTAATGGAGATGGTGGCTATGTGCTAATGGAGATGGTGGTGTCACAGTAAAGGGGATGGTGGTGATGTGGTAATGGAGATAGTGGTAATGTGGTAATGGAGATAGTGGTGTCACAGTAATGGAGATGATGGTGATGTGGTAATGGAGGTGGTGGTATCACGGTAATGGAGGTGGTGGTGATGTGGTAATGGAGGTGGTGGTGTCATGGAAATGGACATGGTGGTGATGTGGTAATGGAGATGGTGGTGTCACTGTAATGGAGATGATGGTGATGTGGTAATGGAGATGGTGGTGTCTCGGTAATGGAGATGGTGGTGTCTCAGTAATGGAGATGGTGGTGTCACAGTAATGGAGATGGTGGTGATGTGGTAATGGAGATGGTGGTGTCTCAGTAATGGAGATGGTGGTAATGTGGTAATGGAGATGGTGGTGTCACAGTAATGGAGATGATGGTGATGTGGTAATGGAGATGGTGGTGTCACAGTAATGGAGATGGTGGTGATGTGGTAATGGAGGTGGTGGTGTCACAGTAATAGAGATGGTGGTGATGTGGTAATGGAGGTGGTGGTGTCACGGTTATGGAGCTGGTGGTGATGTGGTAATGGAGATAGTGGTCTCACGGTAATGGAGATGATGATGATGTGGTAATGGAGATGGTGGTGTCACGGTAATGGAGATGATGGTGATGTGGTAATGGAGGTGTTGGTTTCACGGTAATGGAGCTGGTGGTGATGTGGTAATGGAGATGGTGATGTCACAGTAATAAAGATGCTGGTGATGTGGTAATGAAGGTGGTGGTAATGTGGTAATGGACATAGTGTTTTTTTTCTTTATTCATTCACAGGATGAGGTCATCGCTGGCCAAACAGCATTTATTGCTCATTCCTAATTGCCCAGAGGGCAGTTAAGAGTCAACCACATTGCTGTGGGTCTGGAGTCACACGTAGGCCAGACCAGGTAAGGATGGCAGTTCCCTTCCCCAAAGGACATTAGTGAACCAGATGGGTTTTTCCAAAAATCGACAGTGGATTCATGGCCATCATTGGGTTCTTAATTCCAGATATTTATTGAATTCAAGTTCCACCATCTGCGGTGACACGATTTGAACCTGGGTCCCCAGAATGTTTTCTGGGTCTCTGGATTAACAGTCCAGAGATAATATCATAGGGTATAGCCTCTCCCTAATTTGGTAATGGAGATGGTGGTGTCACAGTGATGGAGATGGTGGTATCATGGTGATGGAGACGGTGGTGTCATGGTTATGGAGATGGTGGTGTAGTGCTAGTGTCATTGGAGGTGATAATTAAGTGGCTCAGTCTAATCGTCTGGGAGCATGGACTGAAACCTCACCGTGGCAACTGGTGGAAGATAATAAATCTGCCTGACCCCTTGTTCTGCTCCAATGACGACCTCCTGAGATTATTCGGGTGCTCCGATTTCCGCCCACAGACCGAATATGTGCAGGTTAGGCAGGTTGGCCACGCTCAATTTCACGTAGAGTTCAGGGATGTGTAGATTTGGTAGGTTACAGAGGGATGGGTCTGGGATTCAGTGTGGACTCGTGGGATCAAAGGGCCTGTTTCCACACTGTAGAGATTCTATGATCTGATCTATGATCTATGATTTAATTTATTGCTTTAAAGACTTCTTTATTGTTCTGTAGTAACAGTGCTGCACTCTATGCTGCTTTCCTGGAAGGGTTGCCCATATTTGCGAAAAACGTGAAGGATTCCTGCTATCCTCCAGCTATAATGAGATGTTCCTGCCTTTGCTGTGCTTCACTGGACCAATTCCTCCGGTTGTAGCCTTAATAAATGATGATTATTTCCTATATGTCTTTACTGAGTGAATCCTGCTGCTTGCAGCTTTAATAAAAGATATTAATTTAATCATTGTTTCTCTGAATCCCATTTCTTTCTCTCTTTTTTGCCTGAATGATTCCAGCTCCCTGCAGGTTAAGTAAATACTTCTCCCTTTCACCACATTTTGTTGAAGTATCTCCCCTACTTTTTCTGCATCTTTAATAAAGGTTCCATCTTTAATTTTCCACTAAATTAGGGAAGCTTAGCTTGCAAATCTGCCCCTTTGTCTATTGAATCATGTTCATCCCTAGTTTGCAACCTCGGTTTACATTGTTCTTGTGGCCTCGCTGCTGTCATGACTTGTTGTGCCTTCTCAATGGGACAGTAACACTTTATCTCAGTTATACACACATCCATTACTTTACCCTTTACTAATCAATAATACTGTACTAATTTTTTAAAGATTTCCTTGGCTGCAAGCTGTTGAAATTTCATTGATCTAGCATCTGAAGCCAGTTCTCTCACCCTCTGAACGCCAAATTGAACCCAGTGCTCTGTGAAGCATGCCGTATCAGTTTTGGTGTTACTAATTCTGCTTCTCCGGTGAGTTGTTAATGCAACTGCTGCCACATTTCTCTCAGCAGGTCTGAAATACTTTTCCTGTTGGCTGCTGCTTCTTCCTTGTCAAATCATTTTTATTAACATTCATTTATGGGATGTGGGCATCACTGGCGTCGTCACTACTCATCGCCCAACACTAACTGCCCCAATGAATCCACCACTTTGCTGTGGGTCTGGAGTTACATGTAAGTCAGGCTAGGTGAGGTTGACAGATTCCTTCTGCAAAGGACATTAGTGAATCAAATAAGTATTTTTTAATAAAGTAATCAACAGGGCATGGGCACCATTAGGCTAACTTTTCATTACAGATTTTGGTTTGTTGAATTCTGGTTTCACCACTTATCATGCTCATCAGCCTATGGTCTCTGGATTATTAGTCCTGTGATGTTACTGTGACACCCCACAATCTTGCCATGAGTGTTTTGTCTGTACGGTTCTTAAGTATTTAGCTATTCTCTGCCGCTGACTGGACGAGCAGGTGCCTTAAAGCTGAGTCTGAGCTGCCAGCATGTTGCATGTGCAGCTACCCAAAAAATCCACTTTAGCACATACTCAAATTTGCTGCCACCATCATCTTTCACTGCATGGATTTAGAGAGTCTTGTCAAGCACGGTTCAGGAAAACCGCATATTGCCCTAACTAGAAGAAGTATTGAGTTTAATGCATGCTAACAACTGGTTATTGATACCTTGCTCTGATAGACATTGTTACACAGAATTTGAGGAGCTTCTAAACGTTTGATTTTAGTCCTTCAAGATTCTAAACTGTTCAGCCTACCAAATCCATATGACATCATCATAATAGGTGGTACTTAGAGTATTCCTCAGCAGATCCATGCCCCTTCATAGAGCAGGGAAAAGAGATAGAGATATCGGCGGGGGGCTGCTTTGTATTCTGAAATTGATGCAAGTTATGATGATGTGGCTGATCACATGACTCTGACATCAGTAGTGGAGAGGACACTCATCTAGAATGAGCATGTGAGGAGAGGGATGTCAGACACTGCACCAGAGAGCTGTATTTGATCACTGGCTATGGACACATGTAAATAAAGGAAGGTTACAATATGTAGGGAGTTGAAGAACTTTGCATGGACAAGTAACATTCAGCCTCAGGGACAGTATATATGCAACATCCACAGGCTGAGATACTGTAGACTGGGATCTCCATGTGCAGGCAGCAAGGTTGGTTTAAAGCACAAGATACAGCCAGGGGACTTCCAGACATTAGGAACAATACAGCTGAGAGCAGCAACACTATGAAATGATGAATATTCAGATCTTCTAAAGGCCAGGGACGGGGGAATGCAGGGATCTCAGGGCCTGTAAAGACTTCCAGACATTAGGAACAACACAGCTGAGAGCAGCAACACTATGAAATGATGAATATTCAGATCTTCTAAAGGCCAGAGACGGGGGAATGCAGGGATCTCAGGGCCTGTAAAGAGAAGGTCTAAGGTAGGGAAGGAAGAGGCTAGTGCAAACATGATGGGCCAAATGGCCTTCTTCTGTACTGTAACAATTCCGTGATTCTGTGAAGAAGCCATGGTGGGAATGAAAGGAAGGGTGACTACTTTAAAATTGAGCTGTTGTTAAACAGATTAGTCAATTGACAGATTGTTGACAGTTCTGATAAAGGTGGAAGAAGTAACAAGACAATGGAATATTCAGTGAATGACAGGACACTAAGAGGCTCTGAGGAACAGAAGGATCTTGGGTTCTTGTCCACAGATCCCTGAAGGTGGCAGGGTAGGTTAATAAAGTAGCCAAAAAAGCATACAGGAAATGTCTTTATCAGTTGAGGTGTAGTTTATAAGAGCAGGGAGGTTATGCTGGAGCTGTACAGAGTTTGGATAGGCTGGAGTACTGGGTGCGCTTCTGGTCACCACACTACAAGAAGGATGTGATTACAGTGGAAGGGGATGCAGAGGAGATTCACCACAATGTTCTGAGGAAGAGTCATTCGACACAAAATAAAAACTCTGATTTATCTCTACAGATACTGCCAGACCTGCTGAGCTTTTCCAGCAACTTCTGTTTTTTATTTCACCACGATGTTGCCTGGGATGGAGCATGTTAACTATGAAGAGAAGCCAAAAAATCTCAGACTGTTTCCTTTAGAGCAGAGAAGGTAATGGGGGACCTGGTTGAGGTGTATAAGATTATGAGGGGTATGGACAGGGTGAATATAAAGCAGCTATTCCCCTTAGTTGATAAGAGGGTGTAATTTTAAAGAAAAAGGTGAGAAATTTAGAGGGGATTTGAGGAAAAATGTTTTCACTTAGATGGTGGTGTGGGCCTTCAATGCCAGGCTTCTGGGGGTAGTTGAGGTGGAAACCTCACAACCTTGATAAAGTTATTAAACTTGAACTATCATGACATTCAAAGCTATGGGCTTAGTGTAGGAAAGTGGGATTATTGTAAATGGTTTTGTGCAGACTCAACGGGCCCAAGGCTGTCTTCGGCACTGCATGACTGTAAAGCTGTATAACCACAAACAATGCAGGCCAGTGAGCACAAGAAATGGGTGAAATTCAGCATTTGAATACCCTCATTCTTAGAGACCGGGTAGAGGAATGGAATAGTTAAGGAGAGAGGTAAGGAAGGCGTGGGGGACGATTTCTGTAAATGTGAGAGAGACTAGGGTAGGGGCAGGTGATATGATGGATGTGAAAGCACTGCTGCAGAAGTGAGGTCAAATAAACAACGGAGGTTGCAATCTGGTCCAGCTCGACAGATACAAGGGAGGGGGATGGAGTGGGTGGCTATGGAAAATACATCTTTCTCAGGACTAAAAACACTGACATAACCTTTTCAAACTTTTTATTGGAAAAAAAGTTCTCCTCATCCAGTAACGGATATAAGACAAACAGTGTGACAGTGTAATGACAGAAGAGGGGTCAAGAGAGCTGGAATAATTTGAGTTTCAGTTCCTCAGTTAATGAAAGGTGTGTTTAATCACTGTACAAGGAGTACATCATTGATTAGTCTTCCAGAATAAAGCCCCAGAGACTGATCATTCGGAAGAAATCAGAATGCTGGGCGTTGATTACAGAGATAGGAATTTCCATAATTTTTTTGGTATTGCATCACAAGATGGAAGTGTATTTACAGCTCATTCCACCTCACATAACATTGGCTCTGTTTGCGTCCAATACTCACAAAACACAACACTTCACTGTTGATATTGTTACACTGTCGGGATCTGGAAAACAGGAATCCCAGCCTCCAGGGTTTGTGTATTGCACTAAAGTCAGTAATGAGGCAGCAAAGGGGGTCTTGTGCAGTAGGTGGCAGTGTCCCTGCTTCTGTGTGAGGGGGGCTAGGTTAAAGTCCCATCTGTTACAGAGGGGGATTGTAAAATCTCTATACAAGTTATCTCAGATCATGAGGCAGGTAGCCTTGACTTCTGTAGCAAACATAGATCAAATTTTTGGAGCCATTGGTTTACTATTGCACTGCAGGATTACTATAGAATATGAGACAGCAGGAACTGCCGATGCTGGAGAATCTAAGATAACAAAGTGTAGAGCTGGATGAACACAACAGGCCAAGCAGCATCAGAGGAGCAGGAAAGCTGACATTTCGGGTCTCGCCCTTTCTTCAGAAATGGGGGAGGGTTAGGGGATCCTGAAATAAATAGAGAAAGAGGGGGAGGCAGATGGAAAATGGATTAAGGAGCAGATAGGTGGAGAGGAGACAGACAGGTCAAGGAGGGGGGGATGGAGTCAGTAAAGGTGAGTGTAGGTGGGGAGTTATGATGGGGGTTGGTCAGTCCAGGGAAGACGGACAGGTCAAGGGGCCGGGGATGAGGCTGGTAGGTAGGAGGTAGGAGTGGGGGTTGAGGTGGGAGGAGTGGATAGGTGGCAGAAAGGATGGACAGGTTCGGGAGGCGGGAACAAACTGGGCTGGTTTTGGGATGTGGTCGGGCGTGGGGAGATTTTGAAGCTTGTGAAGTACACATTGATACAATTGGACTGCAGGGCTCCCAAGCAAAATATGAGATGCTGTTCCTGCAAGGTTACTTTTGCAAAAATACACTCCCCTTGTTTTCAGACCTTTGGTAAAGTATTAGACAGCCTCTTTCACAACAGCAGGACTTCACCAAACAGTTTACAGCAATATCAAAGTGTTCTTTAAGAAACAGGATCGTATCCTTTATCATGAAATCTTTTCTCTGTCCACTCCTATCCATGGATGTTTCTCCTTGTTCTGCCCTTCTCCAAAATCCATCTTACCCCGCACCTTTGAATTTGCATAGAACCAATAACATCTTCAGCTTCCCTCCATTCAGGTGAAATGTGATTGGCCTGAAACATTAGAGATTATGGGAACTGCAGATACTGGAGAATCCAAGATAACAAAGTGTGGGGCTGGATGAACACAGCAGGCCAAGCAGCATCTTAGGAACACAAAAGCTGATGTTTCAGGCCTAGACCCTTCATCAGTAAAGGGGGATGGGGAGAGGATTCTGAAATAAATAGGGAGGGAGGGGGAGGCGGACTGAAGATGAATAAAGGAGAAGATAGGTGGGGAGGAGAGTATGGGTGGAGAGCTGGGGAGGGGATAGGTCAGTTCGGGGAGGATGGACAGGTCAAGGGGGCAGGTTGAGGTTAGGAAATGGAGGTGCGGCTTGAGGTGGGAGGAGGGGATAGGTGAGCGGAAGAGCAGGTTAGGCAGGGGCAGACGAGCTGGGCTGGTTTTGGCATGCAGTAGGGGGAGTGGAGATGTTGAAGCTGGTGAAATCCACATTGATACCATTGGGCTGCAGGGTTCCCAAGCGCAATATGAGTTGCTGTTCCTGCAACCTTCGGGTGGCATCATTCTGGCACTGCAAGAGGCCAGGATAGACATGTCATCTAAGGAATGGGAGGGGGAGTTAAAATGGTTCTCGACTGGGAAGTGCAGTTGTTTACTGCGAACTGAGCGTAGGTTTTCTGCAAAGCGGTCCCCAAGCCTCCGCTTGGTTTCCCCAATGTAGAGGAAGCCACACCGTGTACAGCGGATGCAGTATACCACATTGGCAGATGTGCAGGTGAACATCTGCTTGATGTGGAAAGTCATCTTGGGGCCTGGGGTGGGGGTGAGGGAGGAGGTGTGGGGGCAAGTGTAGCATTTCCTGCGGTTACAGGGGAAAGTGCCGGGTGTGATGGGGATGGAAGGGAGTGTGGAGCAGACAAGGGAGTCACAGAGAGAGTGGTCTCTCCGGAAGGCAGACAAAGGTGAGGTGGGAAAAATGTCTTTAGTGGTGGGATCGGATTGTAGATGGCGGAAGTGTCAGAGGATGATGCGTTGTATCCGGAGGTTGGAGGGGTGGTATGTGAGGATGAGGAGAATTCTCTTTTGTCGGTTATTGTGAGGGTGGGGTGTGAGGGATGATGTGCGGGAAATGTGTGAGACACGGTCGAGGGAGTTCTCAACCACTGTGGGGAGGAAGCTGCGGCCCTTGAAGAACGAGGACATCTGAGATGTGCGGGAGTGGAATGCCTCATCCTGGGAGCAGATGCAGCGGAGGTGAAGGAATTGGGAATAGGGGATGGAATTTTTGCAGAAAGGTGAGTGGGAGGAGGTGTATTCCAGGTAGCTGTGGGAGTTGGTGGCCTTGAAATGGACATTGGTTTGTAGGTGGTTGCCTGAGAAGGAGACACAGAGGTCCAGGAAGGTAAGGGATGTGTTGGAGATGGTCCAGGTGAACTTGAGGTTGGGGTGGAAGGTGTTGGTGAAATTGATGAACTGTTCAAGCTCCTCTTGGGAGCATGAGGCAGCGTCGATACAGTTCTCTCTCCACAGGTAATCCCAGGGCTGCTGAGGACTGTAGTTTAAGGGGTTAAGCCTGACTAGGTGATATGTTAATGAGGCCATAGGTACATCATCACAGAAAGTAATGCAACATCACATGATACTGCTCTTTCTTGCAGCCTCAGGTAAGATGAAACCACAGTAAGTTGTTGCACAGAATCATAGAATCATACAGTACAGAAGACTCCCTTCAACCTGTCTAATAAAAAGAAGTAATGCTAACTGCACTAGAACCACCTTCCCACACTAGGCTCATGTTTATTAGATTGAGTTCATGTTTTCCTCACCTTGGCAATCTTTGTCAATATTCTTTAGCAGAACAACTAGATCAAGGACCTTCTACATCTTTCTAGCACTTTCTGTTTTCATATTACACTTTCAGCATGTTGCTCTGGCAGCATTAACTTTGCTCATTTCATTTCAGGCGCCACTTCCTCAGCACCTATTGAATCAATGTGACTGGTGGTTGGGTGACTTTGAAGTTTCCAAAATATTTTGCAACATGCTTTCTCATAGATTCATCTGTATCGACTAAACTGTCCCTAAATTACCTGGGGATTTATAGCAAGTTCACAGCTCCACCAGTTTAAAGGCTAAGTGCTTTTTAGAGCTGACTCAAGAACTAGGAACATAGGAACAGGAAGAGGCCATTCAACTCTCAAGCCCATTTGTCAGTTCAATGAGATCATGGCTATCTTTGCTTAACAAAAATGCATTTGCTTAGGATTTAAAACTAACACCTTTGTATCCACTTAGCCACCAATGGGGTCCCAGAGGACTGGAGAATAGCTAATGTTGTCCCATTGTTTAAGAAGGGTAACAGGGATAATCCAGGAAATTACAGGCCTGTGAGCCTCATGTTGGTGGTAGGGAAATTATTGGAAAGGATTCTTAGGACAAGATCCACAAGCATTTAGAAGCAAATGGATTGGTTAGTGAAAAACAGCATAGTTTTATGTGGGAGAGATAATAGGAACTGCAAATGCTGGAGAATCTGAGATAACAAAGTGTGGAGCTGGATGAACACAGCAGACCAAGCAGCATCTTCGGAGCAGGAAGGCAGACGTTTTGGGTCTAGATCCTTTCTGATGAAGGGTCTAGGCCCAAAACATCAGCCTTCCTGCTCCTAAGATGCTGCTTGGCCTGCTGTGTTCATCCAGCTCTACACCTTGTTATAGTTTTGTGTGGGTAAGGTTGTGCCCCACTAAGGTGATTAGTTTTTTGAGGAGGTGACAAAGATGATTGACGAGGGAAAAGCAGTTGATGTTGTCTGCATCGACTTCAGCAAAGTCTTTGACAAGGTGACTCATGGCAGACTGATACAAAAGGTGAAATCAAATGGTATTGGGGTTAGCTGGCAAGATGGATACAGAACAGGCTTAGTCATAGGAGACAGAGGGTAATGGTCGAAGGATGCTTTTCAGAATGGCAGGTAGTTGCAAGTAGTATTCCACAAGGATCAGTGCTGGGACCTCTGCTGTTCATGATCTATGAAGTGATTTGGATGAAAATGTAAGATAACAAGGTGTGGGTCTAGATCCTTTCTGATGAAGGGTCTAGGCCCGAAACATCAGCCTTCCTGCTCCTAAGATGCTGCTTGGCCTGCTGTGTTCATCCAGCTCCACACTTTGTTACCTCGGATTCTCCAGCATCTGCAGTTCCTATTAACTCTGGAGGATAATGTAGCTAGTCTAATTGGTAAGTTTGGAGATGATACAAAGATTGGTGGAGTTATGGACGGTGAAGAGGTTTATCAGAGGATATGGCAAAATATTGATCAGTTGGAGGCATGGGCAGAAAAAATGGCAGATGGAGTTTCATCCAGACAAATGTGAGATGGTGAATTTTGGAAGGTCAAGTACAGGTGGAAATTATACAGTGAAAGGCAGAACCCTTAGGAGTATTGCTGTGTAGACGGATCTGAGTGTGCAGATCCACAGATCATTGAGGGTGGCCCAGCACAGGTAGATAAGGTAGTAAAAACAATCTATTGCATGCTTGCCTCCATTATAGGGGGCATTGTATGTAAGGACAGGAAAGTTTTGCTGTAGCTTTATAGAACTTTAGTTAGGTCACACTTGGAATATTATGTAAAGCTCTGGTTACCACACAAGCAGAAAGATATGGATTCTTTGGTGAGGGTACAAAGAAGGTTTACCAGGATGTTGCCTGGTATGGGGGATTTTAGCCCTGAAGAAAGTTTGGATAGGCTGGGTTTACACCGGAACACAGGAGGTTGAGGCGATGGCCTGATAGTGGTCTATAAGATCGTGAATGACATGGATAGAGTGGAAAGTATGAGACATTTTCCCAGGGCAGAGGGGTCACTTACTTGGGGACACAGGTTCAATATACAAGATATAAAAAGAGATGTACGAGGCAAGTTTCTCACGCAAAGGGTAGTGAGTGCCTGGAACACATTGCCGAAGGAGGTGTGGGAAGCAGATACACTAGCAGCATTCAAGGTGCACCTGGGCAAATACATGAATAGGAAGGGAAAAGAAGGATATAGATCCTGTGGGTGAAGACAGTTTTAATACAGAAGGGGGAAATGTATCAGCACAGGCTTAGAGGGCCTCGGGACCTGTTTCTGTGTTGAATTGTTCTTTGTTCTTTGTTCTTTCTTCCAACTGATTCAGCATCCATTGTTGTTTTCGGAAGAGAGTTCTAAACATCCACCACACTTTGTGTATAAAAGTGTTTCCGAATATCTCTTCTTTACAGTCAATGAGTATGATTCAAACTGACTAAAGAAGGAACGACAATTGTCTAAAATGTTTATCATTACTGCCACTAATGTCACGCAGCTAAGTGTAACCTGGTGAGGGGCAAGAGATTTCCAGCTGAATTTCTGTCATTCTAAGTCAGTACTTCAACAGCATGGGAAGGAGAGGTAAAGGAAAGTTCACTATCCTGAACTAGCAGGAACTGTCGCCAAGACTAAGATCACGAGCAATGCAACTTTTATCATTGAAGAGATTCTTCAATAGTGACTCCAATGGTAGGAATTTGATCCTTTAACTCTTTCCTGAATTTTGCTGTCCAGAACTTGAAGATGCCAGATTTGTAGATCCTTCCAGTGAGAACATGGGACTATGGTGCCTATGGGATTTGTCTCCAGATGCCCATCACTTCAATCTGCACAAGCTGGTCCATTAACCATCCATCTCAGTGGCCCTCAGCCTTGTCTAGGAAGTACACGACTCAACGGACAGATAATGTATGCTTAGGAAGCTCTCGCAGCTGTAACCAGGACCACTGGACTTCTAAACATCTGAAAAACCGAAGCATCAGGCTCCAAAACTGAAAATGTTTGACAACCATACTGACAGGATATTGCAAATTGAAATCGAAATTGAAACATAATGCTTCCAAACAGTTACTAAATTAACCCAACGAGTGCTGCAGTTTATTTACTGTTTACAATTACCCAGCTGCAGTAACATTTTCAACAATCTCAGTATATGCAAATTGTGATCCCATTCTGGTCACATTATCATTAACAAACCTGAAGCTGAACTATGGGAATAAAAAGCAGGTCTGAATTTAGCAGTGTGGAGCTGGAGGAACACAGGAGGCCAGGCAGCATCAGAGGAGCAAGAAAGTTGACATTTCAGGTCAAGACCCTTCTTCAGAATCTCTGAATTTAGCAGATGCCTTCACATGACCTTGTGTTGGGAATGAACGTGGGCAAATGATTGAAGTTTTAGTGGTGGGGTAATCTGGGAGCAGCGATCAGAATTCTGTTAAGTTTTAAGACAATTATGGACAAGGATAAAACCAGATAAAATTGCTAAACTGGGCGTAGGCTAATTACAATGGTATTGAGCAGGAACTGGAGAAATTAGATTGGGAACAGCTGTTTAAGGGCAAATCCACATCTGACAGATGGGAGACTTTTTTAAAGGCCAGTTGATCAGAATTCGGGACCACCATATTCAGGAGACAACAAAAGATGAGGAGGGCAAAATTCAGCAAGACTGCGTGACAAGAGAGATTGCAAGTTTAATCAGAAGAAAAAGGTCTTAATATAAAGATAAAGATAATATGTAAGGTTGAAGGAACTTAAATCAAACAAGGCCCATGAGGTGTATAAAATACACAACACCAGCTTATTGTCCAGCAGGTTTAATTGAAATCACAAACTGCCCGCTTGTCAGGTGAAGTGAAGAGACCACCCAGGCACAGATGTTATAATCAGCGAGATCAAAAGATCAGACAAATAGTGTTAGTGTTAGTCAAATAATAAGTCTCCACAGGTGATCAAGAGTGTCAGACAGTGTGAGTTAAGTGTCACAGATGGATAACGAGTGGAGGGATGATCCATAATCCAATTAATTGGAGATAATTACAAAAAATTAAAAATAGCATGGTGCTGGAGACAAACCAAATGGCTAGAATAACATGACAGGTATGAGAGTCAATGCTGAGGTTCCAACCAAAGTAACAAGTGATCCAAAACTGTACAAACTAATTAAGGTAAGAGAGATCATAACAGGTTATCAAGGTGAGGGTGTCAAAGCAGGACAGTAAGGAAGATTTTACAGATACAGGGCAGGGTCGTGGTATCACCTGTAGCGCGACATGATTCCAAGATCACGGTTAAGGCCATCTTCTCAGATACGGAACTGGGCTCAATGACACTGCCTGTCAACACTGCACTCACACCATTTGTATGATCTTTATATCTCTCTGATTATGAAGGCTGCGCCGAGGTGCTCTCTTCACTTCAGCTGACAAAGGGGCAGTGCTTCAAAATATTGCAATTTCAAATAAACCTGCTGGACTATAATCTGGTTGTTGTGTGACTTGTGACCTTGTCCAGCCCAGTCCAACACTGGCACCTCCACATCAGGGGTACGAAGGAAGCAGAAAAGAAGGTAAACAAGAAATTAGGAGGTGTATTATAAAAAATTCCACCCCATCTAACCTTTTCACACAAAGGCAATCCCAGTTAATGTTAGGAAAGTTGAAATCCCCTACAGCTATAACTTTATTCCACTCACACCTCTCTCTGATTTGCCCACATATCTGCTCCTCTATCTCCTTCTGACTGTCAAGAGGCCTGCAATATAATCTCTGCAAAGTAACTGCTCCTTTTTTATTTGAGAGCTCTATCCACATGGTCTCATTTGAAGAGCCTTTTAAGCCATCCTCCCTTATTACTGCAGTGATGGTCTCCTTTATCAATGATGCGACGTCCCCACCTCTCTTATATTCCCTCCCTCCCACCCGACCGTGCCTGAAACTTCTGTACTCTGGAATGTTGAGCTGCTAGTCCTTCCCTTCCTTTAACCATGTCTCAGTGAGTGCAGCGATATCATATTCCCATGTGCTGATCAATGCTGGTCATCTGCCTTACCAGGCTCCTTGCATTAAAATGCAGCGTTATAGGGATAGGGTGGGTCCAGGTGGGAGGCACCTTGGACGGTCAGTGTGAACTTGAGAGGCCTCATGGCCTGCTTCCACACTGGAGGAATTCTATTCTTTTCAAAATGGATACAATTTCACTTTCCCGTCCTCCAACGTGCTTATCCTTTCCATGCCTTCTCTGCCTACTGGACTGTACTAACATTCATAGAACATAGAACATTACAGCACAGTACAGGCCCTTCGGCCCTCGATGTTGTGCCGACCTGTCATACCGATCTCAAGCCCATTTAACCTACACTATTCCATGTACGTCCATATGCTTGTCCAATGACGACTTAAATGTACCTAAAGTTGGCAAATCTACTACCATTGCAGGCAAAGCATTCCATTCCCTTACTACTCTCTGAGTAAAGAAACTACCTCTGACATCTGTCCTATCTTTCACCCCTCAATTTTAAGCTATGCCCTCTCGTGCTCGCCGTCACCATCCTAGGAAAGAGGGTCTCCCTATCCACCCTATCTAACCCTCTGATTATTTTATATGTTTCAACTAAGTCACCTCTCAATCTTCTTCATGCTCCATCTGATTGGACGTTACTCCCAACGTTAATCTGCTTTCTGAGTCATCCCCGTGCTCGGTCAGTTTACAACTTCCCCAACAGCACGAGCAAACCTCCCAGCAAGGATATTGGACCTATTCCGTTTTGAGTACAGTCTGTCCAGCTTGTACAGGTTCCACCTGAAACTGTCCCAATGATCCACACATCTAAAGACTTCACTCACACTGCACCACTCTCACCATGCATTCACCTGAGCTGCGTTTTTTTCCCTTTACTCAGTAGGGCATGTCACTCAAAGTAATTCCACAGATTACAACCATAGTAGTCTTCCTCTTTAATCTACAACCTAACTTTCTTACCTCCTGCTGCAGGAGCACATTTTTGTTTCATCCATGATGTTGGTACTGACATGTACCATGACTGCTGGCTGTTCACCCTTCCCCCTCAGAATGCCTTGCAGTTGCTCTTGAGACATCCCTGACCCAGGCACCAGAGAGATAACATACGATTTGAGAGTCCGATTTGCTACCATAAAACAGCCTGTTAATTCCCCTTACAGTCAAATCCCCTATTGCTAACAATCTCCCAGTCTTTTCCCTCCCCTGTTTTGCCGACTGCAGTGCCAACTTGGCTACTGCTGCTTTCCCCTGACAACTCATTATATCTGTCTGAGGGGGGATGGTCACAGGGGACTCCCGTACTATCTACCCACACTTACTAATCTTCCTGGTGGTCCCTTCTCTGTGTGTGCAGCCCTTACTAGTGGTTAAACATGCTATCTAAAAGATTCTCTGCCTCATGGATGTCCCATAGTGAGTCCATCCACAGCTCCAGGTGTTCCATGCTGTAGCTGAACACATTTCCTGTATATGTAGTCACCATGGAGACTGGAAGTGTTCCTGATTTCCCACACATTGCAGGAGGAGCATTTCACAAGGTGAGGTTCTCCTGCTGTTTGAACCTTACCAACTGCAGACATTCTCCAGCAATTTTTGTCTTTGTTCATACTTCATTCTCCCTAATCCTTGCTCCCTTTTGTGTTGAGCATTCAGCTAATGCAGCAGATCCATGTGTCATCATTTTGATTCAGATGAAGCTTTTCAAAAATCCTATTCTTTTCACCAAATTAGAAAACCAAATCCCCCATGTCAGCATTAATTATTGAAACTTTTAATTATTCAGCTTATAATGAAGCTGAATGTTCTTTTTGTTTCCTTTATTGATTTGGGGACGAGGGTGCCGCTTGCTAGGCAGCATTTATTGCCCATCCCAAATTGCCCAGGGGGTGGTTAAGAGTCAACCACATTGCTGTGGGTCTGGGGTCATATGTTGGCCAGACTGGGTAAGGATGGCAGTTTCCTTCCCTAAAGGACTTTAGTGAACCAGATGACTTTTCACAACAATCGACAATGGATTAACAGTCATCATTAGATTCTTAATTCCAGATATTTTATTGAATTCAAATTCCATCATCTGATGTGGCAGGATTCGAACCTGAGTTCCCAGAACATTATCTGGATCTCTAGATTAACAGTACAGCGATAATACCACTAGGCCATCATCTCTCCACTGTTCTAACAGTGACGTTACTTGTGGATTATCATAGAATCCCTATAATGTGAAAGCAGGTCATTCTGCCCACTGAGTCCACACCAACCGTCTGAACAGCATCCCACTTAGACACATCCTGCCACCCTATCCCTGCAACCCTTCATTTCCCATAGCCAACTGAGCTAAGCTGCACACCTTTGGACTGTGGGAGTAAACCGTGCACCCGGAGAAAACCCACGCAGGCACAGGGAGAATGTGCGAACTCCGCAAAGACAGTTGCTCAAGGGCAGAATTGAACCTGAGTCCCTGGTGCTGTGAGGGAGCAGCGCTAACCACTGAGCCACTTTGTGAAAAGTCAGGTAAATACCTGAACTGGGCAAAATTGGTGAGTGAAATTAAAAAGGGCGGGGCAGCGAAAGCAGCTACATTGGTTGCATTCCTTGCAAGGGGCCAGAGAGGTTCAACATGCCAAAGGCTTCGTTTTTTGCTGTAACCGTTCTATGGTGATATTATTGAGCTTAATTCTGAATTTGTTTCTGTACTACAGACTAGATTGCTGAGCTATGCTGATGCAGACTAATTGATCCCATACTGGAGCCTGCAGTTACATGGTTTGATTGAATGTGTCAACATAAATATGCAGATCAATTTGGCTGCAAACTTAATAGAGGTTGCTAATTCTGTCCGTGATTGTTTCACTAAGCTTACAATTCACTGATAATACGATCTAAATATCTGTCTGTATTTCATGATTATTTAAACTCAAAGTCATGTTTTCAGTCTTGTGCCCAGGTCACTGTGGTCTTTTAGCTAGACACTACTCCAATTAAAATAAGAGGGTAGTGCTTGTTGAAAGGCAGTGTTATTATTGCATCATTTCATATCAATTTGCCATCTCAGTTCCCACTGCATTATTTCTCTATTCTTTTCAAAAGTTTCTGACAAAAGAACTGAAAAGGTCCTAAGAAGTGAGCATTAAGTTAAACCCAACCAAGCAATCTGCTTTCTTTATTCTGGGATTAACAGTATAAATAATACCAGAGGTTAATAACTGATTAATGTCTTATCAGAGGTTAATAATTGATTAATGTCTTATCAACATCTCCTTAAAGTTGGCACATGACTACCCATCGTGAACAATGGGATCCTCTTGGGGCGGCTGTGGCGGGGGCAGGGTGTGAGGGATGTGTTGCGGGAAATGCGGGAGACGCGGTCAAGGGTGTTCTCGACCACTGCAGGGGGTAAGTTGCGGTCCTTGAAGAACTTGGACATCTGGGATGTGCGGGAGTGGAATGCCTCATCCTGGGAGCAGATGCGGCGGAGGCGGAGGAATTGGGAATAGGGGATGGAATTTTTGCAGGAGGGTGGGTGGGAGGAGGTGTATTCTAGGTAGCTGTGGGAGTCGGTGGGCTTGAAATGGATATTCCAGAACCCTCTCCCCATCCCCCTCTCTGATGAGGGGTCTAGGCCCGAAACGTCAGCTTTTGTGCTCCTGAGATGCTGCTTGGCTGCCGTGTTCATCCAGCTTCACACTTTATTATCTTGCAAAGTGGTGTAACCTGCCTTTCAGCAACTTCTAGTGGTTAAATAAAATAAATCCCTGACACTGATTATAAAATCAAGAAGGAACAATTTATTTATCTAACTCGAACAGTGAACAAATTAACTGAACTATTTACAAACAAAATAAGTCCCTTCTAACTAATAACTACCCCCAAATAAAGCAAGATTCTACTGGTATGCTGTTCCAATAAATATAAGAACCACACATATATATAAAACAATTGGCCTTTCTAAATTAAAGCCAGATTACGTGTTTTCTGGAATGTTCTGTGCCTTCTCCATCGATTCTTCAATCAGGAAGGCCTTCTCCATCAATTTTTCCATTGTTATTTAGATGGTGCTTTCTCTGAGATATTGGGGAAGCTATGAGAGCCAGCAATTCTTTCTTGAGAGCTGAGGGCTGTTAGCTCTGGTGGATGGCAGCTAGCTCTGGGGTCTGGGGTCTGCCTCATTCTTTTATATCCTTGACGATGTATCAATATTTCTTACAATAGTATTCGTCCGATGTTGTCAAAAGCATCTGACTTAAATTGGTTTTTTTGTATCTAAGTACCTGGCTCAAATTGATTGGCTAAATTTAAAAGCTTGCTGTCTTTGTAAAAGAAACTGCTGTTTGGCCTGACAAAGTGTGGGGCTGGCTGAACACAGCAGGCCAAACAGCATCTTTGGAGCACAAAAGCTGACGTTTCGGGCCTAGACCCTTCTGCAGTTCCTATTATCTCTGCTGCTTGTCCTGCTGTATGGCCTTTCGATACAAGTATTTCAATTTAGGTGCTGTCTGTGTACTTGCAAAATTTCAAGTGGCTGATCACAGACATCCATCTTAAATCTCTAAGCACAGAAAAAGCACACGATCTTTTGAAGGGATCACACAATGCTTTCTCGCCTAGCATTTTACAAACACCAAATTTTAACTTCCTGCTTCCCAATCCACAAGTGCTCCACACAACTTTGCAACAGCAGGTTTCGAATCAATGAATCAACATTTCAGCAGTAAAATTAACTCATCACTTCAAAATGAAATGGCCTTTTCTCCTTTCCCGCTGCAGGGCGTCCCTGCAGTGTGAACTAAGCCTGTGTAAGCAAATAGCTCAGGGACCCTTTCACAAGATTGCCAGGAGTGTGGTAAATCTGACACAAATTTGCTGATGAAGTTGTTGAGAGGATGCTTCCTCTGTGGGAGAGAACCCTACATTAGGGAACCCTGCTTAAAAACCAGGCATCTCCTGTTTAAGGCAGAGGTAAGGAATTTTTCTTTTCTGGAGTCCATGCAGCACTCTTCCCAGATTGTTGTGGGCCAAGCTCACTGAAGGTTTCTAATTCAAAGGCAGATAGATTCCTGATTAACAAGCCAATTGATGGTCATTGGGAATAGGCAGGAATATGGAGCTGAAGCCACAATCACCTTATTCAATGGCCCAGCAGCAGGCTGAAGAGGCTGAAATGGCCATCACTTACTCTGAACTTGTGATGTTTTTATGCACTACATTCTGATCTCCTTCATCATCTTTCTTTGGAAAAGCATTAAATCTCTACTTGATATTTCCCACTGGCATCATCCTGAATCCAGATGGGACTGCATATCCAGCCAGGAACAGGAACCCAGATCCTAGCACTGAACATCACCGCATTTAAACAGTCTACTGTATTCCTGAACTGATAACAAATTCTAACTAGCCATCTCTCTGAAAGATGAATGGATCTGAATTAAAGTATCATGGTGGATTCCCCTTGCTACACGTTGGAGAGACAGTGAAAGGCCTAGAATACCTCTTCCAGTCAACTGAACTGGAAACCAAACAGGCAATGGCCAGGCCACCAATGAGCCTTCCCCTGGAATCAAGCCCCCAGGGCACATAGGTCTCACCCAAGGAGAGCTGCCACCAATCAGAAGCTCTTGTGCTCAGCACCAGTCCCAGTTTGAGAGCAGCCTGAGTGTGAGGGTTATAGAGGGAGCCTGGAGTACTGGGAACTCAATTCCTGCGATGTGCAGTTGTACCAGGGAAAACAATATTCTCTGTGAATCGCAACATTGAAAGTATACTCAGTTCCAAAGCAATCAGAGATAGTAAGAACTGCAGAGGCCAGAGTTAGAGATAACACAGTGTGGAGCTGGAGGAACACAGCAAGTCAGGCAGCATCAGAGGAGCAGGAAGGTTGACATTTCGGGTCAGGATCCTTCTTCAGAAATGGCCATTGTGAGGGAGTGGGCCTTATTGTAGAGGTATCAATAGTTGCCTCCGTACAGTTTGGGACTTATTGACAAAGAGTTCCAAGGTGATAGATAGTTGGAGAAAGAGACATAGAGGCAGACTACTCAGAAGAAGAGTAATTGAAGTAGTCTGTGACAAAGTGTCTCCCTTGAGAGGGAGTTTGTATACAAATGATGTGATAGTGAAGAATGGTAATCCCTTGTGAAGTTTAATGAGATTTGATGATCTATCACGTCTTGATGTTAATCTTGGGGGATCTGCTGAGAATTAGGTGGGATTTATCTTAATCATGTTTGATATTTGACATGTGCAGTGGAGTATTTTGTCACTTGTATTTACCACCTGTTAATTCTGAGTGAACCTGTATTGCAGGTAATGTTACTGTGCAAACATTCTGTGGTAAAGTTTATTGTTGTTTATTCAAATCTTGTGTATTTATTCTCTTAATGCACCCCTAGATCTCAGCATTCATCTACTTTAAAACTAAAGGTTGTCGGTCCCTAACTGATCAATCTTAGAGGTGGGGTGTCCTCTGATGAATGCACAATGGTCAGTACCATTCACCACTCCACAGATACTGAAGCAGTCCATGTTCAAATGTACTAAAGACCCATAGGTTTGGGCTGACAAGTAGCAAATATCAATCATACAATAGAGGTGCCATGCAATTATTCATTCTGACAAGATATAGTCTAATTACTACCCCTGAACATTGAATGGTGTTACCAACACTAAATACCCCACTATCAACATCCTGGGGATTACCATTGACCAAAAACTTAACCGACTCCCCATATAAACACATTGGTGAAAAGAGCAGGTCAAAGGTTAGGAATACTGTAGTGACTAACTTACCCCAAAGCCTGTCCACTATCTACAAGGCACAAGTCAGGAGTGTGATGGAATACTTCCCACTTGCCTGGATGAGTGCAGCCCTGACAATATTCAACAAGCTTCACACTATCCAGGACAAAGCAGCCACATAATTAGCACCACATCCACAAGCATCCACTCCCTCGATCGGTGATATTCAGTAGCAGCAGTGGAAACAATCTACAAGTTGCACCGCAGATGTGCCAAAGATCCTCAGACAGCACCTTCCAAACCCATAACCATTTCAGTCTAGAAAGACAAGGATAGCAGATACATAGGAGCACCATCACCTGCAAGTTCCCATACAAGCCATGCACTATCCTGACATGGAAACACGTTGCCATTTCCTCACTGTCACTGAGTCAAAATCCTAGAACTTTTTCCCCAACAGCATTACCTACAGCACATTTTTCTTCCCTCTTCTTTATTCATTCTCAGGATGGGGGTGTCACATTTTAGGCAGCATTTATTGTCCAGCCCTAATTGACCAGAGGGCAGCTGAGAGTCAACCACATTGCTGTGGGCCTGGAGTCACATGTAGGCCAGATCAGGTAAGGATGGCTGTTTCCTTCCCTAAAGGATATTAGTGAACCAGATGGATTTTTCCTAACAACCAACAATGGATTTATGGTCATCTTTAAATCCAGATATTTTATTGAATTCAAATTCCACCATCTGCCGTGGCAGGATTTGAACTTGGGTTCCCAGGATATTATCTGGGTATTAACAGTTCAGTGATACTACCACTAGGCCATCACCTCCCGATGTGGACTGCAGCAGTTCAACAAGGCAGCTCATTACCTATTTCCCAGGGAAATTAAGGATTGGCAATGGGCTAGCCAGTGACCTTGCCATCTGTGAATGAATAAAAAAATCAAATTTTTCTAAACTCCAGTGAGAATAGGTCTATCCCCCTCAACCTTTCTTCCTAAAGCTCCCTTTTCATCCCAACAGGAATCAGCCATGAATTTCGAATTGTCTCATTACAAACCTGTCTACTTTACTGCCTCCTTGAGAATATATAACAGGAATAAATAAAACTTAATCTTCAAATAAAATGGAACAGCTATAAATATATGTTTTCCATGTGGTAATACAGAAGTAACATCTGATGAGGCGGATGAATGAGACAACATTCTAAATTATGTTTTGCTGCTAATGTGAAGGGATCAATCACCGGCTTGTTCCTTATGGATTCTGCTCTGTATAAAAACAGGTTTTCACCAGCCATGTGCCTATTTATCAATGATATCTCTCCACCGACATTTCCATGAGCTTATCAACATCTGTGTTACATTAATATGTGTCACTGATTCCATTGAAGTGAATAAGGACAGTTAACTGCTTCTGCATATTGTCTGGCACTAAGTTCACCTCACAGTTCACCTTTGTTTCTGATGACCTAGAATGACTCAGCTTGAAACGCTGGTGGAATGGGTGGTGCACTGGCTAATAGAGTCATAGAAATATACAGCACAGAAACAGGCCCTTCTGCCCAACTCATCCATGCCGACCAGGTTTCCTAAATAGAACAAGTCCCATTTGCCTTCATTGGGCCAATATTCCTTTATTCCTATCCATGAACCTAGAACATAGAACATAGAACAGCACCACACAGTACAGGCCCTTCGGCCCACGATGTTGTACCAATCTATTATCCTACACTAAGATCAAATTAACCTGCATAGCCGATATTTTACTATCATTCAAGTGCCTATCCAAGAGTTGCCTAAATGTCCCTAAAGTACGTGACTCCAGTACCACCACTGGCAGCACATTCCACACACCCACCACTCTCTGTGTAAAGAGGCTACATAGAACAGTACAGCACAGTACAGGCCCTTCGGCCCATGATGTTATCAAGTTACCTCTCATCCTTCGTTGTTTGAAAGAGAAAAGCCCTCGCTCTCTCAACCTTTCCTCGTTAGACCTACCCTCCATTCCGGGCAACGCCCCGTTAGAGATAAGGAACTGCAGATGCTGGAGAATCTGAGATAATAGGGTGTGGAGCTGGATGAACATGAAGGGTCTAGGCCCAAAACGTCAGCTTTCCTGCTCCTAAGATGCTGCTTGGCCTGCTGTGTTCATCCAGCTCCACACCTTGTTATCCAACATCCTGGTAAATCTCCTCTGCACCTTTTCCAATGCTTCCACATCTTTCCTGTAATAAGGCAACCAGAACTGGACACAAAACTCCAGATGTGGCTGAACCAGGCTTTTGTACAGCTGGAGCATAACTTCACGGCTCTGGAGCTCGATCACTCTATTAATGAAAGCGAACACACCATAAGCCTTCTTAACAACTCTATCCACCTGGGTGGCAGCTTTCAGGGAACTGTGGACATGAACCCTAAGATCCCTCTGCTCCTCCACACTGCCAAGAATCTTTCCGTTACCCTATATTCTGCTTTCAAGTTTGTCCTTCTGAAATGAATCGCCTCACACTTTTCAGGGTTAAACTCCATCTATCACTTCTCAGCCCAGCTCTGGAACCTATCAATGTCCCTTTGTAACCGAGAATAGCCCTCCACACTGTCAACGATGTGACCCATCTTCACATCATCCGCAAACTTGCTAATCCACTCTTCCACTCCTTCATTCAAATCATTTACAAAAATCCCAAATAGAAGAGGACCCAGAACAGATCCTTGTGGTACACCACTTGTAACTGTGTGCCATGTTGAATATTTTCCATCCACTACCACACTTTGTCTTCTAAGGGTCAGCCAATTCTGAATCCAATCCGCCGCATTTCCCCCATCCCATGCTTCCTTACTTTCTGCACGAGCCTACCATGGAGAAACTTATCAAATGCCTTACTTAAGTCCATGTAAACCAGATCCACTGCTCCATCTTCATCGAAATGTCTGGTCACCTCTTCAAATAATTCCGTAAGGTTTGTGAGGCATGATCTACCTCTCACAGATCCATGCTGACTGTCACAAATCAAACTGTGCCTTTCCAAGTGATCATAAATCCTGTCTCTCAGAGCCCTTTCCATTAATTTACCCCACTGATGAAAGAGATATACCTCTGACATCTCCAATATACCTTCCTCCAATCACATTAAAATTATGACCCCCTCATAATAGTCATTTCCGCCCTAGGAAAAAATATCTGGGCATCCACTGTATCTATGCCTCTCATCATCCTGTACCTGTTCAAACGTCTTTTAAATGTTGTAATTGTTGTAACAATCCAGAGCCCCAGATTGTTGTGTGTGTGTGGCGGGGGGAGGAGGCGGGCGGGGGATCTTCAATTCTCACCATGAAATTACATGCAGGTTGGAAAATCTGGAATTGGTGCCAAGGAATGATCATTAGTTGCTGTAAAAGCCCATCAGGTTTACGAACATTGTTTTAGGGCCAGAATTCTGCTGTTAAGTATCCCATCTGACCTCCAGGTGTCTGCGATACGGTTGACTATTGGCTACCTCCTGCAACGACCAAGGAAGACGCTCAGATCAAAGGTATTTAAAGATTGACAATGTATGTTGGTTTTACCAGTGATGCTGACTGGTAAAGAAAAAATGAAGGTTATGAGTAAGGTAACAGAGGACAAGAGCAAGCAGCTTATAGGGCAGGAAGAGCGGCTTCAGTATCATCAATGCATTGCAATGAGTGAGTTGAGTCTCCGTGGAAACAAGGAGGCCGAAGAGTGATTTGCTCAACACACTCAAAATTCACAAGGGATCGGGACAAAGCAAATGAAGAGAAAAGGCTCCCACAAGAGGATACAGAAGCAAAGTGTTTGGCAACATGAGGAATTCTTTTTCACAGTAAGTGGCTGCGGTCAGGAGTGCACTGTCTGAGAGCACGGTGGAGAGCACTGTCTGAGAGGACAGTAGAGAGCACTGTCTGAGAGATTCGTGGAGTGCACTGTCTGAGTGAGTGGTGGAGTGCACTGTCTGAGAGCGCGGTGGAGTGCACTGTCTGAGAGCGAGGTGGCGAGCACTGACTGAGAGCGCGGTGGAGAGCACTGCCTGAGAGCGCGGTGGAATGCACTGTCTGAGAGATGGGTGGAGAGCACTGACTGAGAGAGCGCTGGAGTGCACTGTCTCAGAGAGCGGTGGAGTGCACTGTCTGACTGCACGGTGGAGAGCACTGTCTGAGACCGCGGTGGAGTGCACTGTCTGGGAGAGCGGTGGAGAGTACTGACAGAGTGCGGTGGAGAGCACTGAGAGAGCAGCAGAGTGCACTGTCTGAGAGAGCAATGGAGACAACTGTCTCAGTAAGCGGTGGAGCGCAATGTCTGAGTAAGCGGTGGAGAGCACTGTTTTAGTAAGCGATGGAGCGCACTGTCTGAGAGAGTCGAGGAGTGCACTGTCTGAGAGAGCAGTGGAGTGCATGTCTGAGAGAGTGGTGGAGAGCACTGTCTGAGTAAGCGGTGGAGTACACTGTCTGAGAGCGCGGTGGAAAGCACGGTCTGAGAGCGTGCTGGAGTGCACTGTCTGAGAGAGCGGTGGAGAGCACTGTCTGAGAGAGTGGTGGAGTGCACTGCCTGACAGCGCAGTGGAGAGCACTCTCTAGACCACGGTGGAGTGCACTGTCTGGGAGAGCGGTGGAGTGCATTGTCTGAGAGAGTGGTGCAGAGCACTGTCTGAGAGCGTGGTGGAGTGCACTGTCTGAGAGAGCCGTGGCGAGCACTGTCTGAGAACGCGGTGGAGAGCACTGCCTGAGAGCGCGGTGGAGTGCACTGTCTGAGAGAGCGGTGGAGTGCACTGTCTGAGAGAGCAGTGGGGAGCACTATCTGAGAGCGCGGTGGAGTGCACTGTCTGAGTGAGTGGTGGAGTGCACTGTCTGAGAACGTGGTGGGGAGCACTGTCTGAGTAAGCAGTGGGGAACACTGTCTTAGAGCGCGGTGGAGCGCACTGTCTGAGAGATCGGTGGGGAGCACGGTCTGAGACAGCGGTGGAGTGCACTGTCTCAGAGAGCGGTGGAGTGCAGTGTCTGAGAGCGCGGTGGAGAGCACTGTCTGAAAGTGCGTGGGGACAACTGTCTGAGAGCGTGGTGGAGTGCACTGTCTGCGAGTGCGGTGGAGTGCACTCTCTGAGAGCGCGGTAGAGAGCACTGTCTGAGAGCACGGTGGAGTGCACTGCCTGAGAGCATGGTGGAGTGCACTGCCTGAGAGAGCAGTGGAGAGCACTGTCTCAGTAAGCGGTGGAGCGCAATGTCTGATTAAGCGGTGGAGCACACTGTTTTAGTAAGCAGTGGAGGGCACTGTCTGAGAGACCGGTGGAGTGCACTGTCTGAATAAGCAGTGCAGAACACTGTCTGAGATAGGGGTGGAGAGCACTGTCTGAGAGCACGGTGGAGTGCACTGTCTGAGAGCACGGTGGAGTGCACTGTCTGAATAAGCAGTGCAGAGCACTGTCTGACAAAGGGGTGGAGAGCACTGTCTGACAAAGGGGTGAAGAGCACTGTCTGAGATAGGGGTGGAGAGCACTGTCTGAGAGAGTCGAGGAGTGCACTGTCTGAGAGAGCGGTGGAGTGCACTGTCTGAGAGAGTCGAGGAGTGCACTGTCTGAGAGAGCGGTGGAGTGCACTGTCTGAGAGCGCGGTGGAGTGCACTGTCTGAATAAGCAGTGCAGAGCACTGTCTGACAAAGGGGTGGAGAGCACTGTCTGACAAAGGGGTGGAGAGCACTGTCTGAGATAGGGGTGGAGAGCACTGTCTGAGAGAGCGATGGAGTGCACTGTCTGAGAGAGCAGTGGATTGCACTGTCTCAGAGCATGACGGAGTGCACTGTCTGAGAGCACGGTGGAGTGCACTGTCTGAGAGCACGGTGGAGTGCCCATTTCCCCCAGTCACTGCATCCCATTTCACCCAGTCAATGCATCCCATTTCACCCAGTCACTGCATCCCATTTCACCCAGTCACTGCATCCCATTCCGCTCAGTCACTGCATCCCATTACGCTCAGTCACTGCATCCCATTACACACAGTCACTGCATCCCATTTCACCCAGTCACTTCATCCCTTTTCACCAAGTCACTGCATCCCATTTCACACAGTCACTGCATCCCATTTAACACAATCACTGCATCCCATTTCACACAGTCACTGCATCCCATTAAACTCTGTCACTGCATCCCATTACGCTCATTCATTGCATCGCAATACACTCAGTCACTGCGTCCCATTTCACCGAGTCACTGCATCACATTCCACCCAGTCACTGCATCGCATTTCACTCAGTCACTGCATCCCATTTCACTCAGTCACTGCATCACATTTCACTTAGTCACTGCATCCCATTTGACTCAGTCACTGCCTCCCATTTCACTGAGTCAATGCATCCCATTTCACTCAGTCAATGCACCATATTACTGTCAGTCAGTGCATCCCATAACCCTGAGTCACTGCATCCTCTTACACTCAGTCACTGTATCCCATTACACTCAGTCACTACATCCCATGACCCTCAGTCAGACCATCCCATTTCCAACAGTCACTGCATCTCCTTCCCCACAATGACTGCATCCCATTTCACTCAGTCACTGCGTCGCATTTCCCTCAATCACTGCATCCCATTTCCATCAGTCATTGCATCCCATTTCCCTCAGTCACTGCATCCCATTTCCCACAGTCACTGAATCTCCTTTCCCTCAGTCAATGCATCACATTTCACTGAGCCACTGCATCTCATTTCACTCAGTCACTGCATCTCCTTTCGTCACTCACGGCATCACATTTCACTCAGTCACTGCACCCCATTTCACTCAGTCACTGCGTCCCATTTCCCTCAGTCACGGCGTCCCATTTCCCTCAGTCACTGCATCCCATTTCCCTCAGTCGCTGAGTCCCATTTCACCCAGTCGCTGCACCCCATTTCACTCCGTCACTGCATCCCATTTCTCACAGTCACTGCATCCCATTTCTCACAGTCACTGCATCCCATTTGACTCAGTCACTGCGTCCCATTTCCCCGAGTCACTGCATCCCATTTCACTCAGCCACTGCATCCCATTTCCCTCAGTCACTGCGTCCCATTTCCCTCAGTCACTGTGTCCCATTTCCCTCAGTCGCTGCATCCCATTTCCCTCAGTCGCTGCGTCCCATTTCACTCAGTCGCTGCACCCCATTTCACTCCGTCATTGCATCCCATTTCTCACAGTCACTGCATCCCATTTCACTCAGTCACTGCAGCCCATTTCACTCAGTCACTGCAGCCCATTTCACTCAGACACTGCATCCCATTTCAGTCAGACACTGCATCCCATTACGCTGAGTCACAGCATCCCAGTTCACTCAGTCTCGGCATCCCATTCCCTTCACCCACTGCAACCCATTCCCTCAGTCACAGCATCCTATTTCCATCAGTCACTGCATTGCATTTCACTCAGTCACTGCAGCCCATTTCATTCAGTCACTGCATTTCATTCCCCACACTCACCACATCCCAATTCACAGAGACACGGCATCACATTTCACTCAGCCATTGCAACCCATTACCTTCAGTCACTGCATCCCATTTCACTCAGTCACTGCATCCCATTTCCATCAGTCACTGCAACCCATGTATCTCAGTCACTGCATCCCATTTCTATAAGTCACTGCATCCCATTACCCTCTGTCACTGCATCCCAGTTCACACAGTCACTGCATCCCATTTCACTCAGTCACTGCATCCCATTTCCATCAGTCACTGCAACCCATGTATCTCAGTCACTGCATCCCATTTCCATCAGTCACTGTATCCCATTTCCCTCAGTCACTACAACCCATTTCCCGCAGTCATTACATCCTATTTCACTCAGACTCTACATCCCATTTCCCTTAGTCCGTGCATCCCATTACCGTCAGTCACTGCATCCCATTTCCGTAAATCACTGCATCCCATTTCCATAAGTCACTGCATCCCATTACCCTCAGTCACTGCATCCCAGTTCACACAGTCACTGCATCCCATTTCACTGAGTCACTGCATCCCGTTTCACTGAGTCACTGAATCCTATTTCCATCAGTCACTGCATCTCATTTCCATCAGTCACTGCATCCCATTTCCATCAGTCACTGCATCCCATTTCCCTCAGTCACTGCATCCCATTTCCCTCAGTTACTGAATCTCCTTTCCCTCAGCCAATGCATCACATTTCACTGAGCCACTTCATCCCATTTCACTCAGTCACTGCATCCCATTTCCATCAGTCACTGCAACCCATTCCTATCAGTCACTGCATCCCATTCCTATCAGTCACTGCGTCCCATTGCACTCTGTCACTGCATCTCATTTCCCTCAGTCACTGCATCTCATTTCCCTCAGTCACTGCATCCCATTTCCCTCAGTCACTGCATCTCCTTTTGTCACTCACGGCATCACATTTCACTCAGTCACTGCATCCCATTTCACTCAGTCACTGCATCCCATTTCCATCAGTCACTGCAACCCATGTATCTCAGTCACTGCATCCCATTTCCATCAGTCACTGTGTCCCATTTCCCTCAGTCACTACAACCCATTTCCCGCAGTCACTGCATCCTATTTCACTCAGACACTACATCCCATTTCCCTTAGTCCGTGCATCCCATTACCGTCAGCACTGCATCCCATTTCCGTAAATCACTGCATCCCATTTCCATAAGTCACTGCATCCCATTACCCTCAGTCACTGCATCCCAGTTCACACAGTCACTGCATCCCATTTCACTCAGTCACTGCATCCCATTTCCATCAGTCACTGCAACCCATGTATCTCAGTCACTGCATCCCATTTCCATCAGTCACTGTATCCCATTTCCCTCAGTCACTACAACCCATTTCCCGCAGTCACTGCATCCTATTTCACTCAGACACTACATCCCATTTCCCTTAGTCCGTGCATCCCATTACCGTCAGTCACTCCATCCCATTTCCGTAAATCACTGCATCCCATTTCCATAAGTCACTGCATCCCATTACCCTCAGTCACTGCATCCCAGTTCACACAGTCACTGCATCCCATTTCACTGAGTCACTGCATCCCATTTCACTGAGTCACTGAATCCTATTTCCATCAGTCACTGCATCCCATTTCCATCAGTCACTGCATCCCATTTCCATCCGTCACTGCAACCCATTTATCTCAGTCACTGCATCCCATTACCCTCAGTCACTGCATCCCATTTCCCTCAGTCACTGCATCCCATTTCCCTCAGTCACTGCATCCCATTTCCCACAGTCACTGAATCTCCTTTCCCTCAGTCAATGCATCACATTTCCCTCAGTCACTGCATCCCATTTCACTCAGTCACTGCATCTCCTTTCGTCACTCACGGCATCACATTTCACTCAGTCACTGCATCCCATTTCACTCAGTCACTGCATCCCATTTCCATCAGTCACTGTATCCGATTTCCCTCAGTCACTACAACCCATTTCCCACAGTCACTGCATCCTATTTCACTCAGACACTACATCCCATTTCCCTTAGTCCGTGCATTCCATTACCGTCAGTCACTGCATCCCATTTCCGTAAATCACTGCATCCCATTTCCATAAGTCACTGCATCCCATTACCCTCAGTCACTGCATCCCATTTCACTGAGTCACTGCATCCCGTTTCACTGAGTCACTGAATCGCATTTGTTGTTCTCACTTGCATGCAATGGTCATGAATCTCCTCCAATGGCTTGTCATGTATTTCCAATGCAAAATTTTACCAACTTTTGATTTTCAATTTTGATTACATGTGTTTCCTCTATTCTATAAGATGCTGCAATAAACTCAAATTTGATAAATCATAATTCAACCACCATTACCTACAGAGTTAATTTCATCAAACAGATCCAATTAGAATTGTCACATTCCCAAATCCTGATTCAAGTTTTTCTAATTATGGGCCACGTGGTTCAGAAAAAAAACGCTTCGAGTCAAGAGATGGACAGTAGGGAAACAGATCCTTTGCCCCAATCTGTCTATGTTGACCAGATATCCTAAATTAATTTAGTCCCATTTGCCAGCATTTGGCCCATATTCCTCTCAACCCATCCTATTCATATACACATCCAGATGCCTTTTAAACGTACAAGCCTCCACCACTTCCTCTGGCAGCTCATTCCATACATGCACCACTATGAAAAAAATCCGGTCCATTTTAAATCTTCCCTCTCTCATTTTTAACCTATTCCCTCCAGTTTTGGATTCCAGCAACCCGGGGAAAAGATCTTGGCTGTTCGCTCTATCCACGTCCCTCATAATTTTATAAACTTCTATATGGTCAGCCCTGAACTCCAAAGTTCAAAGAAATAGCTGCCTGTTCAAGCCCAACCTATACCTCCAACCTCCGATGCTGGTAACATCCTTGTCGATCTTCTCTGAACCCTTTCAAGTTCACAACACAGAACAATACAGCGCAGAACAGGCCCTTCGCCCCTCAATGTTGCGCCGACATCCTTCCTCTCGCAAGCAGACCAAAATCGATTGCAGTATTCCAAAAGCAGCTGAACCAACATCCTATATGGCTGCTAAGTGATCTCCCAACTCCTTTACTCAATGCACTGACCGATAAAGGCGAGCACACCAAATGTCTCCTTCGTATCCTTTCTACCGGTGGCTGTACTTTGATGGAACTACGAAACTGCACTCCAGGGTCTCTCTATTAAGCAACACTCCCCACAACCTTCAGTGTATACGTGCTGCCCTGATTGGCCTTTCCAAAATGTAGCACCTCACATTTATCTAACCTCAACTGCATCTGCCACTCCTCAGTTTATTGGCCCTTGTCAATGTCCCATTGTATTCTGAGGTGACCTTCTTGGCTGGCTACTACACCATCAATCATTGGGAAACTTACTAGCCACACCTTCTATTTTCATATCCAAATCATTGCATCACTTCAACTCCCCCTCCCACTCCCTGAACGACATGTCCATCCTGGGCCTCTTCCAGTGTCACAACGACACCACCCAGAAACTGGAGGAGCAGCACTTCATATTCCGCCTCGGGAGCTTCCAACTCAAGAGCCACAATATGGACTTTGCCACCCTCAAAATCTCCCCACCCGCCAGCCTCATCCCAAGACTAGTTCCTCCCCTCATCCCCGCCTCCATGACCTGTCCGCCTTCTCTCCCACCTATCCACTCCTCCCACCTCACTGACCAACTCCCACCACTGCTTGGAATTATTATTCTTTTCACACTTCATCAGCTCGAAGTTATTTCTCAAATCTATTTTCCAAGTGTTGGAAAAAGTGAGATAAAGAGAAGTAAAAGAAGTTACATTCTTACCACTCGGGAAATCTCTGAATATTATTCTGTCGAAAGGCCGCCAAGGAACGATGCAATTCTTTTGTCACAAACGCTGTGAGGGAGACATCTTTTTCGGTTCCACTAACTCCACCCTAAGGAAGACAAACCCACGTAACATATCTAGTGACTTAAAGCATACTCTATTGTTGCCCAAGGTGGAGAGCTGGATGAACACAGCAGGTCAAGCAGCATCAGAGGAGCAAGAAAGCTGATGTTTCGGGCCTAGGCCCTTCTTCAGAAAATTGGCGCTGGAGAATCTGAGATAACAAGGTGTAGAGCCGGATGATACTGCTTGGACTGCTGTGTTCATCCAGCTCTACACCTTCTTATCTCAGATTCTCCAGCATCTGCAGCTCCTACTACCTCTATTGTTGCCCTTTCACTTTACTGAACTAATATGAGCCAGTAGTTTTGTTTAGGCTCATGTAATCTTACGGTTATTGGTCTGTACAAAATCCTGAATTAATTTTGATCCAATGACGGGAGGAGAGATGAATTTTATAGAAATTTTTGTTTTCTACCAATTTGCAGAGGGCATCGTGGGCGATTGGAGGACAGTGTTATTATCCTCCAGGTCTGCAGATTGCATCATTGCCAACTTGCCAATTTGCATATACATACAATATTCATTATGTAGCAATGAAACATAATAAACCAAAACTGTGTACTTAAAACAACCCTCACATATCAACGGAAATTTAAATATTTATCATGGAGTTTGAAGGATTGAATTCAATGATACAAAGCAAAAACCAGTGAAGATGTGTGCAGTTGGTCAGCACTTATACCACTCAGTGGAGGTTTGAGGCCACCCAGGAACAAGCAAGCTCTGTCTAACTCCAAGGGCAGCACGGTGGCTCAGTGGTTAGCACTGCTGACTCACAGCGCCAGGGACCCAGGTTCGATCCCACCGTTGGGCGATTT
Organism: Stegostoma tigrinum; assembly: GCF_030684315.1. Taxonomy (NCBI): domain Eukaryota; kingdom Metazoa; phylum Chordata; class Chondrichthyes; order Orectolobiformes; family Stegostomatidae; genus Stegostoma; species Stegostoma tigrinum. The sequence continues at coordinate 1,927,215 of NC_081376.1, read as the reverse complement.
TGTGTGCGGAGTTTGTACATTCTGCCCATGCCTGCATGGGTTCCTGCTGGGTGCTCTGGTTTCCTCCCACAATCCAAAGATGTGCAGGCTCGGTGTATGGGCCATGCCAAACTTGCCCATTGTGTTTCGGGATGTGTAGATTAGGTGTGTTAGTCATGGGAAATGTAGGGTTACTGAGGAAAGGGTTGGGGGATGAGTCAGGGTGAGATGTTCTTTGGAGGGTGGCTGTGGACTTGTTGGGTCAAAAGGGGCTTGTTTCCACACTGTAGGGATTCTATGATATGAAAGTATCTTTTGAAGTGGACATTCATGGGTATGCTGTAACAGAGACCTTGAAATACTTCACAACAAATATTTGGAACTAGACTGTCAATTCAGACATAGCATCAAAAAAGGTCATGGAAGTTGTCGCCGATCTCAAGCAGGATTGATGAAAATCCAGCAGGAAATGGTGTCAAAAGGCACAGTATCTTTTATTCATCTCCAGTTATTTTGTCCAAGGCACTGGATGCTGGCAGGATTGAAACATTTAAGAAATGCTTCACAAATCACATATAAGGGCCTGCACATCTTTGAACAATGGGAGGAAACTGGATCACCTGGCAGAAGCCCCTCGCAGACGCGGGAAGGACGTGTCAATTCCACACAGATAGTTACCCAAGACTGGAATCTCAATTGGCTCCCCAGTGCATGAGCAGCTCGAACCACTGAGCAACTACCTTGCCCAGAAGGGGTTTTATAAACGCATACATTATTTCCATTAATAGTTGGGGAAAGACAGATCCAATCCTATATGTCCAATCAAAATAACATTTTGTAGATATCATGACGACAACCATAAATGATTTTGAATTCGTAAATCAAAAAAATTAAAATTGTTTTCAAGCCTAAATACTAGATAAGGTGCAGTTAAGATGAATAGCGCAGCAACAAAAAGGCCATATTTTATGTGACCATCGGGAACACTTGAAAACTTGCAACAATTCGTCGTCAGTAGTGCTCTGAAGTGGCTTGATGATGCACTCCTTCATACACTGGAATGAAACTCCAAAGATCACAAATTCTCCTTCAATACCATGTTATAACAGTGACTGCATCAACCTGTGTTTGTGGGCCTGACTGGAAACCCACACAACATGCATAAACAAAAAAAAATCTAAGGCGATAGGAGAAAAAATGTATGTATGCAACGTCTTTGAAAAGCAATTATTTGTAGTGGATGCAAGCCCATAAGGAATCTCCTTTTGCAAATTCTAGTTATTTGCACTGCAGGTCATGCCAGTCAGAATCAGTTTTCGTTTCATGACAGATAACTAAAATGTCCATCACAATGAAATGTGGTTGATCAGAAGATTTTAAGTAAGGACTATGTCTTGGGTGAGCTGACGGCATTACGGGATGGAGAAGGTACACTCACTGCTGGCATCTTGACACCATTGAATGAGCAAGCGTGGACGCAAAGGTTGTAACAGGTAACAATTGTACAGGCAATATCTTTTGAGCTCCTTCCGAGCAAGCCTGTAATACTCTAAAGCTGTGCTCGACCCTCACTTCCTCCACCTTACGTACGCTGCCTTTTTCTTTTTGACAAGAAGCACCTCTGTACCCGTCATCCAAGGCTCCTTAATCTTACCCCTTCTTACCTGTCTCAGAGGAACAAATTTATACATCACTCGCAACAACTGCTCCTTAAACAGCCTTCACATGTCTGCTGGGATTTTTCTGTGGAACAATTCCTCCCAATCTGTACTTCCCAACGCCTGTCTGATAGCATCATAGTCTCCTTTACCCCAGTGAAATATCTTCCCCTGGTAACTGCTCCTTTCCCTTTCCATGACTATGGTAAATGTGAGGCTGTTGTGGTCACTGTCGCCAAAGTGCTCTCCCACCACGATATCTGACACCTGTCCTGGCTCATTGCCGAACACCAAATCCAAGATGGCCTCCCCACCTCGTCGACCTGTCCACATACTCAGTAAGGAAACCCTCCGGAACACACCTGACAAAAACGGCTCCATCCAAACCATCTGCACTAAGGAGGTTTCAATCTATACTGGAAAAGTTGAAGTCACCCATAACAACAACCCTGCTACGTTTGCACTTTTCAACAATCTGCCGGCCAAGGAGTTCTTCGATCTCCCAACTGCTATTTGGGGTCCGTAGAAAACCCCCAGTGAGGTGACTGCTGCCTTGCTGTTCCGAACTTCCACCCACACTGACTCAGTTGACAAACCTTCCTTGGCAACCTCAGCACATACCACCTCAGTAGACGAGTCCTCAAAGGTTCTTGCAGCCGCCGTTATACTGTCCTTGACCAACAAAGCCACACATCCCCCTCTTTTACCACCTTCCCTGACCTTAATCAAAGATCTAAACCCTAGAACCTGCAACATCCATTCCTGACCCTGCTCTATCCATGTCTCCGAAATGGCCACAACATCGAAGTCCCAGGTACCTATTCAATCTGCAAGCTCACCTACCTTATTCCGGATACTCCCGGCATGAAAGTCGTCACACTTCAATCCAGCTTGCTGTCTGCCAGCACACTCCTGTGACAGTGAGGTCCTGACCATGTCCTCCCTACGCTCATCCTCCTGTGTACTAGGTCTACACCTCCGTTTCCCATCCCCCTTCTGAGCTAGTTTAAATCCACCTGAATGGCACTAGCGAATTTCCCACCCAGGATATTCGTGCCCCTCTGGTTCATGTGAAATCTGTCCTGTTTGTAGAGGTCCCACCTTCCCCAGAATGAGCACCAATTGTCCATGTACCTGAAGCCCTCCCATCTGCACCATCCCTGCAGCCACGTGTTCAGCTGAAATCTCTCCCTGTTCTTTGCCTCGCTATCACCTGGTACGGGTGACAAACCAGAGATGACCACTCTCTTTGTTCTAGCTCTCAGCTTCCACCCTCGCTCCCTGAAATCCTGCCTGACATCCCTATCCCTCTTTCTACCTATGTCGTTGGTGCCTATGTGGACCACGACTTGGGGCTGGTCACCCTCTCCCCTCAGGACGCTAAAGACACGATCTGAGACATCGCGGACCTTGGCACCTGGTAGGCAACGCACCAATCGTGAGTCTCTTTCGTTCCCGGTAAATCTTCTATCAGTCCCTCTAACTATTGAGTCCCCAGTGACTATCACTCTCTTGCTATCTCCCCTTCCCTTCTGTGCAAGAGGGACAGACTCTGTGCCAGAGACCTGCACCCTACTGCATACCTCTGCTAACTCGTCCCCCGGAACAGTATCCAAAATGGTATAGTTGTTTTTCAAGGGAGCTACCGCAGTGGATTTCAGGGGAACGACCACAGGGAATGGTTGGTCAAGCTACATCGGGTAAACGGACATTTTTGGCTGAAGAAACATGTGTTTCAATGTGAGCTAATGGAAGAAGCCATGGAGTCAAAGCTAAACATTTTGACAATAAGACAACCATTCGTAAAAGCAGCAGACAGCATGAAAAAGAAATGAGCGGCTTTAATATCCGGTTAAAATTTATGTGGAATATCAGATGGAATTTTCTTACTGACTCCATTGTGCAATCATGTCGATCTAAAAATGTTAACTGCATTAATTAATACTAACCAGAAACGGACTTTGTAGTAAATGGTTTGACGATTTTCTGAATCTGGAACATCCCTTTTCCTTCTCGAACGAAGATCGTACCAACCTATGGTACCAAACTGTGAGTCAAACGGATGGGGCTCATAATCAATGGGCAAATGTGGGACTCCAACAGGGAATGCATTGGAATTATCAGGTCCAGAAGTGAAGTAGTTCCAGATGAAGGTTTCACTGCTAATGAGCCAAGACAAGAGACAGGTAGGCAGGATTAAAAAGATGTCAAGAGACAGCTTTAGGGATTGCATGAATGTGTTGTTGGACGATCATCATGGGATCAACAAGATGCCAAGGTTGTGCTGAGACAAGCGTAATATTACATTGTTGCCAAGGCAGAGTAATGCAATCAGTAGATAGTGAACAGAGATTGGTGTGGGGACCACAAACAGTGGTCTTCCCAGTTTTAAATTGTTATCTCTACATAGTTCCGCAATTTTATGTTCTGTTCAAAAGGCATTACTGACAAAAAAACAGAAGTTAGCCATTTGTTTACTTGTCAATATATCTTGATTTTTCCACCATGTTCTCCAATTATGAACACAACATGCGCACTGTACGAAGTGAACCGTTCAAACCTTAAAAGGAAATGTTAAAATTGTGGAATATAAAGTTAAATTTATTTCATTGAAAATTTAAATAAATTACATGAAGGTTTGACCAAGACTGCAAGGAATTAGATGGAACACCAGATGAATAAAACAAGCAGCAGTAAGGTGGTATTAGCTGGATGTTCCTGAAGAAAGAGAACACAGCCAACCTTTCTTCCATCAGGGGGATTAATTGTGTGGTGTCAGACACAGTCAATTCAATCATTCCTTCTGTCTTTACTGTCTGACTGTACTATGGTTGTAATATTTCCTTTTTTAAATGCTCAAGGTTAGACATACTTCACTTGACATTCTCATTTTATAAATTTTAAGAAGTTGACTTATTGTCAAGTCACGGTAGGATTGAAAACACATTCTATAACTGTTTGAAGTCAGAAGTCACATGACACCAGCTTATAGTCCAACAGGTTCATTTGAAATCACACAAGCTTTTGGAGTGCAGCCCCTGCATCAGGTGCAGTTAGTGAGGTGACCACAGAGAGACACAGCTTATAAGCAGAGAGATCAAAAGATCATAGAATTGGCGTGAGTGGAGTGTCAGATAATAACTCTATACAGGTGACCAAGAGTGTTAGAGGCAAGTAAAGTGTTTATAAAGTCAATGTCAGTGCTGTGTTGTCATGATAATCAGGCAGCGCAACAGGAATGTACAAAAGGTGACATCTCAGGTCAGACTCTGACTTGTAGTTTCGAGGCTTGTGTTCGGAATCTGTCTTGGACTTTTCACCTTTATTTCAAAAGCAAGAATTTATAAGATACCACACTGACTGTAACTACAAGTTGTGTGTTTCTTCAACAAAATATCTGCAAATAAACAAACATCCTGGATGAAGACTTATTATCTGACACTCCACTCACACCAGTTGTATGATCTTTTGATCTGTCTGCTTATGAATTGTGTGTCTGTGTGTTTTCCTCTCTGACGGCACCTGATGAAGGGACTGCACTCCCAAAGCTTGTGTGATTTCAAATAAACCTGTCAGATTATAACCTGATGTCATGTGACTTCTGACTTTGTCTACCTAGTCCAACACCAGCACCTCCACATTATAACTGTTTGGAACCAAGTCAGTGCAACAGGTATATGTCGAACATTTAACTTCAGAAGAATGCCTAGTGCTGAAAAGTTCATTAATAACAAAGGATTTCTCCGTTATGCCATCAGTCGTAACATGCTGCGTCTCACAGTCATAATGAAAGGATGCCCACTTTAATTTAGCAGGGCCAAGAACAGTTATGGACATTTTTAGCATGGGAGGAGGCCATTCAATATTTTATCTGTCCCAGCTCTCTCCCAGCGCAACAAAATTAATCCTTTTCTCGAACTCATTCCACATATTTCACAGAATTGAAATATATAGGTACATACTTGAGAGATTTTAACATTGTGAGCAGTTCTCGCACTTCACCTTGTCACTAAAAATTGAAAACGTGATTCACAAAGAGTGAGTCTTTATTTTGTTCTGTTGTGATGATGAAGCAGATGCAAGTCAAAGTGCTGGAACTGGCCTCTTGAACTTAGCAACTGTTCAACGTGTATAAAATGAATTCTGTGCGCATCTACTAAGAGCAGTTTTATGGAAGGAAAAGGTACCAAAGAAGCTTTGGTGTATTGTGCTTGATGCTATTATACTCCAACCTGTGAAAACAGAACTCTACGACTGTGAGTGTTGAGTTCTGAGAGGGTGCTATCTTGTTTGAATTTACATTGCTAAGTCTCGGCCTATTTTCCCAACAGCAAAATTGGTAATCCAGAAAGAAATGGATATTTCTCGCATTTGTTGGCTGTAAGTGTCTGTTTAAAGTTTAAGTACAGTTTCCTTACATACAGGTGCTTAACCTGCTTTTACAGTTTGAACATTTGTTGTGCCAATGAAAATTTTTTGAATGGTTTCACCTCCAGTTTTCCTCTTTATACATATTTTGTATTTTTTCAGGGTAAGGACTACCTGCAAAATCTGAGATTGGATTTTCTAAGACAGCAGCCTTTGTTTTGGAGAGATAATGGGAACTGCAGATGCTGGAGAATGCGAGATAACAAAGTGTGGAGCTGGATGAAGACAGCAGGCCAAGCAGCATCTTAGGAGCACAAAAGCTGACGTTTCGTGCCAAGAACCTTCATCAGAAAAAGGGGAGGGGGAGCGGGTTCTGAAATAAATAGGGAGAGAGGGGGAGGCGGATGGAAGATGGATGGAGGAGAAGACAGGTGGAGAGGAGAGTATGGGTAGGGAGGCAGGGAGGCGATAGGTCAGTCTGGGAAGGCCGGACAGGTCAAGGGAGCAGGATGAAGGGAAATAGGGGTGCGGCATGAGGTGGGAGGGGGGATGGGTGAAAGGAAGAATAGGTTAGGGAGGTGGGGACGAGCTGGGCTGGTTTTGGGATGCAGTGGGAGGACAGGAGATTTGGAAGCTTGTGAAATCCACATTGATACCATTGGGCTGCAGGTCTCCCAAGCAGAATATGAGTTGCTGTTCCTGCAACCTTCGGGTGGCATCATTATGGCACTGCAGGAGGCCCAGGATGGACATGTCCTCCAAGGAATGGGAGGGGGAGTTGAAATGGTTCGTGACTGGGAGGTGCAGTTGTTTATTGCGAACTGAGCTTCGGTGTTCTGCAAAGCGGTCCCCAAGCCTCTGCATCGTTTCCCCAATGTAGAGGAAGCCACAACGGGGACAGCGGATGTTTTGGATATTTCTTAAGCATTGATTTTCATTCAGAGTTGGTTGGATTTTGCTGAAGCAAAAGACATAACTCACTATGACATAGACAATGTCAGAGTTAATGTTTCGGGTCCTTTGACCCTTCCTCAGATCTCACTCTTCACTGATGCTGCCCGACCTGTTGAGCTTTTCCAGCAACTTCTGCTTTTGTTCCTGATTTACAGTTCCCACAGTTCTTTTGTTTTTTATGACACAGACAAAACTTGATCTCTGCAGGTAGCATGATGCTGCATTCTTCAACTTCCCTGCCTTTTTGTAATATAATATTGTCTGTTTAGGACAGAAGTGGCTTTTTTTGTTTGTTTTAACTTCTGCACATACTTTCTGTGCAGGTTAAAAGTCTACACCTTTTCAGTTCACTGCAGTGCTGCATAATGAAGACTTGGAACATTTTTTTTAATAAAGTAGAAAATCAGTGTGGTTTGTTTTCCAAAATGTGATGTGTAAGTGCAACACTTAACAGTGTGTTCATCAAACTATTGTTTACTTTGATCTTTGTGTTGCAGAAATTTCTAGAATCATTTCATATATATTTTTCTTGATATATTTTAGCAGCTTTCCTGGAGCAAGTCTGTTTTCCTTAGGATGAGACGACTTTCAGACATACTCCCTTTATTATGAGTTTTAATTGGGGTAAAATGAGGAGGATTTTTATTCACTGAGACACACATGACTATATGTTTAAAGCATTGGAAAATGCATTCTGTTCGGACTGTCATGCTATCTGGTGTTTGTACCAGGCTTCCCAATTAACTGCAAGTGATTAAGGATGCTCATGGATGCCACATGTTATTACAAGAGGAAATTAACAGACAAGTAAGGATTTTATGCCACATTTATACATAGCATGGACTATGCAGCATGGATGCAGTGACTGAGTGAAATGGGATGCAGTGACTGAGTGAAATGGGAAGCAGTGACTGAAGAAAATGGGAAGCAGTGACTGATGGAAATGGGAAGCAGTGACTGAGGGAAAGGAGATGCAGTGACTGTGGGAAAGGAGATGCAGTGACTGTGGGAAAGGAGATGCAGTGACTGTGGGAAATGGGATGCAGTGACTGTGGGAAATGGGATGCAGTGACTGTGGGAAGTGGGATGCAGTGACTGTGAGAAATGGGATGCAGTGACCGAGTGAAATGGGACGCAGTGACCGAGTGAAATGGGACGCAGTGTCCGAGTGAAATGGGACGCAGTGACCGACTGAAATGGGACGCAGTGACTGACTGAAATGGGACACAGTGACTGAGTGAATTGGGATGCAGTGACTGAGTGAATTGGGATGCAGTGACTGAGTGATATGCGATGCAGTGACCGAATGAAATGGGATGCAGTGATTCAGGGAAAGGAGATGCCGTGACCGAGTGAATTGGGATGTAGTGATTGAGGGAATGGGGATGCATTGACCGAAGTGGCTTGTGATGTAGTGACTGAGAGCAATCGGAAGCCGTCCCTGAGGGAAAGGGGATTCAGTGACTGTGAGTAATGGGATAGAGTTACTGAGGGAGATGCAATGCAGTGACTGAGTGAAATGCGATGCAGTGACGGAGTGAAATGGGATGCAGTGACGAAGGGAAATGGGATGCAATGACGGAGGGAAATGGGATGCAGTGACTGAGGAAATAGGGATGCAGTGAATGAGGGAATAGGGATGCAGTGACTGAGACAAATGGGATGCACTGACAGAGGGAAATGGGATACAGTGCCTCAGTGAAATGCTCACAGCGAATTCCCCCTCCGTCCTGACCCGCTCACAGCGACTTTCCCCCTCCATCCTGACCCGCTCACAGCGAATTGCCCCCTCCGTCCTGACCCGCTCACAGCGACTTGCCCCTCCAGTTCAGACCCGGTCACAGCAACTTGGCCCCTCCGTCCTGACCTGCTCACAGCGAATTACCCCTGCAGTCCTGACCCGCTCATTGTTACTTGCCCCTCCGTGCTGACCCGCTCACAGTGACTTGCCCCTGCAGTCCTGACCCCCTCACAGTGGCTTGCCCCCTCACTCCTGACCCACTCACAGCGACTTGCCCCCTCACTCCTGACCCGCTCTCCATTGAGGAAACCAAGCAGAGGCTTGGGGACCGCTTTGCAGAACACCTCCGCTCGGTTCGCAACAAACACCTGCAGCCTCCGCACTGCGGACACAGGTTCAATTCCAGCCTCAGGCAACTGTCTGTGTGGAATTTGCACCTTGTCCCTGTGTCTGCGTGGGTTTCCTCCAGGTGCTCCGGTCTCCTCCCACAGTCCAAAGATGTGCACGCTAGGTGGATTGGCCATGCTAAATTGTCCATAGTGTTCAGGGGGGTGGGTCTGGGTGGGATGCTCCCAGTCGCGAACCATTTTAACTCCCCCTCCTATTCCTTGGACGACATGTTCATCATGGGCCTCCTGCAGTGCCACAATAATGCCACCCGAAGGTTGCAAGAACAGCAACTCATATTCCGCTTGGGAACCCTGCAGTCCAATGGTATCAATGTGGACTTCACAAGCTTCAAAATCTCCCCCTCCCCAACTGCATCCCAAAACCAGCCCAGTTCTTCCCCTCCCCCCACTGCATCAGAAAGCCAGCACAGCTGGTCCCTTCCCCCCCACTGCATCCCAAAATCAGCCCAGCCTGCCTCCGCCTCCCTAACCTGTTGTTCTTCTCACCCATCCCTTCCTCCCACCTCAAGCCTCACTTCCATTTCCTCCCTACCACCTCATCCCGCCTCCTTGACCTGTCCGTCTTCCCTGGACTGACCTATCCCCTCCCTACCTCCTCACCTGTACTCTCCTCTCTACCTATCTTCTTTTCTCTCCATCTTCGGTCCGCCTCCCCCTCTCTCCCTATTTATTCCAGTTTCCTCTCCCATCCCCCTCTCTGATGAAGGGTCTAGGCCTGAAATGTCAGCTTTTGTGCTCCTGAGATGCTGCTTGGCCTCTGCTGTGTTGATCCAGCTCCACACTTTGTTATCTTGGATTCTCCAGCATCTGCAGTTCCCATTATCAGTGGCCTTTTCCTCTTCATCAAAGTTCGTGCAAAAGCAACACGATATGGGGCGGCATGGTTGCTCAGTGGTTAGCACTGCAGCCTCACAGCACTGGGAACCCAGGTTCAATTCCAGCCTCAGGCAACTGTCTGTGTGGAATTTGCACCTTGTCCCTGTGTCTGCGTCGGTTTCCTCCAGGTGCTCCGGTCTCCTCCCACAGTCCAAGGATGTGCATGCTAGGTGGATTGGCCATGCTAAATTGCCCATAGTGTTCAGGGGCGTGGGTCTGGGTGGGATGCTCCAAGGTTTGGTGTGCACTTGTTGGGCCAAAGGGCCTGTTTCCACACTGTAGGGAATCTAAACAATCCTGTTCCCACATCTCCATGTTATAACCCTGCTGATCACTGCACACAGAGATGTTTGATAACAAAAGGATAACAATAATATTCAAACCCAGTGCTGGAGATGTATTTTAAATACACTGAGGCCAGTGTCGATCTCCAATTCAACTTTTATTTACAAATGAACTGTCTTCAACTTTAGCACTGCCTCATTCAGAGATAGTTACCAGGGTGTCAGCATCTCTGACCCTCACACTTCTTATCTGTCAGCCAGGGCTCCCTGATTTGGGCTGTTAATATGGACCAATCAGGCAACTCATATTCTTTGAGGTCAAACTGTCCGACCTGGCCACAAACCAGTGCAGTGTGTTCATTGAAAATCAAACATGTACTTGAAAGATACCATTACATACCAGTGTAAAGGAAGGCATGAGGCTAAACTGGGGAGGGAAAGGGAACTGCTTATTGGGGGTGGCCCAGAGAGTGGAAGAAAATCCAATGGGAAGAAGACCGTTTGAGACTGAGGGAGAGAGATGTAATTGCCTGAATGAGGCATTCCATTTGCAAATTTTTTGTGTATACACCATGTTCAGTTTCCCCGATCTTAATCTGTACTCCTCTTTAAATCATTAGTATCTGAAATTTCTGTATCATTTCCAAATGTTCTGTCTCTAATGTTATGCTGTTGGAACTGGTTGAACTGCAGAGATATCATTTATTTGCACAAATGTGTTCAGTGAAATGAGTTGCATGCTATATATGTATTATTCTTCCTGATTCTATTATACGCATACAAATTAAAGTTAGTTCCACTTTTGAACAACAAACTGCTTTTAGATGTATGATGTATCTCATTTGCCTGCCACTTATTCTTGTTGATGAGTTGTGTTTCTGTTTTGTGAAGAAATATGAATGAGCTGGAGCACTAATGGCAATGCCCAATGTGGTGATCTTGCAACATTGCAGCTGGAAGGTGGGGCGGGGAGGGGGATGGGTTTCACAAGAACTATTACAGAGGGAAATGGAGAGACAGGTGATGTATGTGGCAGCACCGAGACAGTAAGGAGAATGAAATGCAGCCTGAAGGGGAATCTGGCTGTAGTTGCAAAGGCACGGGCTGAATGGAAGAGGACAGAAAGGATTCACTCAGAGGAAGAGAAGATCAGACTGGACTGCTTATGAAACAGGCAATAATCATTGGCAAGTTACTGATAGGAGGGCGAATCAATCGGGCTCACTTTAAGACTGTTCACAGTTACCATATAGTTCCTGGGAGATGTGTAGATCAGGCCAGGTTCATACAGAAACGCTTCCCGGAGTAATTAACATGTAGACCCCACTGGGAAAGAGTGAGGGGTTGGCCATCCTGCTACCACTGCTGCTGGTGATGTCCAGGCCAGTCATTCTGGCCAGAGACTTCAGCTGCATCATCGGCACGAATGAACAATCTGGAGGGTATGACAATGAACTGGACTCGACGTCCAGATTTCTGATGGAAACGGTTAAAGTTGCCAAGCTGCATAACATCTTCAGCACCCCTGCAGACTAAGCATAGAGTAGAAACGCCTGGTCATAGCCAGATGGGTCTATACACCCATTGGATAGATTTCCTGTTTGCGCCCACACGTCCTCGATCATATCCACTGAAGTCAAGCCAGTGTTCTTCTCTGACTACTGCCTCCTGCTGGCTGACTGTCACCTCCAGGATGACCAGGGGGCTGGCAAGGGAACATGGAAGCTGAATGTGAAACTGTTGACCCCAGAAAAATCATTGAAAAGTCACGGAGGAGCCCCAGGAGGTGTCGAGGCAGCAAGCCCCACTCTCTGCCTTGGAGGCCTCCAAGATAATCTTGCGGTTCAGGGTCTGCACTGTGGAGCAAGATAGAATAACAGTCAGAGACAGACAGCACTGAAACAGACCGTTTGCTCCAACTTGTTCATGCTGACTCGATATCCGAAATAAATGAAGTCCCATTTGCCAGCATTTGGCCCATATCCCTCTAAACTCTTCCTATTCATTTTCCCATCCAGATGACTTTTAAATGTTGAAATTGTACCAGCTTCCAGTCCCCTCTCTTGCAGCTCATTTCATACATACACCACCCTCTGCATGAAAATAATGTACCTTAAATCCCTTTTAGATCTTTCCCCTCTGACTTTAAACCTATGCCCTCCAGTTATGGTCTCTCCCACCCCAGGGCAAAGGCAATGTCCATAAATCCTATCCATGCCTCTCATGCTGTTACTAATCTCTAGCAGGTCATCCCTCAGCCTTTGATGCTCCAGGGAAAATAGCCCCAGTCTACTCACCCTCATCCTTTAGCTTTAACCCTCCAACCCAGTCACCATCCTTGTAAATCTTTTCTGAACCCTTTCCGGTTTCACAACATCCTTCCTACTGCAGGGAGACTGGAATTAGATACAGTATTCCAATGGAGGCCTAATCAGTGTCCTTTACAGCTGCAATGTGACCTGATGAGATGTGTTCACATTCCTTCTTCTTGAAGATGCTAATGGAGAGCTCTGTGCTCAGCATCCTGAAGGATGAACATAGCTCAATAAGTTTGTCTCAATCTGACACCCTGAAGCTCAGCAAATCTGACACTATGACCACAGACAGTGCAATGACTCCCAGTCATTCCTGTCCTCGATCCTGGGGGTCTTAGACAACACCAAGCAGGAGAGCCTGAACCGACCATTATCTCTGGATGAGCTGGTGAAGGCCTTCGAGTCCTTAGAAAAGAATAAAACTCTGGGAGGTGATGCCTTTCCAGCCGAGTTGTATTCAGCTCTTTGGGAGTTGATTGGCCAGGGCCTGCTGGAGCCTGGTGTTGTCAGGATGTCAGATTGAGACAAACTTATTGAGCTATGTTCATCCTTCAGGCTGCTGGAGTTCTACGACAGTACGCTTCTGTCAGGTACTATGCGCAAATCCATGAGGAATGGTATCATCACCCTGACCTACAAGTGGAAGGGATTGAGGGAGGAAGTTAGAAAGCAGCGACCAATATAATTGGCGAATGTAGCCTACAAAATCCTGTCTCAGTCATTTGTAACTGGGTCAGGTCTGCTCTGCGATTGGTGATTGACCCTGACCAAACCTGTGCTGCAGCGGACAGGACGATTTCTGAGAGCCGAGGGATACGATCACCGGCAGGCAGAACAGAGGGGTGGATACCTGCCTCATCAGCCTGGACCAAGAGAAGGCCTTTGGCAGGATATTGCAGACCAACATGTGGGATGTGCTTTATAAAATGGGCTTTGGGGAGAGAATCTGCAATTGGGCCCGACAGATCTACACCGACATCATTAGCGCAGTCTCAATCTGCGTATGGGAATCACAGAGCTTACCCATCAGATCCAGGGTCTGGCAGGGCTGCCCACTCTCTCGTGCCTTTTTGTGTGCTCTATCGAGCCCGTTGCTGAGTCCATCAGTAAGGATGTGAGCCTGAGAAGTGTGATTATTCCAGGTAGAGCGGGCCTGCAGGTCAAAGCGTCCCTGTACGACAACGATGTCACCGATCTCTGCTCAGCCCCAGTGTCAGTGCGCGGGTTCATGAGCATCTGTGACCTTTCCAACTGGCCTCGGGAGCCACGGTAAATCAAGACAAGAGTGAGGCCATGTCCTTTGGGATCTGGCCTGAATGATCCTTCATTCCCTTCACCGTCAGGGCAGATTACCCAAAAGTGCTGGGCACACAGTTCAGAGAGCCTGGGGCGTGCAGAAAGCCTTGGGAGGTGCACATTGTGGGTAAAATCCTGGTCATCAGGTGTGAGGCACTCTCTCTGTTGTTGTACATGGCACAGTTCTGGCCCATCACCCACACTGCACTGTTTCCCTCATCCGAGCCATCTTCCATTCCTACTGGAAGCATAAGATAGACCGTGTCCGCAACAACTCCATGTACTAAGCTCTGGCTAAGTGGGGGAAGAACGTACCCAATGTCACCCTCATCCTGATGTCCACCTTGTTGTGCATTAAGCTGTGTGTAGACTCTCAGTACGCAAACACCAAGTGTCACTATGTAGTGAGGTACGACCTGATCCCAGTGTTGCGAACGAAGGGACTGGCCTCTCTGCCACGGAAAGCCCCAAGTATTTGGACCGTTCTATAACATATGTCCTTTGTTGTGAAATTTGCAAAGAAACAAACGTCTGACCGCCAGTCCATCAGGTAGTGGTCAGCACGCAGCATGCTCGAGACCCTGTGGGAAAAGGAGAGGCTGGATCCTGTCGTGTCGTTCCCAGAGCAGACTGACAAAGTCATTTGGTACAATGTCTCATCATCAGAACTTTCCAACAAACAACAAAACATAGATTGGCGGGTGGTGAGAAGGGCACGACCTGTCAGATTGTTTATGTACACCTTGTTGGCCTGTGCCACAGTACACTGCCCTGGAAGTGGCTGTGGGTGAACCCGAAACATCAGCTTTCCTGCTGCTCTGATGCTGCCTGTCGTGCTGTGTTCATCCAGCCCACAGCGAGTTATCGCAGACTCCAGCATTAGCAGTTCCTACTCTCTCTCGGCTCAGTGTGAGACCTTTTACAGTTACCGTAGAGCTACAGGGAGTGTGTGGATGAGGCCAGGCTCAATGTTTACCTTCAGCATATAGTTATTGGGAGGTGCACAGATGAGGACAGACTTGCTGTGAGACTGTTCACAGTCACCGTATAGTAAGTCGGAAGCATGGAGATGAGGCCAGGCCCACTGTGATACTGTTTACAATCACTGTTTAGTTTCTGGGAGGAGTGTAAATAAGGCCATGCTCGGTGTGAGACTGTTTTGTGTCCCTGTATAATTACTGGAGGTGTGTCAATGAGGTGAGGGCAATTGTCAGACCGTTTACAGTCAAGTAGGACTTCCTGTGAGTTGTGCGAATGAGGCCAGGGCCACTGTGAGACCATTTACAGTCACCGCATCATGACGCGGAAGCGTGTAGATGCTGCCAGGCTCCCTGTCAGTAACCAGGTGGTGTGTCCACGAGGCATAACTGGGATGCACTAAAAGCTTGGGGCAGAACTGGGACGATGGGGCTGCTGCTGCCGAGGCACAGTCGGGAAGGACCACTGTCTGAGGTTTTCCTGCTGAAGGTAAATGAGGGTCCACTCAGTTATCGGACCCTCCCCGTGTCTCACATGTATGTAAATATTTTTGTTGTATGTCTAAGAGAGGTCTTTGGTTTGTTGGGTGGAGCCAAAGTCCAATGCTTTATTTGTTTATTTGATATACAGCTGGACAGAACGCAACTGCAGTTGTGACATTGTACATATACAAAGAGATTTCTTGTGAAAAAGGTATATTTTTCAAATCAGAAATGTGACTGGGAGGAGTGTGGATGAGCCCAGGCTCACTCTGGGTCTGGTTACGGTCACCATATTGTCACTAAGATGTGTGTATATGAGGCATGGCTGGCTGTGAGACTGTGAAAAATCACTGTGCAATAAATAAGAGTTTGTTTCTTCAATTATTTGTTGGATGTGTGTGTCACTGACTGGTCCAGCATTTATTGCCCCTCCCTAATTGCCCTGGAGATGTTGGTGGTGAGCTGCCTTCTCGAACCGCTCTAGTTCACCTGCTGTGGGTTGCCCCACAGTGCCATCAGGGAGGGAATTCCCATGCTTTGAACAGTCACAGTGAAGGATTCCGGATATATTTCGAAATCAGAATCACGAGTGACTTGGAGTGGGATTGAAGAAGGTGTTCCCATGTACTTGATGCCCTTGTCCTTCGAGATGTAAGCTGTCATGGGTTTGGAAGGTACTGCATGAGGAGCTTTGGCGAATTTCTGCCATGCATCTTGTAGATCGTACACAGTGCTGCTGTGGCCGCTCATCATTGGTGGTGGAGGGAGTGGATGATTGTCGATATCGTGTCAATCAACTGGGCTGCTTTGTCCTGGATGGAGTCAAGCTTCTTGCATGTTGTTACAGCTACAGCCATCCTGGTAAATGGGGAGCGTTCCATCACAGTCCTGACTTATGCCTTGTAGACAGTGGACACGTTTTGGGGAATCAGGAGGTGAATTAGTCGCCGCAGCATTCCTCACCTCTGACCTGCTCTTGTAGTCACTGTGTTTATGTGGTGCGTCTGGTTCAGTTTTTGTTCAAAGCTCACCCCCATGACGGTGACAGTGTGGGATGCAGTGAATGTAACAAATTGTTTGTCGGAGGGGGGGTGTTGTCTCTTGTTGGTGACGGTCATTGCCTGGTATTTCTGTGGTGTGAATGTAACTTCCACTTGTCTGACCAAGCCTGGGTATTGCCCAGATCTAGTTGCATTTGGACAAGGACTGCTTTAGGATCTGAGGAATCATGAACGATGCTGAACATTGTGCAATCATCAGGAACATCCCAACTTCTGGCCTTATGATGAACGCAAGTTTATTGATGAAGCAACTCAAGATGGTTATATGTCGGACACTGCCCCGAGAAACTCCTGCAGGAATTCCCCTGGAGCTAAGATATCTGACCTCCAATAAGATCATTCATTTTCCTGCGTGCCAGGTATGACTCCAGCAAGTGGAGAATTTGTCCCCTGATACCCATTGAGTCCAGTTTTGCTGGGGCTTCTTGATGCCACACTTGGTCGAATGCAGCCTTGTTGTCAAGGGCTGGAGCTCTCACTTCCAATCTGGAATCCAGCTGTATTGTCCATGTTTGAACCAAGGCTGTAATGAGGTCAGGAGCTGAGCTGCCCTGACGTAACCCAAACTGGCCGTCGCTGAGCAGGTGCTGCTTGATAACAATGTTACTGACACCTTCTATCACTTTCCTGATGATTGAGTACAGCCTGATGGGGCAGTATATGGCCAGGTTGGATTTGTCCTATGTTTGCAATACAGCACATACGTGGGCAATTTTCCACATTGTCGTGTAGATACCAGTGTTGAAACTGCACTGCAACAGCTTGGCACGGGGAGCGGCACGTTCTGGAGCACAAGTCTTCAGTATTATTGCCAGAATATTGTCAGGGCCTGTGACCTTTGCAGTATCCAGTGTCTTCAACTGTTTCCTGACATCACGTGGGGTGAATTGAATTTACTGAAGACCGGTATCTGTGATGCTGGCGGAGCCCGAGATGAATCATCCGCTTGGCCCTTCTGGCTGAAGATTGCTCTGAATACTTCAGCCTTATGTTTTGCACTGATGTGCTGGGCTCTTCCATCATTGAGGATGGGGATATCTGTGGAGTCTTCACGTCCAATCAGTTGTTTAACTGTGCACCACAGTAAATGACGAGATGTGGCAGGACTGCAGAGCTCAGATTTGATCGAGTGATGGTGGGATCACTTTGCTGTGTCTATCACTTGCTGGCTATGCTGTTTGGCGGCTTCACCAGGTTTCTTTATTTATTAATTCACAGGACAAGGGCATCATAGAATAGAATCAGAGAATCCCTACAGTGTTTTGGTATTTCCAGGGGGTCCCGGGAGGGGTGATGTGTCGGTATTTCCAGGGGGTCCCAGGGGGTCTGTCGGTATTTCCAGGGGGTCTCAGGGAGTGTGTCAGGATTTACAGTGGGTCGCAGGGAGTTTGTCTGTACAGAGGTCTGGGGATGTGTGTCAGTATTTCGAGGAGCTCCTGGGGAATGCGTCAGTGTTTAGAGGGGACCCTGGAAAAAGTGTCATTATATACAGGGAGTCCCAGGGAGTTTCTCAGTACTTATAGCGGGGACAGGGAATGTGTCAATATTTGCAGCTGGTCCCGGGGAACATATCAGTATTTACAAAGGGTCCTGGGGAGTGTGGCAGTATTTTCAGGGGTTCTCTGGGACTTTGCCAGTATTTAAAGGGTGTCTAGGGAATGTGTCAGTATTTAGAGGGCTTCCCGAGGAGTGTGTCAGAATTTACAGGGGTCCCGGTGATTGCATCAGTATTTGCAGGGTGTCCCAGGGAGAGTATCGATATTTACAGGGGGATCTGGGGAATGTGTATTTATTTACAGGGGCTTCTGGGAGTGTATCAGTATTTATAGGGTGTTCCGTGGAGTGTGTCAGTGTTTACGGGGGTCCCGGGCTGTGTATCGGTATTTACAGGGGGAATGGGGAATGTGTAATTATTTACAGAGGGGTCTGGGAGTTTATCAGTGTTTACGGGGGTTCCGTGGAATGTGTCAGTGTTTAGGTGAAGTCCCAGGGAATGTGTTCGTGTTTGGAGGGGTCCCTGGGAAATGTGTCCGTATTTACATGCAGCCCCAGGGAGTTTCTCAGTATTTACAGCGGATTCCAGGGAATGTGACAGTAGTTACAGTGTGTCGTGAGGTGTGTGTCGGTATTTACGGGATATCCCAGTATTTGTAGTTAGTTGTGTCGAGTGTGTCTATACGTACAAGGGTCCGGGGATGTGTGTCAGTATACAGAGGAGGCCGAGGGAATTTTTCAGTATATAAAGCGGGCCCTGGGAAATGTGTCAGCGTTTACAGAGGGTCCCTGGGAGTGTGGTGGTATTTTCAGGGATTCTCAGGTACTATGTCAGTATTTACAGGGGGTCACACAGATGTGTCAATATTTACAGTGTGTCCCCGGGGACTCTGTTGGTATTGATAGGGGATTATCAGGTCGTGGGTCAATATTTACAGGGTGTCACAGGTTGTGCGTGTGTCAATATTTACAGGGTGTCCGTGTGTGTGTGTGTGTGTGTGTGTGTGTGTGTGGGTATTTACAAAGAGTCCCTGGGGAGTGTGTCAGTGTTCATTGTGGGTCCAGGAGAGACTATCAGTATTTATAGGACGTCCAGGGAGACTGTCAGTCTTTACAGGGCGTCCTCAGGAGTTTGTCAGAGGTTGAACGCTGAGGCAGTGCCTCATTATGCAGGTGTCAGAATTCAGATAGTGTCCCTTGATGAGAGGGTCAGTACTGAGGTATTGCAGCTCTGTGAGCAGGTCAGTTCTTAACCAGTGCCTCGTTGTCAAGTGGTCAGTGCTGAGGCAGTGACTCCATGCTGGATGGTCAGTCTTGAGGACGTGCCTCATTGTTAGAGGGACATTACGGAGGGTAAGTCTCAAGGTAATGGTGACAGAACTGAGACAGAGCCACATGATCAGAGATTCAGGGCTAAGGGATTGACTCAATCACAGCATTGTCTTGAGGCAGTCCCTCTTTGTGAGAGGTTTAGTTCTGATGGAGCGCATTTGTCAGAGGCGGTCCATACTGATCCAGTGCCTCATTGTAGTGGGGTCAGACTGAGAGGCTGCTAAACAATTATCAAGTCAGTTGTGACATATTACAGTTCTATCCTGGGGTCAGTCCTGACAGAGTGCCTCATTGCCAGAGTATCAGTACTGAGGTATTGAAGCCCTGTCTGAGCATCAGGGGTTAGGGAGTGCCTCATTGTCACAGGGTCAGAAATGTGGGAGTGCGTTATTGTCAAAGGGTCAATGCTGAGGGAGTGCTGCCATTTAAGGGGGACAGAATTAAGGAAGTTGCTCACATTTCAAGGGCCAGTACTGAAATAGTTTTGCACTGGGAGGTCAGTGTGGAAAGAGGGCCCCAGAAGCAGTGGGTCAGTATGACGGTTTCCCTTATTGTCAGTGGGGCATTTCTGAGGCACTGACTCATTGTCAGAGGGTCAGTACTGAGGTATTGAATCACTGTCAGCGTATCAGAACTGTGGGGCTGTTTTATTGTCACAGGGTCAAAACTGACGCAGTGCCTCATTAAAAATGGGTTAGAATTGTGAGAGACCCACACATTACACGAAGCAGTAATGATGTATTGCAGCATTGTGAGATGGTCAGAATAAGAGAGGGCCTCATTGTCACAGGGTCTGTACTGAGCGATTTCAGCATTTTCAGACACTCCGTACCGAGGCAGAGTCTCATTGTGATCGGGTCAGAATTGAGGGAGTGCCACTTGATTACATGGGCAATACTGAGGTATTGCAGTTCTGTCAGGTGGTCAGATCTGATGGAGCTGCTCGTTGTCAGGAGATCAGCATTGAGGTATTGAAACACTGTCAGAGCATAAGGGCTGAGGTGTTACAGGTCTATCAGAGGTCAGTACTAGGGGAGTGCCTCATTATCAGAGGTCCAGTACTGAGGGAGTGCACAATTGTCAGACTGTCAATACTGAGGGAATGCCTGATTGTTCAAAGGGTCAGTACACAAGGAATGTCTCAATGTAATGTATGATTAGAGATGCAGAGCTGAAGGAGTGCCTCATTCTCAGTGTCAGTTCTGAGGCAGGGTCACATTGCTGGAGGGTTGTTTTGACTGAGTGCATTACTAACAGAGGGTCAATACTGAGTCAGTATCTCATTTTAGGGGCTTAGAATTCATGGGTGCTACATAATTAGGAGGTTAGCCCTGAGGTATTGCAGCTCAGGGGAGTGCAACATTGTCAGGGGTCAATTCTGAGGTGTCAAAAAAAGTCCTCCCAGAAACATCAGCAGGACTTGACAAAATCTGTACAAGTGAAGCAATGCCTGGCCCGTTAAATAAGAGCAGGTTTGTTGGAGCCTATATAAACGATAGACCTCAGTGTAATGGAGGAAGCATTGAGGGAGTCCTGTATTGATAATACAATATAATAATTCATACATAATTGCAGCATTGTCAGAGGATCAGAACAGCCAGAGTGTATTATTATGAGAGACTGAACACAGTGGAGGAGCTTCATTGGAACGGGTTCAGAATTAATGGTGAGCAACCCATTGAGAAGGTCAGTACGGAAGTATTGCATTTCTATTGGAGGCTCAATACTGAGGAATTACCTCTGTCAGAAGTTAGTACTTTGTCAGCAGTGAGGAATTGTGGCATTGTCACTGTGTTGGTCTGAGAAAGTGCCTCTTTATCAGAGGGTCAGAATTGATGGGAGTGCTTAGATGGTCAGGACTAACAGATTGCAGGACTGTCGGCGGATCAGATCTGTGGAAGTGATCATTGTGAGATGGTCGCTGATGTCCAACCCTAAAACAGAGCGCCCTGTAAATAACTCCTTAAAAAAAAGGCCCCTTTAACTAAACCCCAAAAACAGAGACCCCGTATCTAAGTCCGAACACACAGAACCCACTAAATAACCCCTAAAACACGAAGCTCACTGTGAATAAACCCCAAACACAGACAGCCCTGTAAATGAACACTAAAGAATAGAGCCTTCTAAAACAAACAGCACCCGTGAAATAAAGCCTAAAACACAGGAACCCAGTGTATAAACCCTGACATTCAGAGCCCCCTGTAGATAAATAGTAAAAACTAAAAAGGAACTGTGGATGCAGTAAAATCAGGAACAAAAACATAATTTCTGGAAAAGCTCAGACCTCACGCTCGCCCAATCCGGCACTCACCAGACCCTCAGGCCCAAACTAAACCAAGCTTCAGCCGCACTCCTCGCCCTCGCACACGGAGCCGCCTGCACAGAGGCCCTCAAACACCTTTGTATAATCCGTAAAAAGCGGGCTTCACTGTAAATAACCCCTAAAACACAGAGTCCTGTTTAAACAAACTTCTACAACATCAACTTCACCCCCTGTAATTATACGCTCAAATACAGAGAACCCTTTAAATGAACACGAACACATATCCCCCCAGGAAGTAAAAGATGAAATACCGGGCTCCTTCTCAATAAAGCCGAAAGCACAGAGCACCTGTCAATACACCCCAACATCGAGCCGACCTGTATATTATCCGTAAAACAGGGCCCCTTACAAATAAACCCTAAAAGACAGAGCTGGCTGTAAGTAAAGAGCCCCTTGTAAATAAATACCAAAACACACAGTAAACACCGGAAGAACTGCGGATGCTACAAATCAGGGAAAATATACAAAGTTGCTGGAAAAGGCCAGCAAGTCTGACAGCATCTGTGAGGGAAAAGAAAGAGTTAACGTTTTGGGTCAGGTGATCCTTCCTCATCACCTCTGGCTGGCGCGTCTTCAGTAATGCAGGGTCAATTGCTTTAAAATATCCTTTTTCTGTGAGGCTCTATAACATTATAATAGAAAAACATCAGAACTAAGCAGGAGTAGGCCATCCGGCCCCTCGAGACTGCCCCGCTGTTCAATAAGATCCTGGCTGATCTTTTTGAGACTCAGCTCCGGTCACCCACTCGCTCACCAGAAACCTAAATTCCTTTCATGTTCATAACGTGATCTGGTCTTGCCTTAAACACATTCAGCGAGGTAGTTTCAACTGCTTCACTGGGCAGGGTATTCCACAGATTCACAACCCTTTGGGTGAAGAAGTTCCTCCTGTCCTCAGTCTGACATCTGTTTCCTTTTATTTTGAGCTATACCCGCTAGTCCTAGTTTCACCTCCCTGTCTCCACCTTATCTATTCCCTTCATAATCTTGTATGTTTCTATAAGCTCTCCCCTCATTCTTCTGAATTCCAATGAGTATAATCCCAGCCAACTCGGTCTCTCCTCATATTCCAACCCTCTCAACTCTAGAATCTACCAAGTCAATCTCCTCTGTGCCCCCTCCAGTGAGAGCATATCCCTTCTCAAGTCAGAAGACCAAAACTGCACACAGTAGTCCAGGTGGAGCTTCATCAGGACCCTATACAGCTGCAGCATAGCCTCCCTGTTTTTAAACTCCATCCTTCGAGCAATGACAGACAAAATTCTATTTGCCTTTATAATTACCTGCTGCAATATTACTTTTAGCGATTCCTACACAACGACACCCAAGTCACTTTGCACAGTAACATGCTGCAATTTTTTTTACCATTTGAACCATAGCCTACTTTGTTGTTATTCCTATCAAAATGGATGACCTCACATTTATTGACATTGTACTCCATCTGCCAGACCATTGCCCACTCACTTAGACTGTATAACCATCTGCAGGCCTTCAGTTCTTCTGCACAATTTGCTCTACCGCTCATCTTAGTGTCATCTGCAAATGTTGACACACCACACTTCGTCCCCAACTATAAATCATCTATATCAATTGTAAACAATTGCAGTCCCAACGCTGATCCCTGAGACACACTACTAGCCACTGACCGCCAACCAGATAAACACCCATTTACCCCTACTCTTTGTTTTCTGCTAGTCAATCAATCCTCTGTCCATGCCAATACATTACCTGTAACGTCATGCAACTTTATCTCATGTTGCAGCCTTGGCATCTAGTCAAATGCCTTCTTGAAATCCAGATACATGATATCCAGAGGTTCCCCATTGTCCACCATGCAAGTATGTCCTCAAAGAATTCCACCAAATTAGTTAAAACACAGTCTCCCAACAACCGAAATTAAGCTAACTGGCCTATAGTTACATGCTTTTTGGAAAACTGCCAATGTGACACCACTGTTTAAAAAGGAAGTTTACAATCTGCGGGAACCAGCCCAGATTCCAGTGAATTTTGGTAAATAATTACTAGTGCAAGCCTCTTTACTATACTGTTGTACTAAAGGTCCTCTTTACCAATGTACCCACAAGCACTACATATTAGCGCTCTCACGCTCTCATTTATTCATAACTTTACTGACCTCTTACGAGCGTACCTTGTTTAATATTACTGCATTTCATTCAAAAGACTGCCATCTTGTCATACCTTTCACTATGAAAGGGAGACTGAATTAAAATGCTCCTTCCACCCCATTTACAGCCCTTTCACAGTTTTAATCCTCACAGCTTTATTTTGCTGACAGCTGCAAAACCTGTGTCTACAGCAGCGTCTATCCCTGAGTACATGTTAATTTTCTAACATATTCAGAACAATACCATCGTGTCATCGTTTGAAGAAGCATAATATTAATCAGCCCTCAGCAACCGTCTCCCAGGGCTTGAATAGCTTGCAGGATATCAAACAAGTTTTCTGCATTAGCAGAGATAGCAGGAACAGCAGATGCTGGAGAATCTGAGATAACAAGGTGTAGAGGTGGATGAACGCAGCAGGTCAAGCATCAGAGGAGCAGGAAGATTGACGTTTCAGGCCTAGACGCTTCTTCAGAAAAAGGGAAGGGGAAGGAGGTTCTGAGATAACGAGGGAGAGAGGGGGAGACGGATAGAAGATGCATAGAGGAGAAGATAGGTGGAGAGGAGACAGGCAGGTCAAAGAGGTGGGGATGGAGCCAGTAAAGGTGAGTGTAGATGGGGATGTAGGAAGGAGCTGGGTCAGTCCAGGGAGGATGGACAGGTCAAGGGAGCGGGATGAGGTTAGTAGGTAGGAGACGGAGGTTGGGGCTTGAGGTAGGAGGAAGGACAAGGGTAGGGAGGCAAGGGCGAGCTGGGCTGGTTTTGGGATGCGGTAGGGGGCGGAGAGATTTTGAAGCTTATGAAGTCCACATTGACACCATTGGGGTACAGGGTCCCTCACCTGTCAATACTCCCACCTCAAAACCCAGCCCCATCTCCTACCTACTAACCTCATCCCGCCCCCTTGGCCTGTCCACCCTCCCTGGACTGACCTATCTCTTCCCTAACTCCCCACCTACATTCACCTTTACTGGCTCCATCCCTGCCTCTTTGACTTGTCTGTCTCCTCTCCACCGATCTTCTCCTCTATCCATCTTCTGTCTGCCTCCCCCCTCTCCCTATTTATTTCAGATCCCCCTCCCCCTACCATTTCTGAAGAAGGGTCTCGCCCAAAACGCCAGCCTTCCTGCTCATTTGCTGCTGCTTGGCCTGCTGTGTTTATCCAGCTCTACACCTTGTTAACCCTGTAAATATGCTCTCAAGCACAGACACCCCTTTAAATAAATCCTCAGAAGGGTCATTCAGAAAATAAAATGTAAAAGAAACCATAAAAGCCAGAGTCCCTGTGAATAAAGTGTAAAACATAGAGCTCCAAGTAAATAAATCTTGAAACACAGTGCCGCCTGCAAATCCTCCCTTAAACTAAGCCTCCTGCAAATAAACTCGCAGAGGCGACTGTAAACAAACCCCAAAACACAGGACCTCCAGTTAATAAAGCCTAAAACAGAAGGCCCACTGTAAATCAACATGAAAGAACACAGCTCCCACTGCGGCACTGCGAATTAGTCGGATTGAGTTAGTACCTCAGTCAGCAAGTCAGTTCTGAGGCAGGGCCTCTTTGTCAAAGAGTCAGATTTGAGGGAGTACCATTGGATGATAAGTGTTGGGTTATTGCAGCACTGTGAGAGTATTGGAGTGAGAGAGCACCTCAGTGTCAGCAGGTCAGTACTGAGCGAGTACCTAACTGTTGGAGAATCAGTACTGAGGGAGTACCTCACTGTCAGAGAATCAGTCCTGAGGGAGTACCTCACTGTCAGAGAATCAGTACTGAGGGAGTACCTCACTGTCAGAGGGTCAGTACTGAGGGAGTACCTCACTGTCAGAGGGTCATTACTGTGGGAGCACCTTACTGTCAGAGGGTCAGTACTGAGGGAGTACTTCACTGTCAGAGAATCAGGAGTACTGTGGGAGTACCTCACTGTCAGAGAATCAGTACTGAGGGATAATTCACTGTCAGAGAATCAGTACTGAGGGGGTACCTCACTGTCAGAGAATCAGTACTGTGGGAGCACCTCACTGTCAGAGGGTCAGTACTGAGGGAGTACCTCACAGTCAGAGAATCAGTAGTACTGTGGGAGTACCTCACTGTCAGAGGGTCAGTCCTGAGGCAGTACCTCACTGTCAGAGAATCAGTACTGAGGGAGTACCTCACTGTCAGAGAATCAGTACTGTGGGAGCACCTCACTGTCAGAGGGTCAGTACTGAGGGAGCACCTCACTGTCAGAGAATCAGTACTGAAAGAGAACCTCACTGTCAGAGGGTCAGTACTGAGGGAGAACCTCACTGTAAGAGGGTCAGTACTGAGGGAGTACTGACCCTCATGCTCAGAGGGTCAGTACCGTAGACGTGTAGTGTTGTCTGACGGCCAATCGGGTCAGGATTAAGGGCTATTACAGGGAGAGGACTGAGGTATTTGAAATCGGGCAATGACTGGTGTGGATCCTTTTTATTTTTTAAAAATTACACGATACCAGAAAGATTATCAACCCGATGTGATGTGATTGGGCTGACAATCAGTTGATTACAGCAGAAAGGTCAGTAGCTTGATGACCGCGGCTGGGACTTGACATTTCACTATTGCCGACCTTCTCATTCTTCTCGCTCAATTTCACGGAAGAGCTATTTTGAGGGGGAGTAGGAACTTTCTTAAAGTGATCGCGGGCCCTATTCAATATCTATCTAACAGAGACGTGGTAAAACAATGTGGACTTCACCAGCTTCAAAATCTCCCCTTCCCCAACCGCATCCCAAAACCAGCCCAGTTCGTCCCCTTCCCCCCACTGCTCCACACAACCAGCCCAGCTCTTCCCCTCCACCCACTGCATCCCAAAACCAGTCCAACCTGTCTCTGCCTCCCTAACCTGTTCTTCCTCTCACCCATCCCTTCCTCCCACCCCAAGCCGCACCTCCATCTCCTACCTACTAACCTCATCCCACCTCCTTGACCTGTCCGTCTTCCCTGGACTGACCTATCCCCTCCCTAACTCCCCACCTATACTCTCTCCACCTATCTTCTTTTCTCTCCATCTTCGGTCCGCCTCCCCCTCTCTCCCTATTTATTCCAGAACCCTCACCCCATCCCCCTCTCTGATGAAGGGTCTAGGCCCGAAACGTCAGCTTTTGTGCTCCTGAGATGCTGCTTGGCCTGCTGTGTTCATCCAGCCTCACATTTTATTATCTTGGATTCTCCAGCACCTGCAGTTCCCATTATCACTGGTAAAGCAGAAACTTGTTTGATGTCCCGCCAGCTATTCAAGTCCTGGGAGACGTTTGTTGAGGGCTGATTAATATTATAATTATTCATAGTTTCGGGTGACACAATGGATGGGAAGATATTGTTCTGAATAGATTAGAAAATTAACACATAGTCAGGGATTGACTCTCATGTAGACACAGGCTTGGACACTGTCAGCAACACGAGTTCAAACTGTGAAAAGCCAGTAATGCGTGGAAGTAACATTTTAATTTATAGTCTCCCTTTGTTAGTGAAAAGTATGGCAAGATCGCAATTTTATGAATGAATGAATGAAATGCGCAACAGTAAACATAGTACACCAGTGAGTGGTCAGTAAAGTTCTAAATGAATGAGAGCGCGATAGTGGTCACATGGAGCGCTGTGGGCACATCGGTAAAGAGGACCTTTAGTACAACAGTAAAGAGGCTTATGATATAATGTCACACAAAAACCACACAAAAGAATATTTGAAGGCGATTGGCCCTGTATCACTAAAGACACACCAGCCAGCCTCCGGAAGCCTTGTTAAGTGCTAACCGATATGAGTGAACAGGGCAGACCACAGGATATTCAGGGGCAAAGGTTACAAGATTAACAAGTGACCACTTTTCTGAAGAAGGGTCTCGGCCCGAACCGTCAGCCTTCCTGCTGTGTTCATCCGGCTCAACACCTTGTTCTCTCAGACCACGTGAGCGAACGAGTACGGCGTGTTTGAGTCTGACTGGTAAATATGTGATACACAACCATTTGATGTTACTGACTGCCTGGTGAATTGAAAACTGAAATAACTGCGGATGCCGCAAATCAGGAACAAAAACAAAGTTTCTGGAAAAGCCCAGCAGAACTGAGGGAGGTTCTGTGGAAGGGTCACCGAACCGGAACCGGTTCGCTCTGTTTTTCAGCTGCCAAATGCTGCCAGACCTGCTGAGCTTTTGCAGCAACTTTGTATTTGTTTTCTGATTTGTAACATCCGCAGTTCTTTGGGTTTTTACTCAGTGTTTTCGAGTTTATTTACAGGGCGCTCTTTATTTATCGCGAGCTCTGTCTTTTCGGGTTTATTTGTGAAGGGCCCTGTCTTACAGATAGTTTACAGGTCGGCTCAGGATTCGGGTGCATGAAGAGGTGCGCTGTGTTTTCGGCTTTATTCAGTCGTGTCTTTTCCTCTCTCCTTCCTGGGGGATGTGTGTTAGAGTTCATTTTAAAGGGGTCTGAGTATTTGAGTGTACAATTGTAGGGGGCTCTGTGTTTTACAGTGTCCTGTATGTTTTTGACTTAATTTACAGGGTAGATCTGTGCTTTATGGCTTATTAACAGGGGGCTCTGTGTTGCAGTGTTTATACACTGGCGGCGGGGGGGGGGGGGGGGGGGCGGGGGCGGTCTCTGTTTTTGGGTTTATTCACAATGAGGCCTGTGATTTAGGGTTATTTACAAAGAGCTCTGTGATTTAAGGTTTACCTAGGCTGTATTCTAAGGTTTATTTACAGTGAGCAGTGTAGTTTAGGATTTGTTTCCAGTGAGCTCTAGGTTTTAGCATTTATTTACAGGAGGATTTTCATGGTTTTGTTACGGTCGGGTCTTTGTTGAAAAAAAACCCTGAAACAATGAGCTCTGTGTCTTATGGTTTATTTGCAGTGCCATCTGTGTTTTTGAGTTTATTTGCAGAGCATTCTGTGTTTTTGGGTTTATTTCCAGGAGGCTGTCTGTTTTAGGGTTTCTTTGCAGGAGCCTCTGTGTTTTAAGATTTAATTTACCTGGGTGTTTTTACTGTTTATTTGCATGGGTACTCTCCGTTTGAGGCACTGACTGAGTACTGACCTTCTGACAATGTGGTACTCTTTCAGATCTGACCCTCCAGCAATGAGGTACTGTGTCAGAACTGATCCACTGACAGTAAAGCACTGCCCCCTCAGTTCTGACCCTCTGACAGAGCTGCAATCGTTCAGGACTGAACTTCTAATCATGTTGTACTCCATCAACTCTGAACCCAATGCATTGAGGCACTGACTCAGTACTTACTGTGTGCAACTAATATACTCACTCAGAACTAACCCTCTAGCAATCTGAGCCTGCCTCAGAACTAACCCTGTAACAATGAGGCACTGACCTCAGCACCAAATCTGTAAATCCATGGCACTCCTTCCGTACTGACCCACGAACAATGAGGCACACACTCAAAAATGATCCTTCAATGAGGTATCACCTTATAACAGAGCTACTGACATCAACGCTCTCTCTTTGGACTGTGTCTGATAATGAGGCACTGACTTGGTTCTGACCCTCGGACAATGAGGCATTCTGTCAAGTCTTAGTGCATTAAAATGAGGCACCCTCTGACCGATCTGAAATGCCTCAAGTATAGACCCTCTGACTGATCTGAAAACCACTTCTTAGACCCTCTAAATGGCAATCTTTTAATTCTGACACCATTACAGTGAGGGTTTGCCTTAGTGCTGACACTCTGTCAAAGAGACGCTGCCTCAGAACTGAGCTGCTGACAATTAGCCAGTGCCTTAGGTACTGATGAATGAATAAAAAGGCCCTCTCTCAGCAATGACACTGCAGCAATGAGGTATTGTCACAGAACTAACCAACAAAGGGCTCATAATTGAGGGAGTGCCTACTGATTGAAGGGTGCGGATTGAGGTGTTGCAGAACTGTCAGAGGGTCAGAACTGAGGTATTGCATCATTGTCAGATGGTCCATTCTGAGGCAGTGCCTTGGTGTAGTAGTGTCAGAATTGAGGGTATGCACATGTTTAACTCATCAGGAATGAGCTTTATGCAGCTCTATCAGAGACTCAGCACTGACTGCCTGCCTCATTCTCATAGGATCAACACTGATATATTGAAGCACTGTGAGATCTTCAGTGCTGAGTGGGTCAGAACTGAGGCAGTGCTTCATTGTGCAGGTGTCAGAATTCAAGGCATGCCCCATGAATGGAGGGTCAGGACTGAGGTATTGCAGCTTTATTCAGAACCAGTGGCTCGTTGTCAAGTGGTCAATGCTGAGGCAGCGACTCAATTCTGTATGGTCGGTCTTGAGGAAGTGCCCCATTATTAGAGGGCCAATACGAAGGGTAAGTCTCAATGCAATCGTGACAGAACTGAGACAGAGGCACATGATCAGAGATGAGATTACCTACAGTGTGGAAACAGGCCCTTCAGCCCAGTAAGTCCACACCGCCCGTTGAAGCTGCATCCCCCTCTAACCCACACACCCCTGAACACTATGGGCAATTTAGCATGGCCAATCCACCTAGCATGCACATCTTTGGACTGTGGGAGGGAACTGGAGCGCCCACATAGGAGGAGGCCCACATAGATAGCGGGAACTGCCGATACTGGGGAATCTGAGATAACAAAGTGTAGAGCTGGATGAACACAACAAGCCAAGCAGCATCATCCAGCTCGACACCTGTTATCTCAGATTCTTTAGCGTCCATTTTCTGACGAAAGATCTAGACCAAAAACGTCAGCTTTCCGACTCCTCTGATGCTGCTCGGCCTGCTGTGCTCATTCAGCTCGACCCCTTGTTATCACAGAGACAGCACATGTTAGTTGTCTTTGCTACATCATGTTTTGTAAGTGTCATAAGAACTTAGATGAATGGCTTCAACATACAAATAATTTTAATGTGAATAAATTTACATTTGGACTCTGGTAAAATAAAAAGAAATGTAGACTTGTTTGAAAATTAAATCGACTTAATTAATTCAGCCATATAATTGGCATAAAAATATAAGAAATTAATCCTACTCTCAATCTTGGAGATGTTTTTGTTTGGAATTGGGGTGTTGAAGGTGGAGGTGTGGTCAATAAGTAGGAGCTTGACGTAGATGCCCTTGTTATCTGGACGTTCCAGAGATGTGTGTAAAGCCAAGGAGAGGGCATCTACCATGGATCTGCCGCATCAGCCGGTGAATTGCAGTGGATCAAGTTAATGTGGGAGGCTGGAGTTGATGTGAACCATGACCAACCTCTCAAAACACTTCAGAGTTATAAATATGGAAGGAAGAGCTGCTGGGCAGTAGTCATTGAGGCTTCTGGAAAAAATTGCTGACATTCAGTGCAAGGATCTGAAAGCATTAGCATGAACGTCAGAAAATTGGAGAAGCCTGGAGCATATGAGCAGAGGTAGCTGAGGGTAGGGATGGCGGGTATTACAGAAATCAAAGAGGGTGAGAGAGAGAGAGTCAGAGAGAGTCAGAAATCATAGTGACCAAATGATTAGCCTGGTAGGCAGTGGAAAATACATGATTTTACACGGAACATGCAGACATCTTCGAAAAACAGGACATTGAGTTTTCAAAGTTTTGGAAATTAGTGTTATAGTTGATTTAAAGTGAATAAAATTACTTTTCAGTTTGCTTATGGATTTTGATGAATGGATGGTCCCTCTGAGATTGAAATTGGAGAAAGATTTCAGGATTTTTTCATGTTCCTGTCTTTCTGTTATGCCCCTAGGGAAAAAAGCATTGAAAGTGCCGTTAATTTTTTGCATGGCGAGCTGCTGAATACGAACCAGTCTCACACCATTGCCATCACCTTGCCCTTGTGAAGGCAGATATGGATAAAGTTCTCAAAGCTGATAGAAAATTGAAAGAACTCGCATCCTGTGACGATGGTAAGCTTCCTTTCTTTAAAAAATTGCTTGCAGCTTAATGAGCATAATAAAGAGC